>NC_063338.1:43394960-43444960 GCF_021869965.1 Rhincodon typus
ACAGTGATAAATCGTTTTCTTGGTAGTTAAGTGATTTAATATTTCTGGCCAATCTACATTTTGTATAGTCGAGAGGTCTGCATCAGATAAGGCTTTAAAGTGCAGAGTACTCTAGTTAAAACCACAACAATTTAGAGGAACTGAAACGTGAATGTAGCATTGAAGTTTGCAGAAATTTGCAGCTCTGCTGAAAAAAAATGGTTGAGCTACAGATGTTCTTTTGAAAGAAATTGCAAAACAAATATGGAGCAAATGCCTTCATTATGTTTGGGAGAACTTTATCACAAACGTTCTAAATAATAGCACAACTTATGTTCAAATTTATCTGTTTTACAGATTCTGAGTTACATTTGAGATGGTTCATTATAGAAATCATAAATCCTATGCTATGATTTGAATTTGTAGGAACTCCTTGTAGAAGATACTTGAGTTTACAAAGCAAATGTGACAATCCAGAAAAATGCTAATCCTTCTTTTAACATGTTGATATGATAAACAAAGTATCTCATTATACAGTGCTCAGCACTATGGGAATACTGAATTGTTGGAGCAGAGATTCAATTCAGGATATATGACGTTCCATTTCAGTAAACTGAATGCACAGGAAAATACAGTTTTTTTTGAATTTGGAAAGATTTCTACAGCCTTTAAATGTAGCAGTTGTATTTAACTTAAATTGCTACTGAATATTTTAAACTAGAATCTCTTTCATCAGTTAATACTTCCATAATATTGTTGAAAAATATTTTCTTCATATAGTTTTTCTAGCAGGTTACAGGTTGAACAATTTATGCATGCACAACATTAGTGGAACAACCGGTTGAAAACTGAAGAACTATAACTTGTAATAAATGTAGAGGTGTATGTTGAAAAATCTTAACTTGTGTTGCTAATAAAATGGAGATATTTAACATGTCTTAAATTCTTGTGAGCCACTGACTTCATGTTAAATTGAATTCATAAAGCAATGGCATCTGAAGTTGGGACCATGGAAGTGCTTAATATAACTTCGTTAAAATATAACTTTAATAAAGTTTTGTGAGCAGTGGATTGAGAAATTTTATTTGGTCTGTGAAATTTCAGCATCAGATTGTTGAGATTGAAATATTTGCTTCAGCACAGTGTAATACAAAGGTAAATAACGTCAGACAGCAATACATAGGTTGAGTGTGCTCAGCTAATACTGGTTTTAATGAAGTATGTAGTTACTTTCATTGCTGTTGCTGGGTGAGACAATACATTTTAATGGATTTGAATTTTGAACACTGGTATAATCATGCTGTCTACATCCATGTTAATGTATCTTACTTAGCAAGTTGTGTATTTTTTCCCTAAATTTTTGAGTGAAGTGCTAACGTAAGCCTTAAATTTGGGGTTTTTCCTAAAGGCTAGCTGATTTGGAACTCTATTGAAAGACCTGTATGTTAAATACTTGTATTAAACAGGAAATATGAAGAAGTGACTTTTGAAGCTGGAAGACTTTGAAGAGTTTGCTAACAGACTATAAATATTAACCTGTTGAGAGAAGATTTTGCTTCATTTTTTTTTTAAGAAAAGTAAATTTGATTGGCATTTGAATTTGTGTAGTCATAATTTTCTCTCCATGTCACCAAAAACAAAGACTTGTAGATTTACAGATTCAGACTATTTACTGGCTGTTCTATATGTCCTATTTGTCAAACAAGCCAAAGTGGCCTGGTTAAGGAGTGCAGAATTTGAGAGTATGATGGAAGTGTCTGAATGAAGTAGATTACTTCCATTTTGGTTTTTTTGTAATTGCTGAGACAGAAAAAGATGTTCTTACCTGCATACAAATACATCTAAACAAGCTAAGTAATACTGTTTTGCAAAAGTATATTTTAATTTTGTATTGTATTTAACTGAGAATATTTGCCATAATTTACATAAGAATGGGATTATAAAAGTCAATACAATGATAATAGCTTTTATCAGCCAGAGCAATTATGTATTTATCATGGTCCTATAAGACATTTAGATAACAATTTGACCGGTTCCTAAAATCAAAAATAACCCAAAATACCTGCAGTCTAAATATCACCAACATTAAATCTTGTAACACACAGATGTTACCATGAAAGTCTCCTTGGCCAGTGTCAAAATATTTCCAAGGGACAATTACAAATGGTAGATCTGAGTCTTTAATTTTGAAGATCATCTCTTCCACAAATATGCTGAATGTGAAAATAGCATGTGAGTAGTTAATCATTTTTAATCAAAGATTCTTAATAACTTGGACTATATTTGGATGTAAACTTCAATGTTGCAAGGAAATAATTCTGCTCATCAAATTCTACTGTGCTCCTAATGCAGGAAGAATGCTTCTCATAATACATTTTAAGCATTCTTTTAAGTGCTATTACTTTTAAAATAAGTACATATGGAGGCAAGGAAACTACATCACAAGAATTTAGTTCTTATGAGGAAAATAATTTAAAACATTCTCACTGGAATTAATATTTTCACACTGTTGTGATGCTGATGTATATTTTCGCATGCACCTTCTCTCAACTTGCCAAAGGATTGAACTATTTTGCCCCAGTTTTTCTTTTCCTTCCCTTTTTTTCCTGTCAGCTGATGAAAGTTATTTTGTCTACATTATCAGTTTTGTAATAAAACAAAACTGGCATGATTCAGAGATTTTGTTTGCCTAAAAAAATCTTCAAGATTATTTGAGATAACAAGGTGTAGAGCTGGATGAACACAGCAGGCCAAGCAGCATCATAGGAGCAGGAAGGCTGACGTTTCGGGCCTAGACCCTTTCAAGATTATTTTAATTTTTTTTAGGAAAACTTAATCTAGGAAATGTCTCTTGCTGACATATTCAGTTATTTGGTTAAAAAAAATTTACCTTAATAGAATTAGTCTGTGGCCTATAAAGAAACATTACTTCATCTTGACATTCAAGCTATAAATTGCACATTATATGATATAATGTTGCTGTCATCTAAAAGAGCAGGTCATCAACTCTATTCTAGTTGTGATTAGTAAAGATAAAGCCATAAAAAAGTTACAGCAGTGAGAGCAATTCAGCCCATCATGTCTGCGTTAAGTGGCCATCCATTCTCATTGCACTTATCAGCACCTGGTCAATGCCTTACAGGTTCCTTTTTCCATTTCAACCACCAAACCAGGCAAACCATTCCAAACGTCCGTCCGTCCGTCCGTCCATCCGTGCATCCATCATCTAAGTTGAAACATTTCCTCCTCATGTCCCTCCAATCTTCAGACCAATCATTGTAAATTTACCTCCACAGGGTAATTGACCTCTAAGGGAAAAACCAGTCTTTCTTGTCTTAAACCCTTCATTATTCTGTTCACCTCAGTTTATCACTCTTTTTGGCCTTCTCTGTCCAAAGGAAAACAACTGTAGCCTATCGAATTTTTCCTCCTCTGCAATTTTGAAGCCCTAGCAACGCTTTTAAAAGATTTGAAAGAATAGACTAAATGACTCCACACGTTTGACCAGAATTATTTCTTCATTCAACTTTTGTAGTACTGATTTAGCACAATAAAGAGAAATTATTATCTCCATCTGTCAAGAGAATTGTCAGAGAAACAAGGGAAACAAAATGAGAGACAGGCAAAGAATGTGGGAGACCAGCAAAAGAAATGAGAGTTTGGACGGAATAACAAATAATTCAGTCAGTTAGAAACAATGATGAATGAAATTGAAACATGTACAAAGAAAGAAGATTTAGGGAGTGGAAGCCAAACACCGGAGCAACAAATTGAATTAGAGTGGTCAGTGAGTAAAGTTAAGAGATCCATGTTGTTTTGGTCTGTGAACAGCACTGTGGAATATGACCTGTATGTTTTTTTTTAAATGGCCAATTTGGTCTGATTTAAATTCTTGTTGAACATTCTATGCTACTCTTAGACTTCCTATTAATTTAAAAGTGAAGATACCCAAATTGAGGGTGTACGGTGTAGGTTTACACCAGCATATTACCTGGACACTGGGACACACTGGACATTAACAGAAGAGGAGAGATTATACAAACTAAGATTATTTCTCAAATTTCGCTTGAGAGATGATTTGTTTGACGTTTGGATATCCAAGGCATTAAACGGAAAGGATAGGTCAGATAGAAACTCTTTTTGTATGGTTATGAATTCCAAGGGCTGAATTTTTGTTCAAAAACAGTAATTGCTGAAAAAGTTCAGGTCTGGTAGCATCTGTGAAGAAAAATCAAAAACATTTTGGGTCCGGTGACCCTTCCTCAGAACTGAGTTTTTGTTACCCGATGGAAAAACGAGTTGGATTCTGAAATGCTGAACTTTGTTTATTCTGCAAACAAAGATCTATTTTCCACTGCCTTCCCCGTCCCACTTAATTTTCTTTTGTGGCCTTTTAGCTGCTCTGGAAGGCCTTTGGTGTAAGACACACAGACGCACACCTGTTCTGAAGTTGATGCCTGTCATGAGGGAAAAATTGAATTACTCCCACATACAAAAACTGCTTGGTTTTGTGGATTTTGGAAGCCCTAAGGAACATGCTTCCATGAAGAATTTGTGACCAGTGTGGAAGCCTCCTGAAGATTCAGGAACATTCTAAGATGTGCATATAAACTGTTGTGGCACCTTTAATCGTTAGATGCTGCATTGTTATGAAGACATGTTCTTAATGCAGTGATTCATAATAGTCATTTGATTCTTTTATTGACCACAACTGTTTAAATGTTGTAAAAATGGAAAGTGCTGGAGAAACTCAGTAGATCTAGCACCAAGGACAGTGGAGAATGATTGATCAGAAGGAAGAAATTAAAGTATGAAAGAAAGCTAGTTCTCTAAAGGGAATAGCGAGAGCTTCTACAGATATTTAAAGGAAAAGAATAAAGAAAATGAGTTTTGATTCGCCAGAGATTGAGAATGGGAGGTAATAATGGACAATAAGAGACTAGCGAATGAAATGAACAAATATTTTGCTTGTGCCATCACTGTAGAGGATATAAAAACATTGCAGTGACAGCTGTCAATTAGGACTTAAAAGGGAGAGAGCAACTTTGTGAAATTATAATCTTATGGGAAGTGGTACCTGAAAATCTTCAGGTGAACTTCAGACGGACTTCATCCTGGATATAAAAAGAGATGGCTAATGTGGTAGTAGATGCATAGTTGCTAATTTTCCAAAATTTCTTAGATTCAGGACAGGTTCCACCAGGCTGGACAGTATCAAATAAAACTCTCTTTTCAAGAATGTTAACTGGGAAGAGTCAGCATGGCTTTGTCAAAGGAAGATTGTGTTTAAATCATTTATTGGCTTTCCTTGAGCGACTACAATGCACTGTGAATAAAGGAAAGCCTGTAGATGTACTGGACTTGAGTTTCCAGAAGGCATTTAATAAGGTGCTGCAGAAAAGGTTACTGGAGAAGCTAAAAACTCTTGGTGTAGGAATAACATAGCACAGATAGAAGATTGGCTGGCAAATAAATGAATACTCATACATTGTTCTTGTCCAATTGGCAAGATGTGTCAAGTGGAGTCCCACAGGGGCCTGTGTTGGAGCCTCAACGTTTTAAAATTGGTGTCATTGACTCAGATGAGGTGAGGAAAGACATGGTAGTTAAATTTGCAGATGACACCAAGGTAGGTAGGAAAATATGTTGTGAAGAAGACCTAAGAATGTTGTGAATGGATATGGACAGGTCGTGCGTGGGCACAAAATCTGGCAAATGGAGTGTAATGTGTGAAAATTTGAAGGTTTTCATTTGACTGGGAGAATAAAAAGCAGAGATTTATTACTTAAATGGAGAACAAGTGCAGAGTTCAGAGGTGCAAAAGCGTTTTTAAGTGCACTGGTGCATGAGTCACAATAAATTAGTAAACTGTACAGCTTATAATCAAGAAGAGCAGTGGGATGCTATCCTTTTATTATGAGGGGATTTGAACATCAAAGGAAGGATGTTCTACTTCAGCATTGATAAGATCACATCTAAAATACTGCATGCAGTTTTTGCCTTCTCATCTTAAGGAAGGATATAAATACTTTGGAAGTGTTACAGGGGATATTTAACAGTCTGATACTTGGGATGAGTGGGCTGTCTTATGTTGGAAGATTGGCCAGGCTGGGTTTGTTTCCACTAGAGTTTAGAAAAGTGAGGGATGATTTGATTGAAGTATGCAAGGTCCTGAATGGTCCTGACAAGGTGGAATTAGAAAAAAGACTTTCTCTTCTGGATCAGTCCAGAACTAAGGGGCACAGATTGAAAATTAGTGGCTGCCCTTTCAGAACAGAGATGAGAGGAATTATTTTTCTGAGGGTTGTGCGATTTTGGAACACTTCCACTCAGAAGGTGTCTGAGGCAGAGCCATTGAATATTTTTAGGACATAAATCGATAGATTCTGGTCAGGCATGGAGATCGAGGATTATCAGAGGTAGAGAGGAATGTGAAATTGAAACCCAAACAGATCAGCCATGATATGTTTGAATGAAGGAGCAGGCTGAAGGGACTGGATGGCCTAATTTTATTCCATAAGTGACATGAACTCGAATGGATTCATCTCAAAAAGGCCACCTTTTGTGGTTGTGTTGCGGTCCTAGTGAGTTTTGGTGAAAACCTATTAGATCAAAACATTCTTCCAATTATGATGAAAGGTCAGTGAGCTGATGTGAGTTGCTGAGTGTTACAGCTCCTTTTATGTTTTAAGTATAAATCCTGGCAGATGTTTGAGATGTAGTACCACTGAGATGTCAGTGATATGACTTTGGTAGTTACAATGAAGTGACAGACATTCATCACACATGAGGCAAGTGATGGAAATCCCTGCCTCCCAACCTTCTGTGTGACAGTCCTCTGCAGGAGTAACCTTATTCTGCTAACTCGTACACCATAGGAGCATCAAGCATTAAGTGGATGGTGGCATTTACTGTAGTACAGTCATTCATCCTACAGTGCCACTGGAGCAAGATTCTCTTGAGCTGTCCACAGGCACTGACCTCTGCAACCACCTCTGTGCATGTTGCCCTCATCAATATGACTGGCATTTTGTTGCCATGCAGAGGGGAAAAAAGCTTCCCTTCTCTGCTGGACAGCCTTCAGGAGAACCTCTAGAGAGGGATCGCTAACATGTGCTGCTTCCTTACCTGGTTTCTGACCCATCCAGAGGTGTGGGTGAGTGTGATGAGCAGAGGTTGACTGAAATTCCTGTGCTGCACAGAGTGAAGTGCTGTCCAATTACCTTTTAAATATGGCGCAAGGATATCGGAACCCAGAAGATCCTGGCAGGAGGCAGAAGTTTGCCTGCCAGCCAGCCAACCAATTAAATTAGGTGGTTCCTCAGGCATGAATACGTAATGAGCTGATAGGATCCTAATCTTATGGAGAAAACGTGACTTGCTCCAAAGCTGACATCCTTCCCACGTTTACAACAGTCATCACACAGAAAATTCCACTCAGTGTTTAAATTCAGAGTTCTATTAGACTGTTAAAGGTTTAATATTTTCCCAGATATTTAGAATTAATTTAGCTGCTATTAGGTAGCTTCAGAAGGCTGTACCTGGTACAGATGGGATGATTAGCTGTGGAGGATACATAGGTGTGGGTGATATGGAGTGTGAGAGAGTTTGAGGGTGTGGATGGCTAACCTGAAGGGAAAGGGTTTGGTGGGATGGTGAGGGAGATGTGGTTTAGGAGTACTGGGGGCTATGCGGCTGCATTAGAGAGCCAAGGCAGGTTTCCACTTGGCCCACCTTTACACCTTTAATCCTCACACAGGTCCATAGCAGTTTTAAAATGTGCTTAGTGGTTTATAAAAAAACACTGGAGGTATACTGCAGTGGTTCCAAGAAGTCGGCTCACCACCACCAAGGGCAAATGGGGATGGGCAATAAATGCTAACCAGCCAGTGATGCCCACATCCCACAAAATGAATAAATAAATAAATAAAGGTTGTGCAGAGAATCCAACCCCTCTCTGAAATCCCAAACAAAATCAGAGAAGGGTCAGGTGTGCAGATCAGAAGCTGCAAAAGTGCACAGGTCATCTTTTCCTAAGCCCACAGGAAAATCCAGCCTTATGTCAATGGGATAAAGTTGAAAACAGACTAAGGGCTGAATTTTACCAAAATTGCCTAAGTGTCCATTTCAGGAAGCTTCATGGAGGGTTTCTTTCCTTGAGGTTCAGCAAGTTATCTCATGCAGTTCCCTACTATTCATCATGACATATGCACCATATCTCTACATCTTGTATTCAAGTGGAGGTATTTGGTGCTGCTGGAGCATTCTGGGATTCATGGCAGTAGTGCCATTTTTAAATCCCAGCTCTGCACCAGGTCAAACACCACAAGCCAGAAAATGCTGTTGACAGAGTGTTGTTAAACAATTTGAAGAGACATGGGTGAGAAAGAGGAGTTGGCAATTCACTTCTGTAACAGGGATCTGGAGGCCCTGGTGGACAATGTGGTGGAGAGGACCACCAGAGGATACCATGGCATCTAACCTACCAGTCTGGTCTGTGCAGTATTAGTAATCTGTAGGAACTCCCAGCAATGCAGGAAGAAGGTTAATGACTCTCTCCATTCTGCCAAGGTAAATGCCAGCATTTTCTCTCTGCTACCTCACACTCACTGTAACTCTGCTACCATACCCATTTCCACCCAAGGTTCATTGTCTACCACTCTATTGCATGCAGCATCTTCCACAGTTCCCAGACTATTAGCCTTGCAGGCCCTCTGTGCTTCCTAGTCGCTCACGCAGGACAACTTTACTCTACGTATACCAGCATGAACAACTGTGCCTGCCACTTTCACCTCATTGCCTCTTTTTCTGTGATTCAAGAAGAAAACATGCATGATAGAGCAGAGATAACCAAGACAAGTGGTAGGGTGCTCAACATTTTCTTGCTCAACCTCCTATGAGAAGAGAGTCTTTGCTTAGCAGAAGTGGACTGTGACTGTTCACATGGTGATACCAAGACCTCTAATTCCTGGCAACCAAGTAAGATTCATTGTCCACTTCTGCGCTGCTCTCCCTGAACTGCCAGTGTGAATCTACTCTTATTATGCCCAAAGTTCTACCCCCATTTAGCAACTTAATCCCCCCTCAAATCTCGTGTAGGCACCAGTGGCATCTGCACAGTTTTTCCACCCTGAAAAGCCCAACCCCTCAGCACATCATCTTCTCTTCCACCTCTGAGAAAGAAAACACAGACCACTCGGAGCATGCACCGGCAAAGCTTTCTCCTGCACCCTCCACCAGCTCAGATACTGGCACCTCTAGTGGGTACATTAGACCAAAATCAGGAGCACATCATTGCCATGTCTCTGCTGCTGGCTGAGGAAGAAATGACACAAGTTGCTGATACTCGGCTTTGAAAGTGATTTGTGAATTTTGGAATTAAAGTGAATCTTTACAGCTTGCCTAATGTTACTTGTACTTCACAGATGTAACTAGGATAATTTGTAATGTTGAATAATTATTGTCAAGATTGCTTGTGGCCAGGATTTCTAGTTGAAATGGTTGGTTGACGCATGAGGATCATAAACAGAGTTGTGTGTTAACAACAGATGTCTTTAACATGTACTGCGTGGGTGCCTGCTTAATTCTATTGTCTCTTGAATGGTCTCGTACTACACAAGTAGAACCCAGAGAAAAGAAACCCTTGACTCTACCCACTCCAGGTGTGAGGGCAGCTGTTTTTAATCTTGATGTGTGCACTTATGATTTAGATGAGAATAGAAGCAAATGCAGGTACAGCTTCACAGAATGAGTAACAGGCTCAGCCTGTTAATATAGCTGACAATCTCCAATGTTCATGTTTCTGTCTTCCCTGCTATCCTTGTCAAACCCATTGAACCCAGGGTGACGGTGTCATTGATCTCCTCCCACCACCCCATACGTCCTTGCTCTTCCATTTTCTTTTACCCTTGTATGTTGATTTGCACCCCTCTTTCCCCTTATTGTCCCTTCTGCATCCCACATGCTGCCATCAATCCCCACAGTTGATTTTCCCGGACCCTACGAAAGCTTTGGTCCTGATAACAAGACCCCACACCACAGCTCCCCCACCACCACCACTACCACCAGCAACCCCCCCACCCAACACCCCACCTACTTGGACTGACCATAACCCACATCCTGACCAAATGGGAAAGACAGCCCTGATTGATAAGTGGCCAGACCCCTGACTGAAGTCTGTATAGCTCCCCAGACTGATTACACTGTTTACAAAATTTAAACAGTTCTGAACAAGGGTCACTGGACCCAAAACATTAACTTTGATTTCTTTCCACAGATGCTGCCAACCTGCTGAGGTTTTTCTAGCAGTTTGTTTTTGTTTGTGATTTGAAGCATGTGTTTGTCATAAGTGCAGGTGTGACACTGACATAGCATGATATGTCAGCCCTCTTCACTGGTCGCTGCTGGCAAATGTATCTGTGCTAACAGACAAAACAGAAGTATTGTGAGGCAGAAATGTTCCAAAAAGGCAAGGCAAAGCCTTGATGTGAGCATTCATGTAGACACAAAGTAAGTGAGTGCTTAAAAAAAAAAGCAGGAAATCCTGAGAGACATCCTTCTCTGATGCATGAGTTGGGTGAGATCGCCAAATGTTCCACTGATTTTTTTTTATATGAAATAAAATAAATGTAATGGTGCAAGGTGTTGGTGCAGTCCAAAGAGTTATATATTGAAGAGGTGAACTGTATTATAAAGTGAGTTGAGATGTGCCATGATAGTGTGGTGAGGCTGCTGCATGTCCAATGTTGATGCTAATCTTCATGGACAAAGAATAACAATGCTCAGGGAGTGTGCCCTGAGATGCTGGGGACTGCTGACTAAGATGGAGGTCCAGGTCAGCCAGCATCATGCTGAAGCCACCAGTGCCTGCACTGACTTCCATGTTGGGAATTGTCACTGTCTAATTTCTCTCTGCCTTGTGGGAAAATAGGAAATTGCATTCAAATAAGGTGGGAGTTAGCTAATAACGAGATGTAAATACATGCAAATAGGCCTCTCACCATTCACTTGAGAGATTCTTGTCTTGCCATTAAAACCTTGGGTGTAAAATCAGATACATTTTTTTTTCTCTGAGCTCACCATATTATCCCAATGAATAAGCCCACAGGTAGCATATAATGTTTTGGGATGAACACTTGTATATCCTGTTATTGCCAAACTGGTTGGTTGTAACCTTTTTTGCTCATTGTATTTTAACTTGCAAACTTAAATGATTTTTTAATCTGTTTTATCTCCATTAATCTGTATAAATTGACCATTAACACTATGGTAAAGATGCCATAGTTCTAAAGGAATACAGGACTGTGCTTTTGTTAGAGAGTGATGGCCAGTGCTAATTTAACCTGAGAGTCACTTCCTCTCCGGTAATAGGAGAAGTTGAGAAGGAGAGTCATTCGCTGTAACTTCAAATAGTGTGGGAATGGTGTCACTGCATTGTAAACTGAGCTAACTGTTCCCCGCTACTACAATGTAATAGAAGCCTACTTAACAGAAAAAGTCCATTCATTGGAGCTAGTATTGTAAGCCACATAACTATATTTAGTCTCTATTTTACAAAAGATTCTCCAGTAGTCTTCATAATTTTCAGAGACTGCTTTTGAGCATTAAATGAAATAAAATGATTGGCAAAACATTGTTTATCAATTCAATAAGTATATTTCCTAACCTGTTCATGATATCTGAATAAAGAGGTTCAAGTTTGCAAGTGATTGGCATTTCTTGCCTAAAATGGGCAGTTTTGGCAGTTCTGCGCTCACAAAATGAATTGACTCATTATGTGATGTTCCATTTGATAATCTGACTGGTTGAGGGGAGATAAATGCTTGCTGATTACAAAATGCAGAAGATGAGCAAGTGTTAAGAATTTTTGTCATTGGAAACAAGCTTTGAATCATTTCGTGTCATCACCAATATTTTTACTTGGTTTTCAAACTTTCTCAAAAACCAGGGTTTAGATGTTGTATTTGAATCCAGAGCTGTGAAGCATGCTGAAGTTACATTGTAACCATGCACACTGCACCTGATTATCCAAGATGAATTTGTATTCAGTCTGTTGAACAAAATATTCAATTAGTACATTTTCTAGCAGTATAAAGAAATTTGTTCTCAAAATTACGCCAGAAATAGTTGGGGACCAAATTGTAAAAGTACAATTCAGTTTAAAGTTACATCAGGCAATTTCTTTAAAAAAAGATGTGTCTGTGAGAGAATAAGTATGATATGAATCAGTACTGAGTCTGCAACTATAGATTTTTGATTTATTTGATAAAGTTAAAGTTTCACTTAGTGGACTTGGACTAGGACTAGAGACAGCAGAGTTTCTATGTACTATGTAGATGATTCTTAAACAATTTTTAAGTAGCAAATTTTCTTCTGGGGCTTAAATAACTTTGACTCCATAAATCCTTTCATCGTTCAGACATTTTGTAATAGCTCTCCTGCAACACAATTTTTGTTAACGTTGTTTTGAAATAAAACAAATCAGTGAAACATTTGGTGATCTCACTGCTGGGCATTAACCACATTTTTGATTTTGGTAAACTTGAGGTCATGGTGAGTGCAGTGGTACTCCAAATCTTTAGACCACAGAATAGTTGGGTGCAGTTTATTTTCTTTATTCCCCTCAAGATCCAGTTCCCTTAGCATATGTCAAACATCTGTGATACTGAGAATTGGCATTTTGTGCATCTTGTCTATTGGTTTTGTAGAATCCTAAATCGTAGAATCATCGAATCCCTACTATGCGGAAGCAGGCCATTTGGCCCATTGTTTTCACACTGACCTTCAAACAGCATCCCACCCAGGTCCACCCCTCACTGTATCCCATGGCTAATCCATTTAGCCTGCACATCCCCAGATACTGCGGGCAGTTTAGCTTGGCCAATCCACTTAACTTGCACATCTTTGGACTGTAGGAAGAAACTGGACGACCTGGCAGAAACCCATGCAGACATGGGGAGAACATGCAAACTCCACACAGACAGTTGCCCAAGGGTAGAATCGAACCAAGGTTCCTGATGCTGTAAGGCAGCAGTGCTAACACTGAGCCAATGTACTGCCCTGAGATGTGGAAAAACTAAATGATAAAATTTATCTTAGGAAGAGTGACATAAAGTGCTCACTCAGATGAGTTTTGATCTCCTTACTTGAAGGATGTTCTGATTGTGCAACAAAGGTTTATCATCCTGAATCCTGGAATGGCAGGATTGTCATGTGAAGAGAGAGTGGATCAGTTAGGACTATGTTCACTGGAGTTTAGATTTCATTGAAACCTATAAAGTTTTCTCAGGACTAGAGAGAGTAAATTGGGAGAAGATATTCCCAATGATCAGGGAGTCTAGAACTGGTGGTTTAAGGATAGAGGTTAGGCCATTTAGACATTGATCCAGGACATATTTCTGAGATTGATGTCTTCTGTTGACTAAAGATTGAGAAGTGGAATTTAATTTAAGATGCATCGTTATGTCTTCTGTTGACAAGTGGAAATTGTAGTGAGCCCGAAAAGCAACGATCTGAGGTGTATCTTATATATGGATTTCATTTAGAGATTAATTGAATAATCTTTAAGCAACATGCTGCATTTCCAATTTGAGCAATATGCAGGACTTGGGGACACTATGCAGATTGGGGCTTGTTCAAGGTTATGGGGTTTCTTTAAAGTTCAGGAGATAACAACATGAATTATTTTGTAAGACCTTCAATCTGTGCTTCATGCAGAATTCATGAAGTCACTGGAAAAATGTAGAAGACATGACCAAATATGGATTTTACCTGGAATATGTACTCTAGATCCAAGATCTATGTCAGGAAAGTGGTGGCTCACTGAAATTAACTCTTTTTGAATCACCACCACCAATCATTGATTGCTGGATAGTATTATAAGGGATAGCTTGTCAGTCTATTCTGGATTATTCAAAAGAACAACAGTGCTCATTTTCACAAATTAGATTGCATTGTAGCAACATTTGCCCTGTAATTTAATATGGTTCATTGTGGTAAATCCATTTTGAACAATCAACAGAATGTAGTGCTACCTCCCACCGTAGTACTTTAGTATTGTGCTCTGTAATTGCGGTTGTTGTACCAGGACTAGCACTGCAAGTAGTCCCCAGATTTTAAGCCCAGAGGCCAGGACCAGCCAACTGTAACGTTTTATGGTAATGAAGAGTTGAGGCCCTGGGCAGTTGGATTCTTGATTGAGTGGGAGGACCCACAGTAGGGAGCTAAACCAATGTAGAAAGGTGGCTCCTCCCCATTGCTGACTGAGACCAAGCGTCGCCCTGCCCCTGAACTCCTTCCATCAGCCTTAAGATTGAAGCTGGATGATCAGTATCCTTTATTGACCAATCATTGGCCATTTAAGGGCCTTAACTGAGGTGAGTGTGGGCCATTCTAGGTGTCACTCACCTCATGTACAATTGAAGTCTTTGTCCAGGCACTCCCCAACTATATCCAGGACACAAACCACACCCTCCACTTCTTTGGTAACTTCAAGTTCCCTGGCCCCCAGTGCTTCATCTTTACTATGGATGTGCAATCCCTATTCATGTCCATACCTCACAAGGATGGCCCACAGGCCTTCAGTTTTTTCCTTCTCCAACAGACCCATCCAGTTTCCCCCCCACCCCACAAATACTGTCTTCTGCCTCACTGAACTAGTCCTAACCCTTCATAACTTTTCCTTCAATTCTCCCCACTTTCTCCAAATCCAGAGGTTTGCCGTGGGCACACACATGGGCCCTAGCTACGACTGCCTGTTTGTCGGTTATGTCAAACAGTCCCTCTTCAGTACGTACACCGGTACTGATCCCCAACTTTTCCGCCATAACATCGATGACTCCACCGGTGCTGCATCCTGCACCCAGGCTGAATTGGAACAGGTTCACTGACTTCACTAACAACTTCCAACCCACCCTTAAATTCACTTGGTGTATCTCAGACACCTTCCTCCCCTTTCTTGAGTTCTCTGTTTTCACTTCTGGCGACAGTTTACGGACCAACATTTACTATAAACCAACAGACTCCCATAGCTACCTGGACTGACACCACCTCCCACCCTGTATCCTGCAAAACATTCATCCCATTTTCCCAATTCCTCTGTCTCCACCCCACCTGCCCTGACGAGGAGACGTTCCACTCCCAAGCATCCCGGATATCCTGCCTTTTTCAAACCATGTTCTTTCCCCCCTCTGTCATTCAGACAGCCCTCCACCATGCCTCCTCCATTCACCGCTCCACAGCTCTTAACCACTATCCCCCTCCAAATATAATAAAGATAGGGTCCCCCTTGTCCTCACTTTCCAACCTATGAGCCCCTGCATCCAACATATCATCCTCAAAGTCCAACTCCAACTTCCACCAACTCCAATTAGACCCCACCACTTGGAACATCTTCCTCTGTCCACCCATCTCTGCCTTCCACAAGGACCATTCTCTTCGCCACTCCTTAGTTCGTACCACACTCCCTACCAACCTCTCCAACCCGCCCACTACCTTCCCCCGTAACCATAAAAGGTGCAACACCTGCCCAAACACCACCTCCCTCACCTCTATTCGAGGCCCTAAGCAGTCTTCCAAGTGAGACAAAGCTTCTACTGCATCCCGTGCTCCCGATGTGGACTTCTCCACGTTGGTGAGACCAAATGTAGACTAGGTGACCGTTTCATGGTGCATCTCCCCCTGGCCTGTAGCGGCCAGCCTAACCTCCCAGTCACCGCCCATTTCAACTCCCCGTCCCAATCCCCCTCCGATATGTCCATCCTTGGCCTCCTCCAGTGTTGCAGCGACTTGGCACACAAATTTGAGGAGTAACACCTTCTCTTCCACCTGGGCATCCTACAGCCCAGAGGACTCAACATGGAGTTCTCTAATTTCAAATAACCTTCCCACCCATCCCCTGTCTCCTCTTCCAGCCCCACCACCTCCCTTCCATTCCATCTTCTGACTCTCCCTTCCGGCCACCAAGCAGATTCATCCCTCCGATCAACCAACCAAGTCTTACCTACCACCAGTGTCCACCTACCACCACCGTTCCACCTCTAACCCTTTTCCACCACTCCCACCCCCCCTTTTTTTTCCGTTCCCCCTGCCCCACATTCAGTCCTGAAGAAAGATAATACCCGAAACATTGACTGCTCCTTTCTTCCAGGTGCTGCCTGCCTGCTGTGTTCTTCCAGCCTCCTGTTTGTCTACCTTGGATTCCAGCATCTGCAGGTTTCTTTTTGTCTCTAACTATGTTTTGAAACTGCGCCATGTGCAAAAGGTATCCACTCTGTGATCAGCCAGCCCTCCAACGATTATACAGAATTGGGTGTGGTAAAACTGATGTGATCATTCTTTAAATAGAACTACCAGTCCCCTGAGGGTGTGATCTCAGAATAAAGGGACACCAATTTAAGACTGAGATGAGGAATCTCTTCAGAGAATTGAGTCTTTGAAACTCCTAATCACAGAGCCTGGGCACAGAGTCCTCCTGTATGTTTAAGTTCGAGAAGAGAGAGATTCTTGATTAGTAGGGGAATTGAGTGTTTTGGGGAAAGGGCAGGAAAATGGACGTGAGGAGTGTCAGATTAGCCATGATCCTATTGAATGATGGAGCAGACTTGAGGGACTGAACTCTTGTTCCTGTTCCTTATGATTTTGTGGTTTATTCAAGATGACAAACAAGGGGCTTAAAACTAGGAAATGCTGAACAAACAAGTCTTCCTTTGAAGGAAACAAAGGCTGAAACCATTTTATTGCTTTCAGTAGCAAGATGATATACTTAGAAACAGGAGTTTTTGGTCATTGTATATCAAAAGCAACTGAGGAACAGGAACTACAAGAGTTGAAACTTGCAGTAGTACCTTCTGTGTACTCAATTAATGTACTAATGAGGATGGATAGATATAGTGTTTTTATTGCCCCAGAATCTCTAAGAAGATAGATGAATTTTGGACCAATGTAATAAGACCTGGCAGATTGAAATAATTGGTTTCAGGAAATCCTGCATAGCGGTGAAGCAAACTTCTGCAGACCAGAATAATCTCCTTAATTTGTTGCAATTCACCATGAGGTTTACTTGGATACTTGATTTCATTTGCTCAACAGAACAGAAGCTTGCATGGGCTGGAGTGAAATACTGAGTTAGAGGGCAGTTTACTGAAGTAACTGCCAAGGTCTTTGTAAAATTCATGTAGAAATAAAGACAAGCGAGCAAATGATACTGTGGCAGGCATGGTGACGCAGGTAACGGTGAGTTTGCATATAGGTTACCCTGGCCCAGATCACTTGATGTTGAATGAGTCTGACTGCAACATCCTTTTATGAAAGTTCATACACATAGACAAAGAACAGTACAGTGCAGGAACGAGCACTTTGGCCCATCAAACCTATGCTGACACATCTGCTGCTGCTGCTTAAACGTTGCGAGAAAATTTGCCACAAAACATTACTAACCTCTTGATGGTGGTCAACAAATCACAATATTATGAAATAGGCAACAAGAAAACAGAACCCTTGATAGAAAAGATACAGCAATCAAAATGGAAATATGTTGATGAATGCCAGCTGGGTTGACAGGATGTCAGTATGCTATGGTGAATGAACAGAGACTGACCAAATAGGGCTTCTATCTCAATTTTCAACAGTAATTTTTAAAAAAAACGTATTGGAATGGATCTAAATGAAAGTAATTTCTCCAAGATATTAGTCTTTCACTGTCTTTGTATTCATGTACCAGAAGGTTGTCAGCTTACATTGTGAGGTCCATGCAGAAAAATCTTTGCAGTTTTAACTTTATGCATTCTCTATTGCTGTGATCCTAGTGCACTGTTCACTATTCTGTAGCTCTACAATGGATCCTGTTACATGAGCTGATTAGGGGGCATTTTCAAAATTGACAGACCTCTACCCATTGTCTCAATGTAGATAAGTAAATCCTTATACAGTATGCAATTTAGTTCTTACTTACGATTATCAATGTGATCAAGTGTAGGATGAGTGGAGACAGGGAAGCTGAAGCAACTCTGAGAAAAATGAGCTTTAATATTCAGTTCTGCTTTACTATCAAACAGCTAACAAAATCTTCATTTCATATTTACGCCATTAACATTTTGATGGTGTGTCGTTGGGGGGAGTAAAGGACTAGAGTCGTAGAGTACAGAAACAGACCCTTCAGTCCATCTTGTCCATGCCAAACAGATATCCTAAATAAATCTAGTCCCATTTGCCAGCATTTGGCCCATATTCCTTTTAAACCCTTCTTATACATGTACCCATCCAGTTGCCTTTTCAAATGTTGTAATTATACCAGCTTCTACAACTTCCTCTGGCAGCTCATTCCATACACGCGCCACTTTCAGCGTGAAAAAGTTGCCCCTTAGGTCCCTTTTTAAATCTTTACCCTCTCACCTTAAACCAATGCCCTCTGGTTTTGGACTTGCCCACCCTGGGGAAAAGATCTTCACTATTCACCCTATCAATGCCCCTCATGATTTTATAAACATCTATAAGGCCGCCCCACATCCTCCGACGCTTCAGGAAAAATAGCCCCATCCTATTTAGCCTCTTTGCATAGCTCAAACTCTCCAACCCTGGCAACATCCTTGTAAATCTTTTCCGAACCCTTTCAAGTTTCACAACATCCTTCCTATAGGAGGGAAACTAGAATTAAACGCAGTATTCCAAAAGTGGGCTAACCAATGCCGTGTACAGCCGTAACATGACCTCCTAACTTTTGTACTCCATGCACTGACCAATAAAGGCAAGCATATCAAACGCCGCCTTCACTACCCTATCTACCTGCAACTCACCTTTCAAGGAACAATGAACCTGCACTCCAAGGTCCCTGTTTGTTCAGCAACACTCCCCAGCACCTTACCATTAAGTGTAATAGTCCTGCCCTGATTTGCCTTTCCAAAATGCAGCACCTCACATTTATCTAACTTAAACTCCATCTGCCACCCCTCGGTCCATTGGCCCATCTGGTAAAGGTCCCGGTGTACTCTGAAGTAACCTTCTTCACTGTCCACCACACCTCCAATTTTGGTGCCCTCTGCAAACTTAAGAACAATACGTCCTATGTTCAATTCCAAATCATTTATATAAATGACGAAAACTAGGCAAGTTACTTTGGGGTCTGTTACTAAAAGCCTGTGATCCATAACCAACTGTGTTAAGGTCAGTTATGCTAAAATCAACTTTTTACCATAAATTTGTGATACTGTGTAAATTTTATGCCGTTCTTCTTGTTTGGTTTGCACATTGGGAAAGGTCCGTTTTCAGCTTCTCTTCATCCATATTTAGGTGAAATATAGTAATAGGTTCAATGTAGTCTATAGGGCCATAATTCAGTTTCCTATGTCTATACTTATGGAATGCAATTTAACACTAAATTAGACTTGGATTTATTCTTTGTTTGTTCACCAGAAATTAGACTGAAGTTTTCCATACTTTTCCTCTACAGCCAACTGAGAAGAGAGACTTTTATCCTCTCGGTAGCTGAATTATAGAACCCTGCTTTCAGAGATGAAAGAATGGGAACTAATGCTTTGCACCACTCAATTTCCCCTATTTGATGAGCGACAACTTAAAATACAACATGTGGTATGTTCTTGTTGGTTTTAAACTCTGTCCCAATGCAAAAATCATCTCCAAAGCTGTTGGTGCCTTTTTTGAAAGTGATGATAGTGTATAGTCATAGCAGCCATTAAGACCAAAATTGCATTTTCTCCCACTGGGTAGACCACAATGTCTCTGTCTTGAAACTTGTACAGATGGTTGCTTGATGATAATATCTTTAGTGTAGAGCATCCAACAGCCCAAGGGCCTGTATATAGAGAGACGATTCATTTTAGGTCTTCCTAAAATATTTCACAGCTAATAAAATAATTGTTTTGAAGTACAGTTAATGTAATTTTTGCAGGAATATCTGGCAATCAGTTTGCCAAAATTCCACAAACAACAAGATTAACATTTTTAGTGATGTTGAATAAGGAATAAATGAAGTTTAAAATTTTTAATCCAACTGCCATCCGTGGTGGTCAGTCGTTAGATTCTTTAAACAAATTAAGTATATTATTGTCTTGTTTCCTTCGCAAATAAGTTTTTTTTTGAGTTGTACTGAGGTGAGCAATCCTTTGAAATGTTTGGGTGGGAATTTGTGATAGGATTCAAGTACAAGGTCAGTTTCAATACAGTAGAATGTTAGACACACTGGTCTGAAGGATTATAGACATCCTTTACATCTGCAGAAGTAGGTGGTAAAACTTGATTCAACCTGTTTTTAAAAAAAGAATTGCAGAGATGCTTGCTTTCTCTCTCAAAATACAAATAAAGCAAGGAACTGGTACCAGAAGTCTAGTAAAGGAATTAATATCAGATGTATGTAATATAATTTGTCTCTCAATTATGCTGAACTGATAAACCAGCAAATAAATATAGAATATAAAGGACATATAATTTTGTATTATATCTTTAGCAGGTTGTTGCAATGCATTCTGTTTTATTACAAAAAAATGACAATGTAACATTGATGTCCAGTAAATGTGCTTGCATGTTGGTTCCAGTATATATTAAAATTCTTATATTTGTAAATAGTTTAATGAAAATTACTTCTTTAAGAAAGGATATTATTTCTTTGGAGGCAGTTCAGAGAAGGTTCACTCGAATGATCCTGGAATAAAGAGATTGTCTGATGAGCAAAGATTAACCAGGCTGGGACTACTTATTAGAATGTAGAAGTATTAGATGTGATCTCATTGAAATGCATAGGATACTCAAGGGGTTTGACTGGTTAATTGATGAGAGGATGTTTTCCCTCCATAGGAGAGTCTAATACTGTAAGGTGTAGCCTTAGAATAAAGGGGTGCCAATTTAAGATTGAGATGGGGAAGACACAGCTGCGGCGCAGAATCCATGTGTACGTTTAAGGCTGAAATAGACAGATACATAGATATTTCATCAGTAAGAGAATCAAGCACTATGGGGAAAACACAGGAAAGCAGATATGAGGAATGTCGGATCATCCATGATCCTATCAAATGACAGAGTAGGCTTGAGGGCCAAATGGCCTACCCTTATTTTTATTTCTATAGTCTTTATTAAAGTGTTTTTGTTACATTTTGAGAAACTTTTGGGCATACTGAGAGTAGGGTAAGTAACACCAATGTCTGTGCATGCTCTTACTTTTCAGGTAATATAAATTGATTACCTTTTTTGTAGGACTGCATCTTTGTAACACTACATTCTTATCTCACTTCTTGCATCAATGGATGGATCTTGATTGTTTTTCTTTTGTCCTCCTTTATCTTGCATCCCACAGAGTAAGTAATGGAAAGAAAATCTGCTCTCTTTTGCGTACATAGATGAGTCATGTTCCACCCTGAGAGCTTTAGCAAATTTACCAAATATCATAACCATACATTTCATTGAAAATTAGTTGGCATAATTGTCATGAGTTTACAATGATATGTTACCACCCTGAAGAGAAATTTTCACAATCAAATCCAGATTTTAAAAAATTAAGTCTTTACGTTTCAGCGTGTAAAGTAATTCATTGCTTCTCCTGAGTCAGTTTCCAATTGTAATGGTCTATACAGTGAGGGATTTATGGCCATCTTTCCTGGTTTTAATTTTGACCTATTTATTGAAACAAAAAGTGCATTGAGGAAATGTAAATAATTACTTTTTGATACATGGAAGCTTGAACTAAATATAGGGTTATTGAGGGAAAGCCTAGTTCTGGATAGGAACAAAACTCAAACTTCTGATCTGGGAAACATTTGCTTCTGTGGCAAAGCTTAATGTACTGATTTCCAACAGGACTTGGGTTGTGTTATGCATGATGGGTAAATAGCTTAATAGCCTTTGAAAAATAATTAAGCATGTAGATTGTTGGTGTGTGATAGCTTTTCTAATCTCTTAAATCTATTTCTGAGTTGCAAACTTTAGAATATTTGATGATAACTCTATAATGTTTTGGCTCAAAGGAAAAAGGAATACTGGACCTTTTTCTGTTCATTTGATTCCTCATTCTTGCCTTGCAAAATGCTCTGTATTTCTCAAACACTTCCGTGTATCTAGAAAGTTGTAAAACATTCTAAAAATGGCAGTTAACTGGTTTCATGCCTTCTACAATGTTCTGCCTTTTGAGTTGAACACTAAAAATATTAATAAACTAGTTTTCAACAAAAAATTTAGAAGATAAGCAGATGATTCTGGCCTTACCCATTGTAGACATGAAAATGAAAAGAAAAAATAACTGTGCTGAAAAGTTGGAATGTGTTTTGTGCATTTTCCTCACATAATATGACTTTGACTAATAGGATTTCTTTTTGAAGCAGCATTACATTTGAATTAGAAACTGATTTTATTATTACAAATATAACGTCTTTTCTTTTCAATTTATTGCATTTTTTGTTCAATTTGCTTTAAGTTAAAACAGTAAACAGAATAAAATGATTGGTGTGGAGTGCAGAAGGAGTTACAACATCTATAGCTATTTTATATAAGCAACTGTATCTAATAGTGAAATGGGGACCTCAGTTTGTGAATCATTGGATTTTGTCATGAGCATTTAACAGGTTCTCTGTTTCCGTTATAAATGCTGTTAAACCATTTGCAGTAGCTGAATTAATAACTATGCTATTTTGGCATTCCGTGTGATTCTATGACTCATTGTGGAGTGATCTGAATTGCTGCAAGCAATGCAAAATGATTTTTTTAAAAATTCATTATTCAAGATTGTGGCATAGCTACACTTTTTCAAACTTTTAAACTCAGTAACAAATTGGCCTTTTCAAGCATTTTTCAATTGAAATTTTATTGTAATGGACATATGTGGTTGTTAAACTTGGATATCAGTACTTTTTCTCTTGAGGTGAAATTTAAGCAATTGGCAGTAGGAAAGCTGATTTTATTTTTAAGTGTATCATATGATTATGTGGTTAATGTGCTTTTCTTTCATTAAATATAAATATTAAAATTACTTTAAACTATTTTTCTGTCTTGTTTCAATATTAGCATTGAGTCATACAACATGGAAACAGGCCCTTTTGATCCAACCAGTCCATGCCAACCATAATCCCAACTAAGCTAGTCCCACCTGCCTGCGCTTGGCCCATATCCCTCCAAACATTTCTTATTCATGCATTTTTCCAAATATCTTTTAAATGTTGTAACTGTATCCACATCCACCACTTCCTCTGGAACTAAAGTCCAGCAATTATATAAAGTGTTTAAAAGATGGATGTTTTTAAGTAATCGTGCACCAAAGACTCAATGTACATGTGCTGATATTATCTTAATAGTTAACATCAAAGGCATAGATTGCCGAACATAATTATCCTTTGAGACATTGTCTCAAGATTCTTCACACAGAAGTAGTTCCAACAATAGCAAAGATAAACAGTTGTTTATCACCCCCACCGATAAACATCGGCAGTGTGCATCAGTCCAAAGTTAGGCAAAGGTGTACAAAGCATTAGACTTGTAAGGGCTAATATCTGGAGCTATGTGAATAATCTGCATCATTATGGGAGGTGTTAATTTATGACTGAGAAACTTTGAGGGAGTTCAATCATGACTTCAGACAAGTTAGATGTACTTGCATAGAGCACTATATAATTCCTTAACATACAATGAATAAGTTATTGCTTGTACCTACCAGTGGTTAAGCAATCTCTACCAAAACAAGACCAACCAATACAACATGATAGTAGCTGTAAAGGACCCCAGAAAACTAAAAACTCACCTTTAAAGAAAATTGAAAGTCCAACTTGGAAAAGGTTGTACCAAAACTACAGATCTCTGGAATGGGCAGTTGAAGAATTCCAAAACTGTTTCATAGAAAAGTGAAAACAGCAAGTCAGAAAATGAACTTATAAAGTGCTGCATCACAAAGCTATGAAGGCCTGTGAAGAAACTCCCAATCTAGTGATTGCCAACCTTGAGTCAGAAAACCAAACAAAGATCATGTAAAAGACCAATTTAATGATGCACAAGGCAGACAGTACTGGGAAACCCAATTCCCTAGCAAGGACAGCATAAATTTTTTTAAAAACCTGCCATTTATGGGGAGACAATGGCCTAATGGTATTATCGCTGGACTGTTAATCCAGAGACCCAGATAACATTGAGGATCCGGGTTCGATTTCCACCAGGGCAGATGGTGGAATCTGAATTCAATAAAATATCTGGAATTGAGAATCTAATGATGACCATGAACCTATTGTCAATTGTCAGAAAAACCCATCTGGTTCACTAATGTCCCTTAGCGAAGGAAACTGCCATCCTTACCTGGTCTGGCCTACATATGACTGCAGACCCACAGCAATGTGGTTGACGCTCAACTGCCCTCTGGGCAATTAGGGATGGGCAATAAATGCTGCCTGGTCAGCAACACCCTCACCCCGTGAATAAATCCAAAACCAATTCTGGTCTGGGAGTAATGCCATTTCATGAGATGACCACGAAGTGGCAAAGGAAAACAAAATTGATAACTGGCAGCAAATACTCAATGCTCTAGTGTAAGGGGGAGGAAAGAGATTACTGAAATGAATTAAAACAAGACCATTTTTAACAGTTTTATGCTACTCCTAGAAGAAATACCTAGGCTGGTAGGGAGTATCTCTGGGAAAAGACAGCGACTGCAGCGACAGTCAGTGCAAGACTTAAGAGCACAGGAAAGCTTCCAATACCAGAAAGAAAACTCTTTAAAGCTTCAACTAAACCATTTAAAAAGCTGACAAAAGCCGTGGACGTTGAATTTACTCTACCTGAGAGGTTTGGTCACCTGGAAGGACCAATTTGAACTCAAAGCTGGACATTTGGAAAAATTTCTTAGGTACTGAACGGCTCCAGGATTGGACTACACATCTGAAGGTGAACAAGGCAGTGCGCGGTGTACCTATGGATTAAAGTAACAGATAATGTCATTGCAAGTCAGGACATTAATAAGACCACAAATAAATTGGAAGAAGACTTGAAAGTTTTCAACTATTCCAAACTGAGGGACATTGGAATTTACAAAAAGGTCAAGTTCAACAATGGGATTCAGAAACCAGATATTAGTACATGCATTTAGTAATGACCTTTTTAACAGGTTGATTTGAAGGATGGGAGTATGGAGACCTAAGACAACTATTATAAACCCTCCTTATAGTCAGTATTGCAGACTAATCTTAGGAAGACCTTGCCTTTTAGAAAACATCAATACAACTGATGAGACAAACCAAGTTCCATAAACAGATCAGAGCAATATTGAAGGTTCATGACAAGCTTTGGCTCAGGAAACCTCCAGTAACCATTCCTTAAACACAAGAATGTGAAAGAAATATCAGAGAAGAAGTAACATTTGTGAGGACTAAATACTGGAGTGTAATGGTTTGTTCAGACAATGAAACATTCAATGTATTGTCTGAAGCCAACAGAAGCCTGGATACACCTTCCAAACCCTTAACCATTACTGTTCAGAAGGACAAAAGCAACAGATACACATTGAGTGATTGTGTAAGACGTACATCACTTGAGAAGTTAAAAGCTCAAAATTAGTAACATAGACAATCTGGTCCAGAGACACTGTCTGGGAGGGAAATGTATGGAGCACTAGTTAAAGTCATGAAATAATTATGAAATAATGGAGAGATTCTACAGAATTAGCAGCCAGAAAATGTTGTATCTACGTTTTTAGAAAGTAAGACGAAATTGACCTAAGCTATCAGGGTTCCCATGTGTAACCATTTTATTTGACTGAAATAATGGAACAATTGGAAATTGAAGACTGGAGGTGGAAAGGCCAGTGTGAGTTGAGAAGGAGTAGGTCCTAACATAAGGAACTTTTTATCTTCTTTAAAAATATGTAAAATAATGTAACATTAGAATTTTGAGGTAGTTTTATTGGAATTAGAAAAGGTCTTTGAAAAGTTTCCTGTAAAGAAGTGTTTATAACTACTTCAAAAGTAATATGGATTGTTTTTTTGCAAAAGAGGATCTGGAAAACGAACAAGAAAATTAGATTGGACTAGGTAGCGTGAACACAAAATGCTATTTAGATTAGTTGAAGATATAACCTGATTCTGTGGCATTCTGTGATTTTCAATACAAATTGCGCAGGGAAACGTAGTGAATAGGATACATTTGTAATATGTCTCTGCCTATGCCTCGGGTAAAGTGTTGCTGAAAGCCACAGATGAGGATTATTATCTCTAGGCTGGGCTATTCCAACACTGGCCTCCCATTTTGCAACCTTAGTAACTTTGAGTTCATCTGAAACTTTACCAGTATTCTAATAGGTCCTAAGTCCAGTTTGGCCACCTGGTTTACATTTGGCTCTTACTCTGTATCTTGCCTTAATGCTGCCCCCCCCCCCCCCCCCCCCCCGCCAGTCCGCCAGGTTTTCTGTATTCTCCTACAGCTATATAGCACTTCAAAAACTATGCATTCTGCCATTTCTGCAGTCCAGCTTATTTGTTGCACCATCATTAGAGACTGCACAGGTCCATTAACTAAGTTGACTCGACAGTTGATTTGCGATGCAGAGTGACACCAACAGCACATGTTCAGCTCCCATACCAGATCAGGCTACCTTGTAGGTCTCTCTCAATTTCTTTCCTTGCCTGAGGTGCGGTCACCCTTGGGTTAAACCATTTCTTTCTCATGAGAAAGCAGCCCTCTGGGATTATAGCAACTTTACCTTTATACTAGAGACCAAGATGCCTCAGCCCGAATCTCTGGAATTACCTCCCTTATCCTCTCAGCTACTATACGGCTCCCTATCTTCCATTTGAATTGATGTCTTTGACCAAACTTTTGATGACCTGTCTTAATATTTTCCTAGCAAGACCAAAAGGACTGTAGTCAATGGGAGGTTAAAAAGGAATTAATAGTGATAGGAGACAGTAAAATAGGTGAGAGGTACTGCCCTGTCTTGCTGAGAGAGAATCCCAAAGGCTGTACTGCCTGCTTTGTGCAGGGTTAAGGATACATTGGGGCTGGAGAAGAGTAAGGAGAGATGGTGCTGCATTTGAGTACTGGTGACATAGGTAAGACTAAAAGTGATCATGCTGAAAATGTAGGAGCAGCAGTGGGCTAAGTTTAAAAGTCTACCCACAAAGTTAATCACTGGATAAGCAAATTGGCATAGGATTAGTAACATCATGAGTTGATTGTGTGTGGCTTGAAGTCTTGTGTGGAAGAGGTGTGTTTCAATTCTTTGGGCACTGGCAGTAGTACTGGGGGGAAAAGGGGAGTTATGCTATAGAGACAGGCTTCACTTGAACCATTCTGGAACTAATATCCTGACAATTTCAATAACTAACTAACAAGTTGTAATTGGTCTTTAAACTAAATCGTTTTGAGTGGAGACGGTTCAAGTTCACGTAAATGTAGACATTTAAAGAGAAAAGACTAGAAAATGGTGCAAAGTAGCAAAATGGATAATGATAACCAGACTGTTTGCTCCACCCTTTCTATAAACAAACAGCAAAAGCAAATAGGTTTAGAATAGGGAAAATTGGTAAAAAGGCAAAACTAAAGCCTGTTTGAATGAGAATTCATAACTAGAATCACTACAGTGTGGAAAAAGGTCCTTCGGCCCAACAAGCCCACACCAGCCCTCAGAGCATCCCACCCAGACCCATTCCCCTATAACCCACCTAATCTACACATCCCTGAACACTACGGGCAATTTAGCATTGCCAATCCACTTAGCCTGCACATCTTTGAACTGTGGGAGGAAACCGGAGCACCGGGAGGAAACCCACGCAGACACGGGGAGAACGTGCAAACTCCACACACAGTCCCTGGAGGGTGGAATTGAACCTGGGTCCCTGGCACTGTGAGGCAGCAGTGCTAACCACTGAGCGTCTACATCCAGATAAAGATAGATGAATTTATGGCATAAATAGAAACAAACAGAAAGCAATTACAGCAATGTAGTTGCAAGGTAGCCAAAATTAGAAACTGAATAAGCAATAGGAGCAAAATGCAGCCCATCGAGCCTCCTCCACTGTTCAAAAGAAACAGCTGATCTCCAGCTTTAATTCCATATTCCTACCTGCTCTGTATGCCCTTGACTCTCTGAGAGATTGAAAGTCTTTGTGTCTGCTGATAATATATTAAGTCCTAAGTAATTGTCCCTTAGATGTGCCCCTGCATTTTAAATTTCCTAGCCAGGGGAAGAAAATCTGAGTCCGCTCTTTAGAATCTTGTATTTTTCAATGACATCACACAGAATCTCAGACCTCTCATTCTTCTAAACTCGAGAGAATATAAATCCAATTTGCTCAGCATCTCCTTGTAGGATAACCCTCTAAGGACCAATCTTATGAATCCTTGCAGTACCCCAAATGTTCAGAGGTATTTTAAAGAAATGAAGGAAACGTGTGGAAGGTTGCTCTGTTTATAAAGGATTAGATCGGCAGAATTGTGAGAAATTATTGTGGTTAGCAAGACCAAACTATAGAATCAGTTTAGGCTGAGGCACGTGCCATAAGCTATCGGTGGAAGTAGTCTGTAGGCATGTTATGCATTATGCTCACTCAGGGCCATGTGCCGAACTGGGCTCAAGACGTGGCAAACTCACACTGTTGATTTGAAAGCCACATAACTCCAACTTTAAACCTAATTCTAAGTAATGGGTGTGAGTGGATATGCCATTAGCTAGGCTACTGTTTGTTATCTATCTCTAATTGAGCAAGGAAGATTCAACCTTGTTGCTGTTTAGATAGGAGTTATAATTGGCCAAACTGTGACTAGAAACATAACTATATTATGATAAATATGGTAACCTGGAATTTGAAAGGTCACTTATTCAGTGAAACAAGAGAAATATCCATGGTACTTCAGTTAGCCAACTGACAACACTCCCTTTTTGAAAATTATGTGCTTTGGCTTAATTTGTAGACCAAGAGAGTTCAGAGAAGATTCATTTGGCTTGATTTGTGGGATAAAGGGGTTTCCCTTTGTAAGAAAGGGCAGATCAATCCTGTACACAATGGACTTTGAAGAATGAGAGCTGTTATTGAAACTTAGAAGATTGAGGGGGCTTGACTGGTTAGCTGCTGAGAGGCTGCTTTGGAGAAACCTAGAACCAGGTACATAAATTCATAATAAGAGGTCACTCATTTAAGAGTGAGCTGATGTGGATTTTCTTCTCTGCTAGTTGTGAATCTTTTGGAGTCCTATGTTTTGTAGGACAGTAGAGGCACAGTCACCTGAATCTAGTCAAACCTGAGAGAGGTACAATCTTGAACTACTGAAGAGTTGAGGACTATGAAGAACAGGCAGGAAAATAGAGTTGAGATCACAATCGGATCAGACATAATATTGAATGGCAGTGCAGGCTTGAGGGATCATATGGCTACATCTACTTTAATTTGTTATTATGCTGCTGAGCATTAAGTTGTTTATGTTGATACTCCTTAATAAACACCATATAAATGCAGACTACTGTTGAAATGACGTGACCCTCATTACTGAAAATTTTAAAAAACACACAAAATATGGGCATATAGGCAGACAATGGGTTTAAATCTTTGTTGTCTTGTACTTTCTCAACATTACTTCCACATCTTGTTTGCTTTATGACTCATTTGTGGTTCCCCATTTTTCATTCGTGTTAAAGCCTCTTTATTCTTGTATGCAATGAGAATTTTACTGGCAATTTCAGCATTTTATTTCCATTCCTAATTGCCCTTGAGAAGGTGTTATTAAGCCATCTACTTGAACTATAGCAGGCCATTTTGTGCAGTGTTACAAGTGCTGCTTGGAAGAAAGTTCCAGGATTTTGACTCCACCACAATGAAAGAACAATGAGAGAGTTCTGTGGAAAGGTGTGTGGCTTGAAGGGAATCTGGAAATAGTGATGTTCCCAAACATTTGTTGCCCTTGTCCTTGCAGGTGGCAGAGGTCGTAGCTTTGGAAGGTGCTGTTGAAGGAGGCTTAGGGAACTACTGCAGTTCCTCTTGTAGATGGTACATGGTCACACAGTGGGTATACTTTTGCTGGTGTCCACTTCAAGTGAATGTGGGCGTTAGTCAATGTTTTATGTACGATGTGCTGTCAATTCAAAAAGGCTTGCTGTAACTTCTTGTGTAAGTTATAGAACATTTGACCTGCCATTTTTCTTACTCTTGCACATACTCGTCTTCCATCATTGAGGTGGATTGTCAGTGTCAGTAGCTTGGGGCACATTGTGTGGTGCACAGAAATCCGCATGTATTGTCCCCCTCAAATAGTTCTATTAAGTTCTCCTGGCGATGATTTCAGTTGCTGTAAGCTAGAATTTTCAGAACAACAAGATTTCCCATCCACAGCATGAAGTTGCCAAGTTAATTGAGTAGCAAAACTTGAGTGGAAGTGGCTTAAGGAATGGGAAAAGTAGAGCAAAAAGAAAGACCGTAGAAGCTTAGAATGTTACTTTGAGGATAGGGAAAGATGATAGAAGCTGGTAACAGTACTTTTGGTAAATTTGGACTGAAATTTTACTTTAGGTATGAGAAAATGGCAGTTGGAGAAAGAGAGAACCAGCTTGGCTCAAAGAGTGGCAGAGAGCACAAAAACAGTTTAAATGTGCATGTAATGGGAGGAGAGATAATTAGGAATAATGTGACAACAGGGGCACGTATGATTGCATACCAATCAATTGGGCAATGATTTGTACACGTTACACTGAGTAAACTTCCCAAGACTTGAGGGGAGTGGACAATGGCTAGAAAGCTGGGGAAAATAAAACAAAATTAAGGTTTCATCGACCAGCTCATAAATTCACGAAGTTTCTTTTTAAATACATTCATGGAATGTAGGCCATTGTTTATTGCCCATTCCTAATTGCCCACAGTTATTGCTGTGGCTCTACAACTTAGTCACATGTAGGCCAGACCAGGAACGAATGGCAGTTACCTTCCCTAAAGAATATTAGTGAACCAGCTGCATTATTTTTCCTGACAATGGTAACCATTAGACTCTTACTTCCATGTTTTTTTAACATTGAATTCAAATCCCACCATTTGCCATTGTTGGAATTTGAACCTGGGCACTCGGAACATTACCTGTATCTGTGGATTAGTAGTCATGTCATAAAATCACTAGGCCATAAGGCCCATCGAACTTGCTTCGTCATTTGATCACAGTTGGTATGTTTCTCAACTCCATTCTCCTGCTTTCTCCCTGTAGTCCTTGAACCCCTTACCAATCAAGAACCTATATATTTCTGTCTTAAGTACACTCAATGACTTGGCCTCCACAGTCTCCTATGCCAATGGGTTTCACGGATCGAAAGGATCGTCTCTCCACTCTGAGGCTATGCCCTCAGACCCTAGTCACTCTTAGCAGTGGAATCATCTTCTCCACATCTATTCTATCCAGGCCTCTCCAGTAATCTAAGTTTTATTCGGATCACCCCACATCCTTCTGAAGTCCATCGAGTACAGACCGAGAGTCCTCGATTGCACCTCTTGACAAGCCCCTCATTCCTGGGATCCTTCCTTTTAAACCCCCTCTGGAACCCCTCCAATGCTAGAACATCCTTCCTTAAGTACAGGGCTCAAAATATTCTAAATGTAGTCTGACCGGTGTCTTATACAGCCTCAGCAGTACATCTCAGCTGTTGTATTCTAGCTGTCCCTAAATGAATGCTCACATTGTATTTGCTAACTGCCAACTGAAGCTGCATGTTCACCTGAAGAGAATCCTGAACTCGGACTTCCAAGTCCCTCTGTGCTTCAGATTTCCATAGCCTTTCTCCATTTTGAAAATTGTCTACACCTCTGTTCTTTCTACCAAAGTGCATAACCTCACACTTTCCCACATTCATATTTCATCTGCCATTTCTTTGCCCACTCGTCCAGTCTGTCCAAGTCCTTTTTGCAGTCTCCCCATCTCCTGAACACTTCCTGTCCCTCCTCCTATGTTTGTGTCATACGTTTAGTATTGAGTGGCAGCTACTATATTTCTATGATTTGCATCTCTACAATAATCCAGCTTGCCTCATTTCACAGTTCCCAGTCTACTGTCTTTCCCCAGGAAACAAATGGCACCAATTCCCAACATTGAAGTCAGACCAGTTACCTGACAGCAGAAGTTCGCTTGTTTGTCCAGGCCTTCATCCAGCTCTGTTGTCTCTAAATTCTATCTTCACCACAACATTCCTGCACGTTCTATGGATGCTGTTCTGCATGTTTCATCTATGCGAGGTGTCAACATCAAATCAGCATCCTGACCACATCATCAGGCCTGCTCTAGAGTTCAGAGACACATATAACTTGCATGCTTCTGCCAGGTCACTTTGCACACATGCATCTCTTGCATTAAAATGAATGCAACTCATGGCTCTTAGTTCATTTCTTAGGACTCACTCACATGTCATTTATTTGGACACGGTCCGGTTCTTTAGTGTTATGGACCCGACCAGACTCTCAAAATACTTTTAGAAGGTAGCCCAGACCCTAACTTTTGCTTATTTTAAATGGAAATGTAAAGTGGTGTGTTCCAAATGCAATTTGACTGGTCAAACTAGTTGGCATTAAGCAAAACCACACAATTTATTCAAACATTATAGTTAAAATGCAAGAGAAAGCAGAACTTAGAATAATAACTCTATTAGAAAACTTAACAGAAAAATAGATATATTAACTATTGCTTATTAACTGTTCCAATATAGTAACATCCCATAAACCTACTCCTTGGACAAAGGCAAATTCAGAAATTTAGATTTTCTCACATGCAGTGCCCGTAATAGGAAGAGAAACCCAGCTTCTAGCTGTAGCCGAAAGAGGGGAAAACATATAGTTTCTACTGAATGTAAAAGTGAAAACATAAACCTAGAAATCCTGGTGTGTGAGAGCTGGCCACACCATCCAGGTTGCTTCTATTGTTCCAACTTTTAAAAGAAAACCCCAAGGCCTCACAAGCTGTTTACATTACCACAGGCACCTCGGCACTTCTCATTCAGTTTCTCTCCTAAAAACAAACCAGAACAAAATACACCTCTTAAAGCCACAAAATCGTCACAGTCGCTTGCATTGATTTTCACTGCAAAAGCTGTTCAGTGCTAATTTACAGCCTGTAGGCCTCCATGTCTTGTATTATCCTTTAACATGGAGGGAGAGGTAGGCACAATGCATCATGCTAAACTGTAAAGGGGTTAGACATATCACTGTATAGCACCAAGCCATGTCAATGTCATACCTATAGCATATGCCATCAGATTATGCAGCAAATATGCTGCACGTACTCCAACCAAAATGGTCAAGTCTGAAAGTTAAAGGGACCTATCCTTAGTGGGGTGATGGGGACTGCAGGCAGTCAGTGGAAAATGCCATACTCAGTTAAGGTACTCATCAAACTACAGTCCGGGGATTGAACAAAGCCCACCAATCTCTTGGCTCTACCAGAGTCTCTGGATTTGTGTCCTTGCCAACAAAGGCACGGCAATTCGCAAAGTGATGGATTTGGATAAATTGGAGACATTTCTGTTCAAACCCTTAATACAACCATTAACTGGGAGACGCTTATCAACAGCTTTATAAAATACATTACTCCCATCAACACTCCTAGTTAACTCAATCCTTGACCCCCCTTCTTTTGTGCTCTTGTTCTCTTCTCTCCCTCCTTTCTCTGTCTCTTTTCTTTTTCATACACTATCTTAGTTTTCCTAATTTCCTTTTTAAGATTCCTCCTGCACATTTTTATACTGCTCTAAGGACTCTGCCATGTTAAGCCTTCAATATCTAATGTAAACTTCCCTCTTTTTTTTTCCTCTTAATCCTAGCCTTTACATTCCATGACACTAGGGCTTCTCAGGTCTTGGGGTCACCCTTTGTATTCACAGGAACGTATTTGCGCTGTACTCTCTCAATTTTCTGTTTGAATGCTTGTCAGTGCTTTGACACTGTTGTATCTGAAAGTAGCTGCTTGTAGTCCACATGTGCCAAATCATATTTTACTTAGTCAGATTAGCCTTTCTCCAGTTTTTAGAACTTTTATTCCTAGCCGATCCTTATCCTTTCCCATAACTATCCCAAGTCTAACTGAGTTTTAGTCACTATCTCCAAAATGCACCCCCTACTGATAACCTTCCATCTGCCTGGACTCATTTCTGAATATTGGGTCCAGAAACTGCCCTCTTGTTGAATTCTTGATGTACTGACTAAAAAAAGTCCTCATACCACAACTGGCATCATAATGTCTCCTACAACATGCTCGCTCCACACATGTTAAGTGACAAAAATAGAGCTAGTAAATGAAATAGGTTTTAAAAACAAGATACAATATTTTAAGTGCTGACAAAACACAAGCCTTGTTTTTTCTGAGTTTATAAGTGAATCCAATGACAGAAGCAGGTACGTTTGACAGCTGCATTCCTGCAGTTAATGCACATTTTAAAGAATTCTGAATACAGGACCTCTCCAGTTTATAACTTGCCTAATTCTTTTGGACTACTAAATGATTATTGTTAAAAACTACTAAATTTAGTATATATGTTAATACTATCATGTAATGTTTGCTGTTGTACCCTGCTTCATATTGATGTTGAGAATTTGAGACTAGTTATCTTTAAATACACTAATACCTGTACTACTTTCTCACAGTTCTATGATCCTTTTTACTTCTGAAATATTAGTCTTTTTCATCCCATTACGTGCACTGGGTTATTTTAATCAGTTAAAAGGCTGTATTTGAGCATTGCAATTTTTTTAAAGTATATATTGTATTGATTGCTTATGATACAATCACAGTTTTTTGTGGTGCAGAAGGAGGCCATTTGGCCCGTCATGTCTGTAATGGTTCTTCCATCAGACATAATTATCTAGTTCTACTGCTTTTCCTCCCATACCATTGCACACTATTTCTATGCAAATAATCATCCAATGTCCTCTTGAAAGTCATGTTGAAAGTAACAAGTGATCTATACTTAAGCTAAGTTAATTGTATTCCATAGAATCCATAGAACCCCTGCAGTGTGTGGCCCAACAAGCCACACCCCAACCCTCCGGAAGAGTATCCCACCCAGATTCATTCCCTCCTCCACCCCCCCCCCCCCCCCCCCCCAAAACTATCCCTGCAACCCTGCACCTCCCATGGCTAATGCACCTAACTTACACATCCCCGGACACTACGGGCAATTTAGCGTGGCCAATCCACCTAACCTGCACACCTTAGGACTACAGGAGGAAACCGGAGCACCCAGAGGCAGCCCACGCAGACACTGGGAGAATGTGCAAACTCCAAGCAGACAGTTGCCCAAGGCTGGAATTGAACCCAGGTCCCTGGTGCTGTGAGGCAGCAGTGCTAACCACTGAGCCACTGTGCCGCCCCATAATTCGTATTCACCCATAAGAAAAAATGAGTTGGATAGACTTCCTACAGTGCGGAAGCAGGCCATTTCGTCCATCAAGTCACAACAGTCTTCTGAAGACCATCCCACTCAGATCCACTCCCTGTAATCCTGCATTTTCCATGGTAATCCACTTAACCTACAAATCCCACTATATGGACAATTTAGAATGGCCAACCCACCTAACCTGCACATCTTTGGACTGTGGGAGAAAACTGGAGCACCTGGAGGAAACCCACACAGACATGGGGAGAATGGGTGATGGACTGTGTGGAGTTTGCACAAAGGTGGAATCGAACCTGGGTACCTGGTGTTGTAAAGTAACAGTGCTATCCACCTGAGCCACCATGCTGTGAAATATCACAGCACCTGTTTAGTAATTAGCTTTCTTTTGCTTTTATTTAAAAATTTCGTAATATACCAATGTATGACTCCAATTTTTATACAAACTTCGAGAAAGATCACTGTACAAAAGTCCTTTTGAGCAGTTTTTGATTTGTTTTTATTTTCTGCCCTACTTTTAGTACATTTAAGTAAGGCATAGAATACAGCAAGGAACTAGATGTAACTACTGATACCCCACAAATGGTCGGGTGGTTGTGGTAATTCAGAAGCATTGTTCTTCCTGTTGACCACTTTTTTAACTGGCAAACAGAGGCCTTCAAAAGAACACCATCCTTCAGTCATTTTCCACGATAAAAATAATTGAAAACAGACAATGATTGAGATTCATTCACAAAAATAAATCAAAATTTTACATTATAATTTTGTGTGTATAATGAACTTTTTTATTTTGAATCATGTCCATCCATGCAGCTTGTCAATAAGAGCTGGTACACAGTATATATAGATAACATCTTTGCATTTGGAAATGAGTATGCAACTGCCTTTTGTTGTGTGCAAACCGCAGCATAAACCATTAGCAATTAGGAAGGTGGTGTTAATTTCTATTGTAAAGTATTGAATGGTACAGGTTTATATCACGTCAAAAACTGGATTTAAAAATTCACAATTTGAGAACTCAAACTATTCCTGTGAATCCCAAAGTTTAGGAATTTAGAGTAATTGATAGTGTTGCCACTCTTCAGTCAAATATGCCCCCACCCACACCCCCCAGTACTTTACTTTGATGCAAATGTAAAAGTGGAAGAACAGCTAATGTTTGTCCATTTCTGGCATTGCATTTCAATTTATGCAGTCTTAAATCAGCTGCAACAACCAAACTAATTCACGTTAGTTTAAACTCAGTTAGCAGCACTTAATGATTGTACACTACCAAAATGGAGCCAATTGAGCTTCTTTACTTTTGTAAGCAGAGATAAACATTCTGAAATAATTAATAAACTAAGGACAAAAATTACTTTCTCTTTGTAAATACCTATTGAAAATTAGTGTTAAAGAAAGAGATTTGCACTCGCGCTCACACCACACTTTTTCTTTCATTCAAAGGGTATGGGTCTTGCTGATTAGGGTATTTATTGCTCATCAGTAATTGCTCTGGAGAGAGAGGGGAATGAGAAGATGACAGGCAGATAGTGGCACGTAAAGGAGAAAATAAAAGATGACAGCACTGCAACGAGCATCACTGAGAAGAGCAGGCGAGGTGAGGACCTCAAGACAGGCAGTCAGCAAAAGAGGTAGATTCATTGGAGCTGATTGGAATCGGTCTCGGATCTATCACAGAGCAAGAGGCTAGCTGTCTGTGAAGTCTCTAGGATTTTTTCCATGATATTGCAGTGAACATGCCCCTGTGTAGTAGCAATAATATTGTAAATGAATTTTACATTCAGTTTGAGGAAGACAGGAGTGGGTCAGAGAATATATTGCTTTAAAATCTAAACAAGTGAGGGACCAAAAGCAGAGCTGCTAAAGTGAATTGGCAGATGAAGTTGAAGAATAGCTGAAAGGAGTTACAATGGCAGACATTTAAGGGAGTATTTCAGAATTTACTGAATGGATACATTCTAACAAATAAGAAAAATCCCAAGGGATGGACCATCTGTGCCTAAGTGTTAAGTAGAATGTTAAAGATAGTGTTCGACGAAAAGAGAAGGCACATAATAGTGCAAAGACAGGGCCGGATCAGAATATTGGACTGATCATAATAAAGACCTGAAGAATCCCAGAGAAAGTAATGAAGAGGAAAAGTTTAAAGTACAAGAAAAACCAGCTAGAAATATAGAAATAGATAGATAGTAAGATATTACGGAAGGATTTGGAGAAGAAAAGTATTAACGAAGTGAGTGTTGGTCCAATAGAATGTAAGACTGGAAAATTTACAGTGGAAAATATGGAAATGGCAGATGAATTGAACAGGTATTTTGCTTCAGACTTCACTATAGAGGATACAAGCAACGTTTCGGAGGCGGTGACAAATCAGGAAGGGGGGGGAGATCTCGGGGAAAATTACAATCAGCAGAGAAATGGTATTGAGTAAATTGGAGCAGTGAACTGACAATTGGAGGTCCTGATGGATTTCACCTTGGGGTCATGAAAGAGTTGGCTAGTGAGATAGTTGATGCATTGGTTTTAAACTTCCAAAACTCCCTTGGCTTAGGATAGGTCCCACTAGATTGGAAGATTGCAATGTAACTCCTCTATTCAAAAAGGGAGGGAAACCAAATGCAGGAAACAAGAGGCCTGTTGGCTTAACATTTGTCACAGAGAATATGTTATAAGCTTAATAAAAAGTGGCAGCAAAGACATTTGGAAAAGTTCAAGGTCATCTGGCAGAGTCAATGTGGTTTTGAGAAAGGGAAATTGTTTCCAATCCACTGGAGCTCTTTGAGGAAGTAACATGTGATTTGGTTAAAGAAGAGCTAGTCAGCATACTGTACATAGATTTCAAGAAGGCTTTTAATAAAGTGCCACAACAAAGATTGCTGTGTAAAATGAAAACTCATGGTGTGGGGGTAGCATTGGCATGGATAGAAGATTGGCTGACCAACAAAGAGTAGGAATAAACTAACCTTTTTCAGAGCAGCAAGATATAAAGAGTGGTGTACCAGAGGAATGTGCCTGGACCTCCACTGCTAAACATTTTTATATAAATGACTTGAACGAAAGGCATGGTTACCAAATTTGCTAATGACAAAACGGTATGTAGGAAAGTGAGCTGTGAAGAAGGCACAAGGAGCATGCAAAGGGATACAGATAGGTTAAGTGAGTGAGCGAAGATCTGGCTAGTGGGGTATCATGTGGGAAAAGTAAAATTTTTGTGATTTGACAGGAAGATTAAAGAGCATATTATCTCTGGTGGGAAATTGTAGAACTCTAAGATGCAGAGAAATCCAGGTTTCCACCTGCAAAATCACAATAAAAATACAATAATTATAGAGTCAGAATCCTACAGCACAGAGACAGGCCATTCGGCCCAAACTGGCCCGTGCCAACCAAAAAGTCCATCCACACTAACCCCGTTTCCCTGCACTTGTCCCATGGGAAAGCTAACAGAGTATTATCATTTGGAGGGAAAGTTAATGTAAAATTTAGAGAAATTATGTTTCGGTTATGCATGGCACTGGTGAGAATTCCTCTTTTATACTGTGTACAATATTTATCACCTCAGTTAATGAAGAAGGTAAAGGGATTTGATGCCTTTCAGAAAAGGATTACTAAACTAATATCTGGAATGGGTGGGTTGTCTTATGAGGAAAAGCTGAAATATGCTAGAGCTCAGTAAAATAAGAGGTGATTATTGAAACTTGTCAAGAATCCTCAGGACTTTACTAGTTAAATGTGAAGGAGAAGTTTCCTGTTATGGGAAGACCAGAACTACGCTCACTGTATAAGATTAGGAGTTGTCCACTTAACACAGAAATTAAGTGAATTATTTCTTCAGATGTTCGTGAGTCTTTGGAACCCTGTTTTACCCTGTTTTTGTAACACTGATGGAAGCGGAGGTGGATAGATTTTTAGTAAGCAAATGGGTAAAAGATTATCAGGGTATACGTGAATGTGGATTTGAAGTTGTAATTCAGTCGGCAGTGATTTTATTGAATGGTAATGTGTGCTTGAGGGGACGAATGTCCTGTTATTCCTAGTTTGTATGCCCTGTTAATTTTTTGTTAAACACAAACTTTTAGTTTTGATAATCCTTCCCAGTGTTGTTGTTCCTTCTTTGTATCTCTTTATTGCATTGTAACCCCCAGTCTTTTTCTCATTGCAGTTTTGTAAACCTTTTCCTTTACTTAAATACTGCCTTTTTATTGACCTTGGTTGCTTAACTTACAAGTTGAGCATTTCCTCTTAGGGGTATTTAATCTTCATTTCCCCAAAATATCTGTTTGGGTGCTTCCCATGGTTCATCTGTGGATTAATAATTCAGCATTGTTTAATTATACAGCACAGAAACAGACCCTTTTGGTCCAACTCATCCCTGCCGACCAGCCATCCCAATCTGACTTAGTCCCATTTGGTCCATATCCCTTTAAACCCTCCCTATTCATATACACGTCTAGATGCCTTTTAAATGTCATAATTGCACCTGCCTCCTCCATTTTATCTGGCAGCTCGTTCCATACACACACCACCCTCTGCATGAAAATGTTTCCCCTCTCACTTTAAACCTATGTCCTCTAATTTTGGACTCCCCCTACCCTGGGAATAAGATCTTGGCTAATCACCCTATCCATGCCCCTCCTAATTTTATAAACCTCTATAACATCAAACCTCAGCCTCTGTCACTCCAGAGAAAAAGCCTCAGCCTATTCAAACTCTCACTATAGCTCAAACCTTCCATTCCTGGCAACATCCTTGTAAATCTTTTCTGCACCATCTGCAGTTTAATAACATCCTTCCTACAGAAGAATGACCAGAATTGTATGGAGTATTCCAAAAGTAGCCTCACTAATGTACAATCACCAGATGACATCCCAGCTCCAATGATCAATGAAAACAAGCGTGCCGAATGCTGCCTTCACCACCCTGTCTACCAGTGACTCCACCTGCAGCCCTAGGTCTCTTTGTTCAGCAATAGGGCCCAGGACCTTACCATTAGCTGTTTGAGTCCTGCCCTGGTTTGCTTTACCAAAATACAAAACCTTACATTTATCAAAATTAAACTCCTATCTGCCACTCCTCGCCCCGTTGTACTCTGAGATGACCTTCACTGTCCACTACACCACCTATTTTGGTGTCATCTGCAAACTTACTAACCATTCTTGCTATATTCACATCCAAATCATTTATGTAAATGATGAAAACCAGTGGATCCAGTACTGATCCTTGTGGCACACCGCTGGTCACAGGCCTCCAGTCTGAGACAAAACCCTCCACCACCACCCTCTGTCTTCTGCCCTAAAGGTAATTTTGTATCCAATCAGCTAGGTCCTCCTGGATCCCATGTGATCTAATCTTACTGACCAGTCTACCATGCAGAACTTTGTGGAATGCTTTGCTGAAGTCCATATAAACCACATACTTCCCATTTCTTCAAAGTTTCCCTTGCTTAAGTTTAAAACCTTGGTTTATGACTTTTCTTTCTCTTCCTGAAAGCTTTGATCACCATTATTTTCTGGATGTGCCCAATTGTTGTTTGTTACTCATTATTAAATCTACAGTTTCTTCCATAACACATTGTTCTTAGGAAACTGTCAAGATCATTTCCGAAATTTGTCGTCTTTACTTCATGAGCCACTTTGCTTTCCAGTTCTGTGAAATCTCTCAGAACAAGCACATTCTTTCTGATATATGCTGCCTTGCTGTCCGTCTTTATCCTTCCTCCCTACTCGTCGCTGTTGTCCCAGCTAAGTCTTGCTGTTGGTAAAGCAGTATCCGTATTGGTTTGCTGCCTGATTAAGCTGTCTGAAACCCTTTTGCTTTGAAACAGACTGGGAATTCTTGTTTACGTCTTTTCTCTTTGTAAATCCGTCTTAAGTACAGGTAATATGCTACTTTATTTACCTATAATTCTCATATTAAAATGTAATGACAACTCAAAATAAAAGAGAAACTGATGAAAATGAAAATGCTGCATTTGATGGTAGAGCAAAGTAATTTATTCAAATATTATGAATTATTTTAATACATGTTAAAAAATTATTGTAAAAGATTTCAGATATACATCTGACTACCTCCTGGGGCTAATGCGTTAAAGCTTCATACTGTGGTACCAAACCTACAAGAGTACTCTTAAATTGTTTACAACATTGCCAATATGTGTATGGTTTTATCACAACAATATCACCTGTAAATGTCATCTATCTACTGAATTCAGACATACCATCCTTGTGAGTAGACAGAATATTAACTTTCATATTTATATTATTGTGTAGTGTAATTATGAAGTTCTTGTGCAAACTTGGAGGCAGTCATGATTTAATAATGGGAATGTCATTGGACCAGTAACTTGTATACCCAGACTAATGCTCCTTTGCTAAGCTTTGACAACTTCATTTTCAACAATGTTGGCTTTAAACTCTGGAATTCCCTCCCTAAAGCTCTCTGCTTTGCTTTGATTTCCTTCTAGAATATGCTCCATAAAACCCATCACTTTGTCCAAGTGCTTGGACAAGCTAGTTCATGCAGTTCTTTTTACAGTTTAATACATTTCAAACTTATCACTAACGGATATTCACAATTATCATGGTAGATAGCAAGCAGTAGACCTCAGAGATTATGGGTGAAATAGATGATGCATTCAGGCTCTAAAGCATTTGGTCTTGTCAATTTTACCCCAGTGAATAATTACAGTTCAGATTTTCTAATTAAGCTGTTGTGTTTCTGTCCATGTACTTTCTCTAAACAATTTTTTTCAAATTAATGATCTAAAAGTTCATAGTTTTATATTGTTAATGGATATATTTAAACAAAAAGGAATATCTGTATGTGTGTTTCTGGATAAGCAGAGAAGAGTTCTATGCTATCTTTATTTTCAAAAACTGTAGTACAATTGTAGGAGAGTGAGATTTATTTTGCTACTATATTAACAATATACGACTTGGCTGCCTTTAGAAACAGCTCCCAGAAGATTTCCAGAAGTATGCAAAAAGAGACAAATTAATCTGCCTCCATTTGTATTTCCTGACTTTCTTTCTCTAGTCTGTGCCATTCTTACTTCAGCCAGTTAGGTGAGTATGGTAACTAGCTAGGTGCTTTATGCGTGCAAACACACAAAGCAGGTCTAAATTGAAATAACAATTGATGATAAGCATTGATCTGATGAGAGAAGCTCAATATTTTAACAAATATCTCCCTTGTGATTTCCTTTCACGTCATGTTAAATCGTCGTAACCTTTTTAAACATAGTAGCAGTCAGAATGTATAACGTTTATTTACAGTGTAGAAACAGTTGGGCACGTTTCCAACCTTGCACCAACTGTTGGTGTTGCAGATTGGGCAACATATAGAAAACACTCAATTTTTATTTCCTTTTCAGAAATTAAGTTTTTTGTTTCTGTGATGTACCATCAACCTGCAATGCCAGTTGTATATCTGGGTAGCAAATGGAGAAATGTATCTGTAGGTGAAACTGTCCAGTGATTATATGAGATTTCCACTTATTAATTGATGTGCATGTTTGTACATATACTTAGATTGCCTGTTTTGAAGCTTATTAAAGTAGACCTCTGGCATATAACTTTTCTTCTATCTTTTAGGATTTTGAAACGTTATCCAGTGCACATATTGAATCCAGGAGATGCCGCCGCCTCCTCCCCCACCTGGTCCTCCTCCTCCTCCAACATTTTCACAGGTGAGGATGTCTGAATGCTGTTTGGTATTTTTAATGATGTAAAGCCCTTATGCAAGTATTCAAAACAAAATGTCGCTTTCATAAAGATGCTGCTATAATATAGCATTACAGTTGGTTCTGCTATAATGCATTAGTTGCGTTCCTGCGCAACATGACGTTATAGAAAATTGCTCTGTAGAAGTAACGGGGCCTATGGGAAAAGCAGGGTTAGGCACAGACCACCAAAAAAAAATCAGTCAAAATCGCTCAAAAGCCTAACACGAAGGTTAGCACAGTTTGAATAAATGTTGAATTCGTATCTAATAATGAAATAAAAGTAAATCTAACACCTTACCTTGAAAAAACGTCAAGATGATTTAATGGGGGAACAGGTTTTGAGGTGGTTGTGTTGCAAATGCAGGGGCTGAGGGTCCCTGGACAAAGCCTGCGAAACAATCATGTGATGTGGACGTGTACTCCTCCGTGCACCAATAGAATTACGTTATAGCCAACACAGTTCACATTTTAGAAATAGGATAACACTATTTGTCAGTCTCGTTATATCCGATTTGCGTTGCTGGAACACGCATTATGGCAGAACCCTCTATATGTATTATTCCCTAACGTTTACAAATTGTCTGTCTTGGCCTTTGCAACTGCACTGAGCTTTTACCTATATTTTTCAAGAAAAAAAGGCTATAAACTCCCTTCAGGACAATTGCATAACAATTCAAATTATCATTAAATAATGTGGAATAAAGTTCAATTTCTTTCAGTACACAACATGACATTGGGAGTTACCACCAGTTTTTAAAGGTAGAGTCTCTACAATAAAGACACTCTTCATAGAGTGGCAGAACTGGCATGCATAAAATTTAAAGGAAAAGTAATCCATTGGCACGGGAAAGTCTGAAACATCCTGTCTGGTAGAGTAATAGTGTCAGAAACATTCACCATATATAAGTTAAATACTTGGAAAGCACTTTGTGAATCAAGAATTGGAAAGTGGGATTAGTTTGAATGACTCATTCTTGACTAGCATTGAACGTGTTGGGTCTAGTGGCTTCCTTCTGTTCTTCAGTGTTTCTTAAAGTTTAGCTGACTAAGCTTAAACTTATGGATGGTGAATGATAGAACAACGACAAGGAGAGTGCAGGCATAGAATCACAGAATTACTACAGTGCAGAAGTAACCCAATTGTCTCAGACAAGCATCATGATTTAATGCCATTCTCCCACCCTTTCCTTGTAACCCTTAACATTTATTACAATTTACTCATCTAATGTTCTCTTGAATGCCTCAATTGAACTACTTCCAGGCAGTGCATTCTAAATCTGAAGCACTTGTCTAAAAATTTGTCTTGCGTTACATTGACTTCTTTTGCAAATCACTTTAAATTAGCCCCCTCTCGTTCTTGATTCATTTTCATGAGCAGGAACAGTTTTTACCTGTCTGCTCTGTCCAGTCCCCTCATGATTTTGAAAACATCAGTCAAGTTTCCTCTTATCCTTCTCTTCAAAGGAAACAGTACCAGTGTCTCCAATTTATCTTCATAACTGAGGATTTTTTCATCCTTGGATCTACTATCATAAGCTTCTTCTTCATTTTATCCAATGTATTCATATTCTTCCTAAAGTGTGGTGCACAGAACTGTACACAATGTTCCAGCTGAGATCTTAATTGTGCCTTACACAAGTTAAGGATAACTTCCCTGCTCTCGTACTCTAGGCACTATTATTAAAGCACAGGATACTGAATATTTTATTGACAATGCTTTCCATCACCTCTCCTTTATCTTGAATGAATTATGCAAACATACACTCGGGTCTCTCTCCTCCTACTCACACCTTTACAGGATTAGTCTTTGTTTTGTATGTCACCTCACACTTCTCCACATTGAACTTCATCTGCTACTTATCTGCCCACTCCTCCAATGGTTTTCTTAAAAGTTCTTTTAAAGTTCCATACTGCCCTCCTCTCAGTTTACGATTCTCCAAAGTTTTCTGTCATCTGCAAAGCTTGAAATTGTCCCTTCTCCAGCAAGATGTAGATCATTAATATGATATAAATCAGGAAAAACAAGGATGCCAGTACCAATTCCTGTGGGACCTCTCTACATATCTTCCTCCAGCCTGCAATATATCTATTAACCATTACTTCTGTTCCCTGACTCTGCCAATTTTGTATCCACATTGCTGTTATTCCTTGAATCAAACTTTTTTTTCATAAGTCTGTTATAAAGCACTGTATCAAAAGTCTTTTGGAAGTCCACGTACACCACATCAACAGCAGTTTTCTGATGAAGGGTCTAGGCCCGAAACGTCAGCCTTCCTGCTCCTATGATGCTGCTTGGCCTGCTGTGTTCATCCAGCTCTACACCGTGTTATCTCATACCCTCCTTTACCGTCTCTGTTACCTTTCGTAAAGTACTCCAGCAAGGTAGTTAAACTGAGTTTCCTTTAATCAATCCGTGCTGGCATTCCCTAATTAATCCATATTTGACCATCTGTCTCAAATTATTGTTACCCCACTACCAACTTTAAACTGACTGGTCTGCAATGGTTAGGCTTATTCTTTAAAAGTTTCTTTTTTGAACAAGGATGTAACATTTACAATTCTCCAGTCCTCCAGCAGCACCTTCAAGTCCTGGGAAAACTGAAAGATTATAACCAGAGGCTCTGCAACCTCCATCTCACTTCCTTCAATATCCTGCATCTCATCTGTGCAGGTGCCTTGTCTACTCTTAGTGCCAGTAGCATCTCTAGTACCATGAACATATCATTTTTTTAACCTCCTAGTACCTGAGTTTTCTCTTCTGTCTCCGTGGCCTGTGTAACATCTGCCTTCTTGGTAAAGACAGGTGGAAAATATTAATTTAATACCTCAGCCGTACCCATGTCTCCATGTGCAAGTCTCCTTTTTGGTTCCTCATCTGACAAAGTTGTCCTTTTACCACTCTTACTTATGTGCCTTTGGAAGACTTTGGGATTCCCTTTATGATCTAGAATCCCTACAGTGTGGAAACAGGCCCTTCAGCCCAACAAGTCCACACCGAACCTCAGAGCATCCCACCCAGATCCGTCCCCCTAATCTACTCATCTCTGAACACTTTGGGCAATTTTTAGCATGGCCAATCCACCTAGCCTGCAATTCTTTGGACTGTGGGGGGAAACCAGAGCATCCGGAGGAAACCCACACCGACACAGAGAATATGCAAACGCCACACAGACAGTCACCTGAGGGTGGAATTGAACCCAGGTTCCTGGCGCTGTGAGGCAGCAGTGCTAACCACTGAGCCACTGTGCCGCCCATTTATTAGTTGCCTGTTTTTTTTTCCCCCCACTACCTCCTTTGCTTTTCTTATTTGCTTTCTCACCTCCCTTCTAAATATTTTGTATTCTGCTTGGTTCTTGATTGACGCAAGTTATAAGCCACTATCTTAATTTCTATTTCCTTTTTCATCCAGGGAGCTTTGCATTTGCTTGTCCTACCTTTCCCATTTGAATGAATGTTCTTTGACTGTATCCAAACCACCTCTTTCTTGAAGATGGCCCTTCGTCCAGTCACAGTTATTCCCTCTAACCTTTGGCTCCAGGCTGTTTGGCCCAGCTCTGTTCTTATCTCATTGATGTACACTCTCCTCCAGTTAATTATTTTTGTTATAGCCAATTATCATCTTCTGTCATTCTGTAAACCTTACGATACAAAGGTCACTGTCCCCTTAATGTTCTCCCACTGACTTTTGATCTGCTTGAATAAGGGATGCAATAGCAAATAAGCTTTGGATTGTGGGAGTAGATTGGCAATGCAAAGGAGGTGGAAGGAGAGAGTTCTGGTATTGTAGCAAATAAACAGCCTGAATCTCCTCTTGGAGTCAAGTACAACACTGGAGTTGAGGGCAGTCTGGTTCAGCCTCAGACAGTGACCAGGGAGGTGATGGAGCTGGAGGCAGCAATGAATGACATGGGTCAGAATTTAATGGTAAAGTAAATGTAAGGCTACTGCATTCATTGATTGTAAGGGGTAGATTGTGCAGCAACCTCCAGCAACCATAGAAAGCAGGTAGTTATTGTTCATTGTTACATCATAACAGTACCTTGCCAAGTAACTCAACAATGGAAAGGTGTGAAGTTGGAATTCTTGGCAGGATTGATGTCCCATGAAACACAGCAAAAAAAAACAGGTTTTGTCCATTACAGTTGAGGTGAATTGTTAATAGAGTGATTAGTCTTATTTATTCTTGAACCATCTCTCTGGCATTAAAATTTAACTTTTAAGCTATGGACTCTTATTCCTTTGAAATCTAATTATTAATGGGATCTTTAAAAACTATCTTTGTTTCTTTCGTCCCTCCTCTCCCTCTGTCTCTCTTAATCCCACATTTTCTTTCCTCTGGATTTGCTTTTCGTGCATTATATATCATTGAATTAATTGTGATAACTTACATTTCCTGATTCAGACTCTGCATGTTGCAGTCAGGATTCTGTCAATCTGTTTGGTTAAGGAGACATAGAATCTTCAACAGTTCGCACACTTCTTGTAATAACTCAACAGTGTTGTAGAAAGCTTTGCACCGTTTATGGGTATTTCAATTTGATTCAAGTGTAAAATGCTTATAGAAACGCTGAAGGAAAGTGTGTGTAACACGTAGTTGTCATTGTTCAATTGGCACTGACCTCACAACCTAAACCTTAAGTCGTGGTCATTCCAAAAGAGATATAGTTATTTTTACTCATCCAGTTTGAAATTTGGACAAGCAGTGTGACAAATCAGAGACCCAAGAAGCGGCTATCATCAGTGCATATTTGGAATCTGGCAATATGTTTTAAGATTTATCTTATCCACTGTCAACTTGTGGATGACAAAAAGGGATCAGGGATAAATTCTTGGGGGATTCCAGAGATGATGGCTGGTATCCTGCGAGATTCCATTTTAGATGATTCTCTAGCTGTCACTGGATCATTGGAACCAGGAGACAGTGTTCCTTCCTGTTTAGGGGATGGTGCATAAAAGACTACAGGCAGTTCACATATGGTTTTCACTTACGGGGCTTGACCAATAGGAGTGGCAGTCAGTCTTCTCTGAGATATGTTATTGACTTGTTGAATTTCCTTCTTATTAATTATTGATATCATCCCACAATAACTACACTATTTGAATTTATTTTCACAATTGAGCATGATGGGACATGATCTGACTTCTAGGTTGTTTCTATAGTTATTGCATAAGCGTATGCTTATTTATTCATAGGTATCACCAGGAAGGCCAATGTTTGTCCATTCTACTTACTTTTGAAAAGGTGGTGCTGAGCTGCTTCTTGAATTGGTGTGTCATATATTTATGTCCAGAGAGCTGTTAGGGAGGGAGTTCCAGGAATTGACCCAACTCCAGAAAAGGAATGATGATTTAGTTCTATGTCAGGACGGTATGTGGCTTGGACCGGGACTTGCATATTTCCTTGTCTTTACTACTCTTCTAGTAGGGATTCACAGGATTTGAATGTACTACAAAAGGAGGCTCAGCAAATTGCTACAGAGCAGCTTGTAGATGGCATGTATTGCTGCTACACTGTGCGATGGTTCAGCTTAACCAAAACAGCTACCAATGCCTTAACTCACAGCAAGGTCCATTCCCCTGTCACCTCTATTGGTTCATAATCAAGCAATATCTTGGTCTTAAAATTCTTATCCTTGTTTTCAAATCATTTCATGGCCTTGTCCTCTTCCTATCTCTGTATTCATCCCCAACCTCACAAGGCCTTTAGCGATATCTGCACTCCTTTAATTCTGAACTTGTGCATTTCCAATTATAATTGCACCAGCATTGATGATTGAGCATTCCGTTGCTTAAGTCCCTAGGTCTGGAATTTCCCTACCTAAACCTCTCCAGCTCTCTAACTAGCTTTTCTTCTTCAAGACATTTCCTGAAACCTATCTCTTTGACTCGGCTTTTGATTATCTAACTTAATATCTCTCTTGTGGCATGGCGTCATACCTTACTTTGTAATGTTACAATGAAATATCTTGGAGCTTTCATTATGGTGGAAGTCGCACATAAATGTAGCTTGTTGATGTCATGGTGCCAACCTCATAGGTCTTTCTTATTTGGTATCATTTTGGAGCTTTGGATTTGTACTGATCCAAAGAAGTGGAAGATATTCCATCACACTCCTGACTTGTGCCTTGTAGATGGTGGACAGTCACTGGGGAGCCAAGAGAGAGCTAATCACTATAGAACTTCCCAACACTAACCACCTCCTGTAGTCCGTATTTACACAACGAGGTCCAGTTCAGTTTCTGATTAGTGGTAATGCCCAGGATGTTTATGGTGGAATATTCATTGATGGTAATCCCATTGATTGTTATGCAGATATGGTTAGATTCTCTTCTGTTGAAGATGACATTGCCTGGCAGTTACGTAGCATGAATGTTATTTGCCACCAATCAGCTGAACCTGAATGTTGTCTTGGTCTTGCTGCGCATCAGTACAGACTGCTTCAGGATCAGACGGATTGCAAAAGGTGCTGAACATTTGTATAATCGTCAGCAACCATCCTTACTTATGACCTCATAATGGAGTGAGGGTCTTTTGATAAAGCAATTGAAGTTGGTTGGGCCATTATCACTAACCTGAGGGAACTCCTGAAGTGATCACCACCTGGACCTGAGATATTTGGCTCTAACAATCATAAAGATATTCTTTTACACTGGCTATGACTTGAGCCAATTGGAGTTTTTCCCCCAACTTCTTTGACTACAAAATGATGGGCTCATAATTTTTGTTGTACTTCACTCATTTGGTTGTTTGACGTCACATGCAATGAATTGAATTGGCTGAAGACTGACATCTGTGGTCCTGAGGATCACAAGAGGAAGTAGAAATGGATAATTCATTTAGCGCTTCTGGTTGAAATTTGTTAGCAATGTGTTTTTGCCTTGTCTGTAGAAATAATCTAGTGGGTTCTTAAGTGTCTTGAGGTTTCTGTCTCTGCCACCCTTTCAGATAGAGTTCGAAATACCGCCAGGTGAAAAATAT
>NC_063338.1:43445460-43510777 GCF_021869965.1 Rhincodon typus
CCCCCTGATGAGAAAACTGCACCTTATAGAGGATACACCCAAAGGAAGGTTCTTTCCAGTATTGTCAACTGTGACTGTGAGGAAAGAGCCATTGAGATTATGAACACAGAGTCAGTGAAGTGGTGGGCAGAGATTAAAAATTCAGAAGCCACCAGTCAAGTTAGGCTAGCATCATCTTTCGTTATATTCCATAGTTTCTTAAATGCTTGATAATTGATTTTATCATACACAGAATAACATTGTTGCATTTCACATTAGTATAATCTCTTGCAATCTCTTGCTATTGGTATCTTTGTTTCAAGTGGTAATCTACTGTAACCATTGTAAAGTATAATATTCTTTTGCAGAAATACCAGAGTGGAAGTAAGCACATCCAAGCAGGCAGACTGAACCCAGCATCGCCCACTCAGACAGCAAGCACCAACTCAAACTGTGAAGTGTTGGATTTGTTGCAGATTGGAAAACCTGGTGATGTTGATGGAATTACCCAAGGACAAACTTATTCTCGGTGATTTTGACCTCACAAGGCCTGCCTACAAACGTTCTTTATAGCTGAACATCAAATGTTAGGAATTAGTACAGATTTACGAGGATTATGCTTGGGCTGGAAGGTTTGACCTATTGGGAGAGACTGAATAGGCTGGGGTTATTTTCCCTGGAGTGTCGGAGGCTGAGGGATGACCTTATAGAGGTTTATAAAATCATGAGCAGCATGGATAAAGTAAATAGACAAGGTCTTTTTCCCAGGGTGGGGGAGTCCAAAACTAGAGGCCATAGATTTAAGGTGAGAGGGGAAAGATATAAAAGGCACCTAAGGGGCAACTTTTTCACACAGAGGGTGGTACGTGTATGGAATAAGCCGCCAGAGAAAATGGTGGAGGCTGGTACAATTACAACATTTAAAAGGCACCTGGATGGGTACATGAATAGGAAGGGTTTAGAGGGACAAGGGCCAAATGCTGACAAATGGGACTAGATTAATTTAGGATCTCTGTTCAGCATGGACGAGTTGGACTGAAAGGTCTGTTTCCGCGCTATGTATCTCTATAACTCTAGTATACATCTTGTCCAATTTCCATGTGCAAAACAAAGAAAAAAAAAGCACATTAATATATCAGGATTGGTTCCACTTTTAAATTTGTAGATGCAATGTTTTGAGCATCCCAGGCAGGCATCCAAAATAGAAGTCTCTCAATTTGTAAATTCAGGTTTTTGAGAGGCCTGTGAAAGGATCACTTTTAGAAATGTTGACCGTGATAGACCAACGCCTGCCCTACTTAGGGTGTGTCGATAGCTGCAAAGAACCAGATATAGGACAAAATGAACCTTAAGATATCTGACTGCAAAGTAGGATCATTGCTCCTGCTTTTTTCCTTACTAATCACTTTCCCCCTATTCCCACCACCACCTCGATTGCTCCATAGCACCTGACCACTTCTTTTCTTTGTACTTTTAGGGAATGTTGGTTTCACTGCCATCATTTGTTGCCAGTTTTTAATTGATTTTGCAACGGAACTTGCTAGGTCATTTTTGAGGATAGTTCCACCACATCCGGTACCTTTCCCTGCAACTGCAGGGAGTGCTACACCTGCCCCTATATCTCCCTTCTTACCTCCTTCCAAGGCCCCAAACAATACTTCCAAGTCCAGCAGAGAGTCATCTGCACTTCATCTAACTTCTTCTACTGTATCCATTGCTCCCGATGTGGCATCCTCTATATCAGAAAGACCAAACACAGACTCGGAACCAGTCTGCACGCATCAACCAACCTGACCTTCCGGTTGCCATCCACTTTAACTCCCAATCCCACTCCCCTGGTGACCCAGTCCATCCTTGACCTCCTCCACTGTCAGAGTGAGGCCAAACATAAACTGGAGGAACAACACCTGACATTTTGTCTTGACAGCTTACAGCTCAATGGCTTGAATATTGACTTGACCAGTTTCAAAATCTCTCCACCCTTAATCTGTCTGTCTTCTGACTCACCTATCCGCTCCACCCTTTCCACTGACCAACCACAATAACCCCTTACCTGCATCCAACTATCTCTATCACCCCTACCCTCCCCCCAGGTCCCCGCCCCATTTATTTTTGGGTTTTCCTCCCCGTCCCCAGTCCTGACAAAGGGTTTTGGCCTGAAACATTGACTTCCCTGCTCCTCGGATGCTGTCTGACCTGCTGTGCTTTTCCAGGTCCACGTTTACTGACTGTAGCTTCCAGCAGTCCGTACTGTCTCCACATTGCTGTGTATTTGGAGTCATATGTAGGCTAGACTAGGTAAGGTGGAAGATTTTTACCCCCTGAAGTACTTTAGAATCGGGTGGGTTCTCAAAGCAATTGATGATGGTTCTCATTGTCACCATTACAGATACTAGATTTATATTCCAGCAATGAATTTAAATTGCAAAAATTGCCATGTTGAGATTGAATCCATGTTCCCAGAGCATTAGTCTGGGCCTTGGGAATGCTAATCCAGCAACATTATCCATGAAGCTACCATTTCCACGTTCTTACAATATATCCAAGGGCTACTGTGGTCAAAATAGCACAGTATAAAGTTCAACAGAGTACCACTCTGACAGAGTTCTTATTTAACTCAGGAATTTGGTGAGTGATGGAATTCATTCCAATGAGAAAAGAGGTGCTGTTGTGGTCTTTTATGAAACAAGGATTGGTCCAACAGAGTATGTGCTAGAGAGATTTGAAAGCTGAAGTCAGAGTTGCACCATAAGTTAGAAAGGCCATATAAAAAACACTTTATTTGTAGATTTTATTTGTAGAATGATAGCATTGAAAAGTTTGCAAGTTATGCTAAAGCTAGACCAAAATATGATTGAACAATTCCTTGAGTACTGTGTGCAATTCTTGCCACCATATTAAAAAGGGGATGTAGAGGCACTTTAGAATATGTGAGAAAAAATTCCAAGCATGAGACAAGAAACCCATGGATGTGCATATCAGGAAAAGGCTGACAGGCTGAGTTTCTTTTCTTTTTAAAAAAGGCGTAGGGTTGACCTATTAGAGGTCTTTAAAAGCTTATGAAAAATTTTGATAGATTGGGTACAGAGAGAATATTTTCTTGTGTGTGGAACACCACAACTAAAGGCAAGCAATATAATATAGTCACCAAAAAATCCAAGAGGAAATTCAGAATCACAGAATAAGAAACATCTTTATTCAAAGAATAGTAAGAATGTGGAACTCTGAAACACAGGAAATGTTTGAAGTGGAGGAGAAATTTCTTCATCTAAAAAGTGGTGAGCCTGTGAAATTCCCTGGCACAGAAAGTGATTGAGGTCAGAACATTGAATGTTTTCAAAAAGGAGCTGGATCGAGTTCTTAGGGCTAAAACGATCAAAGGGTCCAAGGGTATGGGGAGAAAAGTAGGAATAGGCTACTGAGTTAGATGATCAGCCATGATCATATTATCCAGAAGCAGGCTCGAAGGGCTGAATGGACTACTCCTGCTCCTTTTTTCTATGTTTCTATATTTCTAAGTGAATAGCATAGATACATTTAAGCGAAAGCTGGCTGAGCATATGAGGGCGATAGGAAAATAACATTACAATATTAGACTTGGATGTTAGGCAAGCTTCTGCAGCCCTGAATAAAGTAAGGCCCAAGTTCATCTGTGCAAGTTTTGAAATTCAATTCAACAGATCCAAATTTGTTTACTTAAAATCTTACCTGCAAGTCATGTCAATCTTTTCAAGATTACAGGGATCGTAAACCTTCTATCCTTAAAAAACACATACCTACATTCTAATTAACTTTGTAAAGGGATCACCTTCTAACAAAGAAATGTGATCTCTTCCATAAGTAGCATCACATAAGATTTACCAGTGTGTTTTGTGTGTCCATCTTGCTGAACCAATGTTTTCCATTATAAATCCCAAAGTTCACACTTATATTGAAAATTGTTATTTTCAACCTATGTTAATTATACTGAATGGTGCCAATGTCATAACTTGGTTATGTGTCTCCCAGCTCTTTAATCTTGAACTGCATATGCTGTAATAACTTGTATATGTCTGCTTCAAAAAATGGCAAATTATTATATGAAAATTATAAAAACATAATTTGCAGAGTTTGCATTATATCTCCTCAGACTAGGTCAATTATTTCCCACCCATAACCCCTTTCACCTTTTACCTGAAGATTTCACACCGTGTGCAAATCATAGGAGATCAACTAATGAAGTTAAAATGTGGCTGTGTGGTGCATTCTTTCTTGAGACTCATATTTAAACATTTCACAGAATCACAGAATTGTTACGGTACAGATTTAGGCCATTCAGGCCATCACATCTGCAATCTCTCTGAGCATTTTAATTTAGTGCTAGTCTCCTGACTTTGCCCATACATTGTTTTGATTGAAGTCATGATCCTCTTGAATACATCAATGGAACCTGCATCCATATACTTCAGGCAATGCATTCCATAATATAACAACTCGCTGTGTGAAGAAGTTATTTTTCTTCACTTCACTTTTGCTTCTTTTGCAAAATACTGAATCTAGTGCTCTCTCATTCTTATGAGTGGGAAAAGCTTTCCTCTTATCTATTTCATCCAGATCCCTCAAGATTTTCAAATCTCTTCTTAGCTTCTCCCCTCCTCTAAACTGTGCATTCTGGAGCTATTAGCACCAGCTTCTCCACACACACACAACACTGTCTCACCATGAGGGGAAAAAAAAAGTATAGAAAGAAGGAAAAAGCTTTAGGGATAACTGATAGAGACAGAAGGCAGAAATGCTTGTCCTTCTTGCTTTTCATATATTCAGCGTGGTCTTATTGAATTACAATTTACAAGTTGGCTGAATTTGTTCTATATTTTGGTTAAATGTCATTTTCAGAAAGTTTCATGGAGAGATTCTCTCTCTGAGTCCTGGTGACTGACAGTAATCAGTGGCATAGTCAGATTTGCTTGCCGCTACAATTTTTAACAATATTAATCAAATGCACGAGCTGCACATACCAATAATTGTGATGGAAGTTGTGTTTAATCTTGAATTTATGAGTACCTGAGTTAATGCAATTGCTCCTTGCGGGGTGTCACATCACCCACAAGCAGACCCACCCTTGCAGAAAAATAAAACAAATTTACACTGTCCACTGTTGGTGTTGGCAGCCATTTCTCATGTTCATTTTGCAATTGAGAGTCTGTTGAAGACAGAAGGCTTTCCAGATAATGCTGGAGAGGGAGAGAGTTGCAGGCCCAGATTGTTAGTATAGGTTGATTCCCTAACCTTTCTGTTCCATTCTCTATTTCAGTTCTTGTCAAACACATCATCTTTACGATTCCCTGTGTTCCCAGTCAACCTTTTTATTTATTTATTCAAATCCCCAATATTCCCCCATAGCCCTTGGCCTACTGCATAGCTGTGTCCAACACTGTTATCTACTGTACCTCCATTGAAGCCAGGATGATGGTGTCTATTAAAGACAGCCTCCTATACTGCAGCATCCTAAGCCCTCCCATATTGGCTCCCACCCTTTATTTGGAGTTGACTTCTTTCATTGATTGTGCTTCTGCATCACAGTGTACTGTCTCCAAACATCAAACTTGAGTTGTCCCACTGCATAATCCCCAGGACTGACCATGGCCCACTTTCCAAACAACTTGGGAGGATAGCTCCAAATGAGGACAGCCCATCCCCTGAATTGATTTCCATGCAGTTCCCCAAATAATTCAAAGGTAATCTCGGACTGATTGGAGTGCAGGGCAAATTGTGGCCCATTCCACCGAACAGAAAAACAGATCCCCAGATTTTGATTGCAACAAATGGTCAACTGTGGTCAACCCCTAGACTGAGATCAGTTGACGCCCTTGACTGACTGTGGTGACATCTCCTGGCTGACCCTAGTCCCCCTTAACTACTTCCCTTAGACTTTTAGAAGTGGCCATTTGGTTGAAGCACATGCAGTGTGTTGCCAGATAAGCTGCTTGCATACACGGTGTACGTATTGATGTAGCACAATGCTACAGAGCAACAGCCCCACTCCTTTGACTGTTCAGTGCTGGTGAGGATGACAAGCTGCCTGGCTTTCTGTCTGCACTAAAAGGCAAGGTAAAACAAAACTTCGGTGAGAGTGTGCGTTTTGAAAAAAGTGGCTATATGCAAAAAGCCAAGGTTTAGCAGAGATGGTATGAACATTCAAGTAAGCACAAAGCAAATGAGTACTAAAAAAGAAAGTTAAGAGCCTGGAGGTGCACCCTGTTCCAGTGCACAAGTTGGGTTTCTGTTTGTGCATGCAAAGCAGCATTGTAATGTCAGGTATCAGTTAGCTCCAAGGCACAGTAATGAAGTTTTGAACATAATTATGTTTGTCTAAAATGTGTCATGATGATCTACCGAGGTTGATGCTTTGCCCAATGCCAATGCTAATATCTGCAGGAGGATGCTGGTATTCACTGCTCATAGAGATATTGGGAAATGCTAGCCAACTTGGATGCTCGGAGAAGATGCCACTGAGCTGCAGTCATCAAGTTACCACCCTGACCTTGAAGTGAGGAATTAGCGCCATCAGTTCCTCACAAGTACCTGGGATCATAGCAACCTTCCTATACATACGGTGAGATTACCTAATAATGAGATGTTAATTCATGCAACCAGAACCTTCACTGCTCATTAGTGAGACTCTGATCTAGCCATTGAAACATTAAGGTGAAAATCACATTTTTTTTAATATTCTTGCAATACTTTCCCAACTTTCTTACTGTTGGCCAAATATTTCAGACCCTGTCATTTCTCATGCAGAACACTGTAGTGTAAATTATACATGACCTTACTTAGAGATTCCCACTGATAAACCGGAAAACAAATCACAAAATAGTCTGCTCTAATTTTCTAGTCTATTATTTTCATTCTCAGGCTCTTTCCTTCCTTTTCTCAACTTGTCTCTCAGTTCTCCATTTCTACTAAGTTCTTACTTGATCTTGGTGGAGACCTTTGGATCATTTCACTTGTACCAGAATTTTCATTTAATCTTTCTGACTACCTTGATTCTTTTATTGCAGCCACCTGCTCGATCACTTTCTATTATAATCAGGCTTATGTTCAGTGAACTCAGTTGTGCAGATATTGAATTTGTAAAAAACCTGACTCACAAATATATATTGGATCTGCATGGTCTTCCAAATTTATGTGATATATCAAATAACTATCAAAAACACTACCCCCTACCGTTTTATGGTTCCAACATCACCAGCAGAACTCCCAGTACTACTATTTCATTTTGTAATCTAGTTTTCGGTATTAACATCTGAAAAGCTCCTTTCGATACCTTTTCCTGCATTGGGTACCTTCATATAATACAAACATGTTAACATCTTTCCTACATCTCCTATATTTGTCTTTCACTTTCAAAATTAGCACAATATTGTATGTTCTTGACATTTTAAGATGTTGCATACATACTATATTGTACAAGTATTATAACCCCTTCCACTTAAAACTGGCACATTGGCCTTAACACAATTTGCCTGCTACAGGGATGTATTAGGTTTCAAAGTGTTCCATTTAAACTCTTTTAATCTTCCTTGCTACTGACTATAACTGAACAATGCTGTCAAATAAGATACAGGGGAGTTGTTGCTGAAACTCTGTGTTCTATAATTACCATTTGGTCATAACCTTCTCTGGTGGTATGTGCAACAAATAATTACTGTGTAATGTTCTGCATGATTTTAACACTTCAGAATGTGGCAAAAAGCTGTGAACTTCTCAATTGCACTCTTAGATTGATGCTTATGGCCAAGATTACTTAACATTCACTCAATTTGACTGAATCCCCTGTATGTCCTCAAAATAAGGAGCATAGTGGATAAATGCACCTTAACAAGGTATAAACCATACACAAGACTTATTTCCATCCCAAAAATATTGTTGACTCATCATACTTTATGTGCCACACAATGGGCTTGTGAGCCCGAAACGTCAGCCTTCCTGCTCCTATGATGCTGCTTGGCCTGCTGTGTTCATCCAGCTCTGCACCTTGTTGTCTCGGATTCTCCAGCATCTGCAGTTCCTACTATCTCTGAGGAAAGTTACGTTGTGATATAAAAGGGAAAGTAGCAAGGTGGATACAGACTTATGTGGCAGATGAAGTTCAATGAAAAAAAGAAATGTGAGGTGATGTACATTAATATAATTGTGAGTTGGCTGACAAAGTTGGTGGTGAATGTAATTCTTGGCACGCTCAATTGTTCAGCAAATGTTGTCCAATTGCAGGATGATATTTAATATTTAACACCGAGGTCTGAATGTTTTGAATTAGATAAAAGTATTAGGGACAATAGTTCACTGGTGCATTCTACTCACCAATGTCTTGACCAATCAGAGTCAATTTGCCAAACAATCAGCATGTTTTCATGCAGCATATATTGTTGCACCCTTTGAAGACTGGCATTATTGTATCTGTTCTGATAAGTGCACATGAAAAGCTTCAACAGCATTTCACTTTTTTCAGAAATACTTCTTGCTATTTTAATAAAGGTAAAATGTTGTCTTCCTTGCTTAAAAATTATATTCAATTTATAACTCCAGAAATACTAATTTCGAGACATTTTTATAGCCAAAGCAGGCTCAGCTGAAACTGCTATGTAGTGTCAACCTGATATTGGGATATTATTTCCTGTTACAATATTAAAGTTTCAGTAAGGGATTGTTGCCACGGACAAATGATGCAGTGAGGCTGTCAAAGTGGCAGGTTAGCCCAACTGACTACAGCAAGCTGCTTGGCAATTTTGATCACAGGTGTTCACTTCCTCAATAGCTTCGGGCCTAGCTCTTTTGCTTTCCCCATTATCATATAGTAGTGTAAAAATCCATGATTAGCTATATAGCATTCTTCAGTCACTGGCATGCTACATAAAGAGAGTAAGAAGGTTTTCAGTCACACTGCTGAATGACAGCGAGTAGGACATATCAGAGACATAAGTACAGCCTTACCAAGAGTCATTAATACTGCAGACACTGGAAACCTGAAAGATAAACAGAAAATCCTGGAAATACTTTGCATATTTAAATCAGGTAGCATCTGACCTAACCTGAAACTATTTCCATTACTATTTCTCTCCCAATAAATGCTACCTGACCCCAAGTGCTGCCAGCAATTTCTGTTTCTGTATCAAAGATATGTTATTCTATAAATTGAGACTGACAGAATACCCACCCAGGAGTTTCTTTCTAACCATTGATACAGAGCTCTTTCAGTTAAACGTTGTATCATCCAATCAACTAAATGCTTAACAGCAGCAATAAAGCAGTTGAAAAGTGAAACAAACGAAACAGTCTTGTGGTTACCATTGATGCAAGAAATTGTTTCAAAAACTTCACTAGTTTGAAACATTAAAGATTAAATTCGAGCAACGTCAACTTTGGAAAAACTATGCAAACTTTGTAACTCTAATTTTAACTAATGGTAGGAATTGAGAGAGTAGAATTGGGAATAGCAGCATAGCTTCCTAACATTAGGAGATTGAGGCCTAGGGCAATTTTAATATTCAATGGCTCTCCACCTATTCAGATTGTGAGACAGGCAACTTGAACATTCTCTCCATACATTTTCCACTAGCCATCCAATACCCATTTGAAGCAGGCACACACTTCTTAAATTGAGGTTGCATTGCCTGTTTTCAAAGGTTTTTGCCATAATACCATGTGGAATGGATTTTCAGAAACAGATCACAGGACTGCTTCAGATTTTTATATGCCTCTCCCTTGAGATCCTGACTGAGGAGGTCAGGGCAAGAAATAAAGTACTGTTTCCAAGCACCTGCAGCAGCATACCAAAGATGACTGTGTTACAGTCTGTACACAGGGAATTCAGAGGGTGAGTGCAGTCCCGCTTTGCTATGGACCTGGGTTTGATTTGGGAAGACATTCAACAACCTAACAAGAGCGAGAATAAATGCAACTCCCTATTTCTCAACAAAACCTGCCAGCATTCCTTTTCTACCTCCTCTTGCACTCTCAACTATTATTTCTGCTCCATCACATTTTTCAGCATAGAAATATAAGAACAGGGTGTTTTGTACCTCTGAGCCAGAAGATTCAGGTTTAAGTCCCACATGTCCCAGAGGTGTGTTATAACAAATGCAAATCAGGTTGATTAAAATAACTACAAAATACAAGAGCACACTACAGCATCTCTTTCTCATTCCGAACTCACTCTCCTCTTCCTTTGCTGTCTTCATGCCTGACACAGTGTCATTTTCTCTCACACCCTAACATTTGCAGAATAAGAAATGTTTCTATGAATCTTCCTTCAGTACTCATCTTGCCATTTATTATCTTCTCATCCAGATGACATCTTGTTTCATTTCCAGCTATCAGGCATATGCTACATGAACAAGTTCTACAAATCTCCGTTTTCCTTTTCTAAAACTATATCTTCATTACAGCCATCTCTTTCTGCAGGACAAAGTAAAATGTAATGACAGTGACAGGAACAAAGCTTGGGGTGGAGCACTGATATCATCGCTGTCAACCTAACAGAGCACAAAATCCTGAAGATTAGTAGCACTGACAAAACGATTAACTTAAAAGGAGGAAAGGCTGGAGATTTATCTGAGCAGGGTGTCTGTAATCCTTCAATTGCCTTATGAAATATCAGAAAGTAGGGCAACATCAGGTTGCATTTTGAAGGGGCACTGTGGTGCAGTAGTAGTGCCCCTAATTTTGAGTAGAACGTGCGCGTTTAAGTCTGACCTGCCACCGAGGTGTGTCATAACATGTCCAAACAGGAAGACATTTAAGCTGCATTCTGCCGCAATTGCTTATAAATATCCAGTCTCAGTGGCACCATAGTTTGTCTCTTTTTAAATTCCTGCTAGTGCTTCTCAGAATCTGAAACCAACCGAGACAACAACTCAAAGAAGGACAAACCTCCAGAGGATGTACCATCATTTGCTCTATCCTTTCCAATCATCAGTGTACACATGAGCATGCGTCATGAGATGAACAATGTGCTAAAAGGGTCAGCGGCTTTAAAACATGCAGGATGAGTGAGTAATGGTTACTGATGGCAATGACAGCCCAGAAAACAGCTAGAGGCTAAAGTTCTCTCTCAGTTCTAATGATAAGGAAAAAGATAACTTACACTATCTGATTTTCTTTTCCATTCCCGTCAATGAAGAAAAGAGTTGACTGCAGTTTAAAATGGGCTGCCAAGTTACTGTCAGCCACTTTATGCTTCTGGCATATCTAGTCTCACATCATAACGTGATAAATGGACAAAAAATGAGTTCAAGTTAACTATTATTTGTTATGGAATAAATTAATCACCTTTATCACATTTGTTGCTCTCATCTGCTGTTTGACTGTACAGCAGCTTCTGAATCTGCAACGTCAATGTGACATTGAAGTCATTTAGCCAACTTTTATACCAATGGTCTTTAATGTTGGACTAAAGGAATAGTTATGGATGCGAAAAGGACTGTTAATGCAGGTGGCTTTTTGTAACTTTTCTGGTCAGGAAATGAACTGGTCACTAAAAGCTTTCTGCAATTAACTTATCCATCACATCACGTTCCACACAGTTTTGAGATGGTTTTCCTTCTTTTGCTGCTTCATGTGGTCTTCCTTGTCTGATAAGGACTGTCACTGCATCCATTAAATGTATAACAAGGCTGTATAGGGTGTAACATGCAACTATGATGTAGAAGATTCTTTATGGGATATATTGCAGGGATCACCCTGACAGGATAAGGAATTTGAGCCTTTATTTTGTGTGTTTTATGATGTTATCAGTTACAATCCTGGTAATCAGTTCTCCAATTTCAACCATTTGGAACTTAGATATGAGACTGTTCTTAATTCCCATTCATTTCATATTTTAGTAAGTGAGAACATAAAGCCTCTCAATTTCTGATTGCTAATCAAAATGTGAATAAAGATGTAAAGCTTTATTTCATACCTCTTGTTAAATACCTTTTAATACATTTCAAATCAGGTTATATCCATTATCATATTGTCACATTTAATTAATTTTCATTAGAAAACCCTTGGAAAAAGAGTTCAGTCTAAGCGTTGTACTTTACAGTATGTTGTATTCACTATATCTATTGTGAATTCACATCAACAGCAACCTACCAGTTGCAGATATATCCTAATCATACTGTTAGGATTGATTGTCACATAGTCCTGTGGAGCCAAGGTCCAATATTCATTCTGAGGACACCATTGAAATTTTGTGGCACTGTAGTTTCAAATGGGATGAATTTGGAATAAATCCAACAGCTCAAAACTGGTCACCCATGTGACCATTGTGACTCGTCAGCAACAGCAGAATTGTATTTCAACCTAAACTGCGACTAACACATCCCTGACTCTATTATTACCATCAAGTCAGGGAATCAATCCTGGTTCAAAAAGGAATAAAATAGAGCATGCAAGAAGCAGGTGAAACAAGTCACAGATCATAGATATTCTTACACCTGAAGAAGCATCTACTGGCCAGAGGTAAACAAACCAATAGATCAGATCAAAGCCCTGCAATTCTGTCACATCCTAACATGAATGGAGGTGGACTATCAAGCAATTAACCATGGTGAGGAGAGGAATGGCTCTATGAATATTCCCATTCTTAATTATGGGAAGCTCAGAATATCAGTGCAAAACAGTTGTAATAATCTTCAGCCAGAAACGCTAAGTGGAAGATCATCTTGATCGCCTTCTGATGTCCTGCAGTATTGCTGATGTTACTTTTCAGTCAATTTTTTTCCCTCCACATGACAGCACGAAAAAAATAGAAGAACTGTGGATGTTGTAAATCAAGAACAAAAACAAAAATTGCTGGAAAAGGTCAACAGGTCTGGCAGCATCTGGAAGAAAAATCACAGTTAACATTTTGGGTCGAGTAATATGTGTAATACGTACACATATTAATCAATTGAAACCTTCTAACGGATTAAAGATTTAACACCATCTGAAGGATGTACTGTTTATTTTGTGTGCAGCAGTGAAGAATGAGGCAGGTCCTAAAGAGGTGTATATGAAATTATGAGGGGCACATAGATAGGCTGGATGGGAAGTCAGTTTTTCCATTAGCAATTCCAATAAATAAGGGCACAGATTAAAGGTAAGAGGTAGAAAACTAAGATCCGAGTTGAAGGGAATTTTTTTCATTCAGAGGGTGGCTGAGTTAGAAACTCTTATAACATTTAAGCAGTACTTAAGTATTTACTTGTGTTGCCACAACCTAAGAGTTGGAAAATGTGATTAGTGCAGTCCAAATGTTGAATGCTGGAGTGTGCTCAATGAATCAAATTGCCTATTCCTGCTTTTGTTTTCTATGTTTCCTTGACTCCTTACTTTACCCAACCTCTTCAGGCCTAACCTCCTCCCCTTCCCTTTCCTTATTTAGGTAGGTACCTTTTCTTATTTAGTGGCATTAGACACTCCCTCGAAGAATATAAATATCTTTAGTATATAGGCATTGCCCATGTTACCCAAATGTCTATTTGCACAGTAGAGTCATACAGCATGGAAGCAAACCCTTTGGTCCAACTCATCTGTGCCAATCAGATATCTCAGTCTGACCTGATACCATTTGACTAGCACAGACATGATAGGCTGAATGGTCTCTTCAGTGCTATAAATGTCTTTGAGTTGAACTCTATCTATTTATTTCTTAAACATGTTCAGGGTATGACAATCTTCACAGCCTTCAGGAGTAGAGAATTTCATACATTCACCACCCTCTGATTGCAGAAATTTCTCCTTATCTCAATCCAAAATGGTCTATCCTATATCATGAGACTGTGACCCCCTTTTCTGGATCCCCAGAAAGGTGAAACATCGTCTCTGCATCAAGTCCATCCTGCCATGTTAGAATTTTATATTTTCAAGGAGATTCCCCTCTCATTCTTCTGAAGCCCAGTGAATACAGGCCCAGCCAAGACAATCTCTCCTCAAATGATAAATTTGTCATCTCAGGAATCAGTCTGAAGAATCTTTGTTGCACTCCCTCTATGATATATGTATCCTTCGTTAGATAGGGAGACCAAAACTGCACTCAAAATTCCAGGTATGGACTCATTAAGGCCCAATGCAGATACTTCCTATACTCAAACCCTCTTTCAAAAAGGCCAACATTCCATTTGCCTTCTTAACTGCTTGTTGCTCCTGCATGCTTATTTACACGCAGATCCCTTTGTACATCAACATTTCCCAAATTAACACCATGCAACTAATACTCTGCCATTGTTTTACCTAGTGAGGTGGACAGCCTCACACTTATCGATGTTGTACTGCATCTGCCATGCAATTGCCTGTTCCCTCAACTTGGCTAAATGACCTCGAAGGCTCTTTGCATCTTCATCACCATTCATAATTCCACCTAGGTGTTGTGGTGTCAGTAAACTTGGAAATATTATGTCTGATTCCCTCAATTGTGGATATATATTGTGAATAGCTGGGGCCCAAACAATAATTTCTATAGTACTCCACCAGGCACCCCCTTCCACTCCAAAAGATAACCATTTAGTCCTACTCTTTGTTTCCTATCTGCTAACCAGTTCTCAATCCATGCCAGTATATTATCCCCAATCCCATGTGCTTTTATTCTATACAATAACCTCATAAGGGAGAATTTATCAAAAGCTTTCTGAAAATACAAATACACTGGTCCTCTGGCATCCATTCTATAAGTTATGCCCTCAAGGTCTCCCATAAGTTTGTCAAACATGATTTTCGTTTCATAAATTAATGTTGAGCAATCACATTGCTATTTTCTAACCATCCTGTCATCACCTCCATTATCCAGACTCAAGCTTTTTCCATACTCTGCACGCTAGACTAACTGGTCTATAGTTCACTATCTATTTATTTCTTAAACATGTTCAGGGTGACAATCTTTACAGCCTTCTGTGGTAGAGAATTTGCAAGGGAGAGCAGTGTGTGGAGAACAATGGGCAATGAAAGGCAGGAAAGGGTCAAGGAGGGTGGGGGAGACAATGGAGGAATTTGAAGGAGGTGGAGTTGTAAGGAGTAAGAGTGGCAAGGTGGGGAATGGGTAAAGTACTGGATGAAAACAGGAAGAATTGTGGAGAAGGAGGTATGGAGGGAGGAGGAGGGTAAGACAAAGGGAGGAGGGTCAAGGAACGAGGGGAAAGGATGAAGAGAAAACATAGTGAGGGATTCGGTGAAGAGACAGACAAAGGAAAGGGTAAAGATGAGAGGTGGCACAAGAGGGAGAATAGAGGTCACAACTGAAGTGTAGAGGGGAAGTTGTAAGGGGTAGGAGGAGATGGTATTAGGGAGAGAACAGAGTGGAAGAGAACAAAGGAATGGAGGATGTAGGGAGAGAGGGGTGAAGAGAAGGATCTGGGAAAAGAGGCAGTGAGGAAGAGAAATGCACAGGCAAACACAGATGGAGAGATGAAGCATAGATAGACATTTCTGCAGCTGACAGTGTGACATCTGAATGGTGTGTTCCCTACTTGATGCCAGAGTCAAGGATATCTTGGACAGGATGCAGAATATTCTGAAAGGGGACAGTGACAACAGGAGGTCATTGTACACATTGGGTTCGATTACATAGGAAGAGAAAGGGACGAGGTTCTGAAGAAAGAATATAGGAAATTAGAGATAGTAGGAACTGCAGATGCTGGAGAATCCGAGACAACAAGGTGCAGAGCTGGATGAACACAGCAGGCCAAGCAGCACAGGAAATTAGGCAGGAGGTTAAAAAGTAGACCCTTGAAGCTAGCAATATCTGGATTATGCCTGGTGCCATCTGCTAGTCAGAGTTGGAATAGGAGGAAGAGCAGATGAATCTGTGGCTAAGGAGCTGGTGCAAGGGGCAGGGATTTGCATTTTTGGGTCATTGGAATCTCTTCTGGGGTGAAAGTGACCTGTATAAGAGGGACAGCTTGCACTTGAATTGGAAGGGGACCAATATTCTGACAGGGACATTTGCTAGTGCTACTCAGGAGGCTTTAAAATAGTGAGGGTGGGGGTGTGGGACCCAAAGAAAGAGTGAGAAAAGAGATAAGCCTGAGGCTGGTACTGTTGAGAAGAGGAGCAAAGCAGAAATAGTCAAACCAGGCAAAAATAAGGCAGAGAACAAATTAAACTGCATTTATTTCAATGCAAGAGGCCTGACAGGCAAGACGGATGAACTCAGTGCATTGTTGGGAACATGGGACTGGAAATATAATTGCTATTGCAGAACTGTGGCTCAGGGAAGGACAGGACTGGCAGCTTAATGTTCCAGAGTATAGATGCTATAGGAAGGATAGAAAGGGGGGCAAGAGAGGAAGGTGAGTGGTGTTTTTGGTTAGGGATAACATTATGGCTCTGCACTTAGGGAGGATATTCCTGGGAGTATGTCCAGTGAAGTTATTTGGATCGAACTGAAAAATAAGAGAGGGATGATCACCTTATTAGGATTGTACTATAGTTACCCCAGTAGTCAGTGAGAAATTGAGCAGCAAATTTGTAAGGAGACCTGGTGACCTGGGTTCAATTCCAGCCTCAGGTGACTGTCTGTGTGGAGTTTGCACATTCTCCCTGCGTCTGTGTAGGTTCCCTCCAGGTGCTCCGGTTTCCTCCTACAGTCCAAAGATGTGCGGGTTAGGTGGATTGGCCTTGATAAATTGCCCACAGTGTCCAGGGATGTGTCGGCTAAGTGGATTAGCCATGGGGAATGCAGCGTTACGGGGATAGGGTAGGGGGTGGTGAGTCTGGGTGGGATGTTCTTCGGAGATTCAGTGTGGACTTGTTGGGCCAAATGGTCTGCTTCCACATTATAGGGATTCCAGGGAACTTTCAAAAGTTGATTGGTAGAGACTATTTGCAGGTAAAGGGATAGTTGGAAGGTGGGAGGCCATCAAAAATGAGATGACGAGAGTCTAGAAGCAGTATCCTGTTAGTGTGAAGGGCAGGTGTAGGGAATGCTGGATGACTAGAGAAATTGAGGCTCTAGTCAAGAAAAAGGAGGCAAATGGCAGGTACAGCCAGCTGAAATGAAGTAAATCCCTCAGAATATAAGGACTGGAGGAAAATCAGGAGGGCAAAAAGGGGAATTGAGATAGTTTTGGCAAACAGGATTAAGGAGAATCCAAAGAGAGTAACTAGGGAGAAAATAGGGCCCCTTAAATATCAACAATGCTGTCTTTGTGTGGAACTGCAGTAGATGGGTGAGATAGACTATTTCACATCGGTGTTTACAGTGGAGAAGGATATGGAAGCTGGAGAACTTGGAGAAATAAATAGTGATATCTTGAAAAGTGTCCATACTACAGAGAAGGAGGAGGTGCTGGATGTCTTAAAAAGTCTAAAGGTGAATGCTGTGTTCAGTTCTCATCTCCCTACTATAGGAAAGATATAGTTAAACTTGAAAGGGTGCAGAAAACATTTTTGAGGATGTTGCCGGGGATAGAAGGATTGATCTATAGCGAGAGGCTGAATATGCTGGGACTATTTTCCCTGGAGCATTGAAGGCTGAGGGATGATCTTATAGTGGTTTATAAGATCATGAGGGGCATGGATAGAATGAATAGCCAAGATCTTTTTCCCCCAGTAGTGGTGATTGAGCTGCTAGATGAAGTGGTGGAAGCTGGTACAATTACAACATTTAAAAGCCATCTGGATGGGTACATGTACAGGAACGGCTTAGAGGGATGTGGGTCAAATGTTGGCAAATGGGACGAGATTAATTTAGGATATCTGGTCGGCATGAACAAGTTGCACCAAAGGGCCTGTTTCCGTGCCGTGCAACTCCATGACTCTAAGTTTAGGGGTAGAAGGGGATATTAAGGTTGGGCAAGTGGAGGGGATGGTATACCGGTGGCTGATATCACTGATTTCAAACACCCTACCGATATTATTAAAACAACCTAACGCTGACCGCAACTTCCTCTATAGCTGAATGTGGAAATAAAATATTCATTGAACTGATGTTTATCTCTTGTATAATTCAGTATCTGTAATTCTTAGCTCAAATAAATCCGTCTTCCATGAATAAAAAACGCTGCCCAGTAAAGTGCAATGATGTGGAGGTGCACAAGGTCAGAAGTCAGACGACACCCGGTTACAGTCTAACAGCTCTGAGGAAGGGTCACTGGACCCGAAACGTTAACTCTGTTTTCTCCTCCACAGATGCTGCCAGACCTGCTGAGCTTTTCCAGCAACTTTGTTTTTGTTCCACAGTCTAACACGTTAATTTGAAGTCGCAAGTGCAAAAGCCAGTCACAATGTGTGTATCATCTCGGCATTCGTCTCCCCCTCCCAGTGCAGCGTTTTGAACACACCAGCAACGGCTTGGTTGCGGTAAAGTTGCTGGGGGCAGTAAGATCCGCTTGGCTGTCAGAGCGGGGCGCACTTCCTCAACACAGCTTTACACTGAAATGGAGTGGAGAGGCGGAGCGGGAAGTGCGGCTCGGCTGCAGAGGGCAAGCTCGGGGGGAGAAGGACAAGGTCAAGCAGCAAAGTGCGGGGTAAGAGTCTTTCAATACATTTTGCAGAAAAGAAACATTCGCGCCTGTATTAGGTGCTGTCTTTGTGTGAAAGCGGCGTAATAGCGTGTTAATCCACCGCAGCGTTTGGGTTAATTTTCACGTCCACGTTTTGAGACGGTGTCGATCGGCAGAAATATTTTACCAAGCATTATACCTCCAGTTAATGGTACAGTGCTCTGCTGCTGGCTTGCTTGGATTGTTAAGGGGTTACAGAGCTGAAATGGACGGGGCCACTAGGATTCCTGTCACGTTTCATGTTGCAAATGCCAGTTGTTGGATTAGGGATTATTGCGCCATTGACTCTCAAATACGCAGTAAAATGTAAAATCACGTTGGTGCTCAACTTGGGACGATCCATATATGTTCCATTGAACCTCCTACAAACAGCAGATCAGTCAACATCGGTGAAAGGACCAGGCAGATTAACTTCTGGTATAACACTTCATTAAAGACGGGAGAAATAAATCAGTAACAAGAGATCTGGAGAGAGGTAAAGAAGCATTAAAATGTGGCATGACATATGACCTGCCCATAACCCTAATCTTTCCTGCTGCGGCTTAATTTTTGAATATTGTCAAATGTAATACAGTACTTGTTTATTTCAAATATTTGTATTACTTCTTTTGTGAAGTGGTTCATGGTGCCCTCCATATCCGTTGATTGTGTTGTATTCCAGAAATACATCATTTTTTTGTTTCAAGCTGCAATAATGCCAAAATGCTTTTAATACTGGGAATTCATTTTACAGCATTGTAGGTGGGAAACACTAAAGCTTGCTGAAACAAAGTGGAACTCTGCATACAGAGCTGAAATGTGGGAAATTCTCACGTTAATGAAGAACTGAATGACCCACGTTGATGCTGAGCACTCGTGGCTAAAACAATGGGGTGCAGCTTCAAGCCCATAACTGGTGGTCACTGAGCTTCTGCAGGACCTGTGGCCACCATAGTAATGAGAGTGTAGAAGGACTCCTCCATTATTCATTCCAGTCTGCTGAGGGCCTCTGGTGTTCTGGCCTCTACCTGATGTTCCTTGCATAGCTGTGCTGGGTTGAGCATGTAATTTATGGCCACATCTTTTGGATAGATTTGAGCAAGCGCCTGGTCTCTGGCTGGCCAGCAGTACCGGCTTTTCTTCCTCCACTGGATTGGGACATGTGTCACTGATATGCTCACCAGCATGTGTCCCCAAGTCTACTCTAGTTAAATACCCACCAAGGTGACAGTCACAGTGCTGATGAAGGTTTTAGGTGAATATCTTGTTGGTGGGTTATCTGAGGTGTCTGAGCTGTTGTGCTCAGAGATGGTGGTACTGATGGGGCAAGGCTGTGTTCTTGTATGCTTGGCTGACTTTTGTATGGCGCTAGTCCTCGCAGAAGAGTAGAGAAATATTTAGTTAGTGAAGAGCCACAATAGCTCCTGTAGACTAATGTGTTTGCCTCATGCACGTTGGAGATGGGCAGGCTGCATGTTCAAAATGTTGCTTACTCGCTTCATAGCACTTTCCTTGTTCCTCATTGCCACAGGAACAGGTACAGTCCAGGTCTTCCCCAGAGAGCTCAGTTTCACACTTCTCAAATGGCATAATGTCTCCCATCCCTCTGCCAGTCTTGGCATTCTCTGTGTGGTTGTGGGAGACCTTAGTCCTGTAGTGAGGTAAAGGGAGATGTTAAATATGATGACAATGAGTGCAGGAACATTGTGAGTATGCGTAAATATGCTGGGGGAGGGTGGCATCCCTAGTACGTTGAGTAGGAAGCACAGTACCCATGAAGGATTTGTACTTTAAAAGCAGGACTTGAGTGTAAGCCGTTAAGTGCACATCATGCATATGATGCGGCCCTTTGAGAGATACTAGTGTAGTTGCACAGTTAGACTGAGTAATATCCCTGTGAATGTGAGCTGACTGAGAGAAGGCAGTGCCATTTACCTCTGCAGAGGACAGCAGATCATTAAGTTTCTTCTGTACCTGGGGGCACTGGTGAGGTTCACGGGCACTGATCTTTGAAGCTACCTGAGACCAGACAGGACAGGTTTGATAGGAGGGCCTTCTGGATCTGTTCCCCAGGGAAAAGGACCTCCCTTCTTTCCCAGAACCTCTATGGAAGCATCACTGAAGTTTCTGCTCCTTCTGTGGTATGTTCAAGGGGGTTTGTGAAGGGTGGAAAAACAACACGGGCTCCTGGGAAGTTCTTGGCTTGCAGCAAGTGAAATGGCATCCAGCTGGCCCCAGAAGTTTCAACTCTGAAAGGTCCCGCCCACACTGAGAACATCCTGTTCACTTATGTTTGTGATTTACTGAGTCACTTGTGAAATGTCTCATTTGTGTAGAAAACGAGGTGAAAAGCATGCAATTGTACCGGACAACCTGCCAAGGGCCATAGCAGAGGGGACAACCTTTAACCATAATCAATGCCATAGTTTAAGTGCGAAATGGAAAACTCTGGCCATCGTTTTCATCATGATCCTTAAAAGGATCTATTTCTCAATAGACAGCTTTCTAATCTGAAGGAAGAAAATCTGGCAGTCTGGCAAAGCAAATTTTAATGGTCTACCAGCAGTTACTTTTTGGGGTGTCAGGGGTGTGGTAGACCATAAGTCCATAAGACATAGGAGCAGAAATAGGCCATTCAGACCACTGAGTCTGCTTTCCCATTCAATGAGATCATAGCTGATCTGATAACCAATTCTACTTTCCTGCATTTTCTCCCATTACCCTTGACTGCATTAATTTTTTAAAAATCTGTATATCTCACTCTTGACTATATTTAAACAATCCAGTTAGTTACTAAAATATTTTGAGTGAAAGGAAATGCTAATACAGCAGCCAAAAATTTTCAGAATCTATGGCAGAAAGGACATTAATGTAACAGCCTAAGGAGTTAAAAATGAGCACAATAAAATGTGACTGAGTTAATATTTAAATATTTTAAGCCAAGTTTGTGTTGGCTGTGACATTATAATGTTTCATGCCACAATCCAGTCTTGTGACAGTTCAGTTTATAGTTATGCTTGTTTACTTGGCTAACTGATTAACTGACCTTTCCTTAACTTATTAATTGCAATGAAAAGATCGTGGCGAGTTCAATGATATTGGTCTTATTGTGACAACCTCATCATTTAAACATAACTCATTTATTTGATGTAGTTTAGATGAATTGAGAAGTTGATTAAGCAACAGAAGACCAGAGACAGGGCTTTCCTACAGCCATCAGGCACAAATGAGATTAAAAGCCTACATAGCATGTAAAATAGTTGCTCATCTCTGAATTTCCCTGAATTGACCCATCCATGGCCAGAAGGCAGGTTTGCCATCCAATGAAGGAGTCTACGTGGATCTTGAAGCTGGAGAGCTCACATGTAGTTCTGGAGTTGGAGAGCAGTAATGAGATGCCATGGGAGGTAGGCGAGAGACAGAAGGGAGGCACCCTCTCATGAACATTTCAAATTTAAAATTTAAAAAAAAAACCTTTGTAGCTGGGTATGCTTGAGCTGCTGTTGTAAAGTGGGGGAAAGACCCTCCACATAATGGCTTATGGTTACTGCTGAACCAAGACAGGTAGGGAGGACCTTTTAAGCCAATCAGGATTACTGGAGGGGGATGCCTTCAGGGATCTGTATTGTCCTGGAGGCTAATTGGAAACTCCCAGTCAGTCTCTGATAACAGATGACAATAGAGCTTCAATTAGTTCAGTTCATTACCTGCTACATGTTGGTAGGTAACACAGCTGTGCCTGCATCTTTACTACTCCCCCACATCCCTATGCTACCTTCAGAAAAATTTCCCAGGTGTACAATGGATCTAGGAAGCTGGAACACTGGCCAGCATTGTTACTTTTAATGAGAATGAGGGGACTGGTGTTGTGATAAATGGAAAATGTCAGGGAGAAAATAAACTCATATCTTGCTGTCTAGGTTTGTTTGGGGCTAGGAAAGATCTGGACCATTCCTGTGGCAGTGGGGAGAAAGGTATGTCCCATTAAGCTAGTACATGATGTGGACATTGCATTCAGCTTGTTTGATCCTAAATGTGCATGATGTATGTGAACAAGATGACATAATACATCTGCAGCAATTGATTTGAGGGACACTTAACATTTTGTAGGGGAATTGGAAGATGTATCATGAGAATGGGGTATTATGTTTGATTTTTCAGGGAGGGTAAGACAAACGTTTAGTATTTAGGGTAAAGAATAACGAGTAGTGGAGCTATGTCCCAAAGGATTAATCCATACTGGAGGTGTTGGAAAATGATTGAATGGTCAATGATGTTGAAGACATGAAATAGATAATCATGTGAAGTTCAACTTGTACAGGACAGCACTGGCTCTTCGACTATCTTTCGTAGTAGGTCCTTTTAGTCAAGGAGAGGAAGCAACAGTCCAACTTGAGATCAGAAGAATTTCATGTGCAGATCATAAGTGCAGAACCACTTTTTTAGATTTGAAGTCAGCAAAGATCAAAGAAACTGTCTTGGACAAAACTGATGGAATTGTCACTAAATGCAGGTGGTGGGCGAGGACCTGGAGAGATTGCGGTTAGAGAAGGCACTTGGGAGTTTGCATAGTTTTTTCCCTTGGGTAAAACAAGCTAGCTAGCAAAATTAGCCTGTTCCCAGACTAGGTTTGGAAACTGAGAAATAGATTTAGTTGGAGCATAGGATTCATCTGCAGTAAAGGCTAAGGGACAAGTGGATGTAAACTGAGAGGCTATATTGTTTTTACTGATTGCAAGTTATAATTTCTGTGCAACAGGTTTACATCAGAAGCTTTAAACAAAAATCTGGTCATTTGCCCTTCAAAACCCTAAAAATAAGCAGCCCTTGAAAGTCTCCCTTTGATAAATTTGAAGATTTTAAAATAATTTAACTATTTGTCAATAATAGTTATTTATTACAATTTTAATAATTAGGTATATGACATATGTATAGTTTAACAGAATCTTACTTTCAGAAATTCAGTGGTGATCATGCTAGAATTTGAGTTTCAAGAAGCTTACCAGAGAAATGTGTGCACAGTAAGTAGGACATGATCTAAACAGATTTTTTTTACTCCCACTTTTCTTCAAAAATACATTTACCAAACATAATTTTGTTTTTAAATTATTGACATCTGATGTATGGATTGCATAAAAGGGTTTATCAGATCAGTGTTTTGGCAGAATTGATGATTGTCAGTTAAAGGATGTTCCAAAATTAATTACTCGAACAATATAACTCTTTCTCTCTCATCCCCCAGCACTGATGTCCTTGCCCAACCACTCCACCTCTTCCCACCACACCCTAACCATTCCCGTTTTCTTGACCTTACTCCTGGATACGTTGTCTTTTGCCCAGGTATATGGTCAAAGGCACTGGCCTTTGATAAATCATCTTGAGAACCATTCTTCATTCGAGTCTTAGTTTTGAAGAGCTTTACCCTGAGTCTGGGTCTGATCCCACTCGTCTGTATGAGATGTCTGCATGAATATAATTTCTAACACAGTTTACTCAGTAGCAACCTGGAGAGGATTCCCTGGATAATTGTGGTATTTGCTATTTGTTATATGATTAGCCAATTTCTTTCTGCTTTGCTGTATGCATCTGCATAGTTGTATTTTACTGTTTGTTGCAGATATATAAATAACTTGTGTTTTTTAGTATGGGACAACATTTTAAGTTTCTTCTGGTGGTGGCTGTCACTAATGTTCTCTTTAACTTATTATTGCTGATTGCAGCCAAATTGTTGGACTGTGCAATCCCTTTACGTTTGGCGTGTATCACTACACAAATGTGTATCTCAATTGGAACATTGTATGGGGCCTGTTTATTCCCTGCATGGTACATTCCCAATTTTGAATCAGAGCTGTGCACCCACACAAATTGGAGGAATTATTGGCTGTAACTCAGTTTAAATGTTCTGATGGGATTATTGCAGACATGTGACATTGATGTTCCACTTTAAAATATTAGCCTCCAAAGAGACTTGGATTGGACTGCAACCTGAAGAAAGTTAAATAGGAAAAAATGGCATACGGAGGCTATTTTTTCTGATGAAGGGTCTAGGCCTGAAACGTCAGCCTCTCTGCTCCTATGATGCTGCTTGGCCTGCTGTGTTCATCCAGCCCTGCACCTTGTTGTCTTGGATTCTCCAGCATCTGCAGTTCCTACTATCTCTGATATGGAGGCTATTAGTGTTCCATTTCAGTATCATTTCTCAAGCAACACAAGTTAAGTGCATAAGTGCAAAAGTGCATTTAATGTGTTATTTGTGGAGAGCAGTTAATTTACATTTGTACCCAGTTAAATGTTACAGAATTCATTCGCATAGCACACTTATTAGTGGGTCTGCAGCATTCAAACTACCATGTGGATTTCGTAACAAAGAAATAATTGTATAAACACAGCTGCAATTAAAACCAATTTAAAAACCACCATGTTTTAAAATATTTAGTGGAAGTACGTAACGAAGATGATATGTGAAATATTAATTTATAACAATAAGTTGGACATTTATACATATCTTGAATGTTTTGGAAAGAACACTTGGGTTAAGCCATTATTTTTAAGTTTGCAATGTTAAATTTGTAATGAACAAACTGCTTGGATGGAAAGACTGAATCTGTAACTTTGAGAGCATTATATAATCCAGATTATGAGTGCAAAACAACTGGTTTTAAACACAGAAAGAACTTGTCACAGGGAACAGACTTTACCATCTTTTTCTCTGATTTTCCCGTTCCCCCCTCGGTTCTGGACACACCCACTATCGGGAACATCCTTCCTACATCTACCCCTGTTAGAGACTTATAAAATTCTATGAGATTTCCGCGACCCCCCCCCCCCACCCATCTGTCTGAAGTTCAGCAAAAACAATCCTGACCTAGTTGATCTCTCCTCATTTGGCAGTCCCACTATCCTGGTAAAGCTTCGCTGCACTCCCTTGAGAGCAAGAGCATCTTTCCTCAGAAAAGGTACCAAAACTGCGCACAATATTTTAGGTGTGGCCTCACTAAGGCCCTGTATAACTGCAACAACACATCCCTGCTCCTGTACTCAAAACCTCTTGCAATGAAGGCCAACATACCATTTGCCTTCTTTACCGCCTGCTGCACCTGCATGCTTACCTTCAGCAACTGGTGCACAAGGACACCCAGGTCCCACTGCACACTCCCCTCTCCCAATTTACAGCCATTCAGGTGGTAATCTACCTTCTTGTTTTTGCTTCCAAAGTGAATAACTTCACATTTATCCAAATTTATCTGTGAATAAGTTTTTTTTTCAAATGTAATTTTTAATTTTGTCTTTTAAAAAGCTCTTTGTAGTGTTTTGTATTTTTCTAGAGCTGGGGGGGGGTCAGTGTGTACGTTTTGATAAACTTTACTTGAGCAAGTTTTTTGTTTTGCAATAAATTTGTTCTTTATTTGTTAATTTATGGAATTTGGATACTGAGCTATGTATAGTTTAACATATAAAATTGGTAGTATCACCTGCCTTTTAAATTCAGTCTTTGATGCCAATGGACAAGTGGGACAAAGAAAAGAATCTGCTCCCCCTAGATTGAGAATGGCAGACTGAACTTCGGTAACAGTAACAGTAATTTGTTTGCCTTTGGTCGGTTTCCCAGGGTGTGTCGAGCTGCAGGAAAGCTTCCTGACGGGAAGAATTTTGGTGCTTCTGACGAGACTGGCACTTTGCAGTTTAGAGTGCTATTGCTATCTTTTGGATAAAATATCCTAATAATTTTTTAGGATTTTGCTAGTTTAACATTTTAAGTCAAATTCAGATTTTACAAATACCAATTCAAGAAAAACCACATTTCAAATATTTTGTTCAAGTATTCGAGACCAAAACATTGTATAATTTCAAGAAGGATTTGGATGTAACACTTGGGGCTAAAGGGATGAAAGGATATGGGGGATAAGCAGGAACAGGCTATTGAGTGGGATGATTAGCTATGAACATAGTGAGTAGTGGATCAGGCTCGAAGGGCCGAAAGGCCTATTCCTGCTCCTAATTTCTATGTTTCTCTGAGCAACTTGCTGTTCCTAATTTAACATCAGTTTTAAAAAAACAAAATGACTGCTCATCTAAAATGGAATTTAATTTAATTTAATTTAATTTAAACGGAATCTAATTTGCAAAACGGAATTGTGAATATGGTCCCAGCAGTTTAAGAAGCCATTCTTTGTGATCCACTGAGCAACATATTTTGTCAACACCTGATGTTTAAGTACAGTATATTTATTAAAATAGACTCATGCAGTATTAATATGATAAAGAATAAGCTGAATCTAAAACAGGAATAAGCTGTGAATTTATTATTAATAGATTTGCTGAATTTATCAACCACAAGTTTTTCTGTATTTAATATACTTATTAGCACATGGATTCCAAACACCACCACTGCCGCCCCCATCCGCCCCCATCCACCCCCATATAGCCTGGGAAGTAAATTGTAACCTCTAGAGTTAGTCGCTTGGTTTGTTTGTTTTTTAATAGTTTGGTGTATGTGGGTGTATTGATGAGGCTCGCATTAATTGAGCATTCTCGTTGGCCTTGAAAAGGTGGTTGGTGAGTTGTCTTCTTAAGAGGCTCCAGTAAGTGGTGTTGGTACATGCACAGTGCTGTCGGAGTAGGAATGCCATTGTTTTGACCCACTGACAATGATGGTTATATTTCCAAGTCAGGATGATTCATAGCAACATGCAAATGGTGATGTTCCCAAGTGCCTGCGGTCTTTGTTCTTGGTATTCTAGCTTGTAGGTGTGGAAGGAGACTTGCTAATTTGCTGCCGTGCAAACTGTAGGTATATTGCACTGCTTCCAGTGTCTGCCAATTGTGGAAGCAGTGAGAGTTTGAGGAGGTAGACTACGGTGCCGATGAAACAGGGTGGCTAATCCTGGATGATGTTGAACTTCTGAATGTTTTTGGAGTTGCATTGTCACAAGCAAATGTAATGTATCCGATCAAATTCCTTTTCTGTGCCTTGTAGAGGGTGGACAGGCTTTAGAGAGCCAGGTGGTAAGTTACTGACTGTAGAATTATAAAACCTATGCTGTGCTGCCATTGCCATGATATTTAGGAACTTATTTTTTCTAGTTAAGCTTCTGGTTGGCGGTCATTCCCAAGATGTTGATTGTCGGACTGCAAATAGCTTTGTGATGGTTCTTGCTGTTGAATGTCAAGGGGATACAATTAAATTCCTGAGTAATCTTGCTTCATCAGAGTCCATCTTCAACAGCGCTATTTCTAATATTCATTTTGAGATCATAAAATCATTCCCAAAAGCCGCTTGATGTAACCTGCTCTAAGAAAAATAGTGTCTCAGTGCACAATCACTGTGCTTTCTTATCATACATAATCTATAATTGGAATTTACTTCAAAATACGGGATATGTTGATTCTGATTATGTTAACAGATCTGAGAGATTATCTAGTTAGTGAGCTATGTATGTGTTTTTCTGAAGCACCTTGGAACATCTTTAGGACTCAAAGCTGTATGTAAATAAGAGCTGTTGTACATGTTTTCTGTTGGTTCACTTCTCTCTGATAGAGCAACTTTCCTTACATCATTCAGCATTACTGCATAAAATAATGCTGCTTGCTTGTTATTACTTGTTAGTTGATTCCTTCTTTTTTCCTAAAAATGTAAACAAATATAACAGCAGGATTACGAACCTAATGCAGAATATTTTGGTCCGTGAAGCAGTTGAATCCATAAACACTGAACTAAACAGTAAACTATATCACTATGGGCTTTGTGGTGCTCTTCATTGATTTTATATTCCAAATTTCCATTGAACCTGAGCCCTACCCCTTCCCAACAATACCGTAACCCTGGCCTCACCTGACCATACCTATCTCCTCCCTACTCCCAACACCTGCCCAGACCTACCCTGACACCCCTGTGTCTCCTGACTTAACCCAAATCACCTGCCCTACCCAAGTACAGTTCAATGTTCTCAGAAGGTAGAAAAACGGAATTTTGACGTCTTGACATAACAAGTACTTTTATGTTTTTGGGAAAGCTCCGTGATTGGCATGGAAGTAAACATCCCTGAGTATTGTCAGTTGCCTATTAGGTTTGGTGAAGGAGGCAAGTTTTCTTGTCTTGTGTGAAATCATTGAACTTTACACCAAACAAGGAGCCAATTCAGCATAGTATATCAGTGCTGGTTATCAAAAATGCCATTCTATTGCATTGGTAGTTTATTAATTTAATGGTTCATGTACAACTTTTAGCAAAGAGATTTCAATCATTACTTATCTTATTAATTAGTGGAATTACAGTAACTGAATAAGTATAGTTATGTTGGGGAGAAACTAGATCCACGTCATTGAAATGAAATCAGAAATTGTTAGAAACAGAAAGCAGGCCTAACAATATTTGCAAAGAGAACACATTTTAAATAGAAACCCTTCATTTGAACAATGATGACAGATAATGAGGTGCAGAAAGCCTTAGATCATCAATTATTCAACTGTAAAACAACTTTATACTTACATTTTCTTTTGGAGTCAAGCAAGTTTATAACCTAGAAGAAGGATTGAATTATCTTGAGAGATTTAAGTGCAGGAAATGACAGCTGAATCTCCACGTGCATATCTATAGAACTGATGAGGTGCTATTTTATCCTTGCAGACATACTGAGCTGTACCCAGTAGTTCAGTGGATAAGGCTCATCTTAGCCAGGATACCTGTTGGACTTTACCTTTTGCATTAATGCCTATGGATTATGGAAAGTCAAGAATGAGCAGAGCTGCTGTCCCTGTGGCATTTAATGATCCATACTGTTACTGGTTATGTTTATGTGTTGGGTGAGGTTTAAATCAGGCTTGACCACGATACATTTGTGCCTGCAATAGAATAAAGGGCATTAGCTCTTGAATGAGGTACTAGAAGCCATTGAGTTGTGCATCAGCAATGAACAAATGACCCAGATTGTCTGATAGGGAGGTAGTCGTTAATAGGAAGCATAGTCAGGAATTGTGAGTTGGATCATGCAGACATGAATGATTGAATGAATGAATGATTTATTGTCATATATATCTTGAAGATATAGTGAGAAGTGTTTTGTCACCACAATCCAGCACCATCTGAGTTAAAATAAGGACAAAAATATATTCTTTGAACAAGAGTTCATCTCCTATTCAAATTGGCGTCAAAAGCATGGTTTCAGGGCTTCTGCAAGGTGTCTGGATGGTGTTCTGTTCCTTTCCTCAAGGAGTCCTGCTTGGGGAACAGCAATGATGACAACGATGCCCCAGGAGACGCTACCAGGAGTTCCGATTCTTCATGCTGCTAATGCCACAGCACCCCCGCCCCACCGCCACCAGGGAACCTTCCATTGTGGAGACCCTGCTAACTCTGTAGTCTGGTTTTTATGGTGTCCAGTGAGAAGAGTATTATATCCACACACATTCCTGCCAGGCCACCAGCCACAAGAGAGGCGAGAAATTCTCTGCCCTCCATCGTTCCAGGCTCACTCCGTTCAGAAACTGTGCTCAGCTGAACTCGAATGAGTGAAACTCAGCTCCTCCTGGACGTCCAGCACAATTGAGTCTGCGGCATTTTCTCAAAGTTAAAACATCTGGCAATTACCTGGTGTCTGGAACCCTCCCATACAGTCCCCACCCTGAGGTAGACCAGAAACCTTGGATGATGCTTACATACTTAGTTTAATAGTTACCCAGGAAATATTAGAGGAGTTAAAACCTATTGTAACACGTGGCTAACTATTAAAGTAACTCTACATGACCCAAAACAGAGCAACCCCCGGCCTCCCATAGATACCCAACACCACCACCACGCACACACCCTCCCCCTTCCCCCCCTTCCCCAGACACCTGACCTGAGCTCCTACACATGACTTCCCTCTGACATAACCCTGGAACTGATGCTGCCAAACCTCCCTGACATTCTATCCCCCAAACAAACCGGCCTGACTTGATCCTATCCATCACCTCTCTACTCCCCATCCCTGCCCGAGCCCATTGTTACAACACCTTCTGAACTGAACCAACTCCCCTGACCGACCCTAAACCCTCATCCTCTTGTTTGCCACCCCACCCGCTTACCTATCTCCTTACAGCTTTCTCACACTGCCCATTGCCACCCTTCTCACACTGCCCACCTCTTACCCACTTTCCTCTTTCCACACTTTTACTTAATTTACTCACACTCATTCTCTAGAAATCATTTAATAATACTGTGTTAAAATAAGGAAAACTTATTACATTTAAAAGTATTAAATAACAGTTACATTAAATATTTTAAAAGAAATTTAAAAATCATTACATCTACAATTAATCAATGAAAATTGCCTAAATATTTAAGCAGAACATTAAGAGCCACATAATACATGCAGAAATTTCATTACATTTACCTTTCTGAGTTAATCTCTGTGGGGTAGCTGATGCTGTTAAGGGGCAGTTTGAGATCCTCTGGCACACTGTGTGTGTGGCTTCATTGTCCTTGCGCTGTTTTGAGGCTTAGACAGCAGGCTAAAATGGAATTATCTCGGAGTGGCCAGACTCGGAGGCTTAGCCACAAAAAGCATGGAGCAATAAGTGGGCATTTCTTTCATGTGATTACCGTCATACGGCTCTATTCTGGGTCATTGCTGTCAGAGAAGGGAAGAGGTTCTAAAAACTAGTTTTTTTTTTAAGCTATGTGTACAAAACTGTTCAAATTGTTGTTGTTTTGTTTTATCTTTTCAGGTCCCAATGAGCAACTTTATTTGATATAAGAAAAATATCATCATTGACTTGCTTCAGAAATTCCAACTTGCCTGTAATACAAAAAGCCTGGAAGTTAACAGAATGGCAAATTTGGATATTGGCACAAATTCCTCTGTGAGCTTTGTTCCTTCAATGTCCATTGATAGACTTTTTCCAGCTCTTTTAGAGTGTTTTGGCATTATTCTTTGTGGATACATTGCTGGACGAGTGAACATCATTACTTCTACGCAAGCCAACGGCTTAGGAAGTTTTGTTTCAAAGTTTGCACTGCCTGGCCTCCTTTTTAAGAACATGGTGGTTTTAAACTTGGCTCACATAAACTGGAGTTTTCTTTGGAGTATTCTGGTGGCTAAGGTTACAGTTTTCATAATAGTCTGCACGCTGACTCTCCTGATAGCAAGTCCTGAAAGTAGATTTGGAAAAGCTGGACTCTTCCCAATTTTTGCTACACAGAGTAATGATTTTGCTTTGGGATATCCTATAGGTAAGTCTGTTTTAAGCAATTTCATTTAACTTGACTGTTGTAGTATTCAATTTTTAGTACAACATTTGTTCCAAGTTTAAACTACGGCTCCTATTATATTTGGCTTGAGGAGAAACAATTAAAGCTATGAAGAGGTAGTATAGATGATCAAGATCAAGTATCCAGATCTTTTTGCCAACTACTCACCCCCTGCCTTTTTTTATAAAAGATAATAATTTCAGGAAAATAACTACTTAGTATAAATCCTTACTTCTGATGATAAATAATGTCTGTTAGTGGCCGACATGTTATCAAGACATTGCAAATAGCTGTTTCCACTGTGCCAAATTTAGTATAGAAAATATTTAGAAAATATTGAACAAATATTCAATCAAAATAATTCGCTCATTAAGTCAATCTGGTAAGAAGATGCTGTGTACTTTAAATGAGAATTTAAGATTGCAATATATGTATAATGGAACAAAAGGACTTCCTTTGTTTCCATACAGCCCTATAATGTTTGAACTGGAGTCTTGCTAGAGAGTAACAGATTTCAGACACAAGCTGACAGTAATAACTGGAGATATCAGATCCTACAGTGCACTCTGGCTTTGATAAATCATTAGTTTAATTTTTGCAGTGGTGGTTAGTCACTGAACATACTCATAAAGGGTGCAAGTGTTTTTTTAACAAAAGAACATAAGTTTATTACATAAAAGGAAAAAACAAACCTATATACATGACAGTTTAGAAAGATTGTAACAGAAATAGATAAACAAAGTTTTTAAGGTTTTAGAGTAGATTTGTAGCTTGGGTTGTGGATGCTGTGGTTGGCTGGCTCGCTGAGTGGAAAAACGATGTATCAGCAGATGTTTCATGACCCTGCTGGGTAACATCATCAGTGCAGCCTCTGATGAAGCACCATTGTATTTTCCTGCCTGTTATTTAAACTCTGGAGTCCGTTGAGCTGGATTACCTTACTTCTGGTTTTCCTTCACAGCTGAGTGTATGTAGTGTCGAGTTCTGTGTGTTTGTTGATGGCTTTCTTTGTGGAGTACCAGGCTTCTAGGAATTCCCGTGCTTGTCTCTGCTTTGTTTGTCCCAGGATCTTGGTGTTGTCCCAATCGAATTGGTGGTTCTCCTTATCCATGTGGATAGATAGAGCTCGACCCCACATTCACTCCACTGTGAAGGAAAACCAGAAGTGAGGTAATCCAGCTCAACGGACTCCAGAGTTTAAATAACAGGCGGGAAAACACAACGGCGCTTCATCGGAGGCTGCACTGATGATATTACTCAGCAGGGTAATGAAACGTCTGCGGAAAAACAACGAACCAGCTCGGCGGGCGAGCCAACCGACCACAACAAAGTCTTTTTTTAAACCTGTTTCCTAGCAGCATCCTTTTACAGATCTCAGTCCCAGAAAAATAACCCTCATCCTAACACTTTGATTTCTTTCTTAACTGACTTTTTCCCACTACTGATTTACTTCTTGGGCTGCTGAAGTAGTTTACATCTCCTTCCAGGATTTTTTTGCTGGCTTGTTCCTCCTTTCACTTCTGATAGCTTAAACCTCTTTTCAGCTCTGATACCTTTAAGCTTCTAAGCCTCTATACAACCTCTCACAGATTGGAAACTTTTCAAACTAAACCATTCTATTAGCATGACTGGTCTCCTGAACCAAAAAGCTTGATCCATCTGCTAGAAGAAAACTGTTCCTCTGAACTGAACTCCTGATTCTTGTGGACTAAAGTCAAAACTAAATTAGTGGCCTTTTGTCTATTTTCTCTGTCTGTTGTAAACTCAGTGCAATAAATATTCCATCAATTAACATGACAGTTATCCTGATGGACTTTAATTGAATCACATGTTTGCTTGGAAATTATGCAGTTAGGTTACTGTTCCAGATGTTGTCTTGATCTTTTTTTTCTTAAAAAGAAGTTACCTTCATAGAACTGAATCCAAATCCATCTGACTCCGTTTTAGAAATCTAAGTTCTCAAATATTGATAATGTATATAATCTACACATTCATCACAGCAGACAGTCTAGTGAATTAGGCAAGCACTTTAGGAGGTGGAAGAACAGGCAGATTAATGTAATTAATCCTGATACAGAATCTAAACATTTCAGAAGACTTATAATTGATTTGAAATGTAAGGCTGAATTTTCCCATTTTTTGGCAAAGTTTTACAAGTGAGATTCATGACATCCAGTCCATCATGTTGACTTTTGTCTTGCAACCTTCAGTTGTACACCTCATTAATGAAACAACTAACCTCTTCTGCCCCTCCCTGTGGAATCTTGCATCTAGAATGTTGGAAATACTCATTGCTGCTGGAATTTAGTGACATTCATGTCACTAGCATCATATTTAAGCTCCAGCTGCATAGCATTTCATATGCTGCAAACCAGGAACTGCCCTCCACACTGTGGTGGTCCACTGTTATTACCGAAGACGTGACCCAGAAAGAGAATCTGGTATCTCACTTCCCCAGTAAGGAACCAGAGATGATGGTAGACAGGAAGAAAAGAGGGCCATCCTTTTTCCTGCTCTGCAACAAAAGAGGCCACACCACCAGACTCAGCCAGCCTGGTTTGAGGTAGAGACCAGGGTCAGGGTTGTGTGCAAGGGAAACACAATACACCGCAGTGCAGGGTGCTCCACAAGGGTAAGTACTCCCATACTGTCAGAGGCCTCCATTCACTCTAGCTCTGCCACTGTAATCTCACTCAGGTTCATGGACTGCAACCCTCGCTATTGCACATGGTGGCCACGCAGTGGCTCTCACTAACTCCATCCTCCCAAACTACAAATCCCTTCTACCCTCTGCACTTCCTATCACTCATTGAGGACAGCTTAACACTCATCTGCACCATTAACTGCATGCCATCCACTGTCATCATGCTTAGACCCTCCTTTCTCTTGGTGCAAGGAAGACGTAGACTGACGTACCTGTAATCCCTGCACTGATTTTCACCTGACCTGCAGAACTGACTGTGACCTACTCCCCTGCATTGAAATCAGATATTCCCCTTGATTAACTGGTAATATCCCTAACTGACTTTAGTCTCCCTTGATCCCACCAGGGACTGGTCTCCTTCAACTTTCAGTCATGGCCACTTGGTTGAAACACAGGCAATGTGTTGTTGCCCAAACTGCTGGCACATGCTGTAGGTAGCACAGTGTCATACAGTGCAGTGTTCTCCCTCTTTACTGTTCAGTGCTCCAAGCTGCCGCCTCTCCCTGTGCACTATGCAAGCTACAGATGCTTGTAGTCTCCAAGTAAATCCAAATGGAGTGACTGCTAAGAAAATAAGCTAAGAGCCGCATGATGCATCTTTTGTAGGTGGTTGTGGTGTGCATGTGTGTGTACACCAATGTACGAGGCAGCTTCTCATAGTGGTAATGCCACTAATGACTCGTAAACCGGAACCCCAGACTAATGTTCTGGAAGAATGGATTCAACTCCCAGTACAGCAGATAGTGAAATGTGAGTTGAATAAAACTCTGTTAATGGCAATCATTTAACTACTATTGATTGTTGTTAAAAACCCATCTAGTTCACTAATGACATTTTTAGAGAAGGAAATCTGCCATCCTTCTCTAGTCTGGCAGACATGTGACTCCAGACCCATAGCAATGAAGTTGATTCTAAATTACCCACTGTGTAATTAAGGCTGGGCAACAGATGCTAGTGATGCCCTATCCCATGAAAGTATAAAAAGAAGCATGTAAGTCATTAGTGTCCCTGTGCTCCGTTGTGCAGCCCTGAAGAGCTGAAGTGGTTTCAGAGTTGGATCGAAAGCAAGCATGATGATGCGGTGAGGCTGGTGATTTAGTGATACTAAATTGCTTGGATGAAGGGTGGAGGAGATGGTTTCCTTATGGGAAATTGCTTTTGCAATGTTGGGAATTAGATTTTTCTTTTTCATTGTTTTTTCTTAACTTTCTCATCATTACCCCTGCTGCTCAAAGAAGTTGAAAATTCCACCCATAAATTCTGTTTCACTCTCCAAAGATGCTACTGGACCTGCTGAGTTTCAGCAGCTCTTTGTTTCTGTTTCAGATTTTTAGCATCTGCAATGTCTTGCTTTTATAATCAAAATTCTGAGAGAGAATGAAAAAAGAGGTACACATGACTTCATGGATATTTAAGATGGCAGGGTAAATTGAAAAGGAGATTAAGAAAGAGTATGGGACATTTGGCTTTGTAAATGGAATAAATTAGAAAAAAAGTTATAAAAATAAATTCATACATATCATTGGCTAGTTCTCAGCTTGAGTGTTGTGTATAATTCTGAGCCCTGCACTAAGGTAGAATATGAGGGCTTTGTATAAAGTACTGAGAAGGTTTTACCAGGATTAAGTCAGGGATGAGGAACTTCAGTCACATATTGAGATTTGTGAAGCTGGCATTGTCCTCTTTAGAACAGCAAAAGTTGTAGGGACCTAATCCGCCCAAGGGCAGCACAGTAGCTCATTGGTTAACACTGCTGTCTCACAGCGCCAGGGACTCGGGTTTGATTCCACTCTTGGTTGACTATCTGAGTGAAGTTTGTACATTCTCCCCATGTCTGTGTAAGTTTCCTCCCACAGTCCAGAGATGTGCAGATTAGGTGGATTGGCCATGCTAAATTGCCCATAGTGTCAAAAGATGTGCAGGCTAGGTGGATTAGCCGTGGTAAACGTAGGGTTACAAGGACAGGGTGGGGGATGGATCTGGGTGGGATGCTCTTTGGAGGGTCGTTGTGGATTGGATGGGCTAAATGGCCTGCTTCCGCATTGTAGGGACTCTATGATAATTGAGATATTCCAAATTGTGAGGGATTTTGATGGAATAAGTGTGGAGAATTTGCTATTCTTCCAGACATGGGAACTAAATCAGTGAATCACACAACTTTATAGAAACTGAAGAACAATGTAGTGCAGGTGTTTGCTCTGGCATGTGGTAACCAGAGTTTATAGGTTTAAAATGAGTAACAGCAGACATAGAGGAAAAACTTTTTTCATGTTTAAATTTTTTTCTAAATTAAATAACTTGTACTGCACCAATATTAAATATCATTCAATCTGTTTTCAATCTCTGGGTAGCTAAACTGATCATTTCTTATGAAGTGTACCAAGTTTATAGGACACTGATGCAATATCTTACCATACTAATGTGCCAGTTTGCGTCACTTGAGTTTCATTTTTGATGTAGATGGAAAGGGGTGGTTTCACTCGACGCAATAAACCTAATTTGTTATGTGTAACATATCATTTGACATAATATTTAGCTGTAAGGATGATAGAACTAAATTGTTAATGGCATAAAACAAAGGACTGCAAATCTGAAACAAAAACAGAAATTGCTGGAGGAAGTCAGCAGATCTGGCAGCATCTGTGGAGAGAAAGCAGGTTAATGTTTCGAGTCCAATGACTCATCTCCAGAAGTGGATTTAGAACATTAACCCTGCTTTCTCTCCACAGATGTTGCTGGACCTGCTGAGCTTCTCCAGCAATTTCAGTTTTTCTTTCAAACTGTTAGTGGCTCTGCGTGTCGTATTTCAACCTCTCAAGTTTGAGATAGCAAATGTTAATTATTTTGGTTCATTTAAAAAAAAAGAATAAAACTAGATTGACACTGGCTAGTCTAGTCTAATCTAAGAAGGCAGGACCTTAATAAAACCTGTTTATCTGTATTTCTGCAACAAAAGAGGCCACACCACCAGACAATTACAATAATTGGTTGTCAAGGAGTGTCTCATTGAATGCACTGTGCCTCAGGGCAACTCATTTTTTTTTTTAACTTGGGTGAGATTGTTTTTGATGAATATTAAAGACAAAGTAAAATAATTTTACTTCAGGTTCTGAAATTGTAAATATTGGATTGGTTGCCAAATGCCAAAGGTTCCTAAAATTTTAAAGATATATTTCTAAGGGAGGAACTAATTATTAAATTTTGTCTTGTAAAAGACATCGATCCAGAATGTCAAAGCAATGAAAACATGATGAACTATGAATATTTAAAATATGTTCAGTGTGGTTCTGCCATATTCCGCTCACCTACTAGTCATTGAGACAGAACCCAGAACTATACTTAAAATGCAAAGAAATGCATCCAATTTGTTAATCTTCCAGATATTGAAAATAAAATCGTAGAATTTCATATAAACTGAAGAACAGTGGTGGCACAGGCAGATGGCAAGCTGTTTAATATGCATATTTTGCACAGTACAAATATAGATCATGCAACTGTGATTCATGGGTAATCCATCGGTGTAATAAGCAGGTTAAAGTTCTTCAGTTGTCAATCTACATATTTAATCATCCTTTGTGCAACATTTGAATCACCTGTTAAGTTTGCCAATAAATAGAATGGTTCTGGTCATTAATCTACTTTATTCCTGGAATCTGAGTTTTTTTTGCTCCAATACTAACAAAATGTGTGAGATCTTATGGTGCATCATTGGAAGATTTAAGGATCCAGTGGCTTCATTCTTTTTCTGCTCGGGTTGGTAGTCTCCAAATTAGTCTATTTTTCCTGTATTGGGAAGGAAAGCCGAAAAGCTACATGCTCAGATGGTGAATCTGAGATGGGCAAGTTCCATTTTTCTCCCTCAATGCAGCCTGGTCAATAAAGTGACTTCAGTATGTGTTTCACAATTTTGCTACCTACCTATTAGCATTTATATCAAGACATTGCCATACTGCGCATACTTTTTTTGTATTCATTCATGGGATGAGGGTGTCATTGGCTAAGCAGCATTTATTGTCCAGAGGGCAGTTCCCTGTCAACCACATTGCTGTGGGTCTGGAGTCACATGTGGGCCAGACGAGTTAAGGATGGTAATTTCCTTCCCTAAAGGACATTAGTGAACCAGATGGGTTTTTCCCCAACAATTGGCGATGGGTTCAGGGTCATTACTAGATTCTTCTTTCCAGATTTTTATTGAATTCAAATTCACCACCTTCCATGGCAGAATTTGAACCCAGGTCCCCAGAACATTATCTGGGTCACTGGATCAACAGTCCAGCGATAATACCAGTAGGCCATTCCTGGACTGAGTGTCACATAACATATGTTGTTGATTTGTCAACTCCACATCTGTCAGTCCTTAGTGCAATAGTTCCATAAAGACATCCTTAAATGTATTGGTATTTAGGGATTGGTATTTTCCATCTCACTTTATCTACCAATGCAAGTGAGAATTCCTTTCTAAAAATTGTCAATTATCTGTAAAATGAAAGGTGATAAGTTCATCCTGAATTATTTCCAACTCACAAAGAACCAGCACAAAACATAAATAGCATGAAATAAAACCTTGAAGTGAGGTATCTGTTAGAATTCTTTAAGTTTGATGTTGAAAACCCTTGAGAAAAATATTGTTAGATTACTCAGTGGAATCCACGGATACTTTGCTTGCTGTATTTTGCAGATCTAATACTTTAAGCACATAATGTACAGTGAGTGAAAGGGAATACCTGTAAATTAAAACAACTGACAGCAGATTTGTGCAGATTTTGTCTTTCAAATGGTGTAGCTGTGTCCCATCAAATGCACAAACTGACAGCTCTGTGTAGCTGGTGTACATGTGCTCAATTGATTTTCAGTATGGTAGTGGAAGTGAGAATATAAAGAATACTCAAAGCTGAAATGTGAAGAATTTTGCAAGATCCGTGCAGAATGAATGTGAATTTGCAGACCTCAGTTCATGCAATCAGAATGTTTTAACATTGTCACAACTACCAGAGCAGTGGACAAAGATGAAGGAATTCCAACAACTTAGACAGTGGATCGGTGCTAATCTTTTGGTAAGAGGAAGTTCTCATGGACAACGCTAAATTTGCTGCCAGTACAACAGACTAAGCAGTATAGAAATACCAAAAAGGTGATGATGTGAGAAATCTGAAATAAAAACAATACGTGCTGGAACTACTCGGGTCTGACAATACGTAGTGGGAGAGAAACAGAGTTAATGTTTCCAATCTGTGATCTTTCATCAGAAAAGCAGGCAAACAATTGATCAAGTTACATGGTGCAATTCGTACTTGAATACATTAGGTTTACTAATGGAGTTCAGTCGAGGATTGATTGAATCACTATAACGATGACTGGAATCATCTCCTCGATTATTTGAAGGTTGCCAAACCGTGGCATATGCAGGGCAACAAAGCAAGCCCCAAATCTTGAACAGGGATCAAATCCTTCCATCTGGTGCTATCTGAACCACATGCTAGCTGTCTAACCAACTGAACAAACCCAACCCTAAAAGGCTGGAATAAGTGCAGTGAGTCCCAATGACAGACGTGATGACAGGAGTCAATATGACTAATGCAACGTAATACTTGCTGATCAGAATCACTGAAGCATGGTAAATAAACTACTGCTCACTGAAGTACAAAAACCTACTACAATCATTGGAATCAGTAGTATTAATGCCATGTAAGCTTCTATCTTAAAGAAGCTCAGTAACGTTGATAGGCTCAAAGACTTTGGTCTGTTTCCTTCAGTGTAATATGGATTTAGAGATTTGTAACATAATCCCTTTTGATAGACTATTTCAGTTTGACAGATTAGGGAGGATCGGGATCACAAGTTTAAACAATGTAAATGTAGTAATAGACTGGACATTGCGTGTGGTTCTCCTTTCCCAGAGAGTTATGAGCTCCTGGAATTTATTTGAGGGACCTGGTTGATTTCTTAACTGGGGCAGAAATTGCATCGTTGAGAAGGTGTCTTTATTGACCTTATTGAAATAGAAGTATCTCTATAGATAGTATGTAATTTCTGTGATCTCCTGGACTAGTTTTGATCACCTGCAAGGAGGAGATGGATGCGAAAAGCAATTTTTGAGAGTAACCTTTTCCCTCCCAGGCGTTGGTTTTTTTTTGTACTTTTGCTTCTCCCATATTACATATCTGCAGAGGTGGGTGGGAGCTGCAGAAAGGAGGAAAGGAGTGTTCAGTCATGATTATCTGGCTATGCAGAAGTGGGGGACGTTTAATAGTCCAGCTGGTCTTTATAGGAGTTTCAATTTCATATGTTTATATCGACGTTATAAATGAACCACAATCACGTGAAACTGCATGAGTGTTAGTAATAGATACTTGATTCAAGCAGCGCAAAATCTCCTGGTAGAAACTGGGCAGAAGTTTCAGGAAATATTAAAATACTCCATATAATTTTGCAGATCTTGGCAGCAGCAAACCACAGATCTTGATCAGCCAGGACAAACAATTCGCTGCTGATCTTTGCAGAATCAACACATTTGTTTTTGTTTCAGGCAGCAATGAATTGCAAGCAGTAAACCAAAAGCAGGAAAAACAAATGTGTGAAGTGCATAATGAACGCTGAGGTTTGGACTTTGTGAGAAGGAAGTCAAAGTGCTTTCATTGAGATTCTTAACTTTTATAGACTGCAAGTGGGTGGGATTGCATATGTAACCAGTGTGGAATCATCCCATGCTGCATCTATCAAAGAGTTTTCTTAAAGTGCAGTTTCTGTCATGAGTGCATTTGCTTTTGGGAAACTGACATCTAAACCAGGAGAAACAGATGAACAGCGGTTGCCAAAAGCTACGTGGAACCCTGTACTTACATAGAGTACAGTAGGAGGTCCAGTAATTAAAACAATGCCATTGATGTACAAACCATTGTAAGATTTGGTTAATAATCTAGATGGGATCACTCTACCCATTGGGAATAAGAATAAGTATCATCCAGGACTCTGTAAAACAAATCCCAACCCATAGTACTGGAGTTTGGAGAGAGAAACCAAACAGTCAGCCAGTTTAGTTGTCACACAGGATTCTACTAATTTCAGTCTATCATCCATTTGAGCTTGTTCAATCTTCTTTCTTCCTTTATATGCCGTACTCCTTCCAAGACTGCTACTTTGTACTATTCTACAACCTTTTTGCAGGGTATTTTTTTTTTTGTAAGCAGATTGAGTTGCATCAAAAACAGACACTAGACTGAAGCTAGCTGAATGGTCTCTGGCAGCTTGCACAACTCATGCTAACTACTAGGTGCTATGATTCTTTCTGTTCAGATGACTATTTTAACAGGCCTAACTAAACTGTGCACTTGTGAATCTCTTAAACTTGTCTAGAGATTACTTGCTTGTTTCAACGAAAACATGTTTTCTTTACTTTTTTTTTGTTATGGATTACAGAGCTTCTGAATATTATGATCATTAGGTATGCATACTGTTACCTAGATATTAAGGATCATTGTGAGAAGTGACTTAAGGTAATATCAATAAGCTGTCAAAGCCAAGGGAGAGGCTTTGACAGAAATATTATCCAATGGATTTATGCAAAAGGATTAGATATCGAAGTTTTTCCTCGGGATTCTCCAAATCCAAAAATTCTTCACTCAGAAAGATGAAAACATTCTGTTCATTCAACAACATCATGCGTTTATAAAGCACCTCTAATTTAGGAAAATATTTGAAAGTATTTCATAATAACATTCAAAAATTGATATTAAACTAAATAAGGAAATATCAGGTAATAAAATATGTTTGCAATGCAGTCATGTCATGAATACAGGGAGAACTGCAAGCAATTTTCCAAAACAGTGTGATAAAGAGCATTATACTTTTTCAGACATTTTGGTTGAGCAATAAATGTCAGCCATAATAAATTTAAGACAATAGTTTACATGTTCTTTGTGGAAGTTGCTTTTTGACCCTGACATAAAGCAAGTGTTGGAGATGGGTACAGAAAGCCAAAATATTATCAAGCTCCATAAATTATACAGAGAATGTTACAGCTTTCAGTCTTACATTACCCATGTAGCAATGTAAAATAACCACAAGGTACCAAACATTTACCTGTAAAATGTAGTTTACTTTCGAAAGTGCGGTATGAGACTGTGTTGTTTGCTTGCAATAAATAGCAACAGAAAATCCCAAAGTGCTTCAAGGTGTATAATTGGATGAAAATGTAGATAGTAAGAGCGGAAACCATAAGCTTGGTGTTAAGGAGGATATCAAAGAAGGGGAGGTTGAGAGGTATAGGGAGTGAGTCTGATGAAATTTGAGAATGTAATGGATGAAACATGAAGGCACTTCTGCTAATGGGGTGAAGGGCAGGGAAAGATGCTCAAGAGACCATAGTCAGAGAATTGGAGACTTCATGGAAGGTATAGGGCTGGAGGAGGTTTTTTTCTAAAAAGTGAGCTAAGTGGGCAGCTGAATGGATTGTTTCAATCTTGCCAGTTGGAGACGTGTGGAGGGAGCACAGGAGAATGGTTTAATGAGACAGTTGATTATTTCTGGAAGAAGTGCCCAGCAACTGTATTTGTTATCTTTATCCTGGAGTAGTGGGCATTTTTAACAGAGGAAGTTGAGGCTGAGTAATGCTAGGTTAACCCTAATTTTCCTGATCGCCTCATTTGGCACAGTTACGTAGGCTCCAGAGTTCAAGTCCCCTACTGAAAATGCTCCCTCATTTTGTCTCACTCTCATCCATTAAGACATTCCTTAAAATCAACCTCTTGACCAAGCTTTTGGTCACCTGTCCTAATGTCTCCTTTAATGACTTAATGTCAGATAAAGCTCCAGAGAATCATGTTAGGATAGATAACGGAATACATCAAAGAACACGATATAAGGAAAAGATTTGATGTTGGAAGGTTAAACAAGTTATGCACCATTTTCAAACTAGTCTTTGTCTCTCAGAATCATAATGAAAACAGGGTGTCATAAAAGGGATAGTAGCCAGATTGGAGGGAAATAAATGTTGGGGACAAGGGTATCCCCAGGTGATAGATTGTAAGTGGCTAAGCAGATCAGTGCTTGTAAAGACAGGATGGCAGTTGTGATTTACAATTAGCATGGATAGATTTGTGACAAACTATGCTATTTTATATTAAATAATTCACTTTACAATGTAAGTACTTCAGATAAATCTTGAAAGTGGTAACCTAATGGTTTTATATGTGTTTCAGTTGAAGCTCTGTACAGAGATACATATCCGGAATATCTTCAGTACATTTACTTGGTGGCACCCATCTCATTGATGTTATTAAATCCAATTGGTTTCATCTTCTGTGAAATACAAAAATGGAGGGAAAATATGAACATTCAACAAAGCAAGCTGAAGACTGTTGCACTGGTATTGTTACAGGTTTTTAAAAACCCAATTGTTTTTATGGTCATTGTTGGAATTTGTGGGAATTTTATCTTTGAACGAAAGATTCCAGTGATTATCGGAGAATTTCTGGATGGTCTGGCAAGCTCTTTCAGTGGTTCAGCTCTCTTTTATCTTGGACTTACAATGGTGGGACAAATCAAGAAGCTGAAAAAAAATTCATTTCTTGCAATTATTCTGCTGATCACTGCCAAACTGTGAGTAGAAAATTCTTGCCGTCTGATGTGTTTATAAGTGCAACTAGTGCCTGATTCTTATAACTTAAAACTGCTACTCTGTCTATTTAATGTGGTAATGAAGTTTTTTTTTAAATATAGGAATTCCTCTTGTAAAATCAACTTTCACAACTTACATTTTTATTGCTGGAAAAAGGATCAGTGACTGACTGACTGAACTAGAGACATAATGGAGAATAAGTATATTTTGTTCAAAGTAGGAAGGGATTACCCACAGGATTAGAAGAGGGAGGAAAAATAGAGAAGCAACACAGGAAAATTCTGCCAGTTTGGAACTATCCAATCAATGATTAGTTCTTAGTACATATGAGAAGAACATGGGCAGAGGCACAGGGAGGAAATATTCAAGAGTAACAGCTTGGTATTTTCATTCATGGGGTGGAACCTGGTACCCTCCCCTGTGATTTTAGTGTTGGTGGGACATTTAATCAGCAAACAGGACGGTGGATAGGGACCCTATCACCATCCGGCCTCCACCCTCATTAGGTTTATGATGGGAGGGCCCTGATAGGCTTTCCCATCCTACCATTAAACTAGGCTCTTAAGGAGAAATTAATGCCCAGTAACAGCCTCATCCCATTGTTCCTAATGTCCATGGAATGGCACGTTGAGAGTTTACCACATGGGAAGCACTGCAGCAAACGCAAATCTGCTTGTGGACTGCGTGGTGGGGTCCCGCATTCAATGGCACTTGATGCCTGATTGAGTAATCCAGCATCATAAAGGAAAGTTCTGCCCTTGCTGCTGGCCCTCCCACCCCTGCAACCTCCTTCCCACCATGCCTCACCCCTGCTGGGATTCCTCCTCAATCTGAGGCCTTGGTTGGGTGTAGTATCGGCAGTAGCCACTGCTTGACTGGTGGGGCTGTTGAGTACAGAAATGCTGGCAGCCAATCAGCCCTTGACAAGCAGCAGGCCTTCCCCCAGATCAAGTGCCTGTGTGTCACAAGATACAGCAGGCCTTGCTGGAAAGAGTGGAAATGGCAGAGGTTCGAAGGCAACAAGAATGAGCCTCAAAAATAGATGAATTGTTTTTGTATGTTATATAATTATAGAGACAAACATTTTGGGAGGAATGTTCATAGGGAAGGAAAGGCAGGTTTGTGGGGAAGTAAAATACTGTGAAAATAAAGTCATCTTTGGGGATTCCAGCATCATTTTTCCCCCTCCCACCACCCTCCAGGTTTCAACCAGTCATGGGTTTGAAGGCTCACTGTGAGGCAAATTCACAAAGGGAAATTTCATTGTGGAAGAGCTGTGAATGCTTTGATCAATGATATCTGCAGCCTTCTGGAATAAGACTTTCTTCTTAGTGGACAACCAGTCATGCACTCCCAGTAATTGGTGAGGTGCCCATCACTGGAGGGTCACTACTTAGCTCTTGACAGTGTTCTATCACTCACCTCAGGGGAGGTGATAGCCTAGTGTTATTTTCTCTAGTAATCCAGAGACCCAGATAATGTTCTCTGATTGGCAGATGCTGGAATTTGAATCCAATAATTCAGTTCAATAACCCCGGAACTCCCTTCTTAACGGTACTGTGGATACACTTACCCTCCATGGATGGCAATTGTTCAAGAAAGCAATTCATCACCACCACCTTGAGGGTTGGGCAATAAATTCTGACTCATTCAGCAGTGCCCATGTGCAGTGCAAGAATTTTAAAAATGGTCCTGTGCAGTCACTTGTTTTCTCACACTCACTCTACACTTTCACACTTACACTTGTTTATTGTCCCTTTTGCTGGTTAGTTGGCTCTTTTTCACTATCTTGCTTGCATATGCTAGGTCTGTCTCACATATACATTCCTTCTTTCCCTGTATGTACTTGCTTGTGTGTCGTCTTTTTTGTGCATGTTATTTCTTTACAGTTCTGCACACTCCTCCTGAATCATGCTTGTTCCTATTTGATGCATTCTTACAGTATTGATTGCATTTTAGCTGTCTCTTCCTCTCTAGTTTGCTCATGCTGTTTTGCTTGTTCCCCTCTTCCTTTCATTCATTGCAATTCCTCATTGCTCACTTTGGTATTCTGGTTCTTTTCCCACTTTTTGTATTTTTTCTTCCTGTTTTTTTTCCCACTTCCGTTATCCCATCTCACATGCCCTATGTTGATCTTGCACTCACTCTTGATCTCTCAGTTCCTATCTTGGGCTGCATTTGCCTCAAATATTTTGTCCTTCTGTGAACATGAGGATTTTTCTCTCGAGCTGTCACTCATTCTCACTTTCCTGAGAAGGTGCACTCTAGTGCATTCTGTTTCATAGAATCATACCAATGCTCTGGAGAGCTTCCCAGCCAGACCCACCCCCTACCCTATCCCTATAGTCCTGCATTTCCTAACCTGCAAATCCCTAGAAACTATAGTCAATGTAGTATGGCCAATCCACCTAACCTGCACTTCTTTGGACTGTGGGAGGAAACCCACGAGGAGGACATGCAAAGTCCATACAGTCGACAGAGGGTGGAATCAAAACTGGGTCCATGGTTCTTGAGGCAGCAGTGCTAACCATTGAGCCACCGTGCCAACTGGTAAATTGTTTCATGCATTTTACACTCCCCATTGTAGGTTCATTCTCTTTGCTTCTGTTGTTCTTCTCTCTTGCTTGTTCACACAAGAAATGTTTAAAGACCTTTTAAAAAAGCTTTAGGAAGCTCAGAAGTTCTAAGATGTTAAGGTTCTAAAGAAAGTGAATCACAAGATAAGATGTCATATAATAAATCTTGATTGCAGCATTAGTTTCTTAGACTCTCCTTGCCTTGAGCAGAAATGAGCACTGTTTTGTCTTCTCACTTGAATTCTATCTTGCATGTTTTCTTTCTCTTTACCCATTCACTCTTATAATGGCAATAATACACTATGAAGCATTCGTTGAATTCTTTTACGCCTACTCACTTTTTGTACCCATTCATTCTTCTGCTCTTCCTGTTGGTTTTGTGCTCACTTTAAATTGCCCTGCCTTCTGAATTCATGTGCTGTTGCTAGCAAATTCTCTTTCTTGCTCACTTTTTGTCTGTGGTTTTGTCTATGGATGAGAAATCTTGCATAAACATAGTGGAAAAAGTAAATTTAGATGTGATAACCATTACAGCAATGTTCCAGCACTGTTCCTGTATCTGAGGAACTCTTGCTGTCTCCCTGCCACTTGAAAGGAAAACGTCTATTGTCTGGTACATGCTAATGTGCTTTACACCATAGCCTTCAAATTCATTCTTCACTGCAAACTTTAATCACTGTTTTCTTCTGGGGATTTCTAAACTAACCTCTCTCACTTGTTTCTTCTACACTTCAAATATGCAACACAGCACAGACTTTGTCCTCCCAATAATGTTAATGTGCAGTTCATTACATAATGTCTTGACTTAAATTTAATTTTTCTCACTCTTTTCTCTCTCAGTTGGATAACCACTCCTATTAAACATCTTGTGATAAGATTGTGGTTACTTTTAAAGCAAATAGTTGGGTGATTAATTGAATAGTTTGGATTTAGCAATTCATAGAAATTTAAGTTAATAATTTCATGTGATAAATCTGAATCTTTTTCAAATTTCTCAACAAGCTAATATGATGAATAATTTATTTCTTCATTTAATTTGTAATAAAATAAATATTTTTAAAATTCATAGATTGGTGCTTCCCCTCATCAGCCGCGAAATGGTGGAATTACTAAACAGTGGTAACTACACCAGCCTCTCAAACTATGCATTTTTATATGGCGTTTTTCCAACAGCACCAAGTGTAGCTATCTATGCAAGTCAATACAATATGGAAATCGAAATTGTAAGTATATCGAGGATTAGTCTCCCATTTTAAATTTCAAATAGGAAGAGTTTTTTTTACAAGATAGGGATTTGCTAAGAGGGTATTTACGAGTTTGAATTCTTTTTCAATTATATAGTCAGTCTTTCTATGATTCTTGCATACTTAGTAATTCAAGCCTGTGTAAATTTAGTATGAATACTGCTAGATGAGTCTGAAATGTTTTCCATGCAAAATCCATATGTCTTTTCAGTGGAAGTTGATACAATAGCAATATTTCAGTGGCATTTAGATAGATACGTGAACAGGCAGGGAATACAGGGTTTATGGACTATGTGCAGGCAGATGGGACTAGTTTAGAACTGCATCATGGTTGGCACAGACATGGTGGGCTGAGTGGCCTGTTTTTGTGCTGTACTGTTCCATGTTCTATGTTCTAAGTACAGACTATGAGGACATCAATCCTAGGAAGCTTAGTGGAAGCACTCATTTAGATAATCACAACTTGTTCCTTCTTTTTGTATCTCTACATCACTATTTGTCAATAATATTTATATAAAATTATTTTATAGGTGACTCCTGGGATGGTAATAAATACCTTTGTATCTGCTCCCATCATGTATGTGTCTGCGTGGCTTTTGACAATTCCATCTATGCACACACAGGTGTTACAATCAGCAATTCGCAGCATTAGCTTTGACATCAGCATAGTCACCCTCGTTTTTCTGGTTAGTATATGGTTTCTATAAAAATATTCATATCTAATGTTACATATCTGATTTAGCATGCTGTTTTCTCACTACTATTGTAAAGTTGTGTTTTGGTATTAAAGTTGAGGTTGATATTAAAGTTCATTGCGATTTTGAGATGTTGATTGACTTGCAATTTAAATTTCTGCCAAGTTATGTTCTGTATATTGAAGATATTAGTAGTTCACTGAAAATCATCCTTTTTTGATAATGATGCATCCAAACTCCAAGAACATGATGTTGTACTATCAGACTCCAGAGTGCCCAACCGTATTCTGACAAAGACTAGCGTCATCCCTAAGTTAAATCAGTGACCGTGAACACAGATAATTCCACTCCTCCAAATTGCCAGACATTTATCTCCAGTTGCTAAATACTAGTTATTCATTTACAAGGGCATAAATATTCTTATTGTGATAAACCAATAATCTGCTAGCTTTATTGTGTGCAATTTTGGTGTCCTTACCTATGGAAAGGTTTATTTGCCACAAAGGGAGTGTAACAAAGGCTCACCAAACTACTTCCTGGGATGTGAAGTTGTCCTGTGATCAAAGACTGAATAGCCTGCGCCTCTCTTCTCTGGAATCTAGAAAATGAAGAGGTGATATCATGCAAAAATATTGTTTTCATAAAATAAGTATGTGTACTCATTGCACCAGCTGTACTTCCCAACTGCCTATAACAAAGCCATCACGCCTATGATGTTTGACTAGCTATTTACTGCTAAGGTTTTGGTGAAGGGAAGCTTTCTCAGGTTGAACGCTGCTATGACCATTTGACTGTACAACATCTTAAAAAATAAATCAAACAGTCTAGAGTAACTGGTCCTAGTTAATATAGAAATAAATTGAATATCTTGTACAGAGACACATGGATTCTACAACAATTGAGTCATGGACTTCTGTAGCTAGCTTTTTGTTTCCATTTATTCTCTGGGCAGTGTCATTTGTATTTTAACAGCATATAGTATTGTTATTTCTATGAATCAGCGCAATGTAAGCAGCCACTGAGGGCTGTTTCTGTGGACTCTGAGCAGTTCACTTTAAATAGTGTTTCAGCAGTTTCTGTCCCAGTTCACCCCACAAAATTGTATAAATCAATAAGTTAGTATCTCACCAAAAGAGTCACATCAGGTAATGCAATACTCAATCAGTACCGCACTGAGATGTCATCTGAAATTATGTGCTCCAGTGTCTGAAGGAGAGCTTGATCTCAAAGACTTGAAGACAAGAATGTTATCACTATCCAATTGTGATAAGCGAACTTAATTTGTAGTATAAATCTATAAAAAGGGTTAATCTCTCCCACATAAATTAGTTCTGTCAACTCAGAACCCCACTTCTGTTGTGTTCTAAGTTCCTGAAAATCATATTAATCATTTTCTGTGTGAGATCCATGCTTGACAAGGTACTCAGCCTCAGTTTATACTGATTTCCACAGCAGCTGGGCACCCCATATCTTGCCCCAATACCACGACACATTCCCTTCCCACTATCACTCTGACTCTCCTTTTGCTATTCTTATATCTTCTCCCTTATAAACACTGACTAGATTGACACCACATTGTTGTCTGTCTTATTTTACATTTTATAAATCCTAGAAAATTGCACTTCAGTGCTCAGCCACATGAAGGAGCAAGCTATCCCAGCAGTAGTCAACACCAGAGATCTTCACTATAACAAAGTAAGCACACAACTACAATACTACTACACTACAGTTCTGAGGAAGGGTCACCGGCCCCGAAACGTTGACTCTGTTTTTTTCCTTCAAGGATGCTGCCAGATCTGCTGGGCTTTTCCAGCAACTTTGTTTTTGTTACTACTATGCGGAGGTTGTGTTAAAATTGTACTTGCTGTACCTGATTCCACTCTTTCCCCATCTATTTGTGTATGACCTCCATATACACTTAGATTCCTCACTGGTGTCTATTTCTATACCTGCTAATATGTCATAGGAACACAACCAATCTTGCTCCTGACTCTCATCAACATGTGATTATTTACGCAGTTACACTTTGTACTCTAAACATTTGGCCCAGATTACTCAGAAAACCTGCTCAGCAACTGAATGATGCATGTTACAATATATTCTGTAAAATTTGCTGATCTTTATCAAACATTTATTCATTTTACGTTGATAAATGCTATCAATCCATTATGACTGTGAAATAAAACCTTTTTATTTACTTTGTGTAACATCAGAGAGTACCACAATTGACACATTTAGATGTCATACACTTGATGAACTCAAATTTCATGTATCTAAAACAATGAGAGATTGCAACTGAACATGTGGGGAAACAAATGATGAAGATGACCATTGTTAAAAATGAGATAGGAAAGGAAAAGAAAGCAGTGTTTTGTTGTTTTCTTCTGACCTTGATAACCTGGCACCTCCTCAAGGAGTTTTGTAAAAACAAGTTCTAATCTAAGGCATCTGGAGGCAGTAGACTCTACCTTTCTGCTTAGATTCATTTATTTTAATCATCAGTGCGCAGAGTAAAAAGCTGCTAATTAGCCCCAGGTTTTCCTATTTACAATACTTCACAGTAGTTGAGTAGTTAAATCTGTCATAATTAGGTGTAACCTCTGATTTACTGTGAACAATGCAATGGGCAACACTTATTTATAAAGTAATTAAAATTGCCACTCAAGCTTTATTTCTGTGCTGTTTCAAAGATTTTTTTGAAAAAATCATGTTTGGCAATTACAATTTCAATTTTATTAATTTGCACAACTTTTTTCTTTTGTAAAGGTTTGGTCTGTGGCTGTTATGCTTTTGAGTAAGAAATTTAAACAGTTACCACATTTACTGTCCATTAATCTGCTGCTTGCACAGGTAAGGTTCTTCAATTATTTATTATAAGCTTTTGTGGAATGACATTTATTTACTGATCATTAGCTGGTGGACTGTGCTTATTTTCTGAAAGTGGGTGGCCAAAAACAGGTCTCAACTCTGTTTCCCATTCCGCAGATACTACTAGACCTGTTGAGTTCTCTGGTACTACTTGTTTTTATTTCAGATCTCCAGCGTCTGCAATACTTTGCTTATGTCAGTCAAGCAGACGCCTTTATCCTGGATAGTGTCAATTTCTTAGCTGTTGCAGTTGTATCTATCCAAATGAAGTGAAGACTGTTCCATAACACTCCTGACTTGCGTCTTGTAAGTGGTGAAAAATCTTTGGGGAATCAGGAAATGAGCATTTCTTGCAGAATACCTCGTTTCTGACCTGCTGCAGTAGCCGTATTTGAGTTTCTGGTTAATGGTGATCCCATTATTTTGATGTTGGAGATTTGATAATGGTAATGCCATCAAATGTTAGAGGAAGGTAGTTAGGTTCTGTGTAGAAGATGGTAATTGCCTGGCACTTGTCTAGTACAAGTGTTACTAACAACTTATTATTTCAAACCTGTATATTGTCCAACTCTTGCTTAATGGAGCATAGACTGTTTTGTTAACAGAAGAATGTTGAGTGGACACAGCGTTCATCAGTAAACTTCCCACTTTTGACATTACAATGAAAAGCAGGTCATTATATGAGAGCAATAAGTGGCACAGTGATAATTTCACTGGATTGACAATCGAGAGCCCAAGCTAATGCTCTGGGCCATGGGTTCAAGTTTCACCATGGTAGCTGATGTAATTTGAATTCAGTAAAATTCAATAAACAATGGGAATAAAAAGAGCCAGTCTCATGGTGACCATGTAACCATTGTAAAAACACATCTGGTCCTTTTTAGAGAAGGAAATCTGCCATCCTAAGGATATGGGGTAGGCCATTTAGAACAGCTAAAAAAAATTCCTTTACCCAGAGTGCTGTGCCTATGGAGTTCTCTACCACAGTAAGTGGTTGAGGCCAAAAAAAATTAATATTTTCAAGGAGATAGAATTCATAGAACTAGAAGGATTAAAAGGTATGGGGTGAAAGTTGGAACAGTGAGTTGGATGATCAGGCATAATCTTGTTGAATGGCAGAGCAGAGCCAAATGGCCTACCCATGTTCCTAGCCGATATGTTCCTATGAAACTGATGATGATGATGGGACCGGCTTTGAGGAACTCCTGCAGTGGTGTTTTAGAGCTGCGTTGATTGGTTTCCAAATCCAAAACCATCTTTGTGCTATATATGATCAGCAATGTGAAAGTTTTCCGACTGATCCCCCTTAACTTCATTTTTACTAGCGTTGCTTGATGTCAAATGCTATCTTGAAATCAAGGGCAGTTATTTACCTCACTTTTGGAATTTAGCTCAAATGACCATGTTTTGAGCAAATCTGGAATCAAATTGACCTGGAAAATCCAAACTGAACAGGCTATTGATGAGTTGATGCCACATTATAGCACTATTCATAATTCCTTCCATTGATAACTAAGAGTAAGTTGATGGAATAGTATTTGGTCAGATTGATTTTGGTTTTGTTTGGATAATTTTTCAATTTTTAGAGCATATCCTTATATTGTAGAATTGTGTTATATCTGGAGCAGCTTGGCTAGCTGTATGTCTCGTTCTGGAGCACAGGTCTTTGGAACTGCCGACTGAATTTTGTTGAAGCCTGGAGTTTGAACCCTTTAATGTGCCCAATGCACTAAAATGTCTTTTGATCTTACATGGAATGAATCAGGTTGGCTGAAGGTGAGAATCTATAATGTTGAGCATCGCAGGAAGAGGCTGAGGGATCATCCATTGGCACCTCTGCCTGAAAATGATTTTCAGTTTTGTATATTGCACTTGTGTGCTTGGCTGTCTTATTTATTAGGATAGAAGTATTCTTGAAATCGCTTGACATTTGTTGTTTAATTGTCTGCTGCCATTCCCACCTAAAAATGGGACAGGATGCTGACCTTTTGATCCCACAAAGACAGCAATAATTATAATTAATTTTAGCACAGTCTACAATATGGTGTATCTAATGATTAGCATCCATGTAGTTCTGTGTTGCATTTTCTTTAGGTTAGCATCTAAATATCAGGTATATGTGGTACTGCATCCATTTTGTTCGTCCAGATTCCAGACCGAGTAGGGTTGATCATCAGGCTTGACAATGTTAGAGTAGTGAAAAATAAGAATAAGGGGAAAAAAAATGTTAAAGATGACATTGGGATACATTTCTGTGGATGCTATTCACACACAGTGCCTCGAGTATAATCTATTGCACTTAAAAGGTGTCAGTGTCACATAGTCTGATGAAAGACTGTCATTCCAGAGAAAGGATTTACAACGAAGGCAGCTGATATCTAAACATATTGAAGCTTTTTGACACCAAAACGGAGTCTTTTTTTAAGTGTAAAATTAGTGGGAATGAACCAATTAGTACTGTTGATACTTACGTTTGTTGAATATCAAAATATACATTACAGTCCTAAAATAGTTATTAAAAGCCTGTACAAATAGAGAAATGGAAATCGGGCATGTAAGCACAATTCCACACTACTCAGTTTAAAAAAAAAATACTGTGGACAACAATTAGTAAGCTAAAAATGAAAATTTCCTTATCCGAACAGTTGCTATCACTGAAATTATTTTGTGACGTTAAGCTTTATTTGCCTTTTGACCAATGGCCAACGATGCTGGGATTTGTTATAAGGATTTATGAATAGTTGCAATGTTACAATTTTATAATTGAAACAACAATTGAAAATTTCTGCAACTGAAGGATATTAAATGGAGTATTTGCAGAGTACAACCTTAACTGGAGACACAAGAGACGGTCAACAGACTTTGCAGAATAAATGGTCAATTCTAACACTTAATCTCTCAATGAACTGAATATTGGTTACTTTGTCAGTTATATTTTACTTTCTTTTCAAAAAAAAATATTTTCCAGAGTATGGTCTGTTTGGGAATGATCATGTGGTATGTTATCACCAAGCAAAATAGTCTTCTTGGTCAAGTGCTGGTCTTCATTGTGCTATATTGTTCTTTGTATAGTACATATGTATGGACAGGTAAGATCATTTTAGATGGCTGTTTTAACTCATTCATTTTGATTTCCTCGGTTTTTGCTATAATAATTCTGTATGTATATTTTTGATTTCTCATTATGCATCTCTACTTAGTACAATTTCTGTGATTTTCCTTCCTTCTCCCTGTCTATTTATTATCTGTTTTCCTCTTTATAACAATGACTATTTACTGCTATTTCCCTATTTTCACTTTTTTTCTATTTTATCCCTGTTCTTTCCCTGACGTACTGTTTCTTTTGCCATCTCATTCTCTTCTCTTTACATTTTCCTTTTTTCTTTTTTTTGTTTCTTTTACTGTTATTTTTCTTTTCTACTTAACTCAGTTTTTCTCCCTTCCACTCTCCTTCCCTCTCAATCAGTTTTTCTTCCTGATTTCTTTGTTATCATTTCTTCTGTTTTTTTTTTCTCTTCCTCTCTCAGTTGCTGTCACGTTCTTCATCCTCCTCACTCTCTCCTGAATCCTGTGAGGCTTTAAACATTGATGTTTCACCACAAAATCATCTGAATTGCTGCATCATAGGCATTTCAAGTACAATTGCAGATAAAAGTGATGTCAGGTTTTTTTCTTTGTATGAACGGACACTCATCTAATCACTTGTTTCACGATTTGAAGCTCCAATAGAAACACAGCCGATTTACTGTGTTCTTGCAAAGTGGTCTAAAATGTCCACAACCAATTTCTTTTAATAGGTCTCATTGCTCTCTCATTACTCCTGTTGGAGAAAAATGCATCCAAGCAAAAAGGATTCTTCATTATTGCTGGATGGGGGTGAGTGGGAAACTGTTTTATATTTTCAAACCTTGTCTGTGGTTGCTGTTAATGATAGATAATAGTCATCTGGTTTAAGTCAACAACAAACCGAACAAGAATGGAACCAAATGACATGATATTTACTTTATAATATTATGACATAGCTAATGTTTTAATGTTTGTTAGTCTAAATAATACATTTCAAAATTTAATGGACTGATTTCATAGAGTCCCTACAGTGTGGAAACAGGCCATTTGGCTCAACAAGTCCATACTGACCCTCTGAAGGGCATCACACACAGACCCATCCTCCACCCAATATTTCCCATGGCTTACACATCTAACCTACACATCCCTGGCCACTATGGGGCAATTTAGCATAAGCAATCCACCTCACTTGCACATCACAAGTTTTGATTTCAACAGAGCTTGGTATGCAGATAAGAAATGGCCATGGAAAAAGGGTTTGCCTTTCGATGACAATGTAGATCTGGGTCCTTGAATTGTTTTAAAAGAATCCATTTACATTGGGAGATAGGGTGAATTGACTTTTTTAAGATGTTTTAAGTTATTTGGGTTATTAGTTTGTGGATTGTCTCAGCTGTTGTGGTAGAATTTGTCATGGCTGTCAAAATGCAAACCGATTTTTCACAGCATTTTGTTGGATGTGAATTGGCCTGAAGTTGCAAAAGAGAAAAGAACAAAAGAGAAGTATGGCACAGAAACAGGCCATTTCGCCTTCATGCCCTGACTAAACTTAAAAAACAAATCTTCTGCCCTTATTCAGCCCATATTGCTCTATTCCTTCTCTATTCATGTAACCATCCAGATGCCTCTTAACTGTCGCCAATGTGCCTGATTCCACCACCAGCTCCTCTGGCAGTGCATTCCAGGCTCCTACCACACTGTGTTAAAACTTTCCTTGCACATCTCCCTTAAACTTTTGCCCTCTCAGCTTGAACCTGTGCCCCCTTGTAACTGAAACTTCAGCCCAGGGTAAAAAGCATCTGACTATCTACCCTATCTATGCCTCTCATAATTTTGTAGACCTCAATCCAGTCTCCTCTTGGTTGCCATCTTTCCAGTGAAAACAATCCTAGTCTTTTTAACCTTTCCTTATAGCCATTGCCTTCGAGACCAGGCAACATCCTGGTGAACCTTCTCTGCACTTTCTCCAAAGCTTCCATGTCTCTCTGGTAATGTGGTGACCAGAACTGCACACAATACTCCAAATATGGCCTGACAAGGGTTTATGTAGCTGCAATATGTTTTGCCAACTCTTGTAATTCATGCCCTGGCCAATGAAGGCAAGCATGCCATATACCTTCTTAATCACTTTGGCCACCTGTGTTGCCACTTGTAGGGAACTGTGGACCTGCTCGTCCAGATCCATCTGTAGATTAATGTTCCTAAGGGTTCTGCCATTAACAGTATAATTCACATCTAAATTTGATCCTTCAAAATGCATCACCTCGCATTTGTCTGGATTAAACTCCATCTGCCATTTCTGTGCCCAAGTCGCCAATCCATCTATATCCTGTTGTATCTTTTCACGATCATCGCCACTTCCAGCAACTCCACCAATCTTCGTGTCATCTGCAAACTTACTAATCAGACCAGCCACATTTCCCTCCAGATCATTTATACATACTACAAACAACAGAGGACCAAAGACCGATCCCTGTGGAACACCAGTAGTTACCAGTCTCCGTTCTGAAAAACACCCTTCCACTGCTACCTCAGTCTTCTATGACCAAGCCAGTTCTGTATCCATCTAGCCAGGCCACCCTGAATCCAATGTAATTTTAGTTTTTGTACCAACCTGCCATGTGGGACTTTAGCAAATGCCTTACTAAAGTCCATATAAACTACGCCCACAGACCTTCCCTCATCAATTATCTTTGTCACCTCTTCAAAAAAGTTCAATCAGGTTGGTGAGACACGACCTTCCCCATAGGAAACCATGCTGCCTGTCGCTAACTAGTCCATTTTCTTCCAAATGTGCACATATTCTGTCCCTCAGTATCTTCTCCAAGAGATTCCCCATCACAGGTGTCAGACTCACCAGCTTATAATTTCCTGGATTATCCCTGCTTCCTTCCTCAAACAAAGGAACAACACTGGCCAATCTCCAGTCTTCTGGAACCTTGCCTGTGGTCAGGGAGGATATGAAGATATCTGCTAATGCCCCAGCTATTTCTTCCCTTGCCTCTCTCAGTAACCTGGGATAGATCCCATCTAGCCCTGGGAACTTGTCTACCGTAATGCAATTTAGAATACCCAAAACTTCCTCCTTTTAACATATTAGCAGTCTCTAGAGTTTTCGCACATTCATCCCTGACCTCAACATCAGTAATGTCCTGCTCCTCGGTCAATACTGATACAAAGTACTTATTAAGGATCTCTCCCACTTCCTGTGGCTCCACACATAATTTCCCTCCTCTGCCCTTGAGGGGGCCTGCTCTTTCCCTTGCTACCCTCTTTCTTCTAATATATGCGTAAAAAGCCTCGGGATTCTCCTTGAACCTGTTTGCTAAAGATATTTCGTGGCCCCTTTTAGCCTTCCTAAGTCTGCATTTAAGTTCCTTCCTAATTTCTCTACATTCCTCAGTGGCTTTGAGAGTTTGTAGCTGCCTAGATCTATCGAATGCTTCCTTTTTCCTTTTGACTAAGTTTACAATTTCCCTTGTCATCCTTGGTTCCTGGATCCTACCATTCCTATCCTTCTGTTTTGCAGGGACATGCAAGCCCTACACTTTAATCAACTGGTCTTTAAAAGTCTCCCACACAGATATAGATTTGCTCTCAAATAACTGCTCCTAATCCACATTCCCCAGTTCTTGTTTAATTTGGATGTAATTGGCCCTTGCCCAATTAAACACCCTCACCTGAGGGCCACTCTTCTCCTTGTCCATGGCTACTTGAAATCTTATGGATTTATGGTCCCTAAGCCCAAAATGCTCTCCTACTGAAACATCAATCATCTATCCTGGCTCATTCCCTAATACCAAGTCTAGTATGACCTCCTCTCTGGTTGAATTGTCAACGTACTGTCTCAAAAAGCCCTCCTGGACACATCTAACAAATGACTCTCCATCTGAGTCCCTGGCTTTACAGGAGTCCCTGTCAAAAGAGGAAAGTTGAAGTCACCCACCACAACTACCCTGTTTTTTTTTCACACCTTTCTAGTATCTGACTACATACCTGCTCCCCTATCTCACGTGGGCTGTTGGGAGATCTATTGAAAACTCCTAGCATTGTGATTTCACCCTTCCTATTCCTGAGCTCTACCCATAATGCCTCACTGCAAGGTTCCCCTGATGTATCTTCCATCAACACAGTTGTAATGTGATCCCTAATTATGCAACTCGCCCCACCCTTTTGTTTCTCTCTGTCCCATCTAAAACACCCTGGAATGTTAAGCTGCCAATCCTGCCCCTCCTTTAACCATGTCACCATAATGGCAATAACATCATAATTCCATGCAGTAATCCGTGCTTTTAGTTTATCTGTTTTACCTGTTATATTGCTTGCATTGAAGTAAATGCACTCCAGACCTCCAATCCCTCTGAGCCCTGCGACTTCCCTCTGCGCTATGCATATTTCCTCTGTGAAATTAAAGCTCTTAATAAAATGACTTTTATTTTTAGCTTTATAGTTACAGACCATGAACCAGGCAAGGCAAAGCCTCAAGAAAGAGCTGAGTGGCTAATTACGTTGGGTTAAAGGCGGAGGTATTCCTTTACTTAGTACCATTGAGAGACACAAAATGGCTGGCAGCTAAGCCATCCTTCTCGCCCTGCAGAATGTGGCTGACAAGTGGTTAAACAGAATTAAAAGCCTGCTGCCGCATTTAAATAAGACACAATGGTACCTTTGAGAAGAGGTTATTCCAAGGCAAAAGGGAGCCTTGCACAAACAACAGCTGCAAGAACATTTGTTAGAGACTGATTAATAAGAAATGTCCAATTACAGACAGGTTGAAGATATGCAACAAACACTGAAGGGGAAAGTAAACTTGCAGTAACAAACACAGGTGAACTAATGGGATTATAGTTTGTTTAAAAAAAAAATCTAGGGGATCAAACAAGTTCATTAAATTATGATAGTGATTGATTCTAGTCTCATTAATGAAAAGATGTTGTCTCATTATGTGAACAGAGTTAGTTAGGACAAGGGGTGTAAATCATCTCAGAAGATGGTCAGCCCAGCTCATCATGCAGCTGCGAAAACAGCAGATGACGGCACTTTGCAGCAATTAGTTGTTTCTTTGAAATTATTCACAATATTAAGAAATAGGTTCTAGTTAAAGATTCTTAAGTTTATCACAGAGTTTTCAATGTAATTATAAATACACGTATAAAACAATGCAAAGATCACTAAAGGCATTAGGGGAAAAGATTCAAATATAGATGTGAAAGTTAATTAGTCTAGGGAAGCTTTCCTTTATCACTAAAGGAATGCCTGGTGCACCCTGTAAGAAACAAATTGCTCACAACTCATTAGCTATTGAGTGCCAACAGTAAGGTAGATATAAAAACTTTTACACATAACTAACTTTTTAATAGAATTAATATCATGAATCTTATAGCAATTAGTAAGAATCAACTTTTTTTTCTATATAATTAGGGCAGTGGGAAAATATAAGAAGAGTAACAGAATTTTATAGAGTTAGCAAATGAACAACAGAATTCAAGCAGTCCTTCAGATAAGCAAGTCTGGGACATGTTCAAAAGAGTATAGCCAGTAACTTTTTAATGCAAATTAATTGGATGCATTGAAGGATCCCAAGACCTGGTGATTACAATGTCTGTTAAACATCATGAGATCATGGGAACCTTGGGCTATGCATAGTAGTGTCCATCATTGATTAGGTGTTCCACAAGATTGGATGTATAGAATAAGGGAAGGGCACAGTTACCACGTTGTATGTGATTATATCCCACTGTGAAAATCAGAGCATCATTGACTTCTTCCGATCTGAGCTAAAGATTAAGGGGATAACTGCGTCCTCACATTGAGCCAGATTCGGAGGGAGTCTGTGGCCCTCACTGCATGAATAAAGACTGCCAGTGCCTGAATTCTGTCTGCCTCTTGAGTCTTTGTCCTCAGTCAGAGGTTTCGCTCCTACAACTGCCTTCGCTTGTTATGAGCTGAAATGATTACATATAGTCAGACTCATAATAACTGAAATCTCATTTGTTAAACCTACTGTTTTTAAAAAAAAAAAAACCTGCTCGTCAACTGTGTTGTATGTTTCAGCTTGCCGAGTGATTTCTCGATTTTAATTATTGTGTAAAGATTGGAGGGATATGTCCGGCCACCTGAATGGAGCTCACTTATCTTGTTTCTGTCATTTGGGTTACTGTTTTTATAGTATTTGTACAGGTAAATTTAGTGCTGGATAAATCAACATGCATTAAAATGTTCAAGATTAAGATCCTCAGCCTGCTTATAGGAGCAATTGATGCCATTAAACCTGAAGGCATCTAAAACAGACTTAATTTTATTTTACATATTTATACGTATTGTCACAACTGTGCTATTCATCTTGAAACACGTTGATTTTGGTAATGGAAGGCTATTTTAAAGATAATTGTACTAAGTTTTCTGTCTGTGATCTATGACCACTACCACAGAAATAAGCAGACACTTAATGTATTTCATGATGATCATCTCAGCTGATATCCCTTCTTAATTTCACAATGCTGTGATCCATTATTCTAGCAATTAATAGTTATGTGTTTTTGTTTTATTAGAATACCAGCATTCATTGTGGGAATACTATTGTTAACTGGTCACCCAAATACACAAACACTGGGAGATTCGGCATTCTTTTATGGAAATATTCAGGTATGAATTAAATAGCAATCCTGGAAACACCCTAAAAATATATTGTTGAAATTGCTTTAACCCCTTAATTATGCCAAACTACTTGCATGGAACTATAAAACTTCAGAGATACACATTTCTCTCCAATTGTTGTACGAAGATCATTTAAACCAACGTTATATTATCAACATGCAAACTTGAAGAAAGGTAAAAGTAATTCATAGTTTTGATATGTTTTTCTCTGAAATGCTTGAAATCTGATGGTCTGTTGCCATTGGGATCAACATAGAACATACTTCTAGGATTTAATGCTTACACTGTCAAAAAAAGCTAAAAATTACACAGAATGGTTGAGCTTTCATTGTTATGGCTTCTATCTATCTGGAGGATTCTTTAATTATTTGCATGACCAAAGCAGTCTTTTCAGTAGGTTTTTATGTTCCACAAGTGTTTTACCCAACCTATTTACTTCATCTTACTCAGTCAAGGTATGGTGAGATATTGCATTGAAGAACAAAGGATTTTCAGATTTCGTTTTGACAAATAAGTTGGAAAATATATTATGCGGGCTGGCTATTGCTGCATGCGCACCCATTGCTTTGTTTTGTGAATGATAACAACAGGTCAATCTTAATAACCAGTACCATTAAAGCAGCTTGAGGATGAAAGACCTCTGTACTGAACTGGCTTAGGAGAGAAGCAGTTAAACAAAGTGATGGGCTATGATGCTGCTACTGAAGCAAGAAAATCCAAAGTAGTTTCTTAGATTTTCTTCAGGATAAGATGGGAGAGGTAGTTTGATCTGAGTGTTAGACCCTTCCATTTTCTATTGAATACATGGTCAAGTTGAATGCAAACAACTTTGTGATTTTGGGAATGTTCTTTTGGGTTCTGAGTCATAAAAATAAATTAGCTCTCAAGTTCAATCTTCGGTCAGGGCTTAGTTAACTGATCTCAGTCAGGGAGGCATAAGTGGACCTGTAATTAGCCTCAGTGACGTGGAAGAGAACAATGTCTTTGTGAAATTGCCAATAAAGTAGTAATTATACTGTAATTTGCTAAGTTCAGGAAATGTGCATCTATTAGAACATTAATTAGATTTTGAAAGATGCATCTGCAATACGTTATGGTATTTGCTAAAATTTAGGTAGACGGGTAGAAATTAGAATATGTAAGCTTACTGTTCACTAATATTAGCAAGACTATTCATATAATTATAAAGCAGCAGAGTTCCAAGTTTTATGTGAACACATGACTAGTTGTGGAAATTCAGGTTTCTTTGTTGCAGTTGAAATTGTTAAAGAAGCACAGTTGTCATAGATGGGATTTGGGAAAAATAACTTTAATTGAAAAGAAGTGTAAATATCTATTATTTTTAGCATTGTATTTGCATAACACATGTACAGGCCTTAATGTAATGAAAAATCCTAATTCCATGGTGCAATGGTGGGGTGGGGAATAGATGAATCAAACTAACCTGGGTATTCCTGGCGACTAGGTGAGTGGCATCCAGGTGCCCTGACCACATCAGGCTACTCATCCTGCTCCTCTCACTTCTCCACTTGCACAGATGAAGATAGGCCATTACCTTTCTCCCCCTGGTGCTTACATTCTCTCTGGTGTGTACTGAAAGGAATCCCAAGGTCTATCCAGGCAGCTGAATCACTGACAACAAGGTGCAGGGCTGGATGAACACAGCAGGCCAAGCAGCATCATAGGAGCAGAGAGGCTGCAGGGCTGGATGAACACACTTCTTTGGCATTCCGGTGGTTTCTCCATGATAACCCTCACCATATCACTTAATGTGACTTTGTTTTACTGATAATAAGTGGTAGGGCACTTCTTGGGCATTGTCAGCCATGTCCTTAGAAATTAAGCAGTATCTTGAAGGAGGATTCCAATGAATTGCTTAGAAGTGTGAACATCTTTGAGTGATTTGACTGGCACAGATGAAAAAATCAAAGCAGTTTCTGCATCTTGCACAGATATGTGGAGCCATTTCTGATGGTTGCATATCAGCTGAATGCTATTGGTGTGGAATGCTTTTGATTGATGAATACTAGTTGTTGATCTGAGGGAGTGCTTTGATGATCACATGGATACAATCTCCAATTCACTGCACCTGTGGGACTCTAGCAAGAGCAGTGTATCTTAGTGTCCTCGAATTTTTGAAATCAGTCTCATTCATGCTGAAATAGAAAGCATAGCATCACCTGGGAGGTGCACTTGTGACTTATGTGCAACAGGTTGTGACTTTCTACAAATATCACCTGGAAGGAGCCAAAGGAATTCAGGGTGATTTTGATCGACATTGAGACTATGTGCCCATCTGAGTCACTGAGAAGGAGATCCTTCCAGGAAGCTGCAATTGCCTGCGACCACCGTCAGATGTCCTGATGTTCGGTGATGTCCTGAAATCTAATCCATCGGAGGTGTCACGTACTATGAGCTGGAGCACTGTGCTCATCCCCTCTGTCCTGTGAGATAGCACATGGATGAGGAGATGGCTGATGCTGTCCTACACTTGCAGATGTTGCTTCTCAAGTTGGTCATTCAGAGATTTATGGTGAAGCAGCAAGAGTAGTTCCCATTCTGCTGTGAAAACTGTGCAGATCAAAGGTAGGAGATGTCAGAATAAAGCAGAAATGTGTTCCAGAGTACTGGACATCACCTCTGACTCAGAAACACACTCTCAGAACAAGTCCTGTGAACAAAGTCCATTCACACGGGCTAGAAAGTATCTATCATACCTTGGTATGTAGAGCCATTTTCCCCTTTCAGTTGCTCAGTCTCATCATTCCCTGTTGTCAGGTAAAACAAAGTGAGAGAGCAAGTTCCAGGAAACTTGTGCTCCGAGTTAAAACAGAAACCATGGTTAAAACTCCACTTAATCACTTTTAATCAAAATGCAGAAAAGATGTTACAGATGACCAGGGTCACGGTGTAAGGATTCAGGGTAGACCATTTAGGACAGATGAGGAGAGAGTGGTGAAGCTGGGGAGTTCTCTGCCACGGAAAGCAATTGAAGCCAAGACATTGAATGTTTTCAAAAAGGAGTTATACAGGTCTTAGGGCTAAAAGGATCAAAAGGTATGAGGAGAAAGTGGGAACCAGGATGCATTGGATGATCATCCGTGATCATATGGAATGATGGAGTAGGTTTGAAGGGCCAAATGGCCTATGCCTGCTCTTATTTTCTATGTTTCTCTGTAGACAGCAACATTTCCCAACATGAAAGTCAGAGGTGGGTACCTGGCAACAGTGTGCAACACTGGCTCTTCGGTACCCCTGCCTTCGGTACTTTCCACCAACATCTCAGACAATGCTTCATAGGCAGAGACCATCCGCAAACCTCCCCCAGCACTACCCCCCACCCCCACCCCCCAGCCCCTCCGTGGATATTATTATCAGGGATATACCAGCTCACCATACCCTGACAGCACATTTCTGACCCACTTACATTACAGTTCTGCGTCTCCATCCTGCACCTCTCAATGGAATGTTACTGTCTAGACCCTGTGCACACAGGGCCGGGATCACATCTCATGGATTAGACCAGGGAGTACCTCAGGGCTCATTGCTTGCATCTTAGTATTCACTCACTTCACACCTACTTGGATGCTGAAATCATCTCTGCCTTGGATTTGGCTCCTCAGCCAGAGCTTAAAGGCTTACAGCTGTTCTGCCTTGTCGTGCTTTTTAGTGCAGGCACAAAGCCAGGCAGCTTGCCATGGATGTCAGCAGTGATTAGTTAAGGGGTGAACACGTTGCTGTACAGTGCCATGTTATGTCAATCTCGTACCAGTACCATGTGCCAGCAGCGAGTGCAGTAAGACCATAAGACATAGGAGCAGAAATTAGGCCATTCGGCCCATTGATTCTGCTCCGCCATCCAATCATGGCTGATAAGTTCCTCAACCCCATTCTCCTGCTTTCTCCCCATAACCCTTGATCCCCTTGATAATAAAGAACCTATCTATCTCAGTCTTAAATGTACTTAATGACCTGGCCTCCACAGCCTTCTGTGGCAGTGAATTCTATAGATTCACCACTCTCTGGCTGAAGAAGTTTCTCCTTATCTCTGTTCTAAAAGGTCTTCCCTTTACTCTAAGGCTGTGCCCTCGGGTCCTAGACTCTCCTACCAATGGAAGCATCTTCCCAACATCCATTTTGTCCAGGCCATTCAGTATTCTGAAAGTTTCAATTAGATTTCGCTCCCCCCCCCCCCCCCCCCC
>NC_063338.1:43510877-43520460 GCF_021869965.1 Rhincodon typus
ATCTAAACACCAATGAGTATAGTCCCAGAGTCCTCAAACGTTCCTCATATGTTAAGCTTTCCATTCCTGAGGCCATTCTCGTGAACCTCCTCTGAACCCGCTCCAGGGCCAGTACATCCTTCCTGAGATATGGGGCCCAAAACTGCACACAATAATCCAAATGTGGCCTGACCAGAGCCTTATAAAGCCTCAGTAGTGCATCCCTACATTCAAGTCCTCTCAAACTAAATGACAACATTGCATTTGCCTTCCTGACTACTGACTCAACCTGCAAGTTTACCTTGAGAGAATCCTGGACTAGAACTCCCAAGTCTCTTTGCACTTCAGACTTCTGAATTTTCTCCCCATTTAGAAAATAGTCCATGCTTTTATTCTTCTTACCAAAGTGCATGACCTCACACTTCCCCACATTGTATTCCATCTGCCACTTCTTTGCCCACTCTCCTAACCTGTCCAAATCTTTCTGAAGCCTTGCTACCTCCTCAATACTACCTGTCCCTCCCTCTTTGTATCATCTCCAAACTTAGCCAGAATGCCCACAGTTCCTTCACCTGGATCATTAATGTACAATGTGAAAAGTGGCAGTCCCAGCACTGATCCTTGCGGAACACCACTTGTCACTGGCTGCCATCCTGAGAAAGACCCCTTTATCCCCACTCTCTGCTTTCTGCACTAAATGTGTTTCAATCAAATGGTTCTACAATGGTCCAGGGTCGATTACTGATGCTGGCAAATTTAATATTGACCTTGCTCTTTGTGCACCTTCTCTACAGCTCTAACATTGTGTTCCTCACTTTGTTCTATTACCCTTAAGCACTTTGCATGGTGCAATCTGCGCGTACTGCATGCAAAACAAAATTCGTCAGTGTGCCTAAGTATGGTGAAAAGCTTTGTTTACGAGCAGTACAGGCAGATCATAGTGAGCAAGGACAAACAGATCATAGGGTGGAAAAAAACTTGGACGGAGGTGTACAGGTTACAGGGCGTGCGCCAGGCAAGATCAACATTAGCAAGATCAGCATTATTTGAAGTTAGAGAGTCCATTCATCAGTCTAATAATAGCAGGGCGGAAGCTGTTCTTGAACTTACTGGTGCATGAGTTCAAGCTTCTGCAACTTCTGCCTGATAGAGGTTGTAGGAGAAAATTGCTGGAGTGCGATGGGTCTTTGATGATGTTAACAGCCTTTCTGCGGCAATGGGCCATGTAAAAAGAGTCCATGGATGGGAGGTTGGTTTCCGTGATGGTCTGGGCTGTGCACACAAACTTCTGTAGTTTCATACGGTCCTGGGCAGAGCAGTTGCCGTACCAGGCCATTATGCACCCAAACCGTATGCTTTCAGTGGTGCATCTATAAAAGTTGGTGAGGGACATTGTGGACATGCCAAATTTCCTGAGCCACCTGAGGAAGAAGAGGCATTGTTTTGCCTTCTTGACCGTTGTGTGTGTGTCAAGGAAGTAGTCCTCAGTCAAGACAAGGGAAACAACCTTCAGTCAGGGGGTCCCAGCACAGTAACTTAAGGGCAGCCACTGATTTCAGTCCAGGGGTCAAGACATCGTCACTCAGCAGCTTGGGGCACTCAGGGGTTCCATATCATGACATTCAGCAGAGTCTACCACTGTCAGTCTAGTAGGTCCAGGACAACCAATCTTGGGATTTAGGTGGGGAGGCAATGGCCTAGTGGTATTATCGCTGGACTGTTAATCCAGAGACCCAGACAATGTTCTGGGGACCTGGGTTCGAATCCCACCACGGCAGATGGTCGGATTTGAATTTAATAAATGCCTGGAATTAAGGGTCTAATGATGACCATGAATCCATTATCGATTGTTGGGAAAAACCCATCTGGTTCACTAATCTCCTTTTAGGGGAGGAAACTGCCATCCTTACCTGGTCTGGCCTATGTGTGACTCCAGACACACAGCAGTATGGTTGACTCTTAACTGCCCTCTGGGCAATTGGGGATGGGCAATAAATGCTGCCTAGCCAGCAACACCCTCATCCCTTGAATGAATTTTAAAAAAAAGTAAGTCATTTGGGGAACAACAAAGAGATCAGTCAGGGGTCTGGTCAGTCATCATTTGGGACTGTCAATGGATAGCCCATAGTCCATCCTCTGGTTTGTCCACTAAAGATCAAGACAGGAGAACAGGGAGCAAGTGCTCTGGTAGGGAAGCTGGGGAACTGGATAGTGGGAATTAGAGGCAGCATGCTGGGGTGCAGAGGGGAAAACAGCTGTGTATGGGTAACTGAACATATAAGGAAGAGAAATGATGGCGAATGGGAGGGAAAGTAGCAATGCAGGAGGAGGCTTTATTGACAGTCAGCACCACTTTGGATTTGATGGACTGACTGTGCATTTCTACGTCTGGCACAATGATGCAGTATGCCTGGGGCCCAGGGGTAAGACGGAGGTGAACCCCTTTCTTAAAAAAAAGGTTGGGTGGGAATGTCGGGAAGATCAAAGCTGATGGGATTGACAGGCAGAGCAACCAAGAAGGGAATTTGAAGATTCAAGGTATCCCCTACAGTGACTGACTGAGTCTATGACTCACTCCGTGAATAGTGACTGCTGCCCTTGCAGCATAGCTAAAAAGGCAAGTTTCAGAGAATAGTGTGAGAAATCTCAATAGGACTCCCCGAGAGAAACCATCCATGAAACTCACCAAAATTGACAGACAATTTTTTGTAAACTTTGTCCCCATGTCCTTGTCGTTATTTCCACCCATTTCTGCCACATCCAAGAGTTCTGCCAACTCTGGCCTCTCGTCCTGCAAAGCTTCACATGGAGTATCGGGAAAGTGAACAGATTACTTATAGGTTGTTATAGGTTTTCAACCATCATCTGGGGCTTCCCTTGCAGAATAAACAGTTCATACAAAATTTAGTGTAGTAGAACTAAAATGCTGCAATAAAAGAAATTACTCGTGAATTGGAGCTTTCATAGCAGAGGTTAAAATATGTTTTGTATGTGACCTGAATTACCACTCAAAGTCTGTTTGCTACAAGACTTTTGGGCTGTATTCTGAATTTTTTGTTGATCTGACCCTCATTCACATTCTTTGGAGAGCTATTGGTTTGTGTCTCTTCCCTTCCTCATTCACGTTTCTCATTTGCAGGTTATTAGTACTGCAGCAGTGCTGTCATGTAGCATTGTTCTTGCGGGCTCGTCATTGATGTTACTGAGTCGGAAGAGGCATGATAATGCTTACCAGATACTACAGCGTGACTCTATTTCCAGCAATACCAGTGAGGATCCTAGCCGAACAACAGCTACAAATGTTACTCCTGATGTAGAATTTGCAACTGGAGACGGTGATGGTCTGTTTGATTTAAATAACATGAAATGACAGATGTAGATTTATTCTCATTTTCCCCCTCAAGATACTATGTGCTCTTTATTTTCTAATTAAACAAAGATAGTATGCGTTGCTTCCCTGTATCTCACCTGTGTTCCGCAGAGGGTTTGCATTTTGTTTCTTTATTCACATTAGTATATTTAGCAGAATGTTGAATTTTAGGATTGACCTTAAAATCATTGAAGCTGGTAGGTTGAATGAGCATTTAGAGATGATCATTTAGTGATGCTGACTCAACACATAATCCCAGACATTATACAATATGGTCAATAGTAGTCAACACAAAAATAAGCTAAATTGGCTTGATACAGTAATATGTGGTGTTGCCTTTGACAACAAACACATTTGACATGTAAACTCCTACAAACAGCAATGTGACAATTACAAGGTGATCTGCTTTGATTGAGGGGTACATATTGACCAGTCATCAGGAATAACTCTCCTGATAGTCTTGAAGGTAATGAGATGGAATCATTTATATCCACCTGCTAGAGCAGATGGGCTCTCTGTTTAACATATCTGAATGTTGACATCTTTAACAGTGTGTTGAAAGGTGAATCCTTGCCACAGCTTGTAATGGTATAATTTACATCTTGAATTGCTACCACTATCCCCTTTCCTGGTAAGGATCTAAAGGGCCTACTTTGTCTAGTGTGATAGAGAAAATCTAGTAACTAATAGTCTAATGAGAAGTAACTTTTGCCTTAAACAAGATGTAGTTTATTGCGTGATATTGGGAGCAAGGTATGTTGTTATAATAGATATTATTACTGAGACCACAAAAGAAACATAGAAACATAGACATTAGGAGCAGGAGTAGGCCATTTGACCCATCGAACCTGCTCTGCCATTCATTATGATCATGCTGATCATCCAGCTCCAACATAGTATAGCATACGTACTCCATACAGCATACTCCATAGTCTGTTCCCGTCTTTCCCCCCAATATCCTTTGATCCCTTTAGCCCCAGGTTTTATATCCATATAATGTTTTGGCCTCGACTACCCTCTGTGGTAGCAAATTCGTCCGGTTCACCACTCTCTGGATGAAGAAATTTCTCCTCCTCTCAGTCCTAAATGGTTTACCCCATATTTTTACACTGTGACCCCTGATTCTGGACTCCCATGGCCATCAGGAACATTTAATCCTGCATCTACCCTGCCTAGTCCTGTTAGAATTTTATAGGCTTTCAGATTCTCCATTCATTCTTTTAAACTCCAAACATAATCCTAACTGCTTCAATCTCTTCTCATGCATCAGTCCCACCATCCCAGGGATCAGCATTCCCTCACCAAGGCCATGTACAATTGCAGCAAGACATTCCTGCTCCTGTACTTGAACCCACTCGCTATGAAGACCAACAAATAATTTGCTGCTGCATTTGGTGTACAAGGATGCTCAGATCTCGTTGCACATTTCCCTCTCTCAATTTATAGCCATTCAGATAATCATCTGTCTTCCTGCTTTTGCAACCGAAGTAGGTAACCTCACATTTATCCACACGTACTGCATCTGCCGCGCATTTGCCTAATCACTGTGCTTGTCCAAATCACGCTGAAGCATTTCCACATCCTCCTCAAAGCTCCTCTTCCCACCCAGTTTTGTGTCTTCTGCAAATTTGGAGATGTTACGTTTAGTTCCCTCATCTAAATCATAAATATATATTGTGAATATCTGGGGTCCTAGCACTGATCCCGTGGTACACACCAGTCACTGCCTGCCATTTGGAGAACGATCCATTTATTCTCACGTTTTGTTTCCTGTCTGCCAACTAATTTTCTATCCATCTCAATACACTGCCCCCAATCCCATCTTTAATTCTACACACGAATCTCTTAAGTGGAACTTTGTTGAAAACCTTCTGAAGGTCAACTCTGAGTTATGTCCTCGAACAATTCTGACAGAGATGTCAAGCATCATTTTCATTTCATAAATGTCTAATCCTGTCGCTATTTTTCCTAAGCGCTCTGCAATTAAATCTTTAATAATGGACTTGAGCATGTTCTTCATTAATGACTTCAGGCTGGCTTGTCTTTAATTCCCAGTTTTCTCTCTACCTTCCTTTTCAAAAGTAGAGGGATTACGTTAGCTAACCTCTATGCTGTATTATCTTTCTAGAGCCTATCGAATCCCCTATTTCTAGGGCCACTTTCTTAAGTACTCTGGGATGTAGATCATTAGGCATTGTGGATTTATTGGCTTTCAGTCCCAACACCATTTCCCTAATAATATGAATTTCCTTCAGTTCCTCTCTCACTAAACCCTGCGTTCCCCAGCATTCATATGATATTTGTGTCCTCCTTTGTAAACACAGAAATATAAATTTAATTGGGTCAGCGATTTCTTTGTTTCCCCCTTTATAAATTCCCTTGTTTCTATCTGTAGGGGAAACCTACATTAGTCTTCACTAACCTTTTTCTCTTCACATACCTATAGTAACTTCTGTGTTGGTTTTTATGATCCCACAAGCTTAACCTCAAACTTTTTTTTTGCAATCAATCCCTTAGGCCTCTCTTGCTGAATTCTAAACTGCTCCCGCTCCTCAGATCTGATTTTTTTTTCTGGCTAATTTGTATGCCTCTTGGATCTAATACTATCTCTAATTTTTGTGGTTTGGTGAACTTTTTACTTTTTTGCCAGACCAGAATAAACAATTGCCGTTAGATGTAGGAGCAGAATTAGGCCATTTGGCCAATTCAGTCTGCTCCACAGTTCGATCATGGCTGACATGTTTCTCAACCTCTTTCTCCTGTCTTCTCCCTGTAATTATTGCGTGAACTCTTTGAATGTTTGCCATTGCCTTTCCACCATCATGCCTTTGAGTAATTTTCCCCATTCTATCACAGCTAAGTCACACTTCACGCCGAAGTAGTTTCCTCCATTTAGACTCAGGACCCTTGTCTCTGAATCATCCACATCACTGTCTATCTTGATGAGGAATTCTGTCAAATTATGGTCACTCAATGCCAGGGGCCTCACACAGCTTGATTGCTGATTATTTCTTTCTCATTACACAATACCTAATCTAGGATGACCTGTTCTCTAGTTGGTTTTCAATTTATTGGTGTAGAAAACCATCCCGTATATACACCCGGAATTCCTCACCTACAGTATTGTTGCTAATTTGATTCACCCAATTGATATGCAGATTAAAGTCATCCATAATTACAGATATTCCTTTATTGCATGCGATGTTAGGCCTTAATTTTTCAAGATCCTAAGTTATTCTCTTGCCCAAGTCCATGTAGCATAAGCATTTTGGGCAGTGCTTAATGCACTCCTCAGCATAATCCTTTCAGACTCTTACACTCTAATACAACATACATCAGCTCTGCAGTGTTGTGTCAGCCTTAATTTTTGCATTCAGGCAACTTTAAGACTCAGATGCAACATTCCTACTAATTGAACCATGGTTAACATTATAACAGCATGGGCTTATTGCTGATGACTGCAGCCAATGAACACCATGGGGAGTGCTGACTACATGTAGAAATCATAGGGAACAGATGATCCCAGTATCCGTTTGTCCATTTTTAGGTGTTTAACAATTTAAACCCCACCCACATCCACCACCCTCAATCCTGAATGCTGTCTATCAAGAAAATACTCTATGCTAATTTAGGCACAATACCAGAGACCTGCCAGTCTTGATATAACAATACTCAACAAGCAGTCTGTGCCTACTAAGAAAAAATAGCAAAGGGTGAAAAAGTTGCAATAACTGATTTACATTTTGAAAAGATAAAACTGCTGAGAAGTATGTAAATGCCATTTTAGGTAACATTGGTACTAATTAGTTTGTGAATGTTTGCATTATTGTACAAAAATAATGAAATATTTTCAATGAAATTTTGTAAGAAAACAAAGATTCTTAGGTTTCATTTGAGAGAGCAACACCTTCAACTCCCATTGCTCACTTACCAACAATCTCATCAATTAGGGCTCATTCCCAACTTTCGCATAGTTCACCACCTCCTCTCATACTTCAAACTAATGCTGAAAATGTTTTGTTTTATTTTTCTGGTGTCAGCCTCCATTTGTCCAATTTGGACACAATTGGGGCCGTTGATGCTGGAGAAGAGTTGGACATTGAAAGTCACACATCCACCTTTTGATTTTAACACCTATCTCCTCACAACTTCCACCTGTGGTCCCCTCAAAGAAAATTGCTTATGTTTTCACTGGTCACAGTCTCCATGGCTAACACAGTGTGGAGCTGGAGGAACACAGCAGGCCAGGCAGCATCAGAGGAGCAGGAACGCTGACGTTTCGGGTCGGGACCCTTTTTCTGAGGAAGGGTCCCAACCCGAAATGTCAGCTTTCCTGCTCCTCTGATGCTGCCCGGCCGGCTGTATTGCTCCAGATCCACACTGTGTTATCTTAATTAATCAAAGGATTGGATTCTGAGTCATACAGACCATCAGTCGAGACCTACTGTTGAGGAGACCTAACGGTAAAGAGATAAGTGATGCAAGTGGAAGAGGGCTGGAGGAGGTCAGAGGCAAGAGACCACTTGCCCCACCATCCATGCCTCTGATTGCCCCCAGATTTAGGTTAAATGTAGCCCTCTCACAACCATCCAGCCAGGCTGTCCTGGTTTCGAATTGGGAAACCAGCTAATTTTCTTTCCTGCCAGAAAGGCAGGTAATTGTGAAGGTGGCAAACTGAAGCCTTTAAGCTGCTGATAATTGACCACTTAAGGGTCTCAATTGCTGGCAGGTCTTGCCCAGAACTTAGTAAGGTGGTGCAAATTGGGTGAGTATTTCCCCAGAATTAAATTACCCAAATATTTCTGCTTGTTGGCACCTCAAGGGAATGGGGAATTCCACCCATGTGGTGTAACAACTTCGGAGGAGATTGTGGATAAATTTCTTTAAAGTGTAAAACTAAACCGTACCTTTATTGGGCTTGAAGTGTCTCAGCTCCTAATTCCATATGTAAATCTTTATTTTATTTTGTTGGCGAGGTATGAAAATTAACATTTAAGCTGCTTCTTCACTGACAGAAGGATGTCCATGTCAGATGGAAATTCGAAGCACAATATGTTGTTCCAGCCAGCAAGTTCAGAATAATGACAGAAGTATAAATGAGGCATCGTTGAATGGTATGTTTTGTGAAACAATATTGATTGACTTTTGAAGTGTAACATATTAAATATTTTGATACTTAAAAGGAGCACAAAATACATATGCATACTGTAGGACTTTTATTCACAATGATCTAGAAATGCCTATCCAGCTGAATGTTGTGGTATGGTATTTAACAGGGAGTTCAGCAAAAATGCAACTGGTTTAAAACTTAAACAGGCTGCATTGCATGTCATGCAACCTTGTATTTGTGGCTGTTATCTTCATTTTTGAGTTAAATAAATGGATTTTTCGTTATGGGCTGATGCAGTATTTAGCTATTTCATCAGTAGATCTGGTGGTTTGAGTCTGATATTGATAAATTTTCTTCCCTGCAGTTAATAAAAAAACTCAAAACAATAAAATGGTAGCTGCTGTATTTACAATATGTTACTTATGATACATTTTGCAGCAGAACAATGTACAACATCATGCAACGCCGAAAACTGCGTATTGATACAAGAAGAGCAGCACTTACAGAATGCTGATCCACAGCTGGCCAGGCACGTGCTGCTGTGCTTACTTCTCATTGTAGGCTTGTTTGCTGTAAGTCTGACATTTAACGTTACCATTACAGGAAAGCAATTCATTTTAATCAAATAACAGAAATGTTATTTTATCATCCGTAGTTTTATCTTCTACCTTTCTCAGATTCCCTCCCCTTCTTTCCTGAAAGTTGTTTCTTGTTGAACAATTTTCCAGACAGTGCTAACTTTCCAGTGGTGTTCCCAAGGTACCCATCACAGAATGTCTACAGTGTGGAAGCAGGCCATTTGGCCCATCAAGTCCACACTGACCCTCCTGAAGAGTGTCCCACCCACACTGCTATCCCATCCCTCTAACCCTGTATTTCCCATGTCTAATCCACCTAACCTACACACCTGGATACTATTGGCAATTTAGTATGGCCAGTCCACCTAACCTGCACATCTTTAGACTGTGGGAGGAAACCAGAGCACCCAGAGGAAACCCACACAGACATGGGGGAAAACATGCAAACTCCACATAAACAGTCGCCCGAGGGTCGAAATCGAAAACGGAGCCCGCCTGTAATTTTCTGTCTGTGCTGCCGCTATTTTAGTCATTGCCATTTTCATT
>NC_063338.1:43520960-43542922 GCF_021869965.1 Rhincodon typus
GGCCTAAACAGTAATGGTGGAAATGTTTGCCTAGAAAATTATATGTTTTAGATTAGCCATTCTCACTGGGCTTGCATGGGAGTGTAGAATGCATAGGGGTAGAGTCATTGAATATTGAGGTAGATAAATGTTCGATGAATAAAAGAATTAAAGACGGGAATGTGAAATTGAGGCGACAATCGGATCAGATCATTATTGAAAGGCAAGCAGGCTTGAACCAAATGGCCTACACGTGTTTCTAATTCATACGTATTTGTATTAATTGTATAAATAACAGTTTGATTTATTTCTTCTTTTAATCATTTTTCAGAACGTATCCAGTTGTTTGTGGTGGTTGTTTAATCATGAGCCAGGTCGCCTTTACGTTGAGCTACAGTTCTTCTGTATAATCTTTAATTTTGGTCAGGTTTGTGTTTCTGATATGACTGCTTTGTCTCCGATATTTCAACAGGAATTGATTTAGTGATAAATTTCAATCTAATTGCTAAATAATAAACCTACTTTTCTGTTTCCTTTCAGGGTTTTATTTCTTTTGGCATATTTGGGCTTGATAAACATTTAATCATACTTTCATGTAAAAAGAGGTAAATAATTTTCTTCATAAAGCCAAATAGTCCTGTCTCTCACTCTTAAAAGAAGTGACAATTCAGGTCGCATTAAACCAACAAGCCGAGGATTTCAAATGGTGTCTTGCTACTGACCATCACTACAACTTGTTAATCACAGTTACACAAGCTTTTCCAGCCTTGGAAAACTTGAAATAATCAAAAAATATGGTTTGCTATTTAAGTAATCTGTTTAGCTGCAGTCATGAGATCCATAGGTTATTCTCTTCTACCATTCTGGCTGAAATGTAGAAACCTGGTTCGCCAGTGGTACAGTGAAGGATGTCAAAGGGGACAAAATATAAAAAAAAATGTTGGAATGCCAGAGGATTGCTATATTAGCATAAAGCTTTTATGCATTTGTCTATGATGTTCTGACTGTCTACATATCTTTCTTTATATGAACATGTAAAATGGGAGCTCCTTTTGTAACTTGTCGATGGACAAATCTACTTGTCAGTCTGTGATAACACAAGTGCTTTCACACTGAGTGAAGAGTGCAATCTGAATGTGACAAGTTTACAAACACGTTTTCTGTTACATATATGGAAATAGAAGATTATAATGGAAACGTTTGACAGATATGCATGTCAGATTAAATCTTTTATATCTATTTTATAGTATGCATTATATTGATAAAGGCATCTTGTGTAATTTGGATTGGCATAAAGCAATGATTCATGTAACATCTGTTGATCCACACTGGTGGAATCTACATTTCTATTCCCATTATCCTGGGTGAAGTTTTTTTTTTTTTTACTTTTGTTATACTGTTGGCGAACTGCTTTCATGCAGTTAAACAATACATTATTTTCAGCCTATGACTGAAAATATTATTGTACTCTTCGTGCAGCTACCAGGATGGGTTAGCAGGACTACCAGGCTGGCAGAAAGCAAACTAGATGGCCCATTTTTGTTTAACAGTTCCCATGTTCCAACCCAAGCATGATGCAATCAGCTGAAGTTGAGGATTACCTACATTTGGTATATTTTGGCATGTCTTTCATTAATAATTTCTGGTTAACTTGACAGACTGGAATTCCTATTGCACGGAAGAAACATAGGACAGACCGATGATACGTTGACTGATGACATAAGATTGACTTGCCAACAGTTTTCACAATATCATAAGGGTCAATGTGCCAGAGACATCGTCAAAGAGAGGAGGTATGAATTTAAGTTAGCATGCCTCATTGTGCTCATCAACCTTGGCATTGGCAATTAATTCATTGCATTTTATTAATTTGCTTGGACTTACTTCAATCTGAAAATTTTTGCATGAATTTTCTAAAATTGACTAATATTCTTAGTACTTATTTTTAAAGGCTGGAATCTTGATATTATTTGAATTCACCACATTTTCTTTTATTCCTTTAATATTTTGCTCAACAATATAATGTTTAATTGTGGTTCAGCACATTCATGAGTAAGCCAATAGACATGTTGTTTGCAGAAAACTTAAAAATATATGTTGTATTGAGAACAGTACTATTAATACTTTATTTAGAAATACATTGCACATTTGTTAGTACATTACTCTGCAAAAACACACTATTTGTGCTTACTAAATTTTTCTTTTTCTAGTGTTTTTATGTTATGAATGGTATGCTGTTTGAAACCGGGATGAATAATTTGCACAGTGTAACACTTGAAAATTGCACTTCATTTATGTTTGAAACAGAATAAAGATGCAAAATTCTGGCTTTAGCCAGTTTTCTCAAATGATTTAATAAGTATTAAACAATAATGAAATAAGTATTAAATAATAAATTGATCCATTATTATGGATATCAGTGGTAAGTAAGTTTGGTTTCACTTCAGTGCTGTCAGCAAAATAGCAGCATTTAATTCTTGCCACAATCATTTTTGACACGTTAGTGTCTCACAGCGCATGGTACATTTTTGAAAAATGTTTTTCCTAATCACTCCAGGGATGGAACAAGAAAAGCTGGTTATTCTTCAGTCATAATCCGGCCCCTCTGGTTTGCATGTTATACATGGGTGAGGTGGGGTGGGGGCTTGGGTACAGTAAGGTTGGTGCAAGGGTAGGTATGTGCAGAGTACAAGAGTTTAGGATGAAAAAGGCAGAAGTTTGAGCTTCCTTTATGATGTGTTCAATTCCACAGCTTGCATATTGTCTCCTGACAAGTTTCCTGCCTGGAAGGGAGTTTGATTGACAGGCTTCACTTCAGGATAGGTGCAGAGGACTCCAGAGCCGGTCACAGGTGTAGGTCCAATCCCCAACCACAGGTGTCTTTGTATTAGGGTGGGTGATTTTGTAGAGCCACGGGGAATCATACCTGCTTCTCCTGGGCCAAAAGCAGTGCTGGGAAAATATTTAGTTTCTCCCTGAAGTTGTCTACACATTCTCTTGAGGTCCAATAAACCTAGCCAAGCCAAGTTGAATCAACAAAGCGGGTTAAATCAGAAGTTATCAGTCTAATCAAAATATTTAAATTGCCAATCCATCTCCCGAGAGCAGATTGGCTGCCTGCCCCTTACCTCATCTCTATTCAATCCAAAAGTGGTTGAGAAGAGATGGGTTGGAGTCTGGTTTGAGAGTTTTCAAATTTTAATACTTTATGAAGCTGCTTTGGGAAGTGGGTGCTTTAAGATTTGCCATCCCTCAGAACAGATTAAGATTCTCCATCCATCAGGATAGATTACCTGAAGTTGCTGGAATATGTTCCGAGGGACCAGGGCATGCTCAAAATCTTGGGAGGAGTGCAACGCCAAGGTGAGGCAGTAACTGGGCTTTTTGGGAGCACAGCTCCCTCCCCATTGGCAGGTAAAGAACTTGGATTTCAGGCGTGAGGCAATTTCTCTGTTGAATGTTGTGCAGGTCTAGCCCATTCCACTTCATCTGAAGGTCCAAGATGAACCTGTCCACATGGACACCATGTACAAAACCCTGGAGAGAGAGAGAATGAGAGAGTATGTGCAATGCTGCCTTCAACATGATGGGCACCTTTCTGCATAGACCCTCAGTATACAAACATCAAATGTCACTATGGTTCTACCTGTCCCCAATGTTGCAAAGGATGGGCTGGCCAAGTAGTTGGATGATGCCATATCATCTGTCCTTCATGAAGAAATTTGCAAAGAAAAACACCTTTAACCACAAGTTTTTTCAGGAAGTGGTCAACATATAGCCTGTGGGAAAAGAAGAGGGGGTGGATCTTGTCAGGTTGTTCCCTGAGCAGAGAAACCCTTGGTTTTCTTAATCTGGGCCTGGATGTTAGATGAGCAGTCTTACAACAAAATGGTTTTGGAAAGTACGTGTGAAAGTTGGACTTTCTGTGTAACTTTTGAATGATACTACAGTATGGTTTACTTGAACCCAGCTTTAGATAGATACATTGATTTGGGCATCATTCGACCCAAGTTTTAATTTCCTACCATGCCACCTTGTTCTACTGTTTTTTGGTATTTCCTTTCCTATGAAACAGTGATGTGAGACTTGCAGACCAAGTGGATGAATCATTCCTTTGACACAGGTGTGGTGCAGAAACCTTCGCAGATGTCTTCCAAGGCTGTGATCTAGTGGACTGGTTGATTCAAGTTGGTCTGGCCCATGACCGAAGTGAAGCTGTTAAGTATGGAGACCGATTACTAGAAGGTGGTGTCATTCAACACATTGCCAACGAACATTCATTTCAGGATGAATCTTTGTATTATCGCATGTTGCAGATGAATGAAGCATGATTTGTACTATTAGAGCTGCTTTAAAGCTAGAGATTAAATCTACAAGATTTTCTTCATTGCTATAAACCACAGTATGATATACTTTAAATTTCTGCCTTTTTAAAATACTTCACACTATTAACCAAAGAATTTGGAATCCCATTTACTAAATAAAATTATTAAGTTTGCTTCCAAGTTTTTAAGATGTAACCTCATGCTGCTTAATGCATTGAATGTAATCTCATATCCATCAAAATGTTAAATGTGACAGTAATGTCAAGGTGGACAATGATTTTAGCGTTTGCCTTCCATTGTATTGTAAACGTATTTGAGTCAAAGTGATGAGATCACAGTGAAGTATTAAGTTAACATTTCATGTTCTATTTGTTAGAACAGAAAAGCTGAAAACTGCTTTTGCAACAGATGGGCGTTCTTTATGGAATTAGACACTGACATTTAAAAGCCTTCAATCTTCCATGTGTTCACTCATCGCTGTACCAGCCTTGGGATTTCTCTTTAACATTAATAAAAAAAAAAAAGAAAAATTGACTAAAACAGGGTAAGAAATACAATGAACTGAACATTACACGAGTCATTAATTAAATGTAAATTACATTCTTAATGACTCCAGTCTCTATATGTATCTTCATAACGGGTATGCTACAGTTTGCATAACTAAATGTTTAAAAATTGCACTTTAAGTTAAAAGGGGTTCTTTTAAATTCAATATAAGACATGTAATATACTGTGAGAGCTGAATCTTTTAACTTTATTTATCCAAAGTATCTGTTCAACACTGAATTGTCAAAGATCAAGAAAGAATCTGATAGAATAGAAGTGGGTTGTCATCCCAATTTCTTTTTAACTTGCTTTTAGCTGTATAGTAAAATAATAAAAAACATATCATTTTTTGGAATGTAAGGTTCTGGTATTATAATATTTTGATATGTTTAGAATGTAGCCAAGTCCTGTACAAACGAAGAAATAAAACATTTTTAATACTTGAGTTTCTAGAAGTCTGGAATAGTTTTGTATTTCAAATGGGTAGTTAGATAATATATGGCTGAATTTAAAATTCAAACTCCATTTGTCTTCATTTAAACATTGCATATCTCATGCTGAAGACTGATAGGGTCTTAGATTATTGATCTGTATTTGGTTTTCTTCTGTAGCATTTTTTTTTTTTTTTTTTTTTTTTGAAATTTAGTTGTAGTTTAATAATTTAAGTAGTCAAATTAAGACACAGTGTGGAAACAGGCCCTTTGGCCCAACAAGTCCACACAGGCTCTGAGCATCCCATCCAAGCCACCTGATCAACACATCCCTGAACACTAAGGGCAATTTAGCATGGCCAATCCATCTAGCCTGCACATCTTTGGATTGTGGGAGGAAACCGGAGCACCCGGAGGAAACCCCCACAGACACAGGGAGAATGTGCAAACTCCACACAGACAGTCACCCAAGGATGGAATCGAAACCGGTCCCTTGTGTTGTGAGGCAACAGTGCTAACTACTAAGCCACTGTGGCTTTGCCTGGAGAAACTTCTAGGGTATGTGCACATTTAATGAAAGTGCTCAAAAAAGATGGTTTTTTTAAGCTTAAATTTGTAAATTTGTTAAAAATCAATTCCTCTTTAGGTTACATTTTCCACACAATGATGCAATTGATCCAAACCTGAATTGGAATCTAGGCAAAATGATAAAGTGAAAAAATGCTGTTTTGACATTACTGATATACATTCCAAATGCACTGGCCTTCTCTGAAAATACTGGCCAGGAACCACATTCTTTTTTCTTTTGAGTTGTTTAAACATAATGTATTGATTTTTTTTTCCTAGGCTAAGGATTTACTGTCAAGATTTTTAAGTAATTTACATAATAAAGTATAACTGATTGGACCCATTTCCTCTGGTGCTGCAATAGCTTTAGGCTTACTCACGTCAATGCATAAGGATAGACTTTGATCTTGACTGAAATCATTCTGCATTGATTGTCTTTTTATGGACCCTGAGCTGCCATGTCTGTCTCAAGTGGTCAGATATATCTTTAATTTGAAGCATTAATTGCCTGCAGTAATTAGGAGGATAAACTGTGGTGTTATCCCTCAAAAAGATTAATGTATTATTAAACTAAATCGGAATTGGACAATCTGCTGACAGGTCATAGGAGATTTGCATTTCCACTTAGTGAGTACCATGTAGGGCCTCATTTTATTGGAACAGTTGCCACCCAATTCCAGAAAATCTTTCATAGGAAGTGCATACTGTTAGGACTAAGAGATGAGCCTATTGTAATAAATAACGTGCATGCAATATAGTCTAAAAAAAATGCTGTATACTCATCTGTTGATTTTCAAGGTATCAATTGTGAATGGCACTATGAATCATTGTGTTCTGTCATTGCTGTGTCCTTTATTCTTCACTGATAAGAAAGCTGGGTGCTCCGCCTTAATCTGCTGTTTGAGCACAGACCTGATTGGAAAGAGCATCAGCATGACGATGAGAGTGCGCTATGTAAGCCCAAGTGGGTTTTCTCAGGTGATTTTATACTGCTTGCCTCATTACATATGCACCAGCCCTCTTATACTTCCACTTTCACGCAACCTTGCACTCAGCAGTGATAGAAATAGTTGTCACTACTGGGATTTTCTGGGATTCTTGCTGTTGGCACCATATTTAAATGCCAGCTGGGGACTGCCAATCTCACTTGCCATGTGGGAAGAATTGCCTCAGATGGCCAACAGAGGCAATTTGGACAGCTTAGGACTGCTGCCTCACAGCACCAAGGACCTGAGTTCAATTCAGTTGGGTGACTACTTGGAGTTTGTACATTCTCCCCATGTCTGTTTGGGTTTCCTCTGGGTGCTCTGGTTTCTTCCCACAATCTAAAGATCTGCAGGTTGGGTGGATTGGCCATGGTAAATGTGAGGTCATGGGGATTGGGTTGGATGCTCTTCAGGGGGCATACACTTGATGGAGTGAAGGGCCTCTTTCTGCACTGTAGAGATTTGTACATTTTTATGAATTTGGCACCCGATTTGCTTAGAGGGCTCTCAACGGTTGGGGAGAAGATGTAAGCATCGTCTTTGTGTGTGTGTCTGATCCACTTGCTTATTTAGTGGAACTTGTTTTACATTAATAATGAGACATATTTACCATGAGACATGGTTTATTACCTTTGAAAGACAAGATATATATAATATGCGACTATAAAGCCTGTCATTCCCTCTAATTTCCAGAGTAACCTTACAGTTCTTAAATGCCTATGCCCTTACACTGGTTTAAAAATCTGTTTTGGAAGCACAAGATGATTAAAAGAAAAGTTTATACTACCCTGATAATAGCTGGTTGAACTGAAGTTGAGGCTGTTCTTCCTGCTTCTCAGTCCTGATGTTTTCTCTGACGTGTGTGAGGGATCCTTTGGTTTTGAGTGGCCTCTTTTAACTACAAGTAGTTGAAAACAAAGTGTTGGAAATCACAGCAGGTCAGGCAGCAGCTGTGGAGAGAAAGCAAGCTAACATTGAGTCTAGATGACTCTTCGTCTGCGTTTTGTCATAAATAAATTATTTATTTATGATACTGTCTGACCTGTTGTGATTTCCAGCACTTTTTGTTTTCAGTACAGAACAGATGCCAGCGTCTGCAGTAATTTGCTCCTCTTTTAACTGGCCATCTGGGTCATTCCCAAGTCTAGTGGCTTAATGGCCATTTGATGTAACAATATAATTGTCATAATTCAGTTCCTCCAATGACAATTGAGTTTCTGTCCCAGGAAAAATATTATAAGACAGTATTGAATATTGTGATTTCTCTATTGATTGAGCTAACCCTAGGAACCAGGCTGTCTCAAAAACAGTTCTACGGAAAATCCAATCTATTGCTCTACCCAAAACTTACCTGCATTGTATCATCAGCACCTACTTAATATTCAGTCAAGGTGAATGGCTTGCATGTCTTAAAAACCAAAAGAACTGCAGATGCTGGAAATCAAAATCAAAAACAAAAACAGAAATTGCTGGAAAAACACAGCAGGTCTGGCAGCATCTGTGGAGAGAAATCGGTGAATGTTTTGAATCCTTTGACCCTGCTTCATAAGTCTCAAAGCTCCAAGCCTCCTAGCTGAATATCTCAGTTCCACTGTCTCATTAACACTTATTCAATATAATCGATCAAGGTAACTGGTTAGCATACCTTTGTGTCTGGCTTGATCCAATTCCCAGCATGCTGTTCTGTTGGCAAGTTTTCACAGTATGCCATTTAGTTGGCCAATGTTGCTTTTAGTGTCCCAAAAGAGCTGTTATTTGAAAGGGACATTCCATTACGTACAAGGAGGACTGTTCTCTTTGCTCAGGACTGTCAGTAGACCTTGCCAGCCCTGGTTCAAACTTGCCACTCTGGTCGGTATGGTGTCTATGGTCTGGAGGAATGCTCAGCAATGCAGGAAGAGGGTTAATGACCTTCCGCAGACTGCAAGTGTAAGTGCCACCATCTTCTGTCTGCTACTGCACCCACCTCATACCAAGGCTAATGCTCTGCCACCCTCACTACTGCATGCAGCAACTTTCCTCAATCACACAATTCCTCCAAGAAAATCATACTATTTTTTTATCCACGTCAAGAATTTCATTTTTCTGGTCTCACCATATTTTCCCAACTGGATCTGCATTTCCCCATGTTATTCAGGGGCTGGAAAAATTCAGTCTATGATTTCCATTTAAGAAAACCACATTTACTCTGCCTGATTACCTCAAACTTTTTAAAGAATCCCTATTACACCCCACCCCATTATAAAGGCACCATGATCCCAGAGGTCCATAGGGCTGCTCTCTCATCAGAGAGCGAGAGAAATGACTGTGGTGAGTTTAACCTAAGGGTCACCCCACCTTAGATGAGGGGCAAGAACGAGTTGGTGGGACCTCAGCTGGTTTAATCTCTTTATTAAAAGCTTTTAACAACTTCGATACGATAACGTAAGGTAAAGGGCCTGTAGACTCCTGTTTTCGGTCTTTTTGAGTGAAGAAATTGCATTCACTATCTTCTTATTCAAAGGAACTGTCTGGAATGTAGGCAATTTTGGAAAATTAAAACCAGTGCATCTACTATCTCACTAGCTACTTCTTTTTAGATTCTACAATGAAGCCCCAGTATCTGGGGTCTTGTAAGCCTACAGCTCCAACAAGCCTAGTACCACTTCCTTGGTGATTACAATTTTCTTGTATGTCTCCCTTCCATCCATTGCCTGATTTATAGCTATTTCTGGAGTGTCACTTGTATCCTCTACAGTGAAGACCAATGCAAATTACACCTGCCTTCTCCCTTTTCTTTTATTAGTTCTCCAGACTCACTTTCTATAGGACCACTCACTTTGACAACTTTAAGACATCTACAGAAACTCTTACTCTGATTAATTATATTTCTAGCCAGCTTTCATACTGTCATTTTTTTCTTTCCTTAACCTTTCGTCATTGTTTGTTATTTTTTATGCTCTACAATCTTTTCACCTGCTGTTCATCTTTGAACAATTGTGTTTAATTTTGATAGTTTTTTTTTAGTTAAACATAGTTGATAGGTCCCCCGCTTGTTTTTTTTTTCCTTTCTTATTGAGCTGTAACTAATCTCTTCTGAAATTTCCCCTTAAATGTCTGGAACTTCTATTGACTAATCCCTTCACCTTATTTGCCAGTTCATTTTAGCTAGCTCTGCTTCTTTTCCTCATAATTAGTCCCACCTGACCTAGAGGTGTGTCATTACTAATCAAAGGACTAGTCTTCACCCCCACTCTTCTCTTCCTCAAATTGATTTTTACATTCAGTCATATTATGATCACTGATACGTAGGATTAATTAATGACCTTAGTGAAGGTGCCCCTATCTGGTCAGCTTCAGAATATGCTATTCTAAGAAATGATCAGAAAAACATTGAGCTACTCATCTAGGCTACTTTTGTCTATCCAATCTTTCCAGGCTAGCTGTAGTCTAAAATCCCCCATGAGTATTACCATGTTTGTTCTGACGAACTGCCATTTTTTTTTTCTTTACTGCATCTGCCTACTGCTAGGAGGTTTGTACACCACTCCTAGAAGTGACTTTGTGCCTTTGTCATTTCTAATTTCCATCCAAAAACCACTTCTCCATCCTGGTTTGCTGAGCTTAGGTCAACCTTCTCTAGTGTACTAATACCATCATTAATTAATAGAGACATCCCTTCACCTTTTCTCAGGTTTCTGACCTTCCTAAATCATAGAATCCCTACAATGTGAAAACAGCGCATTCATCCCATCTGAAAAACATTCTATCTATTCCCAAAACCCCTCCATCCCCCTTCACCATATCCCTGTAACTGGGTGGCAACAGGGCTTTCTGAACTCATTTTGTTTGGAGAAGTGTGTCAATCCCCCACTGAACTATACTCTTCCCTATTACCATTACATTCTTTATCCTGGTCCCACCCCCTCATCCCCTCACTCCCTCACTCCCTCACTTGAATGGCTTCCAGTACAACAGTGCTCTGCTCTTACTCATCCAAACAAGCTGAGAGAAACTCAAACCTGTTGGACAATTGGAACAGCTCAGGATTCTGCATTCCTGCCGTCTCCCCTTACCTGCCTCACTGGCAATAACACAGCCCTTTCCCTGACTCATAACAAAATTAGAAGGCCCTTTCCTAGGCTGTGAGACTGCCTCCTGGAAGAAAGTATCCAGGTCATTTTCTCCCTCCTTTGTGTCAGTGTCTGTCATTGAAGCTTGGACTCAGTTTATGAGTCAGCCAAAACACTTATTACAAACACAATTGCTCTGTGCCAGAAAGCCTGGGTTCAAGTCCCACCTGACGCAGAGGTGTGTCATAACATATCCGAACAAAGTGATTTTGGAAAAGAGCTGGGCTCTTCAAAGTGATCTCATCTAACCCTCCAAAACCAGTTTGATTAAGTATCTCCCTTGTTTCTCTACTCTATTTTTTTATTTCTTTCATTGTCACACTGCCTGTGGTGAACAGTATTTGTTTATTAATTTGGTGATTTGATAAATTGGTGGTGCAGTATTAAATTTTTTAAATAACTGTGTGCTTTCTCAACCCCTACTCTTTTTGATTTATGTTATTGTCACAGGGCAGAGTCTGTATTTAGGTGTTCAGTTTAATTCAGCCTATTCTCAGAACAAAAAGCTGGGTTTTTACTCCCCTGTGGGCAGTTTGTAATTTGCTATTTGTAAATTGGACAATTTACTAACCAAAGAGCTTGGATTATCCCCAGTTGGGGAGGTGGAGAGTTGCTACTGGTTAGGATCCAAAAGGGAAGGGTGGAACCTGGTATCTGATGTAATCTTATATAAAACAAAGGAAAATATGTGCATAAAACTCTTGTAAAATGTGTACTGGTAGTTAAACTATTGGGAGCTTAAAAATGAACTCTCTTTAAAAGGAATAGTCCTCATATTTTGTGAGACTACCAGGTCTGGAAATTGGAAAAAGTGTGGAAGCTATATCTGGGGATACAGTCACAACATAAATTCACATGCTGCAATATTCAAAATGTTAATATTTTTTCTGGCTAAGGACAGAATGAATTGAAATAGTACATTTTCAACACAAAATGTATAATTTGAAGATAACCTAATTGTTTCCACATCCACAAATCTGCAACAAGATCTTGGAGATAAATCTTTAAACACCTGATAGCAAAGTCTATGAAACATTTAGACAGACACATGATCCACATCGGGATAATTAGTTTACAGAAAACAGCATGTTTTGGTGCAGATCGGTAGCATATGCTACAACACTTTAAACAGTTTCAGGTTAATATTATACTTATCTTTTTCAAGCTTTGCAAGTAGGATTTTATCCAAGAGCATAGCTTTAATATAAATATTTTACTTCAAGATTTGATTTTAATCATTGAGTTCCTGCTATCCTGCAATTTGAAACCTCACATATTACATGTTTATGAATTAACTTGTTTCAAGGTGCTAGAGCATTTTAAAACCACAGATACTACTAAAATATGCAGAACTACTGTCTAATTTTCACTGTAAATTGCTATTTCTTTATCTACACAATCAGAAAAGATGTGAACAACTTTGGTGGTATCCGGTATTCCATTCTCTAGTACATGCTTTGCTGTTTCAATTTGTTTGTTCTCCAGTGCTTTTATGTCTTGAAGCATTTTAGCACCTTTTTCCTGGGGATTGAAACAAATTACAAAGAATGACCCTTAATGCTGCTCTGTATAGAAAACAATTTCTGCTTTGATAATTCAAATCCTCACTTTTCAGATGTAATTAATAAAGATTAATGGATTTAAGAAGCTGATTTTGTGGAAATCACTGTCACTCCATCATTAGCACAAATCAAAATATGTCACAAAGATTACCTAAGTAAGCTTGCAATATCAAATGACTGATGTTTAATTCAGCTCAAACTATTTTAAATCTAATGCCCAAAACAGAATATCAATTACCACTGAGCCTTCATGTATGTATAGATTTTTATTACATAATAACAGACCATAGCATATTTGTATTTACTGCATAAAGGCAAGTACCTGATTTATTTCCATTAATGCCGCTGCAACTTCATGCTTTTTGTAAAGTGCATGTTTTCGGTCAGGTTTTGTCTGGAACCGTGGCTGCTTCTTTACTGGATCATCAGGACCAAATGAAGGTGAACTAGTTTTTAGAAATTGCCTCATGTTTTGTACAAAGATAAATGGCTTGAAAACGGATCTGAGAAAAGACAAACCAGAATGTTCTGTAAATCCTGACTGTACTGTTGCACTTTTATCGGTAGCCAGCCATTTTCAAAAAAAAAAGAGAATGCCTAATGGAATTAAAGGACGATTCTCAAAACTAATCGTTTAGTGTTGGTTTAATCAAATTTGAATTTTAATCACAAATCTAGGGGGAATTCAGGAATGTGATGTAACAGCAGTGACATCTGGTGGTTATGAAAAAAAATGAGATGGCATAGTGGTAATGTCACTGGACAAGCAATCCAGAGCCTCCTGCCATGGGGTTTCCAAGTTCATGGGTTCAAATTCCACTATGGTAGATGGTATAATTTGAATCAATAAACTATGGGGATTGAAAAATCTACTCTAATGGCAATAATCTATCACAGAATCATACAGCAGAGGCCCTTCAACCCATTGAATCTGTACCACCAAAAATTCACTACCAACTATGCTAGTCCCACTTTCAGACACTGGTCCCATAGCCCTGAATATTATGACACTTCAAGTACTTTTTTAGAGATCCTGAAGGGTCACTGGACCCAAAACATTAACCCTTTGTCTCCATAGATGCTGCCAGACCTGCTGAGTTTTTTTCCAGCAATTTCTATTTTTGTTTCTGATTTCCAGCATCCGAAGTTTTTTTTTAGATTTTTTTGATGGTTATATGGTTTCCCGCCTCAACTACCTTCCAGGCAATGCATTTCAGACACCATCATCCACTGGGTGAAAACGTTTTTCCACAAATCACCTCTAAATCTCCTGTCTCTCACTATAAAATTATGCCCCCTTGTTATTAACCCTTCATAGCTAAACTGCTGCATCTCAGGCACCATCCTGATGAATCTCCTTTGTACCACCTCCAGTGCAATCATATCCTTCCTAGAGTGCAGTGACCAGAACTGCACGCAATACTCCAGCTGTGGCCTAACCGAAGTTCTGTACAACATGACCTTCCAGCTCTTATAATCTATGCCATCCTGTATGCCTCAACCACTCTGTTAACCTGTCCTGCTACCTTCAGGAATCTGTGGACAGCCGCCCCAAGACCCCTCTGTTATCCGAGCTTCCTAGTGTCCCACCATTCGTTGAATACTCTCTTGTCCTGTTCCTTCTTCCAAAGTGCATCACTTCATGTTTTTCAGGGTTAGGTTCCAACAGCCATTGATTTGCCCATCTGGCCAATCCTCCTGAAACCTAACAGGACTTTAGCAAGGCCTTCAACAAGATTCCATATGGTAGGCTGGTTAGTAAGGTTAGATCACATGGGATCCAGGGAGAGCTAGCCAATTGGATACAAAATTGGCTTGATGGTAGATGGTTGTTGTTCAGACTGGAGGCCTGTGACCAGCGGTGTGCTGCAAGGATCGGTTTTGGGTCTGCTGTTGTTTTTCATTTATATACACAATTTGGATGAGAATATAGGAGGCATGTAAGTTTGCAGATGACACCAAAATTGATGATATAGCAGAGAGTGAGGAAGATTATCAAAGAATTCAACGGGATCTTAATCCACTGGGCCGGTAAGCCTAGGAATGGCAGATAAATGTGAGGTGTTGCATTTTGGTAAGAAAAATTAGGACAGGACTAACACAGTTAATGGTAGGGTCCTGGGGAGAGTTGTCAACCAGAAATACCTAAGTGCACAGATACACAGTTCCTTGAAAGTGGCGTCACAGCAAGACAGGGTGATGAAGGCAGCTTTTAGCATGCCTTCATCTGTCAGAGCATGGAGTTCAGGTGTTGGGATGTCATTTTACAGCTGTACAAGACATTGATAAGGTCACATTTGGAGTACTGTATACAATTCTGGTCACCCTGCTATAGGAAGGATGATATTAAACTGGAAAGGGTGAAAACAAAATTTACCAGGATGTTACCAAGACTGGAGCATTTGAGTAACAACCAGAGGCTGGTACGGTTGGGACATTTTCCCCTGGAGAATAAGAGACAGAGGGATGACCTTATGTATGTTTATTAAATCATGACAGGCATAGATAAGGTGAATAGCCAAGGTATTTTCCTAGGGTAGAGGAGTCCAAAACTAGAGGGCATAGGTTTAAGGTGAGAGGGGTAAGATTTGAAAGGGCTCTGAGGTGCAACATTTTCACAGAGGGTGGTGTATATATGGAATGAGCTGCCAGAGGAAGAGGTAGAGGTGGGTACAATAACACCATTTAAGACATTTGAATGGGTACATGGATAGGAAAAGTTTAGAGGGACATGGGCCAAATGCAGGCAAATGGGACGAGTTTGGTTTAGGAAACCTGGTTGACATGGACGAGTTGGGCCGAAGGGCCTGTTTCCATGCCGTATGACTATGACTCCATAAGCACCCAGCCAATCTTTGTATCATCCGTAAACTTACTTATTATACCCTTTCCCCCCACATTCTCATCTACATCATTTAAGAATATCGTAAACGTACAGGACCCAGCACTGATTCCTAGACACAGCAATCAGGGCTCCAGTTACACAAGCAGCTTTCTTCCACTACCCTCTGCCTTCTGTTATTAAACCAATTTTGGATCCAACTTGCCAGGTGACCCTGGATCCCATAAGATTAAACCTTCTTTATCAGTTCCCCATCTGAGATTTTGTCAAAAGCCTTGCTGAAATCCATATAAATTACATCAACTGCCCTACTCTCATTCAATACTTGGTTACCTCAAAAAGTTCCACCAGATTCGTTCAGCTTGTTGTCCCTCTGACAAAGCCATGTTGACTATCCCTGATCAAACTTGCCTTTTCAAATGAAGATTAATTTTCTCCTTCACTATCTTCTTCAATATTTTCCCTACCATTGATGTTAGACTCGCTGGTCTATAGTTCCCTGGTCTATCTCTACTACCCTTCTTATAAAGTGGAAGCATATAAGTTGTCCTCCAGTTCTCTGGTGACAGGCAATTTAAAAATGTGGGTCAGGATCCCTGTAATTTTGTTTTATATCTCATCCAGACATGGGGATTTATCTACTTTTAAATTCCCCAAACCTCCAAAACTTTTCGCTTCTTTTATCTATCCGCTCAGAATTTAACAGTCCATCTTCTCAATTTCTGTGCTTGCATTCTCCTACTCCCAAGTAAGCCCGATGTGAAGTACTCATTTAACACTCTAACAATGTCCTCCAGCTTCATGCACCGATTGTCTCCGTGGTGCCTAATAGGCCCTATTTTTTCCCAGGTTATTTTCGTGCTCTTGATATTCTTGAAGAATGTCTTGGGATTCTCCCTAATCTTGCCCACCAACATTTTTTCATTTCCTCTCTTTTCTCTCCTAAATGCTTTTTGAGTGCACTTCTGCACTTTCTACATTCAATTAGGGCCTCCATTGTTTTGTTCTCTTTGTACCTGTTATAAGTTTCTCTTTTCCTTTTTATCCAATCCAGACTATTCCTAGACATCCAGAGTTCTCAGGGCTTGTTGCTACATTTATTCCCCTTACTTGAGGAAAGATATCGTTTCATTGGAGGAAGTTCACAGAAGGTCCACAAGAATGATCCCTGGTATGGAGGGATTGTCTTACGAGCAAGGGCTAAACAGGTCAGGATTCTACTCACTGGAGTTTAGAAGAATGAGGGGTGATCTCATTGAAACATATAGAAGGGAATTAACAGGGTAAATGTTCAGAGAATGGTTCTCCTCATGGGAGAATCGAGGATCAGAGGATATAGCCTCAAAATAAAGGGATGCCAATTTAAGACTGGGATGTGGAGGAATTTCTTCTCTCAGAGAGTTGAGTGTTTCTAGAACTCCTTGCCACAGAGAGCTGCAGGGTCAGAGTCCTCCTGTACAGTTAAGATGTGGAGGTGCCGTTGTTGGACTGGGGTGGACAAGGTCAAAAGTCATATGACACCAGGTTATACCCCAACAGGTTTATTTGAAATCACAAGCTTTCAGAGTGCTGCCCCTTTTTCATGTGAAGTCACAGACGAACGGTGAATTGGAAGGGTTTAGGCAGATATGGGCCAAATGCTGGCAAATGGGACCAGATTAATTTAGGATATCTGGTCGGCCTGGATGAGTTGGACTGAAACGTTTGTTTCTGTGCTGTACACCTCTATGACTCCATGAGGAATATCAATCAGCCACAATCCTAATAAATAGTGGAGCAGGCTTGAAAGACTTAATGGCCTACTCCTCTTCCTATTTCTTAAGGTCTTATTTTGCCCTAAAGGGAAGCTGTGCTCCCCAAGTACCTCTTTGAAAGCCTCCCACTATTCTGCTGTAGATTTACCCTCAAGTAGCTGTTTCCAGACTATTTTAACCAGGTCCTACCTTATTTTAATAAAATCGGCCTTACCCCAATTCAAAACACATTTTTGCAGACCATCTTTCTCCTTTTCCATCACTAACTTAAAACAAATGGTGATGTGGTCGCTATCACTAAGATACAACCATTGCTGATTGTTGTAAAAATACATTGGGTTCTTTTAGAGAAGGAAATCTGCCATACTTATGATACAGGTGACTCCAGACTCTCAGAAACGTGGTTTACTTTTAGATGCCTTCTGAAGTAGTCAAGACAGCCAATCAGTTCAAGGGCAATTAAGGATGGGCAACAAATTCCAGCCTTGCTAGCCCATACAAGGATTGTTTTAAAATCATATAAATGAATAAACAGATAGGGCTTACCACCATGCATGATTAATCTAAAACCCTTTAAACCTCTTGTGCAGTTTACAACTTTTGAGTAACCACAAAATGTAAAATATAATCAGTTATTTGCTCATGACATTTTTTTTTTTTTTTTTTTAAATAGAATCGTTGTATGGTTACAAAATGGCCATTGTAGTTTATCATTATCCTCCTCACAATTCATCAATACTTTCAAACTTTAAATCATTTTCAATTTTTGGAAGTATGCCCCATAAACCTGTTGTGGGTCATTACCACACATCAGGTAAAGCAAGACCCGAAACCATTGACGCCTGAGGAACCCCACTTTAAAATCTTCCTCCAGTTCATAAGATGACCATTCACCACAACATTATTTGCTGTCACTTAGCCAATATTATAATCGTGCTGTAACTGTCCCTTTTATTTCACAAACTCTAAATTTGCTGTTAAGAGTCTGTAATGCAGCATTTGAAGTCCATGGACACATGAACCCTCTCAGTTACCTCATGAAAAAAAACTTAAGAACAGTTAAACATAATTTGTTCGCTAAGACCATAAGAAATAGAAACAGCAGTGAGCTGTTCAGCCCCTCGAACCTGGTCCACCATTCATGGTTGAAAGCCAAGCAGCCACAAATTAAATGCCTGATTGCCAGATTTCTGGCAGATTTTCATTTCCTGATGGGTCAGGGTTTTCTTCTCTCTGATCGTTCCCACTTTCGTACTTACTGTGACTAGAGGGAGAAATTACACTAAGAAATGATCACAAAAAGACAGATAGTAACTGTTTGTAAAAAAATGACAAACACTGGAATTATCAACAGTTAAAAATTAATTTAATAAATTACTAACTTTATATAAATTTCATTTTTATAAACTTAAAGGTTTCAATGGAAAATTACTTAATTAAATGAACAGTAAATAATGTTAATATTAAATAGAAAGTGAATGGTATGTACAATGGAAATGTCATGTGTCTTTTACCTCTCAGGATAAGGTGTCGCTGTAAAGAAATGAATGCAATGCAGGTTGCTGTCCATTGGTAGAATGGAGGCCATGCTCCCTGTTGTCATAAAGCCACCCTCCATATTGATACCACTCTCTTTGTCCCGCAAAATATCCATCATGATTTCAATTGTGATATTTCCTATTATAAAGCATGAACACAACGAATATTACAGGAAGGTTATGATAAAAGCATATCAACAATTTTTACTTTTATAATACATTTAAGATTTTTTTTTAATCCTGATATTCTTAAGAGATGCTGTATAAAAAAAATATTGACACTAAGCCACAGAGATATTAAGACGGCCAAAGGTTTTGTCAAAGTGGTAGGCTTTAAGGAGTTTGTAAAAGGAAAGAAAAGAGGTACTAATGCAGAGAGTCTAAGGTGGGAATTCCAGAGTTTAGGGCTTAGATGCCAGAAAGCATGGCCGTAAGTAATTAAAGTCAGAGATCCACAAAAGGACAGAATCTGCTAAACAGATTTCTTGCAGGGTTGTGGGACTGAAGGAAATTATAAAGGTAGGGAGATACGAGGCCATAAATAGATTTCAAAACAAGACTGAGTATTTTAAAATTGAGGCATTGATTGATCTGAAACCAATGAAGATTAGCAAGGACATGAGTAATAGGTCAATTATTTGCTACAAGCAAAGACAATGGCAGCAGAGTTTTAGATGACCAGAGGATTAGGGAGAATTGAATCAGGGAAGCCAGCAAAGAGTGCATTGGAATATTCAAGTCGAGACTAACAATGATATGGATGAAGGTTTGAGCTCCAGACGAGGTGAGGCATGGGCAAATTAAAAGAATTTACTGAAGTTTAAATAGATGACTTTCGATGATGACATAATAAGATATAAGCTAAAATCAAAATTACATCATGTTTGAGAACAGTTGAGGTCAGCCTCAGATTGTGGAAAGGGAGAAGAATGGAGTTAGTACCTAGTGAACAGAGTTTGAAGTAAGACACAAAACATTTCCAAACATTTCGTCATGAAAATATATCTGTTCATCCAGTACTGGATGTGGGATATGCAGTCTGATCTAATTACCAACGGTAGAAAAGTAATGAGGGATTGCGGTCAGTGTCAAAAGAGTTGTTATATGACCTGATGCGAAGGGGTGTATCAACTCCATTCATTTTAACTCCCTCAGATGGCCACAACAAAGATTTCAAATTATTGTTACCACACAGCTATATCATACTTCAATTAAAATATAATGCTAGTCCAAAATTAAGGAGCCAATTACAGTATGTTGAGTGAAAGAAAAAGGAATTTTATTTCTTTCTAAGCCTGAGAAAGATAATAAGACATTAAACACAAATATAAATGCAATGTTTTAAAATGAGGAAGTGTCTAGTATATAAAAGGAAGATAAAGAATAGGCAGATTAAGTAAAAGTCCTTAGAATTCTTGAGGCATTAGGCTTTAACCTGAAACCGTGGTTGCTTAATTGATCTCCTACATTCTCAAAAGCAGCAAAATCTGTAGATATGCTTGAGCTCTTGGCATTTGGATGTTTCTCCAATTTGCTTTATCACTAGATATGGTTTATCAAGAGGATGAGAGAAATGGGGAGAGGATGAGCAAGTCTTCTCGTTCTTTTATTATAAATCCACTTTTGTCTCTCTGCTCTGCTCCAAAAGCAATTGCTGAAATACAGTTCCTTTGTGTATTGATGTGTCTGGCTTTGTTGTTTTTCACAAATCAGATAATCTGCAGGTGATTTTAATTCAAAGATGTGAATCTTCTAGAAAGGTGTAAATCAAATAGGAAATATGGATCTGAATGACTTAGTTTCAGTCATTTGATGATAAATTAATTTGTTATGACCTACACTTTTTTTTGATGGATTCACAACTTTAGCCCAACCTGGTCAGGTGACGACTGCAGTCATTTTAAGTCAATATTTCTTCTATCTTATAGCTAGGTGTGTTCATTGAAAAATCCCAAGTATTAAAATGAAATGACTGAAGTCAGAAATTGGTGATCCATTTTTACCACTAGCATAACACCTCCTCACTATGGGAAACAAGCATAAACAACATTTCTCCTTTTTGCTTACGTTGACCATTCTGCTGCAGCTTTGACGTGAAATAACAATACAAAAAGTGGAACAGCAATACAGACATTCTGCATTCGCTCTTTAATTCTAATTAATGTTAAAAACCCTACTTTGGGAAGGACTTGTTCCCTGTGCTGTGCCAGCTTACTAAATTTTAATCCTTCACTGCCTAGTTCTAAAATTCACGTACCACATTCAAGCATTTTTACAATTTAATTCAGTGGGTTTTAGTCTACTGTTTGCCTTCCATAGGGTGTCTGGACTAATATGCTGAACCTCGCTGTCAACCAATTTGGACTGATTGAGATTTACAGATTAGTTTTGTTCCTTTAATCTCCCAGCGGATAACTGTTTTACCTCATCGGCATGCCCTTGGTGGTCTGCACCAGTGTATATTGTGGGCCATGTTTCCTTTTTTCCCCCCTTTGATTTGGGAATGGATTTTCCCTAACCTGTTCCATTTTTGCTGCCATTTTTACTCCCTGTGGCTTTTCCACTAAATATGGATTCCCCCTCACTTTCTCCTGTCCTGTACAGGTCCCTTGTAAATTTACCATGAAGGTATCTGTTAATTAGATCTCAGCCTCTGTCCTGTCATCCATGTCACCTTCCCTGGCCCTTTCATGGCTTTGGTCTGATTCTTTTAGATTCTGCCCTGACCCCTTCTGGTACTGCTAGCTTGACTTCAGTTTTTTTTTATAATTCAAATGACTTTCCTGAGCCATCCCACCTCAGGATGGGATTTTCCAGACCCGCAGGGCTTCTGGACTGCTCTTGATTCCTGCCTTTTTGCCACTTCCTTCCTTTTTCTTCCAGCCTGGCCAGTCTCTCTGGACTGTTCTGTTTTAGCGAAATATTTTGTAGCGAGTCAAATCATTCAACAATGAAATATTTACTTCTGGTATTAGCAAATTTAGGGCTACCCCCACTGTTGCCACAGGCATAACACCTTCACTCTTTAAACTTTAACATAACGTGGAGGTGCCGGTGTTGGACCAGGGTGGATAAGGTAAGACATCACACGACACCGGGTCATAGTCCAGCAGGTGTTTTTGTGATCACAGGCTTTCAGTGTGTGTGTGAGAGAGAGAGAGAGAGAGAATGTGTGATTATATTAGGGTGGGAAGAGTGTGTGTGTTGGGAAGTGGGAAGAGAGAGAGAGAGCGCGTGTGTGTGTGTGTTGCTGGGGGTGGGGGGGAGTGAGTGAGAGAGAGAGAAAAAGAGAAAGACAAAGAAAGAAAGAAGAGAAAGAA
>NC_063338.1:43544840-43628270 GCF_021869965.1 Rhincodon typus
AGAAAGAGAGAAAGAGAGAAAGAAAGAAAAGAGAGAAAGAAAGAAAGAGAGAAAGAAAGAGAGAAAGAGAGAAAGAGAGAAAGAGAGAAAGACAGAAAGAGAGAAAGAAAGAAAGAAAAAGAGTGTGTATAGTGTGGTGGCGTCACCTGTAGTGTGACATGAACCCAACAGCCCAGTTGAGACTATCCTCATGGGTACCGAACTTGGCTATCAGCCTCTGCTCAGCGACTCCGTGTTGTTGTGTATCCCGAAGTCCACCTTGGAGGACATTTATCCGAAGATCTGAGGCCAAATGTCCTGATCACTGAAGTGTTCTCCCACTAGGAGGAAAAATTCCTGTCTGGCAATTGTTGCGCGGTGTCCATTTGTCCGTTGTTGTAGCGTCTGCATGGTTTTGCCAACTTACCATGCCTCAGGGCATCCTTGCCTACAGCGTATGAGATAGACAACGTTGGCCGAGTCACATGAATATCTGCTGTGCATGTTGTAGGTGGTATTCCCATGTGTGATGATAGTGTCCATGTCGAAGATCTGACATGTCTCACAGAGGTTGCCATGACAGGGGTTGTATGGTGTTGTGGCTGATGTTGTCCTGAAGGCTGTGTAGTTTGCTGCAAACCATGGTCTGTTTAAGGCATGGCTGTTGTTTGAAGGTGAGAAGTGGAGGCGTGGGGAAGGTCTTGGCAAGGTGCTCATCGTCACTGATAACGTGTTGAAGGCTGCAAAGAACATGGTGTAGTTTCTCCACTCCCGGGAAGTACTGGACAACGAAGGGTACTCTATCAGCTGTGTTCGTGTCTTTCTTCTGAGGAGGTCATTACGGTTTTTCACTGTGGCACACTGGAACTGGCAATTGATGAGTTGAGCATCGTATCCTGTTCCTATGGGGGCGTCCTTCAATACCTTCAGGTGTCCATCTCGTTCCTCCTCATCTGAACAGATCCTGTGTATGCGTAGGGCTTGACCGTAGGGGATGGCTGTTTTAACATGTTTAGGGTAGAAGCTAGAGAAGTGCAGCATCGTGAGGTTATCCGTAGGCTTGTGGTAGAGTCGGGTATTGAGGTGTCCATCCCTGATGGAGATGCTTGTATCCAAGAATGAGATTGATTCTGAAGAAGAGTCCATGGTAAGTCTGATGGTGGGATGAAACTTGTTGATATCGCTGTGTTGTTTCAATGATTCCTCGCCATGAGTCCAAAGGAAGAAAATGTCGTCAACGTATCTGGTGTATAGCGTTGGTCGGAGGTTCTGTGCAGCAAAGAAGTCTTGTTCGAACCTGTGCATGAAAATGTTGGCAAATTGTGCGGCAAATCTGGTCCCCATGGGTGTACCATGTGTCTGGATGAAGAACTGGTTGTCGAAGGTGAAGACATTTTGGTCAAGGATGAAGCAGATGAGTTATAGGATGGTGTCTGGAAATTGGCAGTTGGTGGTATTGAGTACTGAGGCTGTTGTGGCAATTCCGTTGGTGTGGGGGATACTGGTGTGGAGTTCCGAAATGTCCATTGTGATGAGGAATGTTCCTGGTTCAATTGGTCCATGGGTGCTGAGTTTCTGTAAGAAACCCTTAGTGTTGCTACAGAAGCTGGGGGTTCCCTGTACAATGGGTTTTAAGATTCCCTCAACATAACCAGGGAGGTTCTCACACAGGGTCCCATTGCCTGATATGATGGGACGTCCAGGTGTGTTGGCTTTGTATATCTTTGGAAGGCAGCAGAAGTCCCCTACACGGAAGTACGTGGGATGAGAGTGCGTAGGGTACTCTGAAGGACTGGATCAAAAGTCTTGACCAGTCCATTCAGTTGACGGGTGTGTTCTTTGATCAGATCAGCAGGTAGTTGTCTGTACTGTTCCTGGTTGTTCAGCTTAATAATCAGAGAACTGTTGTACTTTTTCCAATGAACCTTTTTATCAACACACAAACCGAATTTGTTTCCAGGTAGAGAAGTGTTCATTTTCTCCACTAGCAGGTTCTGTGAATATGTGGTGTGTCAGAGAATGTTAATTTATCTAGCTGTTTAAAATAGTCAGTGGTCACCGTTCCTTTGAACGCGGACTACTGACAGCTATTCTAGTTAGCTGTCATTTTAAGCACACAGTGACTATCTTTAACGCTACAGACACTGGTCTTGCAGCCTGAACCTCTGTGGGACGTCATATCAACAACTTTCCTTAGCATGCCCTGGATTCCTGCATTGGAGACACTTGGGCGTTTTCCATTGTCTCCCATCCAGATCCCTTCTTTTAGCAGTCAGAGACACTACTGCTGTCTCTGCCTGGCTTCCCTGTGAAAGATTCCAGACAAGCCGACCTGAGGTTTTGGGTGTTTGTGATGTTTCATAGTTATCAACCAGAGTGGCTGATTGTCTGGGCCCTGCTGCACTGTTGCTCCTCTACATACATCATGAAGTTTTTGAACTCCAAGGAGAATTACCTAACAAAATCTTTCACTGGTGGTCCTAGTTTCAAGTGCCATTACCCACTGTCAAAAGCAAGTTGCTTAAACCATTCAAATTGCAGAGATGCCTGGTCAAACCATTTCTTGAAATTTGAAATTTTTGCTGGTATGCCTTTGGCACTAACGGCTATTCACTTACGGTGGAAATAGCTATGACTCTTATGGACAGGTCTGACATGGAAGCCTTGCCTGGCTGGTTATCTTTGTCATATTTTTACTCATTTTTGCCTACCACGTTATCGGTTATACCTCCCTGCCGGCCTTGCCGGAAACAGCAACACCGATTTTGCCAGCAAGCCAAAACTGACGAAGAGAAAAAGACATGAGACAGCTGTTGATCTGCATGGATTCAGACACCCAGCAAAGCTGAGTGTCAACCCAGAGAGTTTCCAATAGAGGGTTGGGAAGTCCGGATGGGAAGCATCTCAGAGAGAAAACCTCTCCACAGTTTCGTTCGTGGCTGCGAACTACAAAAAAATGTTGATGCCGCATAGCAGCCAGCAAGACCACCATGACTAGCAAGAAATCCATTTCCACACAGACTGGGGAGATGGAACCAAAAGGGACTTTTTTCGAGTCCCAGGGATTTCATATTACTTCCTTCATGTAGTCATGCCCAGAGGACCAAGTGCTCTGGTAAGTGCAGAAACTTGTGTTATGGAGGCGCCCAACCATCACCACATAATACCATCACAAAAGTGCAGACCTTCCATAACAGTAACTACATAAATGTGGACAAAATTAATACATGTTTGGGTAGAAACAGCAGATGCGACAGTGTATATAGAGCCAATTTATGAGCGAACAGACGTGAGAGAAATTTTGAGTAGTTACCCCATCGATCGGTTATTCTGTACATTCTGCGAATCACTCTTAGCAACAATTGGCACTTTTCATGACCATTTGGTGAACAAGCACCAAATTAAGAACATAAGAACCAGACTCTCTAGGTGTGAAAAAACTGGTGAATATCATTCAATAACATGTCATCATGCTAAACCTAATGGTAGAGGCCCAGTTAAATAATCAGCAACCTATGAGTGTTCTATGTGCGAATTGACACTGATATCAAAAATTGGTCTAGGCCAGCATGAACACAATAGAAACACCACACTCTATAATCAAAAGTGCTTAGAGGCAGTTAGAAATGAATCAAAACTGGGAAGAGGAGGTTACAAATGGACGAAGCATGAAACCCATCTATTTCTCCAGTTTGAACAACAATTTGCCAGATGCAAATTTATTAATAAAATGAGCTCAAGCATTCTAACGTTGAAGACACCTCAGTAAATTTTCAGATATATACCGGGCATTACAGGATACCTATACTATAGTCCAGCCACTGATGTCTGACGAGACTGGTAAGATACTTTGGAGATGGTTCCTCTTGAGGATACCAAGATGCAGGAGGGTAAGATCCAAGTACAGAAAATGACTATTCATTTGCCAGCTGATACCTCTAAACACTAGGACATTGATGATCAATTCCTTCAGGCTGAAGAGCTATTAAAACAAAAAAGGGCAATCCTGAGGTCAGAGCACTGGGGCCAGGGCTTGTAAAACGTATCACAAGCCTCTTTAATAGCTGGAAACAACTTGAACAGCACAAATCCCAATTCAAAACAGCATGACTTAATAAAGTCTAAGAGATGTCTTGGGAAGAAGGGTTAGGATGCTAAAGGTCGATGGGCCATGAACTGTGCGAGAGTTAGAGAAACTTAAATACTTTATAAAAAGGACAGATGCCAGTCAGTCAAACAAATCATAGGGGCTTCTGCTGTATCTTGTGTCCTCTCTCAAAAGAGACACTTGAAGCTAATTTCACACTTACAGGTAGTTCTGCTATAATGCGTGTTTCGTTAACACGAATTGGCTGTAACATGATTGATGAATAGTGGACGTTGTTTGGATAACACAAACTTTCAGCTGTACAGGTATAACATTTTCTACAGTGATCTCCCATAATGCAATTTTCTATGGTGATTTTCTATAACGCGGTTGTCTATAGCATGAGGTCACACAAGAATTCAACTATTGCGTTACAGGAGAACTACCTGTAAAATATCAGTGCCTAATAATAAGGTTATTATCAAATAGATTTTCAAAAGTATTCAGGAGAGAAAGATGATGGAGAACTAATACGTCCTAGAGATGAGTAAGAAATTAATATTGCCTTCTGAGAGACGGGCACCGAGAGTATGCCAGACCCAAATGGAATGAAATTCGATGACATCCAAGATATCCATTCTGAAGATGCCGCACACTTCCCTGACTCTAATCTCTCTTTACACAATCCCAGGTTCCCTCTTAATTCCTAAAAGCCAGTTTTATAAACACAGATAACTGGAGGTCCATTACAATTGGTTCGATCTTACTTCACTTATTCACTAAAATCATGGTGAAAAGATATGGCTGTCTTGTTGGTATTAATCCCAAACAGAAAGGGATTTTAGCAGCAACCCCAGGTTATACCAAAACATAGCAATCCTGGAGGACATCATCCAAACAGCCAAAAGAAACAAGAGGGACCTCAAAAACACAATAGGACACAGAATGTAGGGCGTTTCAATGAGTACATTTACCAAATCTTAAACGTTTAATCAATGACCTCTACTAAAAATACAACGATCATTGAAGGAAATTATTCAAACATCAGCTCAATAAAAATCAACATAGCAAAGCAGGGAGATTCACAATTTCCTATACTGTTTAACATTACTTTGGAAGCACTCTTATGCACTCAGGAGGATGCTAGGTCAGGAGTAACACTGTTGTTAGATGAGGGAAGAATAAATTGCTCTGTCCCAGCTTGTGCTGATGACATTGCCCTGCTAAGCAATTCATACACTGTTATGAGTTAGACTCTCGAGATAATCCTGATCTTCTGTGAGAATACTCAATTTATAGTATTAAAATAAGCTACAAAACAAAAAGTTTGCCAATGAAGTTAGTTGGAAACATTGCTCCTGCACTGAAAAGCCATGCCTTCTCAAATTTTATAAAAGATGTATTGCTTACAGAATATATTAATAAATAATCAATGTGATTAACCAATTTCAAAATTACTTTTCATTTTTGTTCATTACCTTTATGCTTATTAAGAAGCTGGAGGCCAGCACAATATCGATTATCAGTTTCATTCATTTGAGTAGTGTCTTGATGGGAATACACAGCAGTGAAATTGAACTCTGTTTTACCATCCCACCAGCCTTTCTCTTTTGCATAACTCCTCAGTTCTGGATGCTCTTTATTAATCTTTGTTGTTATGGAAAGCTGGTTGGAAATATTTCGCACTCCTTCTACACACAAGAACAAAAAATGACACAAATCATGCATATTAATATTGATCATCTAAAAATGCATATCATAGTTAAAATTACTTTCCAATGACAATTTTATAATTGTGACTGTAGACCTGGTAATCAAAGTAATCATCTAATTACTATTACGACTTCGCAATAAAGCCAGCATCATCAAAGTTAGATTTGCTAACTTTTTTCATGGAATTTATTGCCCTTAAGAGCCAGCCACATTGCTGTGGGTCTGGAGTCACATGTAGGCCAGATTTTGGTTAATTCCAGATTTTTTTTAAATTGAATTCAATTTCCACCATTTCCCGTGCAGGATTCCAACCCAGCTCCCAGAACATTATCTGGTGTCAGGATTAACAGTCCATTGCCTCCTCTTTATTAACCTTAATCTGAAACAAAACTTTGTTTTAATGTAGGTTGGGATTTTCTGCAGCAGCATAATTCTGGAGAAGTAAATTCCCTATCATGTTCCCAAATGATTGAATATTCCACCAAATCCTTAAGTACTCTCACCAATATATGAGCTAAAATATTATAATAACATTAAAGGTGCAAATTACACCAGACTAAAACGGACACTTGTTAATTACTACTCGCGCAGATGTAAGGGAAAGACTTCATAGTTACTCTCCAAAATGTCTGCGCAATTGTTTGCAGGCCAATTGATTCGATTGACAATTGGGAAAAAAGCAATTTTGAGTGCAGTTTTGGACAAGCAGCAACAGGACGAGTATCAAACCCACTTCGTTTTGTCAGTTTGACGACAAGGAGGAGGAGATACGACAATTGAAGCCCAATTTTTAGCTGCTAGACCTTCCCCCATGTCCCCAGCCATTCATCTCTGAATCAGTAGTTTGTACATCATCGGACTCTGATCAAATACAGTTGAATTGCCTTTACTCTGACAGCCTAATTACCAAACATTTCATTCGTATGTTTTGCTGAAAAGTTATTGCTGTGGCAAGAACAGTCTTCAATCAATTGTTATTCAAATCTTAAAAGCAATGCCTGTGTGCCTAATACTTTGACACATCATTGCCAACCTCCAATTTAGAGGGAAGATCCCTAAAGGCTAAATAATATCCAAAGGGCAAACTCAAGTCCCAAAATAAAAGCAGCTAATATTTGAACTTCAATGATTCAAAACAACTATGAAGCCAACGGAAAGGATCAAGAGAAAAATCTATTCTGCAGCTAATTGCTTTTACATTTTGGCTAGGATTTTTTAAGTTATCACAGACTATATCATGGACCTTTCCCATGCACCTTTCACTTGCTCAAAACTTATTACATTTTCAGCTTAATTCTGTTCAGATAAAAGGCAACATAAAAAGCAGATAGAGAAAAATCACGGAATCATGGACCGATTACTTTGACTTTGGTCCCAGGGAAAATGCTAGAGTCTGTTAGAAAAGAAATAATAGAAAAGCACCTGGACAATAGTGTCCAGATCGTACAGAATCAACATAGATGTACGAAAGGGAAATCATGTTCGACAAATCCATCTTAAGGATATAACTAATCGAATCCCTAAGTGGGAGTCAGTGGATGTGGACAACTTGGACTTTTAGAAAGCTTTCAATAAGGTTCCACAAAAGATACAAGCATGCAAAATTAAAGCGCATGAGATTGGGATAGTATACTGACATGATACAGAACTGGTCAGTGGACAGGAAACAGAATAGGAACATACAAGCCTTTTTCTGAATGGCAGCTAATGACTAGGGAAGTACTGCAGGGATCAGTGCTTGGAACTGAGCTATTTACAGTATGTTATTGATTTGGATGACAGAACTACCTAATATCTCCAAATTTGGAATGACAGAAAGCTGGGTGGGAGAGTGAACTGTGAAAATAATGCAAAGATGCTTCAGTGTGATTTGGACATGTTGAGTGAGCAAATAGTTGGCAGATGACGTTTTATGTGCATAGCTGTGAAGTTATCCACTTTGCTAGGAAAATACAGCACGGCAAAATATTTTCTGAATGGTGATAGACTGGGGAAGGGGAAGGTGCAACAAGACCTGGGTGCCCTTGTGCACCAGGCTCTGAGGGTAAGCACACAGGCACAGAAGATAGTGAAGAAGGTATGAAGCTCTTCAAAGCGAGAGGATTCGAGTTCAGGAGTAGGCATGTCTTCCTGCAATTGTTCAGGGCCTTGGTAAGACTAAACCTGGAATATCTCCCCTCCCCCCACCGCATCCCAAAACCAGTCCAACTCGTCCCTGCCTCCCTAACCTGTTCTTCCTCCCACCTATCCCCTCCTCCCACCTCAAGCCGCACCTCCATCTCCTACCGACCAACCTCATCCCGCCCCCTTGACCTGTCCGTCCTCCCTGGACTGACCTATCCCCTTCCTAACTCCCTACCTACACTCACCTTTCCTGGCCCCATCCCCGCCTCTTCGACCTGTTTGTTTCCTCTCCACCTATCCTCTCCTCTATCCCTCTTCTATCCGCCTCCCACTCTCTCCCTATTTATTTCAAAACCCCCTTCCCCTCCCCCTTTTCTGATGAAGGGTCGAGGCCCGAAACGTCAGCCTCTCTGCTCCTATGATGCTGCTTGGCCTGCTGTGTTCATCCAGCCCTGCACCTTGTTGTCTGGAATATTGTGTGCAGTTTTAGTCTCCTTATCTGAAAAAGGATGTTCTGGCTATTTGAGGGAGTGCAATGAAGGATAACTAGACTGACGAAGAGAGACTGGATCAGTAAGGACTATATTCACTGGAGTTTAGAAGAATGAATGGGGATCTCACAGAAACCTATAAAATTCTAAAAGATGCTCCCTGAACTGCTGTGTTTTTCTCTTTTTATTTCAGATTTCTAGCATCTGCAGTATTTTGCTTTTGTATATTTCACATTTTGTGTTAAGAATTTTGTTATTTAATGGCTCTTAGCAAGATACTTTTGTTGTCCCTCTAAAGTAATTTTTAAGAAGATTATTTTATTCTGAAAGTTCTGATGCAAATCATTTAAGTCATCCTTAAAGCAAGTGACAATAAAGATTACCAGAAACTAATCAACAACTGCAGCTATCTCAAGTCTTTAAACTTTAAAAGGCAAATGCTTATTATTATCAGACTGATAATGTGTCTCTACTAACCTTCAACTTTTTCTGCGGCCCAATGTTTACCAACAGTCTCCAAAACCCAGGCTTCCTTCTTGTCAGCAATCAGAAAACTGTTGTGATATGTAAATATAACTTCATCTTCCATACAATTTCCACCCTGACCATATTCCTCGAGCAGACCAGCAAGAACATCAACTGCTTCCTCAGCTGATTGCGATCGTTCAAGACCAAGTCTATAAAAATGTACATAATTCAAATATAAGTATATGTAATTTGCACAAGTTAAATTAAGTATTTAGTAACATATCATAGCAATATCTAAGATTCAAATATGTCAACAATATAATGTGATGTATGGATACTCTAATACAAAATGTCTTAAAATTTTAAATGTGTAAAAATAATACACAAAGTACTTATGCTAAATGACAATTTTTTATATTTTATGCCATAACTTCTCTAAAATAAATAGAGAATTAAAACAGAAGCAATCTTTCTCTACAAAACTCAGAATGGAGACAGAAGCCCTGACAAATCAGTTTGTTTGATCACAAATTTGTCAAGATACAAATTTCTGGACACCAACCAAATTCTAAGCATACAAAGTTTTTCGAAATGAGCAAAGAATGCAAGAACAGTATGTTCTACCATTATGCCTTTGAAACATTAAGTAATAGTCCTTTATTCAGAAGCCTTTGGATCTGAAATACATTAATACCTTTAGTTTAACTTAGTTTACTGTAGTACCTGCTGAATTCCTTGAGGTTGAAATTGGAATTGTCGCTCACAAATAACAAAGAACAGCATCTAGTAAAACATTCCAAGACACTTTATTGGAGAATAATCAACACCTAGTTTGATGGAATTCTTTACTTATGGTATGCAATTTGTCTGGAAGCTGCGAGAACATTACATTCAAGGTGCATTGTTTCCAAAGGTGGTACATTTAACTGTTTCAAAATATTTGTTACATGCAAGTCTGCCCAGAAAGAGGGCAAGATTTTTTGAAAAGCGGTCAACAGGTCACTCAGGGCAGTTTGAACGTTACTAAAGATGAATTCAAAGATTACTGGCAGCTGAGACCATCGGTGACTGAGAATGAGAGACAGAAGCAGATACCATCTTTGGAGTGCTGCAGTTATCTGGATTGCTGGGAAGGCAACTGAACCACACAGATTTTGTGTAGAGGATTCGATGGGAAGTCAAGAACAGTTAGATGGATCGGTGCCTTTGGAACTCAGGGAGATGTTCTAGGAGTAGTAAGCAGCTAAGAAGTAGCACTGGAAATCCCTAACGAATCCATGTTGCCATGGGCAATTGCTGAAGGTTCACATGGATGCAGTACACTTTCTCTATCAGTAAGTAACAATTGGAGCTCAGAGATTAATGCGGCACTCTCCATATCTTTCTGTGAAATAGTTTGGAAAAAAATGAAATTTCAATATCAGGACTCCTAACTGATTCTCAGCTGAATCTGAAATCAAGTCTGAGCATTTTATATTATTCTGCATGGTCAGCTTTTGGACCTTATCAACAATAATTCAAAATAACTATAGGGAGTCAACCCATTCTTGGCATCTGAATTTGCTCCTTGACCTACTACAGAGGTAATTTATTTTGCTTTTTGCCTATTTTTCCCACCTGCAAAGACATGTGTGTCATTGTCTTGTCTGTATATGGCTGTGCATGTGTTTTGGATTAAGGGTGATATACTTTTATTCACATAGTAGATTAGTTGATAACCTGTTAGCTGTTCATTTGAAGAATAAGTTTACCTGTAGTAAATATGTTATTTTTGAGTTTATTTAAAAGCCTGGTGAAAGTCTCCTTTGTACTAGTTAACAGTAATAAAGAGAAACAAATTGGCCACTTTGGTGACTGAATAAGACACTTAACGCTTTTATTATGGCTTATGGAATAGTGGAATTTGATTTCCAGTGCACCTCTCCTGCCAGAGTCATAACAACTGCAATCACAAGAGGTGAAACACCTGCCCTATCACCTCTCGCCTGATGTCTAAAGCCCCAGACACGCGATCCAAGTGAAGCACTGGTTTAAGGGTAATTCTTTCAATTTAGTGTTTTGCATTCGCTATTCATAATGAAGTCTCCTCTACATTTAGTAGACCAAACATAGATTAACGTGTGTTTGCAGAACTCCTCTGTTCAATCCATAACCATGATGCTGTTCTTCCAGAGATAGTAAGAACTGCAGATACTGGAATCAGAGATAACACAGTGAGTTGGTCATGGGATGAGACCAAGGGTGGGGAGATTTTGAAATTGGTAAAATCCACATTTTTACCATTGGGCTGTAAGCTCCTAAGGCGGAATATGAGGTGCTGCTCCTCCAGGTTGCAGGTGGCATCATTGTGACACTGGAGGAGAACAAGGATGGATATATCACCCACGGAGTGACATGTTCATCCTGGGCCACCTCCAACAGGGATGGGGAACACTGAGGTTGGAGGCTGTGGGTGGGAGGTCACCTGAGGTGATGAGGTTGTGAATGGTTTGAGAGATGATGTTTTAGTGTCAGGAGTGGGGGTCATGATCAAGGAGGCAGTAGGAGGAGGAGTCACAGAGTTGGCGTCTGGCCTTGGCTATGTAAAGGTCAGTCCTCACATATCACCCCACCAACCTCCACATCCAGCATATCATTCTCCGCCACTTTCACTACCACAATCCGTACCACAACCAAAGAGATATTCCCCCCCAACCCCTGTCTGCCTTTCATAGGGACCGCTCTCTCCGCGACTCCCTCATCCACTCCACACTCCCCACCTTTCCACCACACCAGGCACCTTTCCCTGCATCCACAGGAAGTGCTACATCTGCCCCTACCCCTCTCCCCTCACCTCCATTCAAGGCACAAAACAAACCTTTCCCATTAGACAGGGGTTCACCTGCACATCCGTCAACGTGGTCTACTGCATTCGCTGCTACCGATATGGCCTCCTCTACATTAGCGAGATCAAGCAGACACTCGGAGACCGTTTTGTAGAGCATTTGCACTCTATGACAAACGACAACACCTTCTGGTCATGAACCATTTTAACTCCCCCTCCCACTCTCTGGGTGACATGGCTATCCTGGGCCTCCTCCAGCGCCACAATGACACCACCCGTAAACTGGAGGAGCAACACCTCACATTCTGCCTTGAAGGCCTATGGCCCAATGGCCTAAACATGGATTTTACCAGTTTCAAAAGCTCCCCACCCCCCGCCTCATCCCATGACCAACCCTCCCTCTCATCCCCACCTCCTTGACCTGACACAACCTGTCCATCTTCTCTCTCACCTATCCGTTCCTCCCACCTCACTGACCAATCCCCACCACTCCCTACCTGCACTCATCTATCACCATCCCACCTACCTTCCACAGCCCCACCCCTCCTCTCTCTAATTATTTCTGAGTTCCCTTCCCCCTCCCCATTTCTGAAGAAGGGTCCCGAGCCGAAACGTCAACTTTCCTGCTCCTCTGATGCTCCCTGGCCTGCTGTGTTCCTCCAGCTCCACGCTGTGTGATATATGCCGTTCTTCCAGTTGCTTGCCACCTTAATTCACCATTCCTCATTCACATTTCTCCCCTCAGCCTGCTTCAACGTTCCAGTGAAGTTTAACACAAGCTTGGAAACAGCACCAGATTCTACAATTAAACATGTTACAGCTTCAACATCAATTTCAACAACTTCATACCATAAGTTCTGTCTTTCAATTTGATTTTTTTTTGTAGGGGTCATGTGTGCATTTTGTTTTTCCTATTTTTGCTTTCAAACAAAGCTGCTCATTTTCATGCTATTAACACTGACTTTCACCAATGTAATGTTTCTTCAAATGACTACCACTTCCTCTGCCTTCTGTCCCGTGACTCATTGTTACATATTCTCTCCTGTTCTCTTTCCTACCCCATTCCTTCCTTTTTCATCTACCCTCCCCCTCCCAACAATATAAAATTCTCTTCAGTTCTGCAGTCATATTCAACTTGAAATGTTGACACTTTCTCTCTCCATAGTTTGTCATAGAGTCATACAGCATAGAAACAGACCTTGCGGCCCACCTATCTAAACTGATCAACAAACACCAAACGACACTGCACTTACCTGCATTTGGTTCATAGTCTGCCATGTACATGGCAGGCTAAGTGCTCATCCAGATGCTTCTTAAATGTTGAGAGAGTACCTGCCACCACCACCTTCTCTGGCAGTGTGTTCTATATATCCACCACCCTCTGGGTGAAAAAGGCTTTCCTCAGGTCCCCTGTAAAACACTTACTCCTCACCTTAAACTTATGCCCTCTAGTCTTAGACACGTCTGCTATTGGAAAAAGATTCTCACAATCCACCCTGTCTTTGCCTCTCATAATTTTGTATACCTCAGTCAGATTTTCCCCCTCTGCTCCAAGGAAGACAAACCCAACTTATCCAGTGTCTCCTCATAACAGACTTTTCAACCTAGGCAACACCATGGTGAACTTCCCTGCACCCTCTCCAGTGCAACCATATCCTTCCAATAGCGTGGCAATCAGAATACTGCACACAGTATTCCATCTGTGGCCTACCCAATGTTTTATAATGTTGCAACAAGACTTCATTGCTCCTCTCTTCCATGCCTTAGCTAATGAAGATATCACCCCGTAGACCTTCTTCAACACCCTGTCTACCTCTGCTGACACCTTCAGGGATCTATGGACCTGTACACCAGGTTCTTTTTGTTCCTCAGTACTCCCTAGGAACCTACCATTCATTGTGTTTGCCCTTCCCTTATTAGACCTCTCAAAATGCATCATCTCACACTTATTGGGATTAAATTCCATCTGTCACTGCTCTACCCAATTTACCAGCTGATCAATATCAGATAGAATCCCAAGACCATCCTCCTCACTATCATCAACACCATCATTTTTCATGTCATTTGTAAACTTACTAATTTTACCTTCTGCATTCACATCCAAATCGTTAATGTATATAACAAACAGCAAGGGACCCAGCACCAATCCCTGTGGTATGCGCTGGTCACAGACTTCCAATCACAAAAACAACTCTTCATCATCACCTTTTGCCTTTTATTGCAGGCCAGTTTTGGATCTGGTTTGCCAACTTGCCTTGGATCCCATGGGCCCTTACTCTTTGGACCAGCTTTCCACGTGAGACTATGTCAAAGGCCTTATTGAAGTCTATGTAAGCCACACCAATTGCATTATCCTCATCAATTTAGTCACCTTTTCAAAAAACTCAATTAAATGAGTCAGTCAGGATCTCCCTCCAACAAATCCATGATCAATCCCTGCCTTTAAAGTGTGATTAATCCAGTCAGTCCCTCAGAGTTTTTTCTAATAATTTCCCCACCACTGACATCAGACTGACTAGTCTGTAATTACCTGGCCTATAGTTACTGCCAAACTGGAGATTTCTCCAGCACTTTTTGCTTTTGTTTCAGATTTACAGATCGGCAAAATGTTGCTTTTTTCCCCTTTCTTTTTTCATTGGATTTGCATGTCACTGGCAAGCCATGCATTTTTTGCCCTTCTTAAATGACCCTGAAAGTGGTTAAGAATCAATCACATTGGGTGGGTCTGGAGTCACATGTAAGTCAGAGTGGGCAAGGAAGACAGATTTCCATTCCTAAGGAATAGTAGGGAAAGAGTTTTTTTTAAACATCAATTACAGTTTGATTTATTTCTTTCAGCAAATGGGGTCATAGGAACATAAGCTTTAGAAGAAGTTATAGGCCATTTGGTCCCTGGAACTGGGTCCACCATTCAATAAAATCATAGCTGATTTGGTTATGGTCTTATAACCACTTTCTTGTCTGCACTCGTAACAATCAATGCCCTTATTGATCAAAAATCTATCAAATTCAGCCTTGAATACACCTACAAAACACGCAGCTCCCTCCTTCAGAGGAAGAGAACTCCACATCCTAACAACCTCAGAGGAAATCAAAATTGCTCAACTCTGGCTTAAAAGTAAGACCTCTTGTTCTTAAACTACATCACCTAGTTAGTCTGCCCCAAAAGTGGAAACATCATCTAGCTATTCACCCTATCTCCTCCTAAGAATTTATACATTTCAAAAAAATAAAATCAACTTTCATTCGTCCAAACTCCAATGGGTATTGGCCTAAACTGTTCAACCTTTCTTCATAAGTAAAGTCCTTTATTCCAGGGATGAGTTGAGTGAACCTTCTCTGAACTGCTTCTAAGGCAATGATATCTTATTCCAAATTAGGAGATAAAAATTGTGCACAATACTCTAGGTGCAGTCTCAGCAACAACCTACATAGCTGCAGGAAAAAAAGCTTCCCTGCTTTTATATTCCATCTCCTCTGCAATAAGCAGCAACATTCAATTTGCCTTCCTAGTCACTTGCTATACTGCACACTAACTTTATTGGTCATGTACCAGGACATCCAGATCCCTCTGTATGCCCAAGTTCATCAATGTCTCACTATTTACGTAATGTACTGCTTTCATATTCTTCCAGCTAAAAAGAACAAATTCAGATTTACCCAAGTTAATCTCATCTGCCAAATGTACATCATTTAACCTGTCTGTATCCTGTTATGGACTCTCTATTTCCTCTTGACAACTTACATTCCTTTCTATCTTAGTGTCATTAGCAAATTTAGCTACCACTCATTCAGTCTCTTCATTGAAATAATTGATTTGAATTGTAAATAGTTGAGGATATAGCACTGATCCCTAAGGCACTCCACTAGTCACAGCTTGCCAACCTGAAAAAGACCCATTCATCCCCACTCTCTGCTTCTTGTTGCTAACCAATCCTTTATCCGTGCTAAGTCAGTGCCTAGGGAATAGTTTTTGGGAGCTACCAAAGACAATGCCATTCAATACATCTCAGATAATTGCTCCTTCCAAAGACTCATGGATTACTGAACGCATGGAAGAAAACTTCTAAAGAGAACATTTTAAAACCAAATACAGGTTAAATATAGTTATAATACCAGTCTTGTGCTGTAATTTATTAATTTGTTTTATCAATTGCAAATAAATTAGTTTTAAGAGTTACAACTGACAAGGCATATTGATCTGAAAGTACAGTATTTACCACCTTACGCACAAGACAGCAAAACAATGTTACCTGAAATGCTCATTCTACAATTTCAATAATTATTAGTCCCATGGCATAACATGATGACATAATCCATGGTATTTATAATAGAGGTCTCACTTCATTAGGAGAGTTGGATGATTTATGGGAGCGATTTATCTGCGTTGAGAACAGTGAGTCAGGGAAATAGAAACATTGAACTCAAGTTACCATAACTAGATCTCCAAACAAATACACAAACATCCTGACATAAAAATACTTTGCATGGATCACAAATTGATCTGGTGATATTTGATATATCCACCATTATGTACATTCTGCCCCAAATTGCACCAAAAATTCAGTTTTATTCAGGATGCATAACTCTGAACAATTCTCCTCATCTCCCCGATTAGTCTCTCCCCACACTCACATTGCTGAGTCCAGGTTGGCACAATCGTTTTGGCACTACCGTCAAAAATTGCACAGAGATTGACAACATGGATTTTGTCACTCTTAGCAACTGAAGTTGCACTAGATCACAAACAGGGAACAAGGAGGAAGCACCAAGTTTGAGTCAACACCAGGAACCCTAAAGTGGCAGATGTTCTGGAGAATAGTAGCAAAAAGCCACTACCTTGGAGACATAGTTGTAAGAACTGCAGTAACCAACAGCATCAAATTCAGCTAGGAACACCAACTTGTAGGGAGCAAGGTGAACGAATAATGCAAACCCTTCTGCAAGATAGAAGTATTACAGGCAGCAACAGGAAATTATTGCAGGAAATATATTATTGCAGCTACCTTAAAAGGTATCAGTGAATCCATTGTAAAAATAAAATAAGACAAACCTGACTAAATCCATGCCCAGAAGGGCTTCTTTGTCATTGGGTTTTTCTTTTCCCCAGACTGCTTCATTGCCAATGCATACTCCGTGTTCATTTGCTCCCATTTCAGCGCCCCATAACCAAGATGGACGGCTAAGAACAACAGCATGTGTCTTTCCAACTTGTTCAATCTTTATGTATGTGCACTAGAATGTAAATGAAATTATCTTAATTTGTGATATCTTCTCACAGCATGACCATATCAAATAGACTAAATAACTGATGAATGATGTTATTTTCTGATAGCTTTATTTAAAAAACATTTTATTAAAATATTTGCCTAAATTAATCTAGAGAAGTTTAATTCTTAAGAGAGCTTTGTACAAGGGCCAGCCAGGCTAACATAGCCACTTTTAAGGATAGACACAAAAAAAAAAACAATGCAGAGAAACTTTGAGATGTTTGTGCAATGCAAGATCAGACAATCATGGATCCCAGTAGCTCTAATAATATTTTGTGTAAATATTGAAAAATTAGTCTCCACTCATTAAAGAAAATAAGACTCCTGTCTGTTACTCTATTGCTCCATACGGTTAAATAAATCTCACACTGGAGTCGCTCAATACTCATTATCCCTGTATTGTCATTTTTGGAAAAAAATTTAGAAAATTCCAAGTCAATCTTGGGAATGTTATTCAATTTAGGACATAGGAGTAATGTCAAAAAGAGATAAATGTGTGACTATATATAGAGACAGCACAGAGATGCAGGACTCTCAAATGTAGAGAACTCTCAAGTTACTAATTCTATCCAATACATGATTAGTATTGAACCAGTATAAGATACAATGTCAGCAACTCAGTTAAAGATGGTCCTGAGCAACATTTCTCATGTGGAATGTAATTGCTGAAATAAACTGGTTGGTGTAAATTACATGTTTCATGTTGGAACTGATATGCATTTCTACACTATTAACCATGCAAAACCACAAACCAAGGAAGAGGAATAAAACACAGACAGACTACAAGGTAGGAGAGTAGGCATAAGTAAATTCCACAATCAGTAAATGTGTTTCCTTTTGTTGCAGTTATGACTCAGAGTTACAATGTTGATTTTCTAGTACTAGGGTGAAAGATATCATAGAATGGGTTGAAAGCAAATAAATGCTGCCATCCAACTTGGAACTATTGATGTACAACTTTTAAGTAAATTTGAGGTCTCATGTTGGTGTTAAGGCATTCATCATTATAACTTTTTAAAAGCCATCGACGGCAGTTAATTCTATATTGCTTCTGATGCCACACAGAGAACTGTGACTCCGAGGAATATGAAATTCAAAGGCCCTGATTTTCATGCATATTGGATCAGGGGTGGGCAGGATTTAAAAGAAATATTGAACAAGACCCAAATTCTGGGATTCTGCTCCCATTTCCATTCTGCAGGATTCTTATGGCTCTGGAACAAGATGTGGGAGAGCAAGCCTGTATGTAGTAATCCCACCTTTGCCCACTTCACTGCAGGGGTAGATATCCTTGCTATATCCATAGATCTGGCTGATGTTGTTCAGACATGTGGCTCACAGGTTATCCGAAAAGTTGTGACTCTTGGAGGATCTCCATTTTGGAGTTGAAACCAGATGTCCGGTCATTTCAAAAATCTGGTGGAGGGCATGAGGCCAATGGATGGTGGGTCACTGACAAAGCAGCTATGGATGGCCTAGAGCACAGACCTCACAAAAACCTTGTCCTGAGACTATCATAATTCAACAACCACAAACATCATTCTTTGTCCCAACCTTGCCCCCAACCAATAGAGTTTCCTCCTGATTCCCACTGACGATAATGGGGACCTCAGAAGAGGCCAAGATGGATCATTCACTGGACACCTCTGACTAAACATAGTTGAAATTGCTGTGGCCTTGGCTTTTGTATTGTATTTGATGGGGATCCACCATCATTAAGGATAAGATATTTATGATACTTGCTCCTCCAGCTAGATATTATTTATGACTGCAGTGCATTGATCTGATCTGTTGATCTTGGGATATCTTGGTCAATGTGCAGTGTTGCTGCTTCACTAGGTTGGCATCTGATTTTTATGCAAACTTGATGCTGTTTTTCTACACTCCTCACTGAACTTTAGTTGGTACCCTCACTTGATGGCTATCACAGAGTGAGTGATATGGCAGGTCATGAGATTACAGATTGTGATTGAATATAACTCTGCTGCTGATCACCCTACAGAGTCTCAAGGGTGCCCAGTTTTGAGGTGCCAGATCTTTTGTAGTACATGTGAGCGAGTTGATTAATTCAGCTCTGTGATCGTCATGATTATATATCCTAGAACTAGATATATGATCTTGAACTTAGGGGAGAGCTTAGGACAGGAAAGATGCAAAGGTTTAGCACAAATGGTGTGTACACAGACAATGATAGGCATATAAACTAGGCCACTAAGGAAGGCAGTTTGAACAAAACTAAACATATATTTTAGGAAGTAGCCAATTTGAAAGGAAATAGGTTTTGGGAACACTCAGATAGACTACATTGTATTTTCTAGTCCTGTACATTCCGAGGCTTTAGCATCTTTTCTAAATGGGGTGAGGTTGCAGAGCTCTGAGACGCAGAGATATCTGAATGTTCAAGTGCATAAATTGCTAATGACTCATATGCAGGTATGGCAAGTAATCAGGAAAGCTAATAGAATGCTACGTTTTATTCTGAGGGAAATTCAGTGCAAGAGTAGGGACGCTGCGCTTCAGTTATGCAGGGCAATTGTGAGACCACATCTGGAGTACGGTGTACAGTACTCATCACCATACTTACAGAACAACGGAGAAGATTTACGAGACTAATATCTGGAATGAGCAGACTGCCTTTTCAGAAAAAGCTCGAGAGAGGCTAGGCCTGTATCATTTGGAATTTAGAACAGTCAGAGGTGGCTTAATCGAAACATAGAAGATCCTGAGCAGTCTTGACCAGGTGGATGTCAAAAGGATGTTTCCTCTTGTGGCAGAATATAGAACTGGGGGTCATAGTTTAAAAAATGAAGAGTTGCCCATTTAAGACAGAAATGAAGAAACTTTTTTCCTCTCAAAGTGTCTTTGGAATTACCTTCCTCAAAAGGCATTTGATGCACAACCCATTATTATTTTTAAGGCAAAGGTAGAGATACTCTATGATTACTAAGGGGATGAAATATCAGAGATATGGAGGAATGAAGAGTTGAAGTTACAATCAGATCAGCCATGACCTCAACGAATAGTGGAGCTGCTCAAAGGGCTGAGTGCCCTATTCTTGTTCCTTGTTCGTTTGTTTATTTATAAAAATATATAGTGAAATATAAATTTTAAAAAACATACATGATCAATACTATGGTTCTGCTAAGAGTATAACACAGAGAAAACATTCCTGATAAATATGAGCTGGCTGTTGGAAAGCTGAGTGTAAGACAACTACTTCCAAAAAGAACTCTGGAACTCTTCTATAACTATATGAATCACGTACGTTTTAAAATTTGGGTTAGTATGACTTAACGAATTTCTGATCAAAAGGGATAGAAATGTCTCACCTCAACCTGATCTCCTGGTTGATAGTTTGCCCTAGGAAAGAATACAACTTCCTGGACTTCATCCGAAGGCCTGTCTGAATTTTTTCCAAAAATAATCTGGTTGTCAACTGTTGCCGGAGGTAAAGCCACAAACGTGTCACAAGACCTTGGAGGATATCCTTTTCTCAAAGCCATACTGTGGAAATGAATTACAAAACAAAAGCTGAAGTACTATTCATGCAAAACAAAAATTCCTTCTGAAGGTTTCACTTCCATAAAACCTCTTACAACAAAACGGAGTCAATTTCACATCGCTGCTGTAGAAATTCCCAATACTAACTGCAAAAATTTAGTGCAGGGGAACACTCAACAGGAGTTAAAACTTTAGAATGAAATCATCACCAGGAGGACAGTTTGTCCAGCTTCTTGCAGTTTTCACAAGCCCTGGACTTTATTTGGGTGGTCACTGGAATCACAAGTTACTTTCTGATTCAAAGTGAGCATCCCGCGCAGCGATAATAACGACTGAATTATAACTGAATACCACGAACAGAACTCCAGCACCAGGACTGGCCTTGGCGGAACAGACTCAATCCCAATGCCCAATGTCACTCTATCTTCTCATAATCAAAACAGAATTCACCAGGGAAACTGAATCTTGACATTTGATAATACGTACTTAGATTTTATATAAATATATATACACATATATTAACAGCAGCTTTCCCTGGCGAGGGCCCTGGATTAGTATTTTGTCTGAAAGTTAGTGTTTCTAATACTCCCTCAGTTTACACTGACTCCCGGACACGAATATGATCACACCTTCTCAGGTATAAACTCTCCGGAAAATGAAACTGAATCTGGGTGTTTTTTTTATTTGTTTCTCCCCCAACGTCATTGTTGGGCCGTCCCTTTATCACTTCCGGGGCATTTTAATTCCACTTTTAACAACATTTTTGTATTTGAGGAATCGGCGGGGCCGTCACTTGTCACGGACCCCCACAATCCCGGTTTGTCAACGAGAACCGCTTTCCGGTGACACTGGGTGGGTGTCAGCGCGGTGCTGCCCGGAGAGCGGTCACTGCGGCCCCGAGGCCCTGGGCTAACAACAGGCCTCGCCTGACCCGCCCGTTCTGTCTGTGTTCCCGGGGCCCCAACCCGCCGACCCGGCAACATGGGGAAGTCGTTCGCCAACTTCATGTGTAAAAAGGATTTCCACCCGGCCTCCAAATCCAACATCAAGAAGGTGAGCGGCGGCTCGGGGTTTGCTGCAAAGACGGGTCGGGAGGTGGCGGTTGGGGTTTGGGGGAGGCGGGGTTAAAAAGGAGACAAGAGATATAACAGAGTGCGGAGCTGGAGGAACACAGCAGACCAGGCCGCACCAGAGGAGCAGGAAAGCTGACGGTTCAGGTCTGGACCCTTCTCCCGTAACCAACCCCCACTTGCCCTCCCCACACAGGGATGATGTTGGACCCTTCTCCCGACCCGAAACGTCAACTTTCCTGCTCCTCTGGTGCTGCCTGGCCTGATGTGTTCGTCCAGCTTCACACTGTGTTGTCTCTGACTCCAGCATCGGCAGTTCTTGCTATCTACAAGAGGAGAGAAGGTGGACAGAGTGATAACCCCCACTTGCAATCCCCATGATAACCACACCTACCCTCAATCCCCACACGGGCAGATAGGGTGACAGCCTCCCTCCAGGACATGGAGAACAGGGTGATCGGCCTTCAGAGGCCGGGAGGGCTTAGGGGGGATTGGGGGGTAAGTGGGAAAAACAGCATGCATAGTGGGCTCATATTGTTGCTGTTGGGGACACTAACTGTCCTTCGTGTAATGGCCTTCCCTGGTATCTTTCTCACACTTGGTATTCTTAACAAACATAACATTTAATCATCAATAATTGATATCATACAGATGAACACATAACATGCATCAAATCAGTCAGTGACTTTAGAAATGTCAATGCTACAGTTGACCAATGTCTTCTGAGGTAGAAGTAGGATGGAATTTTCTGAATAGCAAACATGGAAAAAATCTGAATATGGTTCACAACTGCACCTGAGGAGTTATTTGGGCAGATGTAGCAAGGAACATTTATGCCACACAAGGATGAATCTAACTGTCTCTCTTTGAACTCAATGACAATACCATCATTTGAATCACCAGCAGTAACATTCTGGGTATCACAGTTGATTATAAACTTGACTAGATTAGCCGTATGAATACTGTGGCTACCAGAGCAGGTCAAAGGATAGGAATTTCAGAGCAAGTTATTCATTTCCTGACTTCCCAAAGCATGTCCACCAGTCTTCAAAATAGATATCAGACTGATGGAACACCTTGCCTGGATGAATATACCTCCAACAACACCCAAGAAGCTCAACACCGTCCAGGACAAAGCACTCTCCGTTATTGGCATTCCGACCCCCACCATCTTAAACATTCACTGTCTCCAGTGTTGATGCAAATTGGCAATAATGTGTACAATGTATAAGATGTTCTGCAGTAACTTGACAAGGGTTAATTGATAGCACCTTACAAACCTGTGACCTGCTTTCACTTCACCATCGGAAGCCCCTTTGCAAAACTCATCCCAAGTTTCCACCACCATTTTTCCCCAAGTCCTCTCAAAATCAGTCACCAGACACCCTCTGTCTGCCAATGTGTCTCTGGCAGGATCCTGACCTTCCTTTTAATGTGGACTCCATCTCTTTATCGGATACAACAGTGGCCACTGCTCTTGGGAGACAGGACTTCCTCCCCAGTGAGGCCAGAAGTCCCATCTCAAATCAACTGATACCCTGATGTCTACTGCCTATGACTTTTACTTGAAGAAGGGTTTTATTTAAACTGTAAATATGAAGAAAATGGAGTGGGAGTTGGGGAAGGAAAGAGAAGCTGGAACTGCAAGATAAGGTACTATTGGTGACCATAATGATTTGATTTTGATTTATTTATTATTTTTGTATTTGTTACAAAATACAGTAAAAAGTGCTGCATAGTGTCGCCACTCCAGTGCCATCTTAAAACACAGAAAAATAGATCAAAACATAGAATATAAATGCCAAAAATAAAGAAAAAGTGTTCACCTTTATAGTCGTTCTTGTTAAGTGCTCAGTCATGGGTCTGGTGGCCAGGCACAAGTCCCTTTACTGTGCTGCTGCCACTGGAACAAAAGTTACCACTCTGGCGTCGTCTCATCTCCACTGATCCCCTCGCCACTATGAGTCCTCACTGGACCTCGCCTATGACAGATGCCACCACATACTGCACCAGCCCAAACTTGACTCTGCCACTGCCATGAGTCCACTTTGGGCCCAACTCGCCGATGCTGCTGGGCCCAAACTTGCCTCCACCGCCACCTCCATGAATCTGCACTGGACTCAGACATGCCAAGTATGCAGCAAATTCAGCATAAATGTAGGGATCCATTGCAAGTAGCTTCCTAGTATGGTGCAGTATAGTCAACTAATTTAACTCACTGTTTGGAAGCGCAGTGTTTTAGAAATTTGGCACAACCCAGAAATGTTGAGGGGAAAAAACCTTTGTACCAAGACATGTCTTTCAGTGTCTGCCAGCAGCTCTGAATTTCCTTATCAGCTTTATAATAAGCAGTTCCTACAATACCTCCAAATTAAAATTCTCACCCTCCTATGGCTTCTATTCCTAACCATTCCTTTAACCTTCTACCATCAAAATCTTTCTCGCACATTTCAGGATTTGTGCTACCCTCCCATCGGGAGCTTTGCCTTCACCCTCACAGGTCCCAGTCTTTGGAATTAAACCCATCTCTCACTCTAGTTTTCTCCCCTCTTTAACTATCCGTAAAACTCAGTCATTTGTCCAGATGTTTGGTCACTCTTCATAATTGCTTCTTTTCTGTGCTGAGTGTGTTTTTCCACGTACATGTATTCTAAAGGGAGGTTTTCAGTATCAGAAGTGCTATTGAATGGAAGGTGGTTTGGAGTTGTCTATCTTCAGTATAGACATCTTCTGAATGGTTGGTAACATTATTACCCCTACCTCAGTCAATGTAATTATGACCTATGTTTTATGTTTTTATCTAATGCTATTGGATGGCTGTCTCTATCACCATATTAAGCATGTATTTGTTGTTTTACTACTTGAAATTAGGATTTATTTGAATACACTGCATATTGCTTTATAAGTCAGTTTTGGAACTAGAGGTTTGAAAGACTTGAGTTTGTGTAGTAACATAAAAACATTCCATTATATATAGTATTCACAACCTTGGGGCATTCCAAACTGTTTTGGTGTGTAGTCCCAGTTGGACTATAGGGGAATATAACAATTTACACATTGCAAGGGCTCACAAAATAAATTACCAGTTATTGTTTATATTTTGGTGATGTTGGTTGAGAGATATATCTTGACAGGACACTAGGAGAATTCCCTTAGTAGTCTGTGAGATTGTTTACAGCCACTTGAGAAAACAGTTTAGACTTTTTCTGTTCTGATAAATATGGTGTTAAGCAATGTTGAGTGTGTAAAAGTATAAGTTGATATGTATCTTTTTTCAGGTATGGATGGCAGAACAAAAAATTTCTTATGAGAAAAAGAAACAAGAAGAACTAATGCAACAATATGTAAAAGAGCAAGAAGTATATGATAACAGGTTTGAATTTGTATCCATTTAATTGTTTTTGATCTCTTAATAGTTAACCCAAATTACTAATTTGCACTGTGAAGCCTAGGCTTTTCACTTTTCTTTCTATCTGCAATCTTTACCATGCTTCCTTCCCACCCTCCGCTCCCTGCCTAATTTCCTCAACTCAATTCAGCTGATTTTCTATGGATGATCTGGGAAAGATGGGGATAGAAAATTGAGACCAGAAAGTTTAAGACCAGATCACAGTCAAGACCAGTAACTTATTTTGAAGTGGAATACACCTGAAATCCCAAGTTTTTATGTTTAAAAAGTCACAAGGTTTTAAAGTTTAGAGCAGAAGAATTATTACAATACAAGAATCAAACACAGCAAATATTAATTTTTTTTTGATTACCTACACTCTGAAATGCCAATCAAAATAAGTTAAACTTGAATGAAAAGGCAAATTGTGCTCAAATTATATATTGCACTTTAAAAGGCCAATACGATTAAGGCAAATCTTACAAGTTGACTTGACAGCTCACTTACCATATATGCCATCAGTCACACAGTTCTTCAAAATTCTGACTCCCTTACAAAAAATTTCAGCTCCTTCTCCTAAGAGTTGGCCTAATTTCTTAGCCATCAGCAACACTCAGCCAACAGTCTTCACCAAAAGTGATACACATTTTCAGAACCTAAATCCATCAGTGTTATCTTCAAGTAATGAAACAGCTTCAGCAACTGTGTATTTGCTTATTCTGAGCTTCTGGATCTAAACTTTGTTCTTTTTCCAACTTGCCTATATTGCACCACTTGGACTGGCAATTTCTACTAAGCTCAAATGGCTCTGACTCCTAATACATAGTCCCAGCCAAAAGTTTTGCTTTCCAAGTGTTTTTTTCCCCAATTGCTAAAGAAACTCAATTTCCCAATCCAGTTTACCTTTTTCAACTGGGATCTTTCTTTTCAAAAACGAAAGCTTTGCCACAGATTTCATCACAAAAACAAACTCAGATATATTTCTATCTCTACAATTGAGATACATGTATACCATACTTCACAGATGTTTTATTTAGAATTCCCTCCCTAAGGGCACTGTGGGTCAATCTACAGCACGTGAACTGCAGTGGTTCAAGAAGGCAGCTCACCATCACCTTGTCAAGGGCATCTAGGAACAGGCAATGGCACCCACATCCCACAAGTGAATTCTAAAAAATCATGGAAATGTGTGTTTTGGTATCTGATAAATATAAGCAAAATGGAAAATAGCTTCTGCTATTTTTACTTCTGGAACACGGGTCAGAGAGGCCTTGTTAGGTACAAGCTCCAAAATTGAATCTGGAATTCAGCTCCCCCTGCTGTCTTGGCTGGCTGCTGACTTCTAGGTTGGAATTTTAGTTGGACTTTCCCCTCTGCAGAAGAATATGATTGTGGCAGAAGTAGCTGCTGGTGTTGCTACCACTGCTGCAGTTAATCTTGCAGAATCTGACATGTTCATATGGCTCACAAAATTAGTGGACCAGTTGTTAGAGCCAGAATTCTGGTTTAAAGGCTGCGTTAATTTAAAATACCGACCTAACGTCTGCAAGCAGGTTTCTTGCATGCCTCAGAATGCACCCTAGTAAAGGTCAGAAGTGAAAGGTTATGTTGGGTTTTTGACGCATTCGCATTTTTGGATATTTAACATCATGCTGAACCTTAACTCTAGGCAGTCAAGATTCTGTTACTGTCTGCTTAAAAGTCTGTAAAATTTTCATTTTCAAAGACTTATGGAAATCAAAGTAATTTGTCAACTCAAAAGCACTAGATTTCTCTTCGGTGTCCAGAGATAGCTATGAAATAATCCAGCAATTTGATTCATGTAAAGTAATTGTCCACCCTGCATTTGTCACCTTGAATCTGCTTTTGGATGATTACTTCCTGTCTATTTGGAGCATAACTCTGGGACCTATACTTCTGTGTGACACAAACGAGATTCCTTTGGATGCAAACAACGCTGCTCCAGGTGGATATTCATGTAATGGTCTGCATCTTCAAACAACAGCATTCGTCATCAGATTGCTGCAGTTACACCTACTTTATCACCCTTTGTACGTCACTAGCATTTCTGGGTCCAATCCCTGATGCTGGATGCCTCAGAAATGCACACACCATACCTTCAATCCAGCTGAATCCTTGTAGTGTAGGAGAGTCGGGGGAAGCCAAGCCACACCCTAATTTTAACAGCAGTATCTGCTGTATTCTGGTAAGTTCATTCATTTATTAACAGCTGTGGGATATTTGAACAACTTGAGTTTGAGTCCGTAAAGTACATAAAAATATTGGATTGAGATAACTAGGTGAGGAAGCAGGATGGGTAGGCTAGTAGAATGGCTAATGTAGCAGGGTAAGTTAGAAACGAGGCGGATCAGGTTGGGGAGTGATCTTGGGTGTCCAGAGTGGGGTGGGGTAGTTGTGGTTTATCTTAGTTTGGAGGTGGGAGCGGATTGGGTCAGGTCCTCAGAGAGGGTGGATAGTTTTGTCTGCATTGGGTCTAGAGGTGGATAGGAGAGTTTGGTCAGGATGAGAGAGAGACGGGGAAGAGGGTCTGGATCTAACCTGCCGGGGAGGGGGTCGGGGTCAGGTCCAGAGGTGGAGGGGTGGATGTTAGAGTTGAGGTTTTATCTCGAACTAGTTGGGAGGCAGGTGGCAGTTAGGTCCACGATTGGATGAGGAGGAGGAGAAGATGAGTCTCCAGTCTGGTCTGTATGCAGCAAGTCTGGTATCTGCTACGGTTGCAGAGGCTTGGCTCACTTGTCACTGTTTGGGCTGATGGGTTTCAGTGCAGTGATTGTGGGGTTAGCTTTATCATAAACCAGATTTTAATTCCCCCAACTTTTCCCTGGTTAACTCTTTAGGTATGTGATTCGGTGCCCTCTGCTGTTTCAGATTCTAATTCAGTGTTGTGTTTTTGGAGGATTTCATGTTTCCACTGGAGGATTTGAGGATTTCATTGCTCAGTTGTTTGAACTTCCTGGCAATTACCACAAAGTCAGTGTCTCAGAACTTCTGGAAGGGTTCAGGCATGCATCTTTCAGGGAACATCTGGTCTCTAGCTGTCCAGAAATTGAAAAATGTAATAATTTGGGTATGAAATATTGAACAAATGGCATCTTGTAGTTTGGCAAATGATGTGAGACCATCTTAACTGAACATTGTGATCAAAAAGCAGTAACCCAATATGGTCAGGTAGACAGAAGAAAAATCAAGAAAGTGGAGAACCAGTTTAGTCCATCAAAGCTCATTCATCTATTACCCTGACTTTCCCATTTTGATGAGAAACTGTATTTAGAATATTTCCCAAATTTTTGTTTTTGCTATCTTGCTTGAATAAAGATGGTGTTCCTGATAACTGCTCTAATTTTACATTTCACTAATTTTCATTTATGCCCTCAAGCCTTCATTTCCTGCTTTACTTTGAAATAAGCACATAGCTTTATCTTTTTCCTGCTAATGGTATTTAATATTTCACTTGTTGACTTCCTGTGATATTGTTCATAGTGAGACATTTCTAGAACTGCTTGGGTTATACAAGTTTGTTTGCACGTACATATTCTCTTAAACAAATGGATACCTTTTTAAAATGAGCACAGATGTATAAAAATACATAAAGAAACAATACTGTGTTTTAAAGATTAAACTCCTTAATAAATGGAAAACTGGCATTTTTTAAGGTTACTCATGGGAGATGAACGTGTGAAGAATGGGCTTAACTTTATGTATGAGGCACCTCCAGGAGTAAAGAGTGGTAAGATTCTTTAACAAGTGTATTTAGACCAGCTGCATGTATTGAATTTTCATCATCATTCTTTCTGTTTTAACATTCTGTATTGATGTATATAGCAACTAACACAATTTCCTTTTTTCTAAATTGACTCGCAACAAAGAGAACAAAGAGGTAAGATTATATTATAAATTTCTCCATTTAAGATAAATGTTTGGAAATTTGAAGAAATTTTTTTGATTTTAACATATAATCATAGCTAAAGTGTTTGAATGTGTTGTTGCAGACAGAAGAAGGAGAGACTGAATACAAGTTTGAATGGCAGAAGGTTGCACCACGAGAAAAGTAAGTAGTGTTCCATGGCAACTGCTGACATCCCTCTACTTTAAAGATATAGGCAGAAATTAATACATTTGTTTGTTGTGAAGTTATTTTGAAAAATAAACCAAACATTTCTGAATATTTACTCGTTTAACTTAAATTATGGACTCTCAAGAGTTTGCCCAGTACTGATGACATCCAATTTATAATTATCCAGCTCATCTTAAATGAAAACGTTTTACATTGGCTACTCCAGGATATTTTGGTTAGAGCCTCTGCTATCTCATCTCTGATGTCCTTCAAATATACCTTGGATTCATGTTATCAGGGTAATTTGAGTTTAGTTTTCTTAGGAATATTCTTTACAAACAATTATTTATAACAATTCTTCTTCATTTTCTTGCAATGCACCTATGTTATCACTTCTATTGTCATTTGTATAAAAGAAAATCAAAAATTCAATGTGCCTACATCGTACATAATTAGACTCTCTCCTTTACTTCTGAATACTCCTAACTGCTCTGTTTAAAAGTACTAGTTATAAGCTAATAAAAAACCTATTCCATTTTCAGATTTGTTGGTCTTTTACTGGTCCCTTTTTCATCTTCAACTTCCCTTTAAATACTTGACTATGCTTTATGTTCTTACATGAGGATATAAATAGAACTAAGAGCAGGAGTAGGCATTGAGCCTCTCGAGCATACTCCATTATTCAATACAATCATGGCTGATCTCATCTTGGTCTCAACTCCACTTTCCTGTCTGCTCCCCGTAACTTTCAACCTATTACTAATTAAGAATCTTTCCTTAAATTTACTCAATGTCCCGGCATCCACCGCATTCTGGGTTGGTGAATTCCATGGATTCATGACCCTTTGAGAGAAGTTTATATTCTGCTATCCCTTACCCTAAAGCTGTGACCTCTTGTTCTATTTTGCCCCACATCACCTCTACATCTAATTTCGCATCTGTATATCTCAATTAGACCTCCTGTCATGCATCTGAACTCGAGCATAAAGACCAAAACTGTTCAATCTTTCTTAAGACAAACTCCTCATCTCAGAAATTACTCTAGTGAAGCTCCTATGAACTGCCTCCAATATAACTAAATCTTATTTCAAGTAAGGGAACCAAAACTGAACTCCAGGTGTTCTCATGAATGCGTCGTACATTTGCAGCAAAATATCCCCACTTTTATCCTCCATCCTTTAACAATAAATGCCAAAATTCCGTTTGCCTTCCTTATTACCTACTGTACCTGCATACTAGTTTTCTGCAATTTTATGCCCAAGGACACCCAGATCTCTGCACCAAAGCACCCTGAAGTTTCTCTCCATTTAGATAATAAGTTGCCTTTCTATTCCTCTAATGAATAACTTCACTTATCCATGTTAAATTCCATCTGCCATATTTTGGCCCATTCACCTAACCTATCCATATCTATCTGTAAATATCTTTTATCTTCATTGCAACTTAATTCCCCATCTATTTTAGTGTCATCTGCAACTTTTGCTGCAGTATCTTCTTTCTGTGTATCCAAGTCGTTAATATAGATTGTAAATAGTTGGGGACACAAGTACAGAATGCTGTGGTATCCCACTAATTGCATCTTACCAACCAGCAAAAGACCTATTTATCTTGACTTTCTGCTTTCTGATGGTTAGCCAATCTTCTATCCAAACTAATAAATTACCATGTAATCTTGTGTATTACCTTTTGTGCAAAACATTATCAAATGCCTTCTGGAAGTCCAGATATACTACACCTACAGAATCCCCATTATCCACTTTGCTTGTTACATGTTTGAAGAACTCTAACAAATTAGTTAAACACAATTGACCCTTCTTGAAGACATGCTGATTTTGATGGATTATATTTTGACTTTCCAAATGTCCTGTTATTGCTTCCTTAATAATAATAGATTCTAACAATTTCCCAACAAGAGATGTTAAACTAACTGGTCTATGGTTTCCTATTTTATGTCTCTCTCCTTTATTGAATAAGTTCCTAATTTAATCAGCTACCTTTGTTTATAGAATTCCATACGTTGAACTTGCATTTAATATATTTATTTTGTGATCTTTTATGGTTCGTATGTTTGGATGATTTCCCACAGCTGTAATAGTTTAAATCCTGCTCTACTTATCCTCCCAACAAGAGCACTGATGCCATTTTAGTTCACGTGAAGGTTATTCCTCCTTGTTCTGTTGCTTCTTGCAATATTCTAGGAATGTGAGCCTTGCAATCCTGCACTAAACCTGCAGTCATGCATTGTTTTTCTGATCTTTATCTCTTCAATGGAGCATTCATGTCACGGGAAACAGGTAGAGATTTCTACCTTGCGGTCTTAAACTCCCTCCACAAGACCTTAAATGTACTTTTGTCTGTGAAATTTGTTTCCAGTAAGAACCACAATACTTTGCTGGTCTCCTTCCTTTCCTGTAGTGTTCCCATTTATTTTATGATGTCTTTCACCCTGACCAAATAGGCAATATACCATTTGGGACCTCTAATTGTGACTGTGTAAAACAAAAGTTTGTTATCCCTTACTACAGAATTCTTCAATGTTAGCACTCTGCTGTTGTGTTTGTCTACCTGCCTCTCCATACCTTGGACAGTCTTTTGTTCCACAGGGCCTCAACATTGCTCAGGACCACCTTCCTCTGAGTCACTATCACTATCCATCTAATACTGAGCAACACAAAAAATCATACAGCACGGAAAGAGGCCATTTGGTCCTTTTTGCCTGCCATCTCTTTTTAAAAGATATACTATTGATCCCACTCTCCTGTTGTTTATCCATGACTATGTATGTTTGCCTATCTAACTTGTAGCTCGCAGCTCAGGGAACCTGTTTTCCTTTGCTGTATCTGCAGACATCCTCACACTTCTCACTTTCTACACTATCCCCATGTTCTGTACTGCCCAATACCATATTTCAGATGCCAGCATTTCGGAGAACATAATCCGGAAATCATTTATCCTTTATCTGTCTTGATTGTAATTTTCTGTTAGATTATCTCCCTTCCTTCAAAATCCCAGGAAAAAGGCCCACCCAACTCAATCTCTCCTCAGGACAATCACTTCATCTCAGGAACAAGTCCAATGAGACTTTGTGCACATCCTGTAGGGCTTCTTTGGACAAGAGGACCAGTAGTACACACAGCACTTCGGTCTGACCTAACAATATCCTGCACAACTGTAGAGACCTTCTTTACTCGGATACTCCAATCTCTTTATAACAAATGTCAATATACCATTCCCCTTTCTAATATCTTGCTTCAGTTAAACTTTCTCTGATTCGTTTGCAAGGACTCCTAGCTCCCTCTGAATCCTAACATTTCTCAGCCTCTCGCCATTCAAAAATATTCCCTTTTTTTTTTCCTACTCAAGTAGAAACTTTGTCACATTGAACATTAGTGATGTTCTTGCCCACTTGCCCAAAATGTCCACATCTCTATGTGTGATCTTTTCACTGCTTGCTTTCCCACCTAACTCTGTGTCATCAGCAAATTTGGATACGTTGCACACATTCCACTCCTCTATGATACTCATATAGATTGTTAGTAACTGAAATCCGAGTATTGTTTCTTCCAATATCCTTTTAGTTACAGCCTGCCAACTTGCAGCATGTACCACTTATGCATACTGTTTTCTGTCCATTAACCAATCCACAACCATATTAATCCAGTTACCCTCAATCCTGAGTCATAATTTATGCAATACCCTTTTATGTGCAAAATACAATGCATCCACTGTTTTTCCCCTTTATCAATCCTACTAGTTACGTCCACAAAAAGGATTTGTCAAACTGTTTCTATTTCTTAAATTCTTGTTACATCTGTTTAATCATGCTATAATTTTGTATGTGCCCTGTTACCACACCTCAGATTGTAGCATTTTGCTTACTACTAAATGTAAGGCTCACTGTCCTACAGTTTCCCATTTTCTTTCTTTATGCTTTTTTACAAATCTTTGCAGCATTACCTTTCAACACCAGCCAAAAAATGGGATTTGAACAGCAATAAAAATAAGCAAATTGGTCATCTCCTTGTTTAAAGGAGAAATTGCTCCAGGGGAACAGGTCACTTAGGACGTGTTCTTGATTAAACAATTGTAACTTGTATATCGAATGTTTTATTTTTCCTGATATTGTATTGAGGACCCACCCTTTGCCATATGTGATTTCATCTCTCTGCCTCAAAAAGGTATCTCAGGAGCTCTTTTAAAATTAAGTAGAAGATTATGATAATTGAGTACTACGAAACCATAGATGAATATGTTAAATGATACTTTTTTTTTAATTGATACCAGATATGCCAAGGATGACATGAACATTAGAGACCAACCTTTTGGAATCCAGGTGTGTATGACTTGCACTTGGCCATAAAAACAGCTTCCTACAGTTTCTCTGATGCATCCACTCTGAAAACACAATCTTGCTTACCAGGTCTTTGGTATGTCTTCCTTTTTTCACAGAGGATTTCCCTTGCACCATGTTTACCTGGATCCTCAACCATGACTGGTCCATTTCTTGCACTTGTTACCTCTTTCCCCTCTCTCCCAGATCCACAATAGTGTCTCTTGTCTTCTACTTCACCAGCCTTTGTATTTAATGTCCACCTCCAGTAAGATACCACCACTATAGACACATTTCACTTGCCTACTGAAGGAATTTTGAAGGAACCAATGTTACAATATCCACACCTGCCCTAATACCTTTTCAGAGCCCAAAATGTCAAACACACATCGTAGATGAAGCAATGATTTAAGTGTATTTCTTTTGATTTACTAAGCTTTGTTCACAGCTCGCAATGTAGCCCGTTCTACGTTACAGAAAACAAACCCAGGCTGATAGATCACTGCCAAATATTTCTGTTCAGACTATAAACAAACCTCAGTCTTCTGGTCACTTGTCACTTTAACTCTCCACTTGCTCCCATCCTGATAGCTCCATTCTCAGCCTCCTGCAGTGTTCCACTGAAGCTCTGCATAAGCTGAGGAGCAGTCCCTCATCCTTTAACTGGGCACTTTGCAGCCATCTTGACTCAACACTGAGTTCAACCATTTCAGACCATGATCTCTGCCTCCGTTTTGTTTTATTTGCTCCACAGGTTTTGGTTTTACTCTTGTTTTGGGGCAAAGTTAGAAATATAATAGGTTTTAAAGCAGTGAAAAGTAGGTTGCTTTCGGTTGGCAGCTATTCAATTCTGACAGTCACACCACCTCTAGACACAACTTTTATTTTTCCTCTTTTGTCACTTCCTTTTGAGCTAGGCATTTTCTTTTACAATTTAATCTCCATATTCCTTAATCACAGGTCTTTCTTTATTGGTCCTATTCTATCTGCCCTACTTTTCACTGCTTTAAAACCTTTTGCTTCTAACTTAGTTAAGATCCATTGTAAATTCATTAACCTGAAGCAGTCTCTCCACAAATTCTTCAAACCTGGAGAGCATTTCTAACACTTTTTTGTTTTTATTTATTTCTGGCATCTGCAGTATTTTGCTGTTATTAAATTTGCCATCCATTTCTGAGAGACTGTAGAACAATTCCTATAAGCGCTGCAAAAATCTGCACTCATTTACCACATGTATTTTTAGATGTTAGGTGATGTCAACATCAATATTTGGATCAGAATGCATTATAACAGTCTAGATAGTACATGATGAGGGGAATTGGGAGTAAAACTCCTGATTCCAAGCAAATAAATGCAAAAAAATCTAACTTTAAAGAAAAGAAAATGAGTTCATTGTAAATAAAGTTCAGAATCCTTCAAACAAAAATGATTCTATATCAGAACTGACAGTTGCACAATACAATTCAACCTTTTTAATTAGGGGAAGGTGATGTCCTAGTGTTATTATCACTACACTATTAATCCAGAGACCCATGTAATGTTCTGGAGACCTAGACTGGAATCTTGCCACAGCAGATGGTGCAATTTGAACTCAACAAAAAAAATCTGGATTTAAGAATCTACTGATGACCATGAATTCATTGTCGCTTGTTGGAAAAAAATCATCTGGTTCACTAATGTCCTTCACCTGGTCTGACCTACATGTAACTCCAAACCCATGACAATATCGTTGACTCTCAATTGCCTTCTGAAATGGCCTAGCAAGCCATTCAATTGTATCAATTGCAACAAAGTCTCAATGAAACAAAACCAGACAGATCACTCGGCATCGATCTAGGCACCGGAAAAGGCAACAACAGAAGCAGCCCTGTCGACCCTGCAAAGTCCTCATCACTTTAGGGGCTAGTGCCAAAATTGGGACTAGTCAAGAAACAGCCTGACATAGTCATACTCACGGAATAATACTTTACAGACGATACAACAAAGAACAAAGAAAATTACAGCACAAGAACATGCCCTTCGGCCCTCCAAGCCTGCGCCGATCCAGATCCTCTATCTAAACCTGTCGCCTATTTTTCAAGGATCTGTATCCCTCTGCTCCCTGCCCATTCGTGTATCTGTCTAGATACATCTTAAATGAAGCTCTCGTGCCCGCCTCTACCACCTCTACTGGCAACGCGTTTCAGGCACCCACCACCCTCTGCGTAAATGAACTTTCCACGCATATCTCCCTTAAACTTTTCCCCTCTCACCTTGAAATCGTGACCCCTAGTAATTGAGTCCCCCACTCTGGGGGGTAAAAGCTGCTGGCTATCCACCCTGTCTATACCTCTCATGATTTTGTAGACCTCAATCAGGTCCCTCCTCAACCTCTGTCTTTCTAATGTAAATAATCCTAATCTACGCAACCTCTCTTCATAGCTAGCATCCTCCATACCAGACAACATCCTGGTGAACCTCCTCTGCACCCTCTCCAAAGCATCCACATCTTTTTGGTAATGTGGCGACCAGAACTGTACGCAGGATTCCAAATGTGATCGAACCAAAGTCCTATACGACTGTAACGTGACCTGCCAACTCTTGTACTCAATACCCCGTCCGATGAATGAAAGCATGCCGTATGCCTTCTTGACCACTCTATCGACCTGCGTAGCGACCTTCAGGGTACAGTGGACCTGAATACCCAGATCTCTCTGTGCATCAATTTTCCCCAGGGCTTTTCCATTTACCATATAGTTCGCTCTTGAATTGGATCTTCCAAAATGCATCACCTTGCATTTGCCTGGATTGAACTCCATCTGCCATTTCTCCACCCAACTCTCCAATCTATCTATATTCTGCTGCATTCTCCAACAGTCCCCTTCACTATCTGCTACTCCACCATTCTTAGTATCATCTGCAAACTTGATAATCAGACCATCTCTACCTTCCTCCAGATCATTTATGTATATCACAATGTCCCAGATGCCACCATCCCTGGATATGTCCTGTCCCACCAACAGGACAGACCCAGCAGGGGTGGCGGCACAGTGGTATACAGGAGGGAGGGAGTTGCTCTGGGAGTCCTCAACATTGACTCTGGACCCCATGAAGTCTCATGGCTTCAGGTTAAACATGGGCAAGAAAACCTCCTGATTACCACATACCATCCTCCCTCAGCTGATGAATCAGTACTCCTCCATGTTGAACAACAGTTGGAGGAAGCACTGAGGATGGCAAGGGCACAAAATGTACTCTGGGTGGAGGATTTCATTGTCCACCACCAAGAGTGGTTTGGCAGCAGTACTACTGACCGAGCTGGTCAGGTCCTAAAGGACATAGCTGCTAGACTGGGTCTGCGGCAGGTGGTGAGGGAACAAACAAGACGGAAAAACGTGACCTAATCCTTACCAACTTGCCAGCTGCAGATGCACCTGTCCATGACAGTATTGATAAGAGTGACCACCGCACGCTGCTTATGTGGACACGAAGTCCCACCTTCACAAAGAGAATGACCTCCATTGTGTTGTGTGGCATTATCACTGTGCTAAATGGGACAGACTTCACACAGATCTAGCAAGTAAGACTGGGCATCCATGAGGTGCTGTGGGCCATCAGCAGCAGCAGAATTGTACTCCAGCGCAATCTGTAACCTCATGGCCCGGCATATCCCCCACTCAACCATTACCATCAAGCCAGGGGATCAACCCTGGTTCAATGGAGAGTGCAGCAGGGCATGCCAGGAGCAGCACCAGGCATAACTGAAGATGAGGTGTCAACCCGGTGTCAAAGGGGACTACTTGCATGCCAAACAGTATGAGCAGCAAGTGATATGCAGAGCTAAGTGATCCCACAACCAATGGATCAGACCTAAGTTCTGCAGTCCTGCCACATCCAGTCGTGAATGGTGGTGGACGATTAAACAACTCACTGGAGGAGGAGGCTCCACAAATATCCCCATCCTCAATGATGGAAGAGCCCAGCATATCAGTGCACAAGATAAGGCTGAAGCTTTTGAAGCAATATTCAACTGGAAGTGCCGAGTGGATGATCCATCTTTGCTTCCTCCAGTAGTCCCCAGCATTACAGATACCAGTCTCCAGCCAATTCGATTCACTCCACATAATGTCAAGAAACGGTTGGAGACACTGAATACTGCAAAGGCTACGAGTCCTGACAACATTCCAGCAATAGTACTGAAGACTTGTGCTCCAGAACTTGCCGCTCCCCTAGCCAAGCTGTTCCAGTGCAGTTACAACACCGGTATATACCCGACAATGTGGAAAATTGCCCCCAAGTATGTCCTGACCTTAAAAAACAGGACAGATCCAACTTGGCCAATTATCATCCCATCAGTCTACTGTCGATCATCAATACCTGCTCAGCAATAACCTGCTCAGTGTCGCCCAGTTTGGGTTCCACCAGGGCCATTTAGCTCCTGACCTCGTTATAGCCTCGGTTGAAACATGGTCAAAACAGCTGAATTCCAGAGGTGAGGTGAGAGTGACAGCCCTTGACGTCAAGGCTGCATTCGACAGAGTGTGGCATCAAGGACCCCTAGCAAAACTGGAATCAGTGGGTTTCAGGGGGCAAACTCTCTGGTGGTTTGAGTCATACCTGACACATAGGAAGATAGTCATGGCTGTTGGAGGTCAATCATCTCAGCTCCAGGACATCCCTACAGGAGTTCCTCAGGGTAATGTTCTAGACCCAATCATCTTGAGCTGCTTCATCAATTATCCTCCTTCCATCATAAGGTCAGAAGTTGGGTTGTTCGCTGATGATTGCACAATGTTCAGGGCCACTCGCAACTGCTCAGACACTGAAGCAGCCCATGTCCAAATGCAACAAGATCTGGATAATATTCACGCTTGGGCTGCCAAGTGGCAAGTAACATTTGTGCCACACAAATGCCAGGCTTTGACCATCACCAATAAGAGACAATCTAATCATTGCCCCTTGACGTTCAATGGTGTTACGATCACTGAATCTCCCACTATCAACATTCTGTCGGTTATCATTGACCAGAAACTCAACTGGACTCCCCACGTAAACACAGTGGCTGCAAGAGCAGGTCAAAGGCCAGGAATACTGCAGTGAGTAACTCACCCCCTGACTCCCCACAGCCTGTCCACCACCCACAAGGCACAAACCAGGAGTGTGATGGAATACTCCCCACTTGCCTGGGTGAGTGCAGCCCCAACAACACTACAGAAGCTTGACACCTCCAGGATAAAGTAACCCGCTTGATTGGCACTGAATCCACAAGTGTCCACTCCCTCCACCACCGACTCTCAGTAGCAGCAGTGTATACTATCTACAAGATGCACTGCATAAATTCACCAAAGATCCTCAAGTAGCACCTTCCAAACCCATGACCACTTCCATCTGGAAGGACAAGGGCAGCAGATATATGGGACACCATCACCTGCAAGTTCCCCTCCAAGCTGCTCACCATCCTGACTTGGAAATATATTGCCATTCCTTCACTGTCGCTGGGTCAACAGCCTGGAATTCCCTCCCTAATAGCATTGTGGGTCAGCCCACAGCAGGAGGACTGCAGCAGTTCATGAAGGCAGCTCACCACCACCTTCTCAAGGGCAACTAGGGACGGGCAATAAATGCTGGCCAGCAAGCAATGCCCACATCCTACAAAAATGAATAGAGAAAAAAAAATTGCATTTTTACAAATATAAAGCACCAAGCTGGTTTTAATCTTGTGATATAGATTGTCTACTGTGCACACTCTTGATATACCAGTTTGCTGCATTGTAAAGTGCAAGTTTATTTAACAAAGTAATGTTGGTCATTTGGGAGTTGCATTCAAGGGCCAAATGATGCAGAATACTAATTCTCCTTCCACCATCTAAAGAAGTATTATTAAATAAATCATCTTTAGTTCTGATATATTGTTGCTTGACTGGATAAAACAAAAAGTGCTGGAGAAACTCAGTAGGTCTGGCAGCATCTGTGGTGAGAAAGCCAAATTAACGTTTCGTGTCCAATATCAGCTTGTTAATTTTGTTTCTCTCTCCACAGATACTGCCAGTCTTGTTGAGTTTATCCAGCACTCTGTTTGTCTTCCGATCCCAAGCATCCACACAGTGTTTGCTTGACAAAATAGTTGTTTCATCTGGAAAAAGCATATTGGAAAAAGCATATTCAAGCTGGGAAACTTTGTCTCGAGATATGAAAGTAAATTTTTTGGCCAACTCTCTTATCTTTTTAAATAATAATGTGCTTCTCCTATCTAGGTACGGAATGTTAGATGTATTAAATGTCATAAGTGGGGCCATGTGAATACAGACCGCGAATGTCCACTATTTGGTCTTTCTGGAATTAATGCAAGCTCAGTTTCCACAGATGGTGCAGGTATGTATGATGCATCAAATCTCATCTCATCCTGGTATCTCATCTTGCATTATTTGTCTTAGTCCCAAAAAAGATAACCCTTCATAGCAGGATCGCATAGATGTAACCCAGTCACCCAAGTACATAACTACAGGCAGTCCCTTGTTACCAAGTGGGTTTCCCTTCCCTAGTACATTTAGAAGTTGATTTTTATGTAAGTCAAAACGCAATACCCTACAATGCAAAGTAGCCATTCTTATGTATGAGCTAACATAACATGTCGGATCTTTTAAGTTAATAATGCACCACTGTGCGGGAACTCAGTCATAAGTATGAGCATTCATTAAGTTGGGCGTTTGTAAATTCAGGACTGCCCGTAATCTGAATAGTGTTATGTACATTCCCATCAGTACCAGCACTTGTGTGGCTTGGATGCTACTTGCTACTTGTCAGACCCAGCCTTAATATTGCCAGGCCTTGCTGCATTTGAACATAGACCCCCTTCGTTATCTGAGTAGTCATGAATGGTGCTGAATGTTGTACAATCATCAGCAAACATTCATAGTTCTCACATTATAATGGGGGAAGGTGATTAGAAAGCAGCTGAAGATGGTTTGGCCAAGGACATTACTAGGAAGCTCTTGTGGTACAGTGGTAGTGTCCCTGCCAAAGGCCTGCTTAATGTTTAATAACGTCTCTGATCAGTTTGATTAGAAAATATATACCCCAAGGAGCAAAGGAGCTCTTGTGGTGTAGTGGTAGTGTTGTAAATATGAGCCATAAAGCCTGTGTTCAAGCCCACCTGTTCCAGAGATGTGTAATAACATCTCTGCACACGTTGATTAGGGGAAAAAAATTTACTCTGAAGAACTAAGGGGTTCTTGTGGTGCATTTGTAGTCAAAAATGAAAAGGAATCATAGGTCAGGTTTAGGAAACTGAAATCAAACAAGACCCTTGAGTATAAAAGAAGCAGCAAATAACTCAAACAAGAAATTAGGAGGGCTAGAAGAGGCTATGAAATATCATTGGCATGTTGAATTAAGGAGAATCTCGAGGAGTAAGGAGATAATTTATGCGTAGAGACAGAGGAAGTAGGAGAGGTCCTTTAATGAATCATTTGCATAAGTATTCACCAAGACAAAGGCATGAATGATGGTAAGATTAGAGAGGGGTAAATTATGTTCTAGGATGTATCCATATTAAGGAGGTGGTGTTGGGTGTCTTGAAAAACATTATTATAGACGTGTCCGTAGGGTACTGAAGGAGGCAAGGGAGGAGATTACTGGGACCTTGACAGAGATCTTTATATCCTCTTTAGCCACGGGTAAGGTCCCAGAACACTGGAGAATAGCCAATGTCTTTCCTTTGTTCAAGAAGGACAACAGGGATAGGCCAGTGAGACTTACATCAGTGAAAGGGAAATTATTGGAGAAAATTCTTAGGGACAGGACTTGCCTGCATTTGGAGAAGAATAGACTTATTAGGATGTCAGCATAGCTTTATACAGGGAGAGAGTAGGTGATGGCCTAATGGTATTATCGCTAGACTGTTAATCCAGAGACCCAGGTAATGTTCTGGGGACCTGGGTTTGAATCCTGCCATGGCAGATAGTGGAATTTGAATTCAATAATAATCTTTTAAATAAGAATCTAATGATGACCATGAAACCATTGTTGATTGTCAGCACAAACCCGTCTGGTTCACTAATGCCATCCTTACCTCGTCTTGCTGTGTGACTTCAGACCCACAGCAACGTGGTTGACCTTTAACTGCCTTCTGGGCAATTGGGGACGGGTTGTAAATGCTGGCCTGGCCAGTGATGCCCACGTCCTATTGATGAATAAAAAAAGGTCTTGTCTCACAAATTTGTTTAAGTCTTTTTGAAGAAGTGCTGAAGATGATTAAGGATAGGGCAGTAGATGTTGTCCACATGAACTGTATGAAAGCATTTGACAACGTCCCTCAGATTAAGTCCCATGGAATCAATAATGACAAAATCGACTTTGTCATAGAAGACTGAGGGTAGTTGTGGAGGGGTATTTTTCTGACTGGAGGTCTGTGACTGGTGGTGTTCTGCAAGGGTCAGTGCTGGGACCTCTGTTGTTTGTAATAAAGTATATATTGGTTGTAATGTGGTGGCCTTGGAGAGGATACAGCAGAGGTTTACCAGGATGTTGCCTGGATTGGAGTGTATTAGCTCTATGGAGAAGTTGGACAAATTTAGATTGTTTTTTCTAGAGCGTCGGAGGCTGAGGAGCAACCTGATAGAAGTATATAAAATTAGGAGAGGCATGGATAGGGTGGATAGTTGGAGTCTTTTTCCCAGCTTGGAAATGTCAAATATAAGGGGACATGGAGTCATACAGCATGAAAACAAACTCTTCAGTCCCTCTCATCTGTGCCAACCAGATATCCCAATCTGACAAAGTCCCAGTTGCCAGCATTTGGTCAATATCCCTCTAAAGCTTCCCTATTCATATACCCATCCAGATATTGTAATTGTACCCACCTCCACCACTTCCTCTAGCAGCTCGTTCCATACGCGCATCACCCTCTGCGTGAAAAAATTTCCCCTTAAGTCCCTTTTAAATCTTTCCCCTCTCATCTTAAACCTGTGCCCTCTAGTTTTGGGCTCTCCCACCCTAGGAAAAAGGCCTTGCCTATTCACCCTATCCATGCCCCTCATGATTATATAAGCCTCTATAAGGTCACCGCCCCCAGTCCCCGACACTTCAGGGAACAAACACCAGCACCAGGGAAATAGCCTCCCCCTATAGCTCAAACCCTCCAATCCCAGCAACATCCTTGTAAATATTTACTGCACCCTCATGTTTAACAGCATCCTTTCTGTAAAGGGGAGAGGGAAAAAGTTTACAGAAAACTTGTGAGGAATGTTTTTTGCACAAGAGGGTGGAAGGTGACTGGAACCTCCTTCTAGGGCAGGTGGTAGAAGCAAATATGTTAATAAAGTTTGAGACGTTTAGATAGACACATGAACAGACAGAGAATAGAGGGATACCGACCATTTGCAGGCAGATAGGATTAATTTAGAATGGCATTGGGGTCGGCACAGACATGTTGGGCTGACGGGCCTGTTTCTGTGTGCAAATATATGTATATATACTGTGTTATAGGGGAAGCAATGGCCTAGTGGTATTAGTTCTGGACTATTAATCTAGAAACTCTGCTCATGTTCTGGGGTTTGAATCCTGCCACAGCGGTCGGTGGGAATTTGAGTTCAAGAAAAAATTTCTAGAATCAAGAATCTACTGATGATCATGAAACATTGTCAATTCTCATAAAAACCCATCAGGCTCACTAATGTCTTTCACAGACGGAAATCTGCCATCCTCACCTGGTCTGGCCTACATGTGACTCCAGACCCACAGCAATGTGGTTGCCTTTGAGCAGTTAGGAGTGGGCAATGAATGCTGGCCTAACCAGTGACATCCCACATCCTGTGAAAGAACATAGAACAGTTTGTTTAAAATTCACTGAGCCAAAAAGCCTGTGTTCAGGTCTCGCCTGTTCTAGAGGTGTGTCATAACAGGTTGATGAAATTATCTGCCTTAAGGAACCAGGGTCTGGTGACACAGCTGTAGTATCTCTATCTGTGAGCCAAAAATCATGGGTTCAAGTTCCACCTTCCCCAGAGGTGTGTAATGACATGAATGAACAGGTAATTAAAATTATCTACCCTGAGGAGCTGCTGCACTGATGCCTTGGAACTGAGATAATTAACCTCTAAATAATTCTTCCATTGTGCTAGGTTTGACTGCAAACAGCAGGGAGGTTTCCCCCAAGAAGATTATAGGTGGGGTGGAGTGAAAACCCTAACAACGGTGGCTCAGTGGTTAGCACTGCTGCCTCACAGCACCGGGAGGGTTCAATATCACCCTCAGACGACTGTCTGTGCGGAGTTTGCACATTCTTCCCGTGTCTACGTGGGTTTCCTCTGGGTGCTCTGGTTTCCTTCCACAGTCCAAAGATGTGCAGGCGAGGTGGATTGGCCATGTTAAATTGCACATAGTTCAGGGTTGTGTAGATTAGGTGAGTTATAGGGGGATGGGTCTGGGTGGGATGTTCTGAGGGTCGGTGTGGACTTGTTGGGCTGAAGGGCCTGTTTCCACACTAGGAATTCTATGCTCAAGCAGCAGGTGAAGAACTAATTTAAGTGTGATTCATTAACTGCAACCCCAGGTTCCCCATTTACTAATCCCTCTCAATGCAATCATCTCTTGACCACAATGCAAAACATAAAATCCACTATTGCAAATCAATTTATAAATTAAATTAGGCCGTGCTTAAAGCAAACATCAACTAAATATCCCTTGTGCATTCCTTTGATGCCCGACTTCCATGTACCTTTCCCTGTGTTATTGCTCCTACACAATACATCAGTGGCTGCAACATGATGGTGGAAGGCTGTTGAATTTTATTGGAGGGAACTATGGCTGAACTTGGGGACGCAACCTTAAGCTACATTATCTCTGCAGCGGTGGCAGCCATTTCAGCTGGCTGGGTGACAGGCAACAGCAAGGCCGAGTGCCAACATCGGGGGCTCTAATCCTGTCATTCTGGGAGACGACAGCATGTTTGTGCTCTATTGAACCATTGTTGTTCCTCTGAGGCAACGCCTCAGCAATCTTAGTGATATGTTTGAGGACAGATTGTTAGACTTCTATACACCCTGCTGGCTTGAGTTAAAGCTGGCTTATGTAACTATGATGGCAGCAGTCTTGGCTTGTATTGGCATAAAGCTGACCTTGCATAACGGCAGTCTGAGTTTCCACTGTCACATTCAGATAAAAGCTGCTCATACTGCATTCAAACCTCAGACATTAGACATCAGACATCAGACTCGGACACTACACCATGTTTGTGTCCACAAGTGTGCAAATGCCGCCGACTTCTTGCTGCAATCGATGTGTTCAAAGCTGTGCAGAAACCTCTGCAGTGTTGGTGCTGGACTCTTAAATATCAAGAAGCATATAGTACTGGCATACTGGCAGGCTTCCTAAGGCACCAAGCACTTTGTCATGTAAGTATTTCAGTCTTCAACTGTCGGCACCATTGAAGTCCTCATCTGAGTCCTCTGCAGCAAATCTTGTCTATGACCTTTTCCTCCAGTGAGCTGGGCATATGATTTTCTTGACCCTTTTCTTCTTTGCAGCACACTCCTTCCTAGTGTCTGAGTATATGAAAATGCTGTCATCTTCAATGATTTAGGTGCATTGGCCATATCTTTAGCAATAGAAGTTTCAATAAGGATCAACAGCATCTCTTCTGGGAAAGGAGGAGTAGGATGTGCAGCTGTGTCTTGTCCCTCTACTTTGTTCCTGCTACATTAGTTATGCACCACCTCTTCCCACACAAGAGAGTGAAGTAAGTGTGTGTGATGCAATGTGTTTGGGTAAAACTGTCATGGTTGAATTGCTGTCAGTGTATGTACGTTTTGAGAGATGATGCATGCAGCATTGCTGAGTCTGTGAGTGTAAGGTGGACCATATGGGTGTAAGGTACAAATCCTGATAAATTATTGCCGCTGAGTAATGAATTGAGCAGGAACAGATGCTAATGATGCAGCTAGGTGATATGACATTTAAAGGTGCATTCACTGGCCTTGACCATTCATTTCAGGCCTTCATAAGGCATGACATTCGGAGTGTTGCTGCTGACATTGGCTTCCAAGCTACCTGCTTCCACTGCCTTTTGACTATGTTTCTGAATCCTATGAAATCATTACTCCTCCTCCTTTGAACATCCTCAACTGAAGCTCCCAGGGCAGTATCCAAAAATCTTGATGTTTGTTCTTGTTCAAGTGTCATTTTTCACTGCTTTCTTTCTAGCTGAAATTGGCTACCTGCACATCTCCCGCACCCGCTCCAGTACCTCCCTTTCAAGATGTGCTAGTGATTTTAGGCACCTCATTGCCGTGTGCAGTGAATAGCACAGTTGGTGCTAGCTGTACACAGCAATGTGCTCCTAAACAAACAGCATGAAGATGATTCTCGCTCACTTTTTTGGGCTATCCAATTTAACTCCCGTGGGGATTTGATCTGCTTTTTCTTCATTGCTAGTTATTTCCTACTGTACTGCTTGTTCAAATTGTGCCTTCAATAAACCGCTTATTTCCCCACTCCTACACAGTTAACTGCGGAATCCAGGAAAGATCTATCCTTTGCACCTGCTTTCTTCCTTGTCTAACTGCTGAGTAATTTGGGACTATGTTCTTTGGATGGAAGAATGGTGATCTTATTGAAATGTTCAAGATTAGGAAGGGACTTAATGCTGCCACAAGCTGCTGAGAATTCCCACCATTTCTATTTTACAGCATCCACATTATTCAGCTTTTTAGGTACTGAAGGAGGTTGTGGATGTTGCATTATTGACTATACAGTGAGATCTGTTATAATGCAATTATTGGATATGAAAAATGGGGTAACATAATAACTGAACTACAAAGGATCCCATGCAGGAGCTAATGAAAGCTCAGAGAAGAGAGCTGACCAGGGAATCTGGTTAGGCCAATGTTGGAACAAGCTGGGGGCTAGTGAAGAAGTGTTAGATCAGGGACAGTGGGTAGAGTCAGTAGCCTTGACGCTCCTGTAATATAAGCGAATATATTGAGGCTCTTTATATCAGACTTCCACTGGCTGAGAGAGTTTGACTTTTGGGACACACGGGAGATGGGAATTGGACAGGATTGTGGAATTGAAATTGAAAATCAGCCATGATCATATTGAATGGTGGGACAGACCTGACAAACCGTATTGTCTTCTCCTGCTCCTGCTTTATATTTCTTACGTACTTATATCCTTCAGTGCCATCAGCCACAAGCACAGGCTTGGTCTCCATGTATGTGCAGACAAAGCACAGTTCCCCTTCTTCCTTCTCTACTGACTCCACATTTATTGCTGTGGTATCTGACACCGAGTCCCAGATGATTCGCAACTTGCCCAAATGAATACCAGGAAAACAAAAATGTTCTTTTTCAGCCCCTGCTTTAACCTGTTCCCTTGCGACTGGTCCCTCCCTGGTTATTACCCTCACTAATGTATACTCACTATCAACATTCTGGAGGTTGCTATTGACCAGAAACTGAATTGGACTATCCATATACATACTGTGGCCACAAGAGCAAGTCAAAGAATTCACCTTCTGGCTCTTCATTGTTTGTCCATCATGTAAAAGGTACATGTTCAGAATATGATGAAATATTCTCTACTTGCCTGAATGATTGCAGCGCCAACAATATTTGAGAAGGTAGATACCAATCAGAACAAAGAAGACCACTTGATTGACATGATTTGCATTGCCTTGAATATTCATTCCTTCCACCACCGGCACACAATGGCAGCAGTGTGTACTATATACAAGATACACTGTAGCAACTCACCGAGGCTTCTTTGACAACATTCTCAAAATACAGTCTCTCTTACCCAGAAGGTCAAGGGGAGTGGATGAATGGGAACACAACCATAATCTGTAAATTCTTCTCCAATCCATGCACCATCCTGACTTGGAACATTATCGCTGTTTGATCACTGTGGTGAGATCAAAATCGAGTAACTCCCAATGGCACTGTGATTCTACTTGCAACAGATTACACCAATTCAAGAATGCAACTTGCAACACTTGTTTGAGAGGGTGGGCAACAAATCCTGACCTGATCTACAAAATCCTACCTACCACACAAATTACCTAGTTACTTACACATTTCAGATTATAACTGGAGGGCGAGGGTGTTTCTCCCAAAGCATTTGTTTTTGTTAATGTGTGTTTGTACCCTGGCCTCTGCCCTGCTATTATCAGCCAAGCCTTAAACTGCCTCAATGTTTCTGGAATTCCCTTCCTAATCCTTTTCATCTTTTTAGTTGTCTTTCTTGTTCATAAGATAGAAGTTCAGGCTTATAATCAAACTTTGTTCACCCCTCCTGATTTTTCCCTCTGAGGTTTGATAACCATTGATCACATTTTCATTTTTGAAGCATCTTGGGATATATTTTACATTAAAGTCATTATATAAATTCAAGTTGTTCTGAAATGGACACTACACCTGCGTAATCAGCTTGCTTGTTTTGTTCATTCAATAATTTTGCAAGATTACAATAAACATTTTAAGAAATGTTTTGTGCCTATTACGACTAGCTTCAATTTAATGTTGCCCATTCCCTAGTACAATGCTTCTGAAAGTTTTGCAAAATGTGTTCCTGCTGTGTTGCAGATAAATGCTGCTAGTTGGTATTCTTTGCTCTCTAGCAGCTGTTTTGCAGAATAATATCTAATCATTTGCGCAGCAGAAGATTATTTGAATTGATTTATCTAAGCTATTTTAAACAAAGAAGCAAGTAAATTCCCATTGTGAAATAAAACCGAAATGTAGGCAAATGTTAATAAGCATTGATATGTGTGCCCTTTTTAAACAGGTCCATCAATGCATCCCTCAGAGCTGATGGCAGAGATGAGAAACAGTGGATTTGCACTGAAACAAAATGTACTGGGGAGGAATACAACTCCAAATGACCCATCACAGGTATTCTGTGTTTCTGAAGCGAACATAAAATGATTTTTGGCAGAAAACCATTTTCAGGTGAATAATGAGATTAGGCGCTCCTGATCTTCACATTTTTACAGATGTTACAGTGAGTTTGGTGGAAAACATGCGAAGTGAGGTTTGTTAAAATTCAATGCTTAGACTTTTTATGAAGCAACTTTTTTTTTGCTGAGATTTTAATACTCCAAGCTCATGTGCATCTTCCTGCTTCATATTCTAAATTAAACTATAAAATTGTGAAATTGTCTGTGTTTTAGTTAATTTTCATGTTGGATTTTTATAAGGACAAAAATAATATCTGATTTACTAAAGCATCCGGTTGTGGGAAATGTATTACGTAGTATTTACCTTGAATAATACCTTATCTGCAACTTGTGTTGTTATATTGTGAATTTATTTTTGCTATTTCTAATTTATCTGGGGACAATTCTTTGTATTGTCTTATTATCTGTGGGGTATATACCTGTGAGGTTTTTTTTCCCACTGCATCGTCTTTCTTGTAATTGTGATTAAATGCTATAATTAATTTGTCACTTCCCTTCCATCGCTTTCCCCCTAACACCCAAAATAGCTTTAGGTTATGAGGAGATAAAGGGAAGGTTTATATCAAATCTCCTCCTCTTGGTAGATAAGGATAGTAACTACTGTTGTGAGATTCCAAAGTTTGGCATAGAGTGTTGAGAGGCTCCATTCTGAAGATTGACCATTCAGTTGATTTTGGTTAATTCCATTTTGAATAATAGCCTTGGCTATCAATGAAGCATGTATTTCGTGCAGTTGAATTTGGCCCAGTTGTCAAACAACCTCTCTCTGCAGGTGTTAAAACTAATGCATGCCAATATAGAGCAACAAGCCGTGTGTCACTTAATTATTTATCAGTCTATCATAAAATCGATGGCTCATAATGTAATTCCACTATCCTAGAGCTAGCTTACAAGCAAGTGAGAATCCTCCACAGTGCCTTAAATTAGATGTGACATTCATTTTGAGAAGGCTATCATACTTAGTTCGGATAGGCTGTTGGCCAGGTCTGGAAGGCAAACATTACAGTCACAGCCAGCTTATTGTTATTTCTAGAACCTCAATGGCAGAGTGTCGATAATACTCAGCCCACATTGTTTTATTGCAACAATAATGAAGATATTCAAAATTGCTTTGTGAAAAAAACTTCATATTCATGGTACATTTTAACAGCATTGTTAATGCAAACTATTGATTAGTTAGCTAATTCTGAGCCTCTAGCACAAAGCCCGTTCATAGAATCCTTACAGTGTGGAAAGAGGCTATTCAGACCATCAAATCTGCACCAACCTTCTGAAGAGCATCCCACCCTATCCCTATAATCCCCCATTTCCCATGGCTAATCCACCTAACTTGGGACATCAGGGCATTTTTATGAAACCAAAAGTAATGCAATTATGGAATTGTCTCCCCCAAAAGTCTGAGGATGCTTGGTCAATGGAACTTTTAAATATCGATATTAACAGACTTTTATTAGGTAAGGGTATCAAGTAGTAGTGATCAATCTTTGGACTGTGGGAGGAAGTCAGAGCATCGAGTATATACCCACGCAGACATAAGCAAACAGTCACGTGGAGAACATGTAAACTCCACACTTACAGTCACCCAAGACTTGAATCAAACCGGTCCGTGGTGCTGTGAAGGCAGCAGAAAGCCCCCTGCTATTCTCACTGGAAGGATTACTATTCCTGTTCAGAACCATACTAGCTGCTTCACAAAGTTTCTCTACGAGTGCAACTGTGACTTCCAAGTTTTTGAACATAGAATTACTTGTACAGAGATTGCAACAACGATATGGAGATGTATGTAAAATATTTGCCTAAAAAACTGCTTTCTTGGCTTTTAATACAAACCTGAAGGTTGATGTCAAACCAAGCTGTACCATGTAATAGAGCTGGTACTTCAGCTTTGTTTATTGAAGGTATTTTCCACATAAGGGTAATAGTAGGCTATTAAAATCCTCATGTCTGTTTTGCAATTCAGTTAGATTGTGGTTAATCTGGCCTCTAATCTATATACCTACATTAGATCACTACTGCTTGATACCATTACCTAATAAAAGTCTGTTAATATCGATATTTAAAAGTTCCATTGACCAAGCATCCTCAGACTTCTGGGGAAGAGAATTCCATATTTGCATTACTTTTGGTTTCATAAAAATGCCCTGATGTCCCAAGTTCTTCCATTTAAGACTGAACATCTTGTTCTACATTCCCATATCAGAGGAAATAGTTTTTCTGTTAATGTTCTATTGAATTCTTTTATCATTTAAAGCTTCGATTAGATTACCTGTCAAGCAAGGAAATATAATCCCAGTTTATGCAACCTGTCCTCACAAATGAACTCTTTAAATTACAGAATTGTTCTAGTAAACAAGCACTACACTCCCTCTGCAGCCAATAGATACCCTTCCTCAAGTGATACTAAGAACTGAATGCAATATTCCAAACTGGGTCTGATCATGATTTTTGTCCAATTGAAGCATAACATTGGCCCGCCGGTATTCCAATCTCTTTGAGATAAAAACCAATATTCTAGTAGCCTTTTCATTACTTTTTATATCTGTGCACTAGTCTTTGGTGGTGTATGTAAGTGAACACACAAATACTATGCTCCTCCATAGTTCCCAGTTTCTTGACATTAAGCAGTTACTTTGGATTATTTTGCTTGGGCCCAAAGTCGATTACCTTATTATTCCCCATGTGGAACTCCATTTGCCACCACTGTAACTGCTAATTTGAATCGGTCAATGCCCCTTCACAACATTTACATAATGTATTGCTTTTTCTGATTCGAATATACAACGGTCTATAATTTCATCCTTGTAATTTCCTCCATCACTACTTTCTCTACTTCATAACTAAATTTCAACTGGTGTGTAAAGGATACCTCCCATTCCGTGAATTTTTTTTTTTGCTGATAATTTTGTGTGTAGAACCTTATCAAATGCTCACATACCAGGATGTTGATTTACCAGGATGTTGCCTGGTATGGAGGGAAGGTCTTATGAGGAAAGGCTGAGGGACTTGAGGCTGTTTTCGTTAGAGAGAAGAAGGTTAAGAGGTGACTTAATAGAGACATACAAGATGATCAGAGGATTAGATAGCGTGGACAGTGGGAGCCTTTTTCCTTGGATGGTGATGGCTAGCATGAGGGGACATAGCTTTAAATTGCGGGGTGATAGATATAGGACAGATGTCAGAGGTAGGTTCTTTACTCAGAGAGTAGTAAGGGCGTGGAATGCCCTGCCTGCAAAAGTAGTAGACTCGCCAACTTTAAGGGATTTAAATGGTCATTGGATAAACATATGGATGATAATGGAATAGTTTAGGTTAGATGGGCTTCAGATTGGTTTCACAGGTCGGCGCAACATCGAGGGCCGAAGGGCCTGTACTGCGCTGTAATGTTCTATGTTCTATGTTCTATACATAGACTATTCCGTGTCTACCTTGTTAATGATCTTCACAAAGAAAAATCAACTGTTAGTCAGACATGGCCAAATCTTCATAAATACTGCTGACTTTTCAGATTTACACAATTTTAGGCACTCTGTCCTGATGATAGATTTCAATAATTTTCAAAACAGCTATTGCAAAAATGATAGGTCTGCAACCACTTGTTTTTTCCCTTATGTTTTAAAAAATGTGTGAGATTTTCAGTTTTCTGATTCAAAGGCACAATTCCCAAATCCAGAGAGACTTTTATGGCAAAGTACACATTGAATTTTCTGACTTGTTTCTTTTTAAACCTTAGAGTGAAAACAGACAGATCTTTAGATCCTAAAGATTTGTCAATATTCAGTTCCATTGGCCTGAAATTTGCTGAAAGTCATCAGGGGTGGGATTGGGGGGTGGTGTTGTGTGTTATTAATGCACAAATCAGCTAGAAAATTGTGAAATGCATAAATCAGCTAGAAAAGGGCATCTCTCTCTTCCTTTCTCATCAGTTTTAGGAAGGTTTTGTATTTGCATAAAAGGAATCCATTCTACCTGCCACAAAAAGTTACATAAGTTAATTAATGCTCATTTAACAGTCAAACAATTGTTAATGGTTACCAATACACCTCTCTAATCCTGAAAGTGAACAGATAAATATGTGGTGGTGACTGGTTCCATTATAAAAAGTCTGCCTTATTAGTTAAAACTCACAGCTTACGACAACAGTTGCAAGAAAGATAAACTGGCTTTATTCAGCTTTACAGTGAGCTTTGACTGCAGAGAGACCACTCCAGAGCTAAGGAAGAACTGAACACCTCTCTGTCTGAAACTTGTTCCCAGGTGCAAGCTGTTCATATACCTGAAAACCAATCTCACAGTTGTTAGCAGTCAAAAAGGTCTCTGTCATTGATAACTGGTCACTAGTCCATAAGCCAATCAACTTCTTGTTGCTAGCAAAAGCTGCATTGTACACTGCTCCAAATTGTCTGCAACCTGAATTTCAATTACTGCTTGTTCAAGCAGTTGTTTTTACACAATGCCTGGCACGGGTGCCAGGTTACTTGTTTTGCAATGCTCAGGCCAATTTTTCAACATTTCACTTAAAACGGCACTTTCCCATTTCAGTCCACAGTTTTTAAAAACACAAAAATAAAGTGATGTGGTGCTTATGGAACAAACAGCCTACTATAGCCGCACTGACCAAAACATATCTTTCACACACTGTTCCAGGCACCACCACTATTATCCCTGCGTATGCACTGCCCAACTGGCAGTACAGATGCACCAAAGCTGATAGTGGAGCAGTCGTATGTAGTTGGGAGGGAATTGCCCTGGAAGTCAACATTGACGCTAGACCCTACATGATCTTATAGCATCAGGTCAGGCATTGACAAAGCATTCTCATGCTGATAACTACCTACCACCCACCAGCAGCACCTCCATGCAATCATCAGCTAATGAATCAATACACCTGTATGTTGAAAACCAATTGGCTTGGAAGAGAACTTGCAGGTGGTTGTGTTCCCTTGTATTTGCTGTCCTTGACCTTCTAGTTGGAAGTGGTCATGGGTTTAGAAGGCGCTGCCTAAAGATCATTGCTGAATTTAGGATTAGGTTAGAGAGAAGAAGCTAACATTGTTTTCCTTTGGCGTAAAGGAAGTTGAGGGGATCTGATAAAAGTGTACAAGATTATGTCAGATTTTGATAAGGTAAACAAAGATAAACTGTTTCCACTAGTTAATGGGACTAGGGGGACACTGACTTAGGTTTTAGGCAATAAATTCAAAATGTAATAGAAAATATCTCTTATGAAGTTAATAACCATGAACTTTCTGCAAATGAGATGGTGGAAGCAGAGATGTCTGATACTTTGAAAAGGAAATTGGTAGACACCTGAGGAAATAAATTTCCAGGACACTGGGGATAGAACAGACAAATGGGACTGACTTGATTGCTCTACAAAGAGTTGACATGGACTCAATGGGCCAAATAACCACTTCCTATGCTATTGTGACTGTCTGACTTGGGCAGATCGATCTTGTTTTCTGTAGGGACAAAAGAATCCAATGCCTTTAAAATCCAGGAGTTTTGGTTGAGTTTTGACTGCTGCCGAGTAGATTACTTAGATGTTAATGTCCCTTTTGTTCATTCCTCACACACAACAATGCTGTGAAAGGAAACTTTATCAAGCAGCCCAATAAAGCAGCATAAAAAAACCATCCTTAAGTAATATACCCAAAGGACTGTACAACCAGTGAATTTTTTTGAGATGTAGTCACAATTGACTGTAGGAAATGTCACAGCTAATTTGTGAACTGCCAACTCATCAATGGTGTTAATGACTAGATCATGTGAATTTGTTTTGTTTGTAATGTTGATTAAAGATCAATAATACCAGGATACCAAAGATAACTCCCCCTGCATTTCTTCAATGTTAGTATTGTAGGGTTGATGTCCATCTGAAAGGATGGAAGCAGCATCTGCTTAACACTTCCTCAAAAAGACACCACATCTGACAGATAAGCACACTTTTAGAACAGCACTGGAGTGTTGCCTAGATTGTGGGGTGCTCAGTTTCTGGAATGGGACCTGAACCAGTAATCTTCTGACTCTGAAGCGGCAACTAAAGTAGGCATGACTGTTGCGTAAATAAAGTTACTAACATTGGTAACCCAACTCTGTCATTCTCCATAGATCTGCCAGTCCTTTTGAGTAGTTCCAGCATTTTCTATTTTTGTTTGACTTCCAGCAGCTTTATGTTTGTATAATGCATGTTGTTACTGGCAAACTCTCCATAACAGAGGTATGTGCTGTGATCATGGCAGTCTGTAGGATTACTTGTGAACAAGCCTAGTCCATTCAATACAGGGTGAAGCGATTGTTGGTTTTATATTCAGCTTTCTACGAAAGGCATACACATGCCCTTACATTAAGCACTGTAATGCTGCTTTGCATGAGGCACTTTTAGTTGAAAAATTACTGAGCAAAGTGCTGTTGGGTTACTGAAAAAGGTGCATTATTAGTCTGGTTCAGCATTCCCCTGTGATAAAATGCATTTTCTGAAAGATGGATTGAGTACAATAATTAATTTTTCCAAGGAAGTTTTACAATTCTTGCTCTAAACTTGACTCTGCAATTTTTGCCAACAGCCTTTGAATTGGAATTGATCCTAATTAGTGATATTATTCATAAACCTCCTGAAGAGATTTTCCAATGCTTTAGATACCTTAGCTGCTAATATTGAAGGTGTATTTAGAACTTCAACACCATCTGTCCAGTTAATCTATAAAATTATTATTAAAACTGGTTACATAATCTGAAAATGGTAAGCAAATTAAAGTTATACTTTTAAATATGTACTTCTTACAGAATCGATGTGTCCAAGTACAATTCTATTTTGAGTTGTTTTTGATCTTGTTTTAGCAATACATAGCAAGTGAAGACGATGATGATCCTGAGGTGGAATTTTTGAAATCACTTTCTACAAAACAAAAACAGAAGCTTTTGAGGTATGCTGTTAGGTTTTGTGCATTTGTTGATGGTGAGTCCCTTTCTTAGAGCAGCTTTCTCCCTCTAATGCCGCAAAATTCTCAACCAAAACCCTGAACAATTTTGTATTCATCAGCTTAGTTACAACCAATAAAACTTTCACTGAAACTGGTTGATTTTACTGATCTCTTTTTGTCAGTGTTTATTTCCATTGTTTAAAATAAGTTATACCACAATAATTTGTAGCTTCACCTTTGTGAATTATGGTGTGATCTGTTTATGGTAGGCAGTTTTGTATAAGTCTAACTTGAGGTAGGAATGTTTATCTCGCCTATGTTCCCATCTTATCCAACTACATTTTCAATACCATAATGTTTTTGTTTCTATTCTTCTTGGCAAAGTATTCCAGATTTACTTCCACTAATGTAAAGTTTTTCCTTCTGAAGTTGTCATTTGTCTTGCTCGAAACTTACCATTTATTGTCAGCAAATTTTGGTATGCATGGCAACCAGAATGAAGGGCAATCGTATTTGATGAAAAACTTACATTGGAAGCATTGTTTTGAGATGTTGCATTGCTAGAATTTTCTGCATATTCAGGATTTTAAAAAATAGATTTTACAAATACATGAAAACAAAATTAACTAAAGTAAACATTTTGTCTCTGCAAAGACAGAAGAAATTATCACAGGGAATGAGGAAATGGCAGAGACATTGAACAAATATTATGTTTGTCTTCACAGTAGAAGACACAAGTTCTCTACCAGAAATAGAGACTAACCTAGGAGCTAAAAAGAGGAAGAAATTAAAGTATTGAGTATAAGCACTGAAAAGTTTTGGAGAAACTCAAGGGACTGAAGCATGGTAGATCCCCCACTCTGAATGGCCTAGATCCTAGGGTGCTGAAAGAGAGAGCAGCAGAGGTGTTGGTTGCACTGGCTGTAATTTTCTAATGTTCCCTAGATTCTGGACTGTTACCAGTTGATTAGAAACAAGAGAAAATTCAGGAAAATTGACAGGTTTTCATTTTACAGAATGTGCTCACTGTAAAAGCTTACAGCTTTGAGTTTAGTTTCATTTTAATGGTGCGAATGGAAACGTTTAATCTGACATCAGTCATTAAAAAAGTGCTGGAGTCTATTATTAAAAAATTCTTAACAATGCACTTCAAAAAACATAATATGATCAAAGTGGTCAGCATAGGTTTACTGGAGTTTTTTGAGGAATATAACTAATAGGGAAGACAAAGAGGATTTCAAAAGGCATTCGGCCTGCTGCCGCACAAAAGGTTAATCCAAAAAATAATGGTTCATGAAATTTGAGGTAATATATTAGCATGGATAGAGAATTGGTTAATAGACAGGAAACAAAGATTATGGATAAATGAAGTGCTTTGAGGTTGGCAGCCTCAAAGGATCAATACCACAGGGATCATTTCAGGGACCTGAGTTGCATGCAATCTATACTAATGACATAGACAGATGGAGAGTAAGCTTGCTGACTGTATAAAGCTTGGTGGGAATGCAAGTTTCAGGATGACTCATGGAGATTAAAAAGAAGTATAAATAGGTTAAATAAGTGGACAGCAAGAGGTCAGATGAAGTTTAATATAGTCTGAGGTTCTTCATTTTCATCATAAGAATCGAAGAGCTGATTTTTTTATTTAAATAAGAAGTCTTGCTACAGTTGTACAGGAACCGCCTCTGGTATACTGTGTACGTTTTTGGTCGTCTTACTTAGGGAATATACTTTTATTGGAGGCAGTACAGGAAAGGTTCAGCAGATTGGTCCCTGGGATAAAGAATTGTCTTGTAAATCGTGTCTGTATTTTCTGGAGTTCTGAAATGTTGAAACTGAGAGGTTGTTTGCACAGGTTGGAGAATCAAGAACACAGAAGTATAGTCTCTGAAAATGTGATGATCATTTAGCACTAAGCTGAGAAGTTTTCTGTAAAAGGTTGCAAGTGTTTGGAGTTTTCTGCTGTGGAAGATTTGTATACAATTCAGGCTAAAAAAGACGATTTTGGTCTCTCAGAATCAAGGGATATAGGGAGTGGGCAGAAAAGTGGAGTTGAAGCCAAAGTTCAGTCATGATCACAGTTAAATTGTGAATTAGGTTCAACAGGCTATATGGTCTATTCCATTTCTTATTTCTTACGTTCTTATGATGCAACAGGAGAAACTGGGAGAATGGAGCAAAATCCTTCCAGGGATATGGTGCAAGGAACTTTTAAAAAAAAAATAGTGGTGGGTGTGCGTGAGCTTATACATATTGATCATCTGTCCCCTCAAAGGGGAACAGAGAAGTTGGAGAAGAAAAGAGGTAGGAATGGTCCATATGAAGATGAAGGAACAGTAAAAAATGATACAAAGTTAATGTTCTATTCCAGTTTAGGGCAAGAAACGGAAATAGCATATTAATACACCCATAGATGTACTGGAAAAGGAGCTGTAAGTTGCAACATAATAGTATGAGGACTCTTCGCTGCTCCGTGTAGCTTGGAAAAAGCCGGGCAGATGTGGCGCTTATACTTGTTCCCATAGAAACATCCTTTATTTGGAGGAACTGAGTGAAGCCAAAGGAGAAGTTATATAATGAGAACAAATTCAGATATTCAGATTATGGTAGCATTTTAGTTAAATCAGTTATGATTTTCTTTAATAGTAGCTCAGGCTAATATCTAAATGTTCTACTCTTGTTATTAGTCCTGTAACTCCGGAATCTGGAAGTTTGGAGAGACCTGAGTTCAAATCTATGGGAACTGGAAAATTTAAATTGTTAATGTAATGAATTAAATATGCAAAGAAAAACTTGTATCAGTATTCTGGACCAAGAATTACCCAAGTTGTTTTGAAAATATAATGGGTTCCCTCATATCTTTTAGGGAAGAAACAGTATCCTGTCTGGTCTCTATGTGATTCCAGACAGACGTCGTATGTGTTGACTGTTAACTACTCTTGAAATGACCCAGCAAACCACTTGGTTGTTACCACCACCTTCGTAAGGCATTGCACTAAGGCTTCCATGAAATAAGATCACCAAATTTTACTAAGCTGCAGTCTCTGAACTTTGGAATAGGTTAGATATTAAGGGGTGCGTGCCAAGCTGCACAGCCCATCTAAAGTCAAAGGAGTGTGGTTATCAGCTTGTTAAAGTGGAGGAAGGGATTTTAAAGATTGCGATTTAATGTTTAATGCTGGTTGGTATCTGGATAGCTGGAATGAAACATGCTGAATGACTTATCTCCAACTCCCTTTACTAGCATGAATTTAAAGGGTCAGTTATTCAACTATTTCTTTAAGAAGTGGAAGAGTATTCTGGTGCATGGGATGAAGTGACTGGCTTTCTTTGACACTGAACTCCTGAGAGTGAGGCAGTTGGTGCCATTGCCACTCTCCCTTTTTCAGATAGCATGTATCACATTCCTGGCTAGCCAAAGTTTGATGAAACTTGCAATGAATAATCTGAGAGCCAAATGAATGAGCCAAACAGTGTTGCTTATGCCTTTTGTTTTCTGTCCGCAGATTGTTGTATGTTACAGGCTGAACTGTATTTTTAAAACTGCTCGTTTCCATGTAGATAGCTATTTCCATGTATTTCCTAAAGGATTCAAGGCAATGTCTATTCCTACTTCATGACCTAGCAAACCCTTTGTGGGACCACTTCTCACTAACAATGGATACAAACTTTTGTCCACTGCAGTAACAGCATATTAGAAACTCATGGTCAAGCGCAAACAAATAGTTGAAGAGCCTAATGTTGACCTTTATCTCAAGAGGGTTCAAATACGAAAGAGTTATAAAGTGTACTACAATTGTACAGTGCTTTGTTATTAAACCCATCTTCTACTGAATTCAGTTCTCGGCACTGTATCTCACCCAGGCCTTGGAATGTACAGCACAGATTCATTATTAGCTTAAAGAGCTAAATTATGAGCACAGGTTGTACCAACTACGTGTTAAGGCTAAGGGTTAATCCAGTTGAGATGTTAAAATGATTAAGGTATATAATGAGAAAAATAAAATAATTTCTGTTGAGGAAGTCCAGAGCATGGATGCATATCTTTACTACTGAACGCCCCTAATTTTAATGTTGAGAAGCACTTCTGCAAGGAAAATATAATAAATAAATGGTTGATTATGGCCCATTCAAGTTCCCTCCTGTCTTTCCTTGCCTAAATCTACCATTGTAATCATTTATCATCCCTCCTCCCTTCATTTGCTTTTAATAGTTTCCCCTTTAAATGTGCCAAAACGGTAATATTTTGTATAGGTGTTGATAGATAGATAGTTTTTTGTGTAAGAGGATGTAACACCGGACAAGTGAGTGAAGAGGGGGATCAGCTAAGTTCTGATTAAATAACAGACAATCTTGTAAGTGCTCAATGTCCTTCCCCTGTTTTTATGTTCCAGCTCCTATTAGTGGCATTTTCTACATTGATAGATTACCCATAATATTAAACTCACCCAGGAAAGATAATTAGAGAATTGCAGTTTGGTGGGTGCAAATTATGTGGTCCATATCCAGTTAATTTTGCAACAAATTAGGCTATCTGCATTACGCTGTAAAAGAAAATGGATGGATTGAACATTAATTGTAATGTATCCCTTTTCCACTGTGTAGCCTTTATGCCAAACAGTGTATTTCCTCCTCGGAACAGCTGTACTATGCTGCTTAATACATCTGGCTTTGGATCCCTATTGTCCAGTATGTTTTTATTTGGTTTCGTTCATTATGAATGTCATCAATTTTTCAATTGTTCAAAAACTACAACTAACCAGGCTTTGAACTTGCCATCATAGAGGTGCAAAATCCAGAGTTGAAAAATGTTGCCAAAGCCCTACCATATCAAATTGTAACTGGCTTGCTTTTTTTTTAAAAAAAATGTTTATTTAGGGTGGTGCACCGAACACCTGCCCTGTGCAGCCGAATTCCCCGCTAAATTTGAGTAAGTTGCTGCCATCATTTTGGCTGTAGCATGAGTAAAGCTTCTGTAACAAAATACAAATGTCAATGCTTGGACATTAAAATGTGAGATTTGATTGTTTGGAAAAGCTGTCAATAGATCCCTACTGATTGCATCTGCAACGTTATAAACTGGTGAATGCCATGTATTACCGGTGTTTTCTGTTTTTATTTCAGATTGGTTAGTAACGTTTTACCTTTTGAACATTTCATCCATTTCTGTTGTATTGGGATGTGTATCCTTTGAATTTGGATGCATATCTTTTGTTGAGACACATTATGATTGTATTTTCAGTTTCATAAAACAAAAGAACTGTTTAATGATTTTGTACTTGGGTATTTTTTTAGGAGATCAAATAGCTGGAGGAAAGGGTCATCAAAGAGATTCCTGTAAATAATTTTTTCAACACTGGCTTTTATAACAAAAAGTAGTTGTCTTTATGAGAATGAGCTAAACTAAGGTCTGAAGGATACATTTAATTATCTATACTATTACCTAAGCCAGTCAGAATGTAACGAACCAGAGGTTTCACGGAGGAAATTAACCAGATCTTTCAGATTTGAGCTTATTATATGTTTAGTACCTTAACAACTAGCTCAACAGCATTGTTGCAGGCTTCCACTGGTTTCTTTGCTGGTTATTCATTTGTAACGTTTCTGATCCTACAGAAAGTACACTGAATAAAGGTGTGTGTGTATGTTTTGAAAATGGGGAAAAAATTAACTAATTTAATGCATTCTTAGTGGAAATTTAGTGGAAAGGAGAAAATTATTGGTATTACTCTGACTGAAATCTATTAGATACTATTTCCTGTGTTGCTATTTTTGGTAAAAGACAAAAGTACCCAACATTTAAGGGAGGATATCTTTATATTGAAGTACAAGTCAAGACTAGCAAGTAATAAAACAAAGAAAAAAATCTATCATTTAGAATTTGTTTATACTTCAGCAGTAGAACAGCAACTAATGCTAAACCAATTATTTGTGCTCCGTACGTGTTGTTGTAATGTATCTGATTTCAGACTATCCCGGAGGAGTTCACAGTTGTGTTGTATTGGAAGATATGTTGCTGAAACATAGAAATGTTGACCTTTAGTTTCAAACCTAGCACAAAGGAAGGTAATTATGGTTGTGGAGGTCACTTATCTCGGTCCCAGGACATAACTGCACAACTTCCTCAGGATAGTAACCTAGACACAACCATTTTCAGCTGTGCCTTCAGTGATCAAAGAGCAGGTCAAAATGTTGAATGCCTGGAACAAGCGATTCGTCTCCTGTCTCACCAATGCCTGTCCACTGTCTACAAGGTACAAGTCAAGAGTATGATGAAGTACTTTCCATTTGCCTGGATGAATGCAAAATCAAGCACACTCAAGAAGCTCGACACTATCCAGGAACAAGCATACCCTTGGTTCATATTGCATTCAACACTTTCAACATTCACTTCCTCACACAGTGGCAGCTGTATGTATCATATACAAGATGCACTACAGAAACTCATCGCCTGCTGCAAAATCTGTTCCGAGCCGCATAACACCCTCACTTGGAACTACATTGCTGTTCCTTCACTATCACTGGGTCAAAGTCCTGAAACTCTCACCTCTGAACAGTACTGTAAGTGTACTTACACCACAAGTGCTGCAGCTGCCTCCTCTTTCTCAAGGGCAGTTAGGAATGTATAATAAATGCTGGACTAGCTCACCATGTCCATATCCCATGAATAAATGCATTTTCAAAAGAACTGACCTCAAATATATTAGCATCTTAGGGGACTTGACAGGGTAAATGCAGAAAGATTGTTTCACCTTGCTGGTGAAACTAGGACCAGAGGACACAATCTTCATTAAGAAGCTGCCCATTTAAGACTGAGAGAAAAGGAATTTTTTCTCTGAGGATAAGGGATCTGTGGAATTTTTTACTATAGAGAGATGTTCAGGTTAGGTTGTTCAAAGCTGCAATAAATAAATGTTTAATCAGTAAGGGAATCAAGGATTATGGATATAAGGCAGCACCAGGAGTTGATGCGATCATGACTGATCTGATAATCATTGAATGGCAGAGCCAATTCTATGGGTTGATGGCCTACTTCCACTCCAACGTCTTACAGTTGATTGCAACATGAAGAAAAGGAATTGTTCAAGAATATACCTTTCAGAATTTACTCACCTCCTAGAATGAAAAGAATAGGGAAACAGAAGAGCAAACATTACATTGAATCACTATAGGGCTTGACTTGTCTAACAGACATTTCGTGCAAGATGCGCATAAAATGGCAAAGAAAAAGTAGCAACAAGGAGGTGGACATAAGATACAGTTTGGTACCATGAAAAAATTGATTCTTCAAGTATAATAATAATGCGGTGAATGCACAAATGGCAGTTCTATTGATTTTGTGTGTGTGTTGGGAGGGGGAGGTGTTGCAGATGCCCTTGCAGCTTTGACTGAAAATTCCTAGAAGTCTATTGTCTGTTGGTAACCAAAAGAGGGAATGTCATAGTGCTAGAACAGAGTTTTAAACAGACGATGTCAAGGATCTAAGTGAAAGAGTGATGAGGATGAATTTTGTTACAAAATGGAATTCAGCCCCAACACTACAGGGGTAATAATCCTTCATTGTTCCTGATGCCAAATATTGGAGAGAAAAACAGAGGCATCGCTGAGAGGCTTCAGAAAAGATGCAAACAGATAAGTTTTCTATTTCAGCGCAAAAGAATTCTGCTAGAACAGTTTACATCTGAACTGAAATTGTGCATAATATCCTTTTTAAAATGAGCCCATTCTTTGCTTTAGTATCTCCTATTAAATCTAGCATTGGCAAACATGCCTTCAGTTATCGCGATTACATTGCCATTACCAAAACTCTTTACCTCTGCACCTCATTCTTACCTTTAAAGGTTCTACACTAAAACCCATCTGTTCAGCCATAGAAACATGGTGGTGGTGAGCTACCTTCCTGAACTGCTACAGTTCCTATGCTGTAGGTAGACCCACAATATCCTTAGGGAGGGAATTCCAGGATTTTGACCCAGCCACAGTGAAGAAACTGCAATATATTTCCAAGTCAGGATGGTGAGTGGCTTGGAGGAGAACTTGCAGGTGGTAGTGTTCTCATGTATCTGCTGCCCTTGTCCTTCTAGATGGAAGTGGGTGTGGGTTTGGAAAGTGTTGTCTGAAGATCTTTCATGAAGTTCTGCAGTGCATTTTGTTGATAGTACACACTGCTGCTACTGTGCGTCGGGATGGAGGGAGCAGATGCTTGGTGACCGTGCTGCCAATCAAGTAGGCTACTTTGTCCTGAATGGTGTCAGACTTCTTGTATTGTTAGAGCTGCAGTCATCCACACAAGTGGGGAGTATTCCATCACCCGTTGGAATTGTGCCTTGCAGATGATGGAGAGGTTTTGGGCGACAGGAGCTGAGTTATGAGTTGCAGTATTCCTAGCCCCTGATCTGCTCTTGTAGCCAGTGTGTTTGTATGAGGAGTCCACTTGAGTTTCTGGTCAGTAGTATGGATGTTGATAGTGGAGGATTCAGTGATAGTAACACCATTGAAGGTCAAGGGGCAATGGTTAGATTGTTTCTTATTGGAAATGGTCATTGCCTGGCATTTGTGCGGCACAAATGTTACCCGTCAGCTGAACTAGCTACCCATTCTAATCCCATTTACCAGCGCTTAGTCCGGGTCTTGCATGTTAAGGTGCTTCAGGTGCAGATCAAGATTCCTTTTAAATGGGTTGAAGGTGTCCGCATTGACCAAAATTTCTGGGCAGCGAATACCAGACATTTACCATCTTCGAGGTAAAAACAGTTTCCCCTCTAATACTTCCACCAATCATCTTAAACCTATGTCCCTGGTAATTAACCACTCCTCTAAGAAAACCAGGTCTTCCCTGTCCACTCTATCCAAGCTCCTTATTGTTTTGTATACCTTGATTAAGTCACTCCTCAGCTTTTTCTGTTCTCAGTAAAACAGCCCTCACCTATCTAGTCTTTGCTCATTGTTGCAATCTTCAAGCACCAGCGATGTTCTTGTAAATTTCCTCTAGACTGTATGTGCAGAAATTATGTCCTTTCTGTAATGTGGTGACCAGAACTTTATACAAGCTTCCAGCTGTGGCCTAACCAGTGTCTTGTATACCTCCATTTAACATGCACCTCTTTGGTTCTAATTTCTGACTCATTACCTCTTTTGATTCACCTTGTGTTTCTACAGTCCTACATAAATGCAGGTGGAAGGTGTTGTTAGTCTCCTCAACTTCTGTAGAGTGTTTTACAAACCACACTACCCTTCATTGTCTTCTGTCGAACTAAGTAGGCCTCTTGCATGATTTTACCACAATCTATCCAAATGCGGCCTTAAATAATTGCATCTCTTCCTACTGACTATTACTTTTGATTTAAATGATTCCTCATCTCTTCCTCATCATTGTGCTGTTGTTCAGTGACTAATTCATGAGCACGGAATCAGTATATATGAAATGTATGAAACATTTAACTTTCTAATCATATATACCCTACCCCATTTAATCATATCCCATATAGTAATTTAGAACATTTTGAGGTTTTTTAACCTAGCCATAGCGGCTCATCCTCCTTCAGGGGAGTCTCTTTTCTAGTTATAAATATGTCATTGGTATATCTGTGGTCCACAAACACTAAATTCACTTCCGATGCAAGTTCTTCTTGAACTAGAGAGTATGTCCTGAATCTTGGCACTGGGCAGGTGCATGGCCATCTGGATACTCACTGTCAGCTGCAGAGATATGCATTTAACCCCCTGACTATACTGTCTCCTACTACCATTGTGTTCTTACAAATGCGCCCTGCCTGAGTGACTTCCTGCACCATTGCCAATTTCTCTATTCGCTGTGCAGCCCTATACAGATAGCAATAACCCTTTAGACAGTTTCTAAGGCTCTCCTGAGGCAGGATTGCAATACCTGCCTCATTATTAATATTATCTCCTGTCTTTGATGACTGACCAAATCAGAAGAATATTTCGTAAGGTCTGTGACTTCCACCTGGAACAAAGTGTTCAGGTAACATCCCCCCTCCCTGACATGTCTCTTTGGCTACCGGCACTTGCTGCAGATTTGTTTGCTTAGTTTCACTCTGGCATCCAGAAATATCCATATCCTGCAATCACAACACATTACCTTCTCTGCCATATTTATGTCAATTTATTATTTTTAGTTTATAATTAACAAACCCTACTACTCCCAACTCCTAGTAAACTTTCCAAATAAATCACAAATAAAGTACCTATGTTGTGAAGCAAATTATTCATCCACCAATCACTGAATTGATCACCTATGATGCCGCTTTTGTTTCTTTCCCCTCTCCAAACATAGTTGATCCAGAGAACCAAGTTCGGTCAGAGTGATATTTGACTGAGAGAAATTGTTTCTCTCTCTGCAATTGCTGCCAGACTTATTGAGTTTCTTCAGCACTTTCTGTTTTGAATTCAAATAATTGGAATTGAAAACTAATCTTAGTAATGGTGGCCATGAAACTATCATTTTGGAATTTAAAAAAACAATCTGGTTTGCTAATTCCCTTCAAGAAAGTAAATCTGCTATCCTGACCTGATTTGACCGACAGTGTACTCACGTAAATGTGGTGACTCTTAACTGCCCTCTAAAATGGCCAAACAAGCTACTCAGTCCAAGGTCCATTGGAGGTGGGGAACCAATGCTGACCATGCCCACATTCCAGCAAAAAATTTAAATAATATCTAGTTTCTTTATATTTTGAAATGTAGAATTTTGATTAGGAGAATAATTTTGTGCTGCATGAAATTGCATTTCAATCAAGTTCTTGTACTCCAAATTGTCTCATGGCAAGAATGTTCTTAAGTCTTTCTTTGGATCCATTAGTATAGTTTGGTTATCTTTTTTGACTTCTTAGTATGTCCAAAAGTAAGATGCTTTTGAGGAAACTTTTAAATTATAATTTTTCATGGGTGTTTTTGAAAACTGTGTGCTAATCTAAAATCTTTTTTGCAAAGGAAACTTGACCATCTTGAAAGAAAGAAAAAGCGAGAAAAAAAGAAAAAGAAAAAAAAAGGTAAACATAAGAAAAAAGAAAGTAGATCACCCACTATCAGCTCTGCTAGCGATAGTGGTTCTGAAATGGAGAAGAGAAAAGAAATGCACAGTAAAGATAAATATTCGAAGAGGAAAAGGCACCTATCATCGGACAGTGAAGACCGTTCCAAAGAAAAGATGATTTGCAATCAACAACTCAGCAAAACACACTCAAGCAATAATTTTGAGACTGAAGAGCAGAAGACAGATTGTAATAGAAACCGTAGTAGAAGCAGAAATAAAGGAGATACAAGCTACTCCTGCAGTTGGGACAGGGAACAACATGATCGGAGCAGGAGCATTAGCAGAGATTCATCTGAAAGAAAAAAAAGTAAGGACAAACACCATACAAGACACAGTAGTGAAAAATATACCGATGGGAGACATGCAAGCAAAAGTAGGAGTGAGGAGAAAGATTGGATAAGCAGCACGGATAGCAAGGACCAGACTAGAACATTCAGGGTAAACCAACAGATACAAAGCAGAGAGAGTGGTAATCGGAAACGCTATCATAAGGAAAGGAGTAACAGGGATGTACACTGCATAAGAAGCAGCAACAACAGGGATAAGAATGAAAGGGAAGTACATGTAAGAGAATGAGTATAGAATTGAAGCATTTAAGGTGAATAGACGGAACAGCCAAAGGACTTGTATTATATCTGGTAATAGTTGAGACATGCTGTAAAGAGATTTGCCTGGTTTATGGCACATCTTCTAATTGTTTAATACTTTATTCTACTTCGATATTGTAACAGTTTGATACTTATGTATTCTTCTGTATTTTTGACTACTTAATAAAGTCTGAAACAGTAGACAAATGATATATCTGTAAACACTTTATTCTGTTCTCTCCAACCTTATGAATAGCTTCCTTCTATATTAGGTTCCATACGCTAATCATATTTTGTTTGTAAATTTACTTCAAATTTCCACTATTAGTAATCCACAACTTACAAAGCAACAGAAATATTATAATTACCTAGGAATTACAGTACAGAAACAAGCTAGTTAGTTCCACCAATGCAATGTTTCTTACAAACACCGATGTGACACATTGTTAAACATTAACATGGTCCATGATTCAATTGCTGCCTTAATTAGTGCATTCCGTAGCCTCAAGCCAATTTACATTTATTTTAAAAGCTTGCTCTCTATACACTATGTCAAAGTTTCATTACCTATACCTCCAGAACACTGAAAACAATCTGTTCTTATCTATCTTATCAAATCCCTACATAAGTTAAAACAGAGTTCAGAGAACAGGTAATCTATGCTTTACTGTAGCAGGTTTAAGAAGAAATATATCAAATTGGCTTCCCTGAGTTATCAGTTTGCCCTTTAGAAAAACTGCTTCTGTCCAGTTGTTACCTCTCAGTTGAGGCTTAGAATTTAGGTGAAGTGCTATGTTACTCATCTGTGTGTAACAAACAGGTCAGGAAAATGTCCGTTTTAAACAGGTACTTCTGCATTCCTGTTGCATGTTAGTACCACCAGCTAGATGTTCTGCTAATCAGACCTGCAGGAGGGATGTCCCAACACAAGTGGGAGTTCAATGTCAGGAAGATTGAAGCCATTATTTTCGTTTCCTGTTCCAAATTTTGTCCCCTAGCTCCATCCCATCCCTCTTCCTAGGAGCAATGTGAGATGAAAATGACTTTTCAAATTATTGATGCCTATTTTTTGATGTTTGTTCATGGAATGCGGGCATCACTCGCTATGCCAACAATTATGACCAATCCCCAATTGTCTTTGTGAAGGTAGTTTTGAGGTTTGCTTTCTTGAGCCACTGCAGTGCTTGGAATGTTGGTGCACCCACAGTGCCGTCAGGAAAGAGTTCCAGGATTTTGATCTAGTGAATGATAAGCAATATAATCCAAGTCAGGATGGCGTGTGGCTTTGAGGGGAATTTATATTTGATGGTGTTTCCATGCATTTTCGTGTCATCTTAGGTAGCAGAGGTCACAGGTTTGGCAGATTTAGGAATCTTCAGGAATTATGTATAGATCTTTGAGAAGGTACACATGAGATTTATATAAGAATGATCCTAGGAATTAAGAAATTTAGCTACAGGTTAACCAGGAGAAGCAGGGTTCATCTTTGAGCAAAGGAGTTATAGAGGAGATCTGATAAGAGTTGCTCAAAATTGAGAGATTTCAGTAAGTTTATCAAAGGAAAGGTGTTCCTATAAGCTACTGGAACAAAGTTTAAAAGACATGGATTTAAACTTTTGGGCATGAGCTGTAAGAGGGGTTTTTGAGAAAGAATTTCTCTAGGCAGCAGTTGGTTTTTTTAAAAAAATATTTTTTCATTCTTCCTACCAAAATGGATAGTTTCATAGTTCCCCACACTATATTCTGTCTGTTAACTTTTACACACTTAGCAAATACGTATCCCATTGCAGCCTCATGTGTCCTTCTCACAGGTTACGTTCCTACATTGCATATATTACACAAGGTCCTGATACCTAAATCATTGATATAGATTGTAAATAGCGAGATCCAAACAGTGTTCATTGCAGCACTTCACTAGTTGTCTGCCATCTGTGAAATTACATATTTATTCCTACTTTATTTTCTGTTCATTAGCTAACCTTCAGTCCATTCATTAACCTAAAAAGTCATAAGCATAACAACTTCTTGAGTATTATGTCATTGCTTTCTGAAAAGCTAAATTTAATCTATAACTTTATGTACACGATAAACAGAACATTAGTTGGTTCTCTTTCATCTACTCTTCATCTTTCAAAAAACTCAAAAATATAACTTTCCATCCATAAAACTATGTTGATGCTGATCGTATAATGATTTTCCAAGTGCCGTTTAACCACTTCTTTCATAATCGAAGGTGACATTTTGCTTACTACTGAATCAAAGCAGCTGTTTACCTTCCTTCCTTTTTCCTTTATTGAATAATAGATCTACATTTTATTTCTGATAGTCAGCAAGTACCTTTAAGAGACATACTCATGATATTGTCATTTTTAATATCATGAGGGTTCCTGCCTCTACCACCCATTGAGTTCCACATAATGCCCACCCGATAAGTGAAAAATAAGTTCCTCAAATCTCCTATAAACACCTTGCTCCTTAACTCTATCCACTCTGATTATTGATCCCTCTACTCAGGGACAAAGCTTTTTTATACTTACCCTATCTGTTCCCTCATAATTTTGTGCACCTCAATCAAGTGTTCTCCACGCTTCACCCCCCCCCCCCCCAAAAAAAAAACAAAGCCTTCTCTGCTCGAAGGGAAACAACTCCAGCCTGTCTAGTCTATGTTCATATTTGAAAGATTCGGCCCAGGCAACATGCTGGTGAGTCTCCTCTGCACATTCTCTAGTGCAGTCACATTATTATCATTTCGCGATCAGAACTACCCACAGTACTCCATCTGTGGCCTAACTAGCAGCATATACATCTCCATCATAAACTCCCTGATCTTTTATTCAATGCCTTGACTGACAAAGACAAGTATTTCATATGTCTTCTTAACTACCTTATCTACTTGTCATGTTGCCATTAAGGATTTGTGGGCAAGCGTACCAAGATCATTAGGATTCTCTACTTCATCAGCCCTACCAGTCATTGTGTATTTCTTTGCCTTGTTAATCCTCTCAGAATGCGTAATCTCTCACTTTTCAGGATTAAGTTCCATTTGCCACCGTTTTGCCCATCTATTTTGTTCTGTTATCTAACGCTTTCCCATTCACTTCTTACCAAGTTTCATGTCATCTGTGAACTTACTGATCATACCTGCTATGTTCATCTTTAGATTATTAACATACATCACAAGAAATAAGTCACCCAACTCTGAATGCGAGAGTACACCACTCGACACAGGTTTCCAGACATAAAAATATCTTTTGTGCATCACCCTCTGCATCCTGCCATTAAATTAATTTTGGATCCAATTTGCCAAATTGCCCTAGATCCTAGGAAGGCACCTACCTTCTTGACTAGGCTCCCATGCAATATCTTGACAAAATACTTAGTGAAGTCCATGCAGATTGTATCAACTACACCACCCACCTAATCACCTCCTCGAAAAATTTGAATTTGTTAAACATGATCTTTCCCTAGCAAAGCTATGTTGATATCCTTGATTGATCCTTGCCTCTCCACGTGGAGATTAATTCTGTCCCTCAGAATTTTTTTTCAATTGTTTCCCTACCACAGATGTTAGACTGACTGGCCTACAGTTTCCCAGTTTATCCCCACCAACCTTCTTGAATAATGCAGTCACATTATCTGCCCTCCAGTTCTCCTATGGCCAGGGACGGTTTGAAAATGAATGAGAGCCCATGCAATCTCATCCCTTGGCTCCACAGTAGTCTGGGGTGCATTTTGTCTGGGCCTGGTAATTTATCATTTCTTAAGCCTGCTAAAACCGTTAATACTTCCTCCCTCTCAATGCTAATTTGTTCAAATATATCATAGTCACCTCCCTAATTCTATAGAAACGTTGTCAATGAATAAAGTGAACAGTGAATAGAACTGCAAAGTACTCATGCAAAATCTCAGCTACGTCTTCTAGCAAATTGCACATTAACCTTTCCTTGGTTATCCTCTTGCCCCTAAGATATTTATAAAACCTGGATGAATTTTCCTTTCTTTTAGTCTGAGAGTGTTTTTTCATGACTATTCTTTGCTCTTTTAATTTTTTTTATATGTAACTCCAGCAGTCCTCTAGGGCTTCTGCTTTATGTGCCTTCAGTATCTGCCATAAGCTTTCCTTTTTTCCCTTATCCAATACTTTACATCCCTTAGCATTCATGGTTCTCCTTTTGGTCCCACCTATCACTTTACGGAAAGTATTGACACTGCATTCTCTTACCTTTTTGAATGATACCCACTTCTCTGATAAAGATTTTCCTTCAAGTAGCCACTCCCAGTCTACTTTGGTCAGATCTATCTAATGTCGCACCTCAGTGGAGGGTGCCCCACCGGAAATAAAGCCTCGCTGTTCCCAGAGTTGTCACAAGTTAAAAATGTTATCAAAGAACAGAGTCCCAATTCACCTGTCAAATAAACATTGGATTAGGTTACTGTATTTAACAAGAACTGTTTTTTATTACAAATAAATAGATTCTAACCATGGTGAAAATAACTACAGGTATGAGCTGTTGCATATAACTTTGAGTTAAAACTCTAATCCTATTTTAAAAACACCTAAAGACATACACAAACAGGAACAAATAAAACATTGGTGTCACTGGTGGAGGGGAAAACAAGCTAGGGAAGCAGTTCAATGGCCCCAGTCCATAGGGTTCACTGAGATTATCCCTTTGCTTGCCAGAATTTCTGTTCTTCAATTTCTTTTCTCCAGGTTCTTCTCACATTTTCACAAGAGGAAGAAGTGACTGGTATATTAAATTACAAAGTCTCTTAGTTACTGATCAAACATCACAGCTTACAACAATTGGTGAAGGGAAATAAACTGACTTACTTCAGGCTATAGGTATTTTACTGGAGAGAAGGATGCACCATCAGCCCCTTGTCTGAAGGCTTCTATCAGTATTGTACACAACCACAAGTTGTTCAGCAACCCAGGAGCCCATCAGATACTTGTCAGTTTGATAGCTTTGTCATTCTCAACTTGTCACAACTCCACAAGTGAATCAGCAACCTGTTGCCAGCCAAATCCCCCTTTGTATACATCTTTGCTGCTGGCCCATCTACAAAGAACTTCCCCAACTGTTTGAACAAAGCAATTACACAATTACAATGGTTTTTGTAACTTGCTTTTCAAAATTTCAGCAATTCCTTCCACAATCCTTAGTTTTAAAACAGTCTTTTTTTTCCACATTTGAGTCCACAATCAAAAATGCAAAACAATAAAATGATATAGTCCTTATACTTATGAAAATCGGCCTCCCCCAATTCAGTAGTTTTATTTCCAGTTTATCTTTGTCCATTTCCTTAACTACTTTAAATCTTCCTCAGTTATGATTAGTGTCACCAAAATATTCTCCCGTATGTTTTTAAATTCAATCCATGCAACTTCATTGAGAAACCTTCGTTAATATTGCAACACAACCTCCTCTTTTCCACCTTGACCCACCACCACACTTCTTTTCTCACCTGAAGATTCTATAACCTGGCGTGTTGAGCTGCCAGTCCGGCCTCATCCTCAATCCCGACTCTGTGATGACAATGATATAATATTCCCATGAGCTGATATCCTCAACCTATTCACCTTACTTGCAAGACTCCACGCATTAAAGTAAATACCATCCAGCCTTGCTAAATTCCCTTATACCTTGATTTGACCATACATGCTGTGTCTTTCTGACTGACTTGGTTTTTCTGTTATACTTGTTCATGTATCAACCCCTGCCAAATTAATTTAAACCCGTTCCCTCAATGACGCACACAACTGCAAGGATGTTGGTCCTGTTCTGGTTAAGGTGCCAGCTGTCAGACCTATACATATCCCACTTTCTTCAGAAACAGTTCCAGTGAAAGCCTTCTCTCCTACACCAGTGTACTTCAGCCATGCATTCATCTGCTCAATTTGTCTGTCCCTATACTCAGTGGCACATTGCACTGGGTGTCATCCAGAGATTACAATCTTTGAGGTCCTGCTTTACAAACTGCTACCTAGATCAATAAATTCATGTTGCAAAATCTCATCCCTCTTTCTACCTGTCTCATTGGTCTCAATATGAACCATGATCTCCGAGTGTTCACCTTTCCCCTTCAGAATGTCCTGTAGCCATTAAGTGACATCCTTCACTCTGGCTCCAGAAGGGCAATACACCATAATGGAGTCATGTCTACAGCTACAGAAATGCCTGTTTGTACCCTTCACTATTGAGTTTCCTACTACTATCACACTTCCTCTCTTTATCCCTTGTAGAGCTAGGTTCTGACTGAACTCACTAAAGGAACCATTCACTCTCATCATTTTCCAATACTGGAAGACTTATCTTGCATGAAATGCACTCTGGGGGCTTCCTAACTACTTATCTGCCCCCTACCTTCTGACTCCAGATGATCCATTCCTTCTGTGATTGCACTTCCTTAAGTTGCAGAGTGATCACATCTACAAATATGCCATCCATATGACTGAGTCTTGCAGATGCACTGCAGTTTCTTCAGCCAATTCTTAAGCTCCAAAACCCGGCCTCAAGCTGGTCAAACTGGTGGCACTTCCTACAGATGTAGTAATCTAGACTGTAAGAAATGTTTTAATATTTGCCACATACTGCAGGCCACACAATACACTGGACTGAACACTTCTGCCATACTGTTAGCTAAAATCCTCTTAGCCTAAATTTAAGCTAAGTAGAAAGTTATTTGTTTATTTTTAGACAAACAAGAAGTTGCAACTCTTACCTTTGCTCAATGCAGCTTTAAAGTGGAGAAAAACAACTTACCCACTATCTGCCAATCAGTTCTCTGCTTCGTGTTGATGCCACTTCATCAGCCTTTTCTAACTCTTAGGGGGATTCCTGCTGCTCTGACTGAGTTCAATCTGGACCTCGACCCTCAGGCATTAATCAGCAGTTATGTTGATGAGTTTCACCTCAGATTTGCTCCGTTCCACTCTTGCTGCTGCTCCATCTGGTGTATGCTGGTCTAGCAACGGATTGCCCACATCCATGAATGAATAAAAAAAGCTAGGAGGAATAATGATATCAAAGGAAGGTAAAAGTGATATATGAGTGAAATAAATAAGGTTTGTTTAACTTAAGTGAAATGATCACACAAGACAGGATGACCTTTAGACACTGTGACCCAAACCATCAATGGCAGGTAATTTTGTAATCAGTAATTTTGAGATTAGAAGGATGTAGATAGCTGACTGTAAACCAATCGTCAATCACACCATTTAAGGATAGGGATAGCATAGCGAGATGTACTGTCATCGCTCGGAGCAAATAAGTGTTTTATTTTCTTCTAAATAATTCCTCTAGTCTATAGATTATTTTGTTTTTGTAGCATGCATCATGTGTTTTATTAATGCTTCAGATGTTTATTTACAATATTTATTGACATAACTTACGTATATATTATATACCTTTTTGAAGTAGAAGACATGAAATTGTAAAACATTGGAGTATCAAAATGGCAGTTAATGATGTGGCTCATTTTTCAACCTCTCAATGAGAGATTCAAACCCAGCAAGCCTAAAAATCAGTTCTTTGCTTGTCTCATCTTTTTGTTTTCCTGATTTAGCTGCTTCCTTTCCTTCTCACAATATTGAATGTTAGTGGATACAGCTTTAGAGACACATGATGCCCTTTTAATCTAATCCATTGACTAATACTTTTTGTGTGAGATAGATAATTAGTGATAATGGACCATTTGGCCATAAGGTATAATAACATGATTTTGTACTCTCTTTATTTTTCAAAACATCATTATTGAGATGGAAGTAACACCAATTATCGTCCATCTCTAGCATTCTTGAGAACTTGAGAAAATGTCAGAACTCCTTCGATAACAAGAGAATAAGAGCAAACAAAAACAGTGTCATAGTGCATATCAGATGAATTCTTGAAGTGAAAACCCAGGCCAAATGTAGCTGAGAGAGGAAGTGAAGACGAAACTAAGACTAGCACAAAGAGAATGTGAGAATAGACTGTCAGTTAAGATGAAAAGGAACCCAAAAATCTTCTACCACTATATCAGAGTCAGAATGAATTGTACTGGGGTTAAATAGAGTGACGTATACTTAGAGGCACAGAACAGGGCTGGAATTCTTTGCAAATAACTTTGTACCAGTGTTAAGTAAAAAAGAAGATAGTGACAAAATATCTGTTGCAGGTATTTCATTTTTTTTAATCATTCTTGAATGTTTCCTGTAGATTGGAAGGTAGCTAATATCCCCCCATTATTTAAGATGGGAGGGAAAGGGAAAACTGGAAGCTACAGATCTGTTAGCCTTACATCAGTAGCATAGAAAATGCTAGAATGTATTATTAAAGATGTGATAGATGGACTTTTGGAGAATAATGATCTATTTGGGCACAATCAGCATATACTTGTGGATCTGGTTGACAAACCCATTGGGTTTTTTTGAGGATGTTACTAACAGAATCCAAAAAGACGAGTTGGTAGACTTAGTATTCATTGGATTTTCAGAACGTTTTTGATGAAGTTCCCCATCGGATGTTAGATAGCATCTGGGATAGGAGGTTAGGTACTGTCATGAATTAAGGATTGGTGAACAGTCAGAGAGCAGGCATTAGGAAAACACAGGTCATTCTCACATTGGCAGGTTCAGACTAATGGTGTACCACAAGGATCAGTACTTGGGTCCCAGCTGTTCACAATATAGATCAATGATTTGGATATGGGGACCAGATGTAATATTTTCAAATGTGTAGACAACACAAAACTAAGTGTATGTTCTGTGACGAAGTTGCAAGGTGGCTTCAAGAAGATTTGGACAGACGTAGTGAATGGACTAGAATATGGCAGCTGAAATATAATGTGGAAAAACATGAGTTTATCCACTTTGGTAGGAGGAACAGATGTGCAGAATAGTTTTACATAGAGGGTAGAAAGTGTAGATGTACAAAAGGGCCCAGGTGTTCTCATCAATAAGTTACTTACAATGCAGGTGCAGCAAGCTGTTAGGAAGAAGAAAAAAAGAAATTGCTGCAGAAATTCAGCATGTCAGGCAGCATCTGTGGAGAGAAAGCAAAGTTAACGTTTCAGATCCGATGACCCTTCTTCAGAAGTTCTGAACTTTCAGGTCACTGGACCCGAAACGTTAACTCTAATGAGAGGGAGCAGCCCTATGGTCTGGTAAGACTATGGTGACTTTACTTTTTTTGTTTAACAGAAGAGGATTTGATTACAGGCTAGTGAAATCATGCTTCAATTGTATGGAAACATGGTTAGACTGTTCCAGGAGTACTGTGTGCAGTTTTGGTCCCCTTACGTAGGATGAATATTATTGCCATAGAGAGAGTGTGACAAAAGTTCACAAGTCATTCCTGGATGGCTGGCATGTGCTGTGAGAAGAGATTGGGTAAACTGAGTCCATATTCTGTATATTTTTGAAGAATGAATGGTGATCTGATTGAAACCTACGAAGTACCAAAACTGACAGGTAAGATGTTTTCCATGGTTGTTGAGTCAAGACCACAATTTCAAAATGAGGGAAAAGCCACTTAAGATCAAAATGAGAAGAATTATCTTTTACTCAGATAGCTATAAATCTTTGGAACTTAGAGAACTTAGTATGTTTAAAGTTGACAAATTAAAAGATACCAGGAATGTAAAGGGGTATGGAAATAGTATGGGAAAGAGGTGTCGAATTGTTTGTTCAGCTATGATTGCACTGAATGGCAGAGCAGGTTCAAGGGGCTGAATGATCTACTCATGCTCCTGTCTTCCCAGATGGTAGAAGTGATAAATGGGGTGAGAAATGATAAGCAGGATGTTGTAAATATGTTGGCTGTGTTTACAGTGGATAAGTCACCTGATCAGGCTTACAGTCTAGGTTGTCAAAGGATATGGGGTGGAGGTTGAAGAGGCTTGTCATAATCTTTCATTTTTTCCCAGATGCAGAAAGATGCCAGAGGATTGGAGAGTGGCAAATATGACACCTTTATTAAAGGAACGGTATACAAAGTACCACATAAAGGGCTGGTTACCAACATTGAGGCTCATGGATGAGGAGGTTTGTTTAAATAGAAATTGGCCTAAGGACAGAAAACAGTGTGTTGTCATAAATAGGAGTAGGAAAGTTGATGTTTCGGGTCAGGACCCAACCGTCAACTTTACTACTCCTCTGATGCTGTCTGGCCTGCTGTGTTCCTCCAGCTCCACACTGTGTTATCTCTGACTCCAGCATCGGCAGTTCTTTCTATCTCTGTGTTGTGGTAAATGATTGTATATCAGAGGATGGTAGAGACTTGTGCTGCCCAAGGTTCAGTGCTGGATTTTATTCTTATTATACATATAAATTACTTGTTTATTGGACATAGAGTGAAAATTCACAGAATGCCAATGATACTGAATATGGAGGTTTAGCACACAATGCGAATGAAACCAATTCCCTGCAGCAGGACATAAGTAAGCTAGCAGAATGTGCAAGCATGTGGCTGATGGAATTTAATACAGGCGAATGTGAACGGATGCATTTTGTCAGACAGAGACTATATACAATTCATTGCAGAGTTTTAAAGCTTGTGCAGGGACAGAGTGATCTGGTAATATATGTACATAGATCTTCAAAGGTAATAGTACAAATTGGGAGAGTAATTATCGAAGTACATTGAATCATGTGTAGGAGTAGTATTGAAGCAAACATTTCATGATTGATTTAGTTATAATCAAAGTATATTCATTGATCAATTTAATATAATATCCTGCTTAAGTATGGCCAATGCAGAGCTTAGCCATCTTAACATCATGTGATTCTGCTTAGCTTCATTCGACAAAGAAATGCACCACTGGATTGTGAATCTGGTGTGGATAATAGCCTAATGTTTGGATTTACAATTGTAAGGCTGAAAGACATCTGTTTAGTTTGAGATCCAGACTTCCAAAGTTGAATAAGACAGTGATAGTATACTCCCTTGCTTATTAGTCCTTATTGAGGAATCATAACTGCTGCTGTGCCCTTGTACTGGTATATTAGACATATAACAATTGACTAAGAGTAACTTTGTGTTACAGTTAACTTTGTGACAACATATTTAAGTTGCTACTTGTTTACAAATCCTGTATAACAATTTGTAGAAATTAATATCCTCTTTGATCTTCTGTAGCAAAGTAATGTTAACTGTTTCCAAGCCTTCAATACAGCAAAAACCAAACCAGGGAGAAAGAAACGGTCAGTGATAAGTAAGCGGAATCATAGAGGAGATAATGGGAGGTGACATCAGTCAATGTCCATGTCCCTTACAGCCAATTAGAGATTGATCATTCATCCCTTAAACCAATTAACAATAAGTCTTGCCTATCTTAGGCCGATCAGAATGTAATATGTAATTGATTATGCTATGGGTTAGGGCTTGGAAGAATTTAATGAGCAACTGTTTCCAATGCTCAAGAAGTGTGCGAGAAAATTTGAAGCTTTCCTACTTCTAATCAGGAGTGAAAGGCCTTGAGGCATTGGATAGAGACTGAGAAACTGTGTATTGTCCTGCGCCCTAAGCTGAACCAGAAAGCAAGAGCAAAAGTATGCCTATAAAGTCACTGCTCTGCTTTAATGGTTATCATTTGAAACCTTAGCAAAGTTTCCTGAGTTACTACACTGGGTTGAGACTGTTACACCTGTCCTTCTGGAATGTGCCTTTGCAAAGGAAGTCTGGAAATATAGTGGTTTGTGTCGCAGGGAAGCAGACCAAAAAAACATCAACTGCACCTGGTGCACCATCACCTCAGTGAAAGGCATTTTTTGGTCTGCCCAAAACTTGTTGGTCTTCCATACCAAGGAGTTGACCTCTAACAAGTGTTGCAGACTGGCACATTCCAAGGTCCAAGACTACGTACTGAGGAACGCCAAGGAACAGTAGGGAAAGCCCACTGTCTGAGGTCTTCCTGCTGAAGTAAAATGGGGCTTCATTCAGTTATTGGACCCTGCCAGTGCCTCAAATACATGTAAAATATAGTCTGGTTCATATAAGAGATGCCTTTGGTTTGTTTGCTTAGAGTCCGACTCCAATGTTTGTTTCCTTTATATGCTACTGTACTGAACTGAACTGCATTTGTGGCCATGCATATATAAAGATATATTTTATGAATAAAGTATATTTTTGAAATTAGTAAAAACTACACTAGATCTTCTCCTGTTGCTTTATCAGTTAAAGTCTCAAATGAACAACTGAATAATGGGATTAAGTGTAAGACCACTAAAAGTTATCCTTGGTCTCATAAATAGATAAATTGAGTACAAAAGCATGGAAGTTACGTTGAAGCTTTGTAAAGCTCTGGTTAGGCCACATCTTGAGTAATTTGTTCAGTTCTGATCATCATACTTTGAGAATGTGTGAGATTCCTTGAGAGAGTGGAAAAATTTTTACCAGAATGATTCCAGGAATAAGAAACTTTAGTGACAATATTAGATTGGAGAAGCATGAATTGTTCTCCGTGGAGCAAAGGGAATTGAGGAAAGATTTGTAGAGATATTTAAGATAAAGACAGGTTTAGATAAGGAAGATATAGATAAACATTTCTCATTATTTGATTGTACAAAGTCTAGAGGATACAAGTTTAAAATTGTAGGCAAGAGTTACAGGGGAAATGTGAGGAAGAAATTTAATCTCCTGGAACTCTCTACCTAAGAATGTGGCGAAATTGATGAAAAATTACCTCAAGTGTAAAACAGATGAGCATTTGGGGAAAATATACATGCAGGCATTCAAAGATAAAGCAGAGAAATGTGATTGAGCGGGTTGCTCTAGAGACAGCTGGTAGAACATGATGGGCCAAATGACCTCCTTCTGAACAATTATGACTTTATGATGGGGTGTCTTCAAACTTTGGTGATTGCAGTTACAACTTACATAAAAGTGAACTACAAAATATGGGATTGGAGTCATATGTACACCTGACTGTGTGAAGTGATTACAAAAGTTCTGTTTTTAAGGACTCAGAGGTATTAACCTATAAGCTGACATGGCGTTTTTGAATTATTTTCAATTGTGAGGTCAGTGGCAAGATTTTATACTACTTCACCCACTACAAGAAGAAGCTGAAGAATAATGATAAGGTATAAATATGCCAGATGAATTCCCTCTCATGTAGTATTGATAAGTTTGTACGTGGATTCCCAACTGCATCCTTTACGCAGACCATGACCCAGCTTGGAACCTAACAAGTCTACACATTTATTCACCCAACTGTTTCAATCAGTTAAACCATCTTAATTTGTCTTGAGCAGAAACAACGCCTATGTTCGTGATATGTCTTTCTCCCATTTATCCATAATTTCATTATACATTATACTTATAAATGTTTATGAATTATTTTGATTGAAAAAATTATCAGATGTTAATTATATATGTGTGTCAAATTCGCATGATTTCAACTTCGACACAAATCTGTTTCATCCATGACTATCCAGTAGAGGGCAGCCTTAGCTATTTGTTGCGATGTCAAACAAACCTTGCTCGTATGTTTCTTTAAATCTTAAAAAAATCTGCAAAAATTCGAATTAATTTCAAAATTGAACGTACTGTGTGATTTTTGAAGCGTTGCGCATTGGATCAATTTAAACCATTGCCTTAAGCTGTTTAATTTACGTTTACTGAGTACATGATAGTTTTTTTTCCCTATTGTCGCTACTAAAATGTCCGCAGTATACAGTTGCAGGTGAAAAGGGCGTTTTTAAGGAATGTCCCATTCACCTGAAATGTTGTTGCGCTTGAAATATTGTGACTATTGTATTTCTGTTTGCAATTAATTTTATGTAATCCAAAACTAAATAAACCCCCATAAAGTCAACGGGAAGTTAACGGATTCCATGCACCTATTTTGAATATGTTGAAATAGCAGAAGAACTGTTTAGTTTGTATTTTCATTTTGATTCCATGTTTGATTATGTATTTATTTTTAAAACCTCGTTCAAGTCTCGTAATTTACTTTTAACTGGGTGTCTTCCTGTTGCATTTTTATTTTAATTACATCTGGATTATTTTTCTTGAAACGTGATTAGCAGAGTAATCAGAGATAGCACTCGTGGTAAATAAGGAGATCGTTTCATCCAAAACGTTGCAGATTGTAACCATTCATTTAAAGTAAGTGTTTATGCTTCCCGCAGAGAGGAAGAATAAAGAAGACTTATCGCTATGTCACATTCATTTTTTTTATCGTATTCCCCACCATAGGACTTTATTGGAGAGGATACATTATTGTTGCATTCATTAAACTAATGGTATAATAGTGGGTTCAAAGAAAAATGAGTGCATTCTCTTTACAATTGCTACCTATATTCCTTATTAAGCATAGAGTTTTTTTTTTGCTCTGTTCAAGCTATAATTGCCACTGGAAAAGTGAACTTTTGCCATGAAAAACGGGCGGTATGACTGGAGTGTAAAATCAGATAAAATAACAATTTAAACGATGTATTTCTGTCATGTTTCACCTCATTTTTCTCTTCACTACAGCAGACCTATAAGAATATTTGCTATACATGAATTCAGCTGTTTCTGTACTAAACCCCCAATGATATTCCATAAATAATTGTAAATTATTATTTATGTAAGAGTATACTTATGTTGTCATTGATTAATACGCACTGTATAGCTCATTAAATTTCGATTATGAACGATTTGATGCTAATTGGGGTAGTTGTATATCATCTGTTAGACATATCAACTTGTAATTTGAATGGGCAAAATTACTGTAATTAAAAACTCAGGTATCAAATTTTGTTTTAAAGGTTACCTCTTCGGCCGGCGTGTTGTATCACGGTGGAGTCCACTAAAATGTATGTTTTTTATACGCGCTGAAAGGATTCTGAAGAAAGAAATTTTTGCTATTTAACCTCTTCGTGTAGATGTTCTCAGGGTTAGCGTTTGGTCTGAACAAGGTGGTAATTTCAAAATACTGGCAACGTATGGGCGCTTCCAAATGAAAGCGCATTTGCTGGCCAGACTAGAGAAAAAAAAACCGCAACTCTATAAAAAGCTGTTCCAAATCATATTCTATATCGATTCATGGTAATAGTTTTTTTTATTTTAAAAACAAAATTATTGACGTTTTAGTCAATCGTCGCCAAATCTGACAATGTAAAGAGATCGCTGGGTGCTTTGAAATTGATGTAGAATTGACAAGCAGATTGATCTAATAGGAATGAACCATCCCCACCCCCACCCCAGCATCCCTAAAGAAAACTCAATATGGGCCATATTTTTACCTGATCAATTTTCTGTTATAGCTCTTCCTTTAGATTCTTCAAATGCAAGTGGCAATGGTGTTATAAGGTGCGCAAGTATATTTAACTAGATTGGAAATATCATGAAATGATCGTGTGGATTTTGTAAACATGTTAATCGAACTGAAACTATCTTTTTACATGAAAAATTGATTTATTTGCATGTTACTTTTTGCGTTTTTTAAATACTGCATAAAATATGAATCTAGAAATAAAATTTTCATTCATATTTCGAATTTACGGTTTCAGTTTGATTGGAATTCAGTGATGACAAAATGAGCTACATTGTTGATCTACAGTGTCTTTCTGTTTTTTAGAATTACCGAATGAGTCTTTCACTGTGCAGTGCAATCAAGTTTACACCGTACATTCTTTGTAACAGAAACGTCATCTGATTGAGTAGGTGAGACGGTAGTAAAAAGTTAGTTTGCGATAAAGTGGTTCTGTGCAACCACGTGTTTTGAGGAAAAAGAACTGAAGTAAACTATGTCTGTTTTAAAGCCCAGCCGATTGTGGACTGCTTCACAGGTATCACTGCTTCTTATACGCCTCGTTAGTATTAGAAATTTTGAACTGACTATAAAAGTCGGCAAGGTACTATTGTGTGCAGTGGAATGTTGCAGAAAGCCTTTGAGGAAGCGAAAACAAAGTCATCAATCAAAGTGAAAGGTGTCACTTAATTAATCCATCGTTCGGTGCAAACAACTAGTTCAATTGTTGTAGGTGACACTTGGTAAACAGACATAGGTTAGAGGCAAATACCTGCCTGAAACATATATCATTTCATTGATCCGGAGGATAAATTTCTAGTTTGTGATCAGGTAAGTGCCAAGTACTTCTTCTCTGAGTCATTTTCTTTTTCTCTGCATCCAAGGTTTAATTTTGTCTTGCTACTTTTTAAAATAGTTTTATGGTTTTGCGAATGTTATTTTTTTAAAAGCGGTGTCGTTACCAGTTATGTTACATTTTGACAAAAGTAGTTTGTTTTACTTCTGTTTATCCGCTTCACATTTAATATATCAAGTTTCGAGGGAAAGGAAATCAAACCGAGGCGTCACGGTTAATTCGAATTCCTAATATTATGGTAAAATACATTCACATCGTGTAAATACAAGTAAATGTTAATTGGACTATATAATTATACACATATTTTGTGGAGAATCTTATTTTCTAAGACCAGTTTACCTTTATCTTTATTTATAAAATTGCGTGAAACTTTACATGACAACAGACATTTATAAACTTACGCTTCAGAGATAGTAGGAACTGCCGATGCTGGAGAATCTGAGATAACAAGGTGTAGAGCTGGATGAACACAGCAGGCCAAGCAGCATCAGAGGAGCAGGAAAGCTGACGTTTCGGGTCTGGACCCTTCTTCAGAAA
>NC_063338.1:43638270-43638688 GCF_021869965.1 Rhincodon typus
CAGATTCTCCAGCATCTACAGTTCCTACTATCTCTTACACTAAGGTAATCTATTTTTAACTTGTCTAAACTATCTTCTCTCTTTCTCAGAAGCAACTTCTTTACACATCTAGCTTTGGCTAAGAACTGACCGAACTGATAAAAGAAATCAATTGATGGCTATTTCCTTTACACCCAAAAAATTTCCAGAAAATCTGCTATCTGAAAGCTTAATGCACGACATTGTAGATGTTATTCACTCATAAAGTCTCCCAATTGAAATGAATTACCATTAGACTCCAAAACTACATTTTAAAGGACATCACCATTGCTACAAAATTGCTTACCAGTTAATTATTAAGCCCCATCAGATATATAGAATACCCATATGCCATTACTTCAAAATTCAAAATCCAAATTTAAAAGTAAATGATATTAAA
>NC_063338.1:43639188-43652405 GCF_021869965.1 Rhincodon typus
CCAGCTCTACACCTTGTTACCTTAGTGTAAGGAGTTTAGTTAAAAGTTCTCAATCAGAAACGTTTGGATAAAACTGTGAGGAGATTATTTGAGACTCAGAAAGTTTAAACTCAGTTATATGATGAGTAAAGGAATTGTCTATCAGATTTCATGACCAGGAATTGATGCCATAAAGCTAGCAAACTTTATGTGGAATAGAGAGGGACGTCCTCTCTGGTGTTTGAATGCTGTCATGGATTACTATGGGATTAATGGGATTATATTTTTAATTTGTGTTTTGAAACCTTTAAACATATATTTTATATTTAATTATTTTCATTTATTCTACTTAACTCAATTTCCTTTACATAATAAACTTCTGTTTTCCTATTAAACCTGAATCTGCAGCATTGTATGTTTGCATTCAATAAAAGACCATCTGTATAAAGCCAAAACAAAAAATGATCTATCAAGCCAGATTTCAGTCAAGAATCTGGCTTTTCCAGTAATAAACATCTTGGGTAATAACACATATAGGATTTTACAGACAAGTTTTTTTCCAGTTAATGGCCATTCTCCACACATATAAACTTCCTTGCAGGGTCACTGGATGATGATCTCAGTTGAAACTTTAGTCCAAGGGCATTAATGACAATTATATCTTCTCAGTTATTGCTCAAGCTTATATTAACTAACAACACAGAACTTGATTCAAACAAGGGATCGTTGACCTGAGTAGTCTATATCGGGCAATGCTTTTACCGGTGGGTCATTGTGAGCTGCAAATCAATAGACCTGATCAGAATAGCTTATTCCACATCTAAGTTCATCCTTTATGGTAGAAGACTTGGCCAAGTTATCAGCTCCACATGGAATTATGATCAAAACGAAAATGTTTCTAACCCATAAACCACACTTTCCTGTTTAGGTTAGGAACACAACAGGTATGCAGTTGCAAAGCAACATCTTGCACCTGTCAGAATAAAAATGATAAAGTTTTGAATCCCCAATTTTTGTGATTTAGAACATTTCATATCCAGAAATTTTGACTCTTGTAAGTAAGACTATATGGTACAAATTATTAAAGAAGAATTTTCATAACAAATGTTGCAGCAATTGTGCATGAACCAACAAGAATTTTATGCCCTGAGTTTCTGTAATCAGTAAATTAATCTGGTGTAGCATTTTCCATGCCACAATTGGCTCTATCTACTCTAAGATAACGTCTGAAAAAGTGCTATGTCCTTTCTTAAGTCAGAATGTATTTTTAAATGAAAGTACTGTATGCATAACAAATTTGTACATGTTTTAATTCTCAAAGTTGAGTGTAAATCATAAAGAAATTGAAGGTGAAAACAGTCGTTGAAAGGAAAGTATTTCAAGTTTCAATTGTAGGCTTGCTTTGAAATGTTGTATTTGTGTAACATGTTGTCTTGAAATTGCAGCAAAAATTAATATTTAAGAATATAAGGAACTCAAAATTTGCTTTTCCAATATTATTTAATCCTACTGTTACACAAAACTAAAACGTATAGGCACAAAACAGTAAGCTATTTTGCAATTCTATCAGGGCACACTACAATCCTTTGATGAAACTTATAGTAATCTCCATTTAAAATGGAAACTTGCTTCATTCCAATTTGTTTTAAAGGTTTATATTTCAGTTCCACTCTTGCTAGTTTATAAGCCATTGATGATTAGTTATTAGGTATTTTGACACTAAATTGAAAATAATCAGACGAAATTTAGCAAATAAATATATTTAAAGTTGTCTTCTTAGTTAATTTCAAAGTCCCCAGCCCAAATGTCAAATCCTGCACAGTCGCTTCCTCAATACTGCAAGAATAGTTAAACACGTGCTGAGCTAATTCCATAAAATGTTGCGTTTAAGTGATTCGCATGTTAGCTTGTTCAACAAAACCAATATTGAGAAAATAACAGCATAAGTATTTGAGAACGTCGACTTACACTATAAAAGTAAATTTCTCATGTCCATAACCGAGATACAATTCTGAACCTTTAAAGGTAATCGTTTCACATTGTTTAAAACATCTGTAGTTAGAAACGAATAAAAATGGAGAATCACACAAAAGAATAATAACTGCACCTGACAAATGGTTGAGTTCCGGAAATCATTCTCCCAAGAATTGTCACACTTTAGATTTATATTTTAAAAACCGTTCTGATGCGCCCCCTTCCTAAAAGAAAATGAACACGACCGTGAGAGACAATCATTAACCCTTGTAAGTAACTCACCCGGATACCGTTTGGTAAATTCAGCAAGAAAGCTGCGGAAGAAAATTAATGAAATCTTATCGGAACTGAAATTGAGCTAAACCATGAACACAATAGAGCATCTCCTCGGTAACTGAAGTGAACTCCGAAGGCAGAACTACCGGTAGATCTCTAATCGGTTTAAATCTAAATGGCAACCATTCGGAGTAGATTGGACATTATTTGATTGTGGAGCGGGTTCATCAATGATACCTGTGGCTGTTTAAATTTACCGCAGAACCACTCGGCTCCCACCAATAATGAAGTGAAAACTCAACTGCGCTGCTCAAGGGCTCAGCATATTTTTAAAAGAAGAATTTCCATATCTCTGTGACAGTTTAAACAGTGTTCTAAGAAGCAAACCGCACAGCTAGCCTTCAAGGAGTATTGTTAGTTGCTGACTTACATGAAAAATAATCGGTCATACTGTTCAACTTTACATGTGTCAACTGGGGACATTCTGTTTTGTCATGCTGCGGCTGTACATTTTTAATGATCGACGCAGCAGAATGAGAAATGAGGGGAAGCGGACATGATTCTTCCTATTTCAGAAAATTATTGTTATTTCCAAAACAGACATTACAAATGGAGATTGCTGAAGTTCTGAAGTTAGCCCATTCAACCCTTCGGGGTCAATATTCAAAGAGAATTCCTAAGATTGAAGTATAAGTCGAGAATGCATGCGTGGTGAAACAGAAGCTTTGGAGTGGTTCTGGAAATTATCGGGCTAAACAAACCTCATGCCTCTATCTTTGAATTACACTAACTAGGAGGGGACTTCTACTTAGGAACTATTCAGATCTTGGCAACAAGGTGAGTTAATCCGTTTGGCCACACACCAGGATTTCCATTGACTTTCCATTTAATTTCTACACGCTGCGCCACATAGCAACTCAAAGATGAAACCAATCACCTAAGCAGCGGAAAGAATAAAAATTAAACTCTCGTGTTGACGAATATAGGGTTTAAAACGTAAGTGTATATCTTTTAAGGATTTTTCAACCTCAATGTACAGTGATTAATGTACTTGCAGGTGCGGGTAACAAAAGGAAAGTGTTTTCAATAAATGATTCATATGAAGATATTGTACACATTATTAATGCAATCAATTTTCCTTTTTCCCTCCAAATTACTGAAAGTCTTGTGTTAAGGGATCTAGCTGTTCATCATTTTAGAACTAACAATAAAAGCTAATTTCCCATTGACCTTCACGACACTCTTAGACTTACATTGCATTTAAAAGCTGAAAAGATTTTGTACAGGGCACCAATTTAAAGAACATGTTCTGAAATTCCGAAAGATGGATGTAAGATAGTTCTTTCATAACTGTAATATAAATTCATCGTATCTATCTGTCCTATTTCAAAGTCACTTAGCCTTTGAGTTTCTCATAGATTATACTGTCCTAAAGGTGAGACACCAGTTTACAAAATACCTCGTGGTAATGATACATTTGCACTTTTGGCCACAATACAAAACCGCTCAGGGCAATATTTCCACGTATTCTAAGGTTTATTCGTGCAGAATAATTAGTAGCGAGATGTGACAATAATTTATAATCTGAATAAATATTTATAAATGTTGTTTGTTTACGTTTTCAATAACACGTGATTGTTGTAGACTTTATCGACCCTAGCGAGTGGTTTCGTCGTTACTATGGGACCACTTCATATAAGAATATTGCGCTTCATTTAAAATAATTTGCCTGATCACGACCGCATTTTACAAAGCGTTGGCAGCGCCACTTACTGATCAGCTGATGAATGAATGAGGGCGATCTGAGCACAATCACTCTAATTAAAATCCTGTATCCCAGATGGAGCATTCATCTTCCGCAGCCTGCTCCTCTCTCAAACAGTGCCGCTGCCGGTGCTGTTGTTGCTTTCACCCTTCTGAATCTATGTGAGAGGCCCGGCAGATCTCCAAATGCTTTCGAATCAAACTTCATTCACAGGGACAAGATAACAAAGAAGGTTAAATAAAATTTATCTGTTCTTTGTCCACATTGCACTTGAAGACTATTTGCTCATTGATCTTTTTAATGATTACATGATCTTTTAAACCGGCAATTAAAATCGAAGATTCCCTTGATATAACCCAAATTTAATTTTACTTGAGGAAGAATAAAGGAAGTACTGTGTGAGACAAAAGATACCTTATCAAAATGTTGAGCTCCAAATAAAACTGTTTTACTTGTGCAGCGGTTGACTTGAAATACATTCTACAGTAATAATTCCGAGACGCAACATTTGATTGCTAATGTACCACTATTACACAGAAAGCCAAAAAGAACTCGCACATCTGAGCAAATCCTGTTACATTTCTTTTAAATCGGCGTGTATGTCCTAACTTATATATCTGCTGACATATGTTCTGTATTGTGCAAATAGGATTACGTAGTTCTACCTTGACTTCTATCCGAGCGGCGGTGTGAGATCTATTGACAATAAGGTATGACGAGTCAAAACCTCCTGACGGTCACGGAACTACAAATAGAAAGAAACAATCTAACCTTTATGAATTTTCGGTATATCGGGAAATGTCTTATAGTACAGACATGTAATAACGGCAGGTTATATCCGCATGAACACACGCCTGTAAATGCTTGTTTATGATTCAAAATCCAAATGTATGAATGTACTTTTGCCTTGTGTGAGCTATTTTTTGAGTTTAGATGAATGTGAAAGTTATATTTAAACAAACGCAAGTTTGGCAATTTTTGTATTGATATCACTTTTATTTGAATTAGTTGCATTTGTTTTCATCTCAACGATGATATATCTTAAAGTTAGAAATCAGTAGTTTTTTTATTATCGACAGTAAACAGACAGTTGAAAGGGACCAGTGTACCTGTACAAGGGAAAGCTATCGAGAAGTTTCAATTTTTTTTAAAAAATAGCTTTGTTAATTAGGTCCTTCAAACACATAGTGCCCAATTAATTTAAAATGGAAATCATTTTCTCTTTACCAGACCTCTTGAAACGTTCAATCATGACGTGAATCAGAAGATAAAAATTCTAGGACTATTGGTGATTTTACATGGGCAAAATAAGAAACTTGATATTTATCAACGATGAAAAGCGTTTCTGGACCTGAATTTTCTTTGTGACCAAGTAACTGGTTGCATTTCCATTACATTTGTTTATGCAGAATCCACATTTAATAGTGCTAATTGCCGTCTCGTCAAATTGGTGTGATTGTAATGGGAAGCAATTTTCGAAATCTGTGCAGAGGTTCGAAGAAATTGTTTTAGATTCACTACCCCATAAAGACTGCGATATTTGGCACATTGAGCTTTTCGATAAATTGCACTTGTGATGACTGGCAGCATTCAACCGCTATAATAGAGTATTATTTGTCCGTTTTGAATAATGTAAAACGGTTACTGAAAGCGTCTCTCCTGAAATTGCTTTAACTTTTAAAAAGGATGATGAGTCACAAGCGATTACACTCGGAACTAGGGCTTTGTTAGATTGTCATTATCTCTAAATGTTTTAACCGCTAGCACAAGTCATTCGCATAATGCCCTGATCTGTGTTTAAAAACTGGGTTTTAAGTAAAACATAGCTCTGATTATTGAACCTCCTAAATTTGGAATTTGAAAGGATCTGTTTGATTAATGTGGTCTTAAAATACATGTAGGTTTGAAGCTTTTTATAATTCTATTTTCCTGTCTAGATTATTAGTAATCCTTATTATCTCATACCCCGATGACTGGTACTGCCTATGAATATTAGTGTAGATGTACGAATCCATCTTAATCTGACAGTTAGTTATACTACGAATTATTGTTCGTTTTTAGCATGTCGCTTCTATTTATTTCTTGTTTATCATTATAATCCACTTTTGACTGGTTGTAAAGATGTCGAAACCTAGACTCATAGACCCTTTGACCACGGTTTGTTCAGTCAAAATGAACAAGAACAAAACGGGACTTCTCAAATTCACTTGTTACACCGCCAATCAGTCTTCTTCCACACAAAAATGCATTTGTGGCTCCCCTCCCTCTCCTGCCCCTGGGCCGGTCGGAAACGCCTCGCTGACATCTTATAATCACAGCTATTGGTAAAATCCAGTAAACATGGCAGAAATAAACAGTTAGCATCTTATATCAGAGTAAAAGAGCAATATTCACCTGCTCTCAAACAGACTCACAATAATTGTAAGTAACTCTCCCGGGCAGCTTCGTTATTTCTCACAGCAGATCAAACAAAACCCAGAACAGCGGCATCATTTTGATCAAGATCACAGTCCCCGTGGGTAAGCTTTAGCTCGTTTCATGCTTGAGATAGACGTCTGCTTAGTAATTCATTTGCGATTCAGTCTGGACCCTGACGTGTATAATTCTACATACTTCTCAACTGCAGTTCTAATTCCTTTTAAAACTAAAAATGCAACTTACATAAGTCATTTAGTTCAGTCTCAACACAGAATGCATGTAATTAGCTGGTGTTATTTTCCTTTATCATAATTTAAATTCTAAACGCAAGACACTGAAATACGAAGCCTATTAAACATTTCGGTTGTTTATATAAACGTTACAACAGCTTTCCAATAAAGTTTGATCTGAGTTAAGAGCTTGCTCTTTATGTCCTAGAAAAAACTGCGCGGCCAAATCATAGACGGAAAGTATCAAAATAACATCGCAAGTAAATACAGCAAACTAGAGGCGATCGTCAATACTTCACGGAACTATAGCAATAATCTGACGCACAAATAGAGTACCGGTGCTGTAAGTAGGTTCTAACATGGATTTTTCTGTATATGCTCCAGAACGTGATCCTGAAATCATTGGATAAATTGTCGCACAAACTCTTCTTTAACCCATCCACAGACGATGCCTTATTTCTTAATATAACCTCCTCCAGCACTCACACACACACACATATACACACACCAATCCACACTCGTCAAAATGCCGCGAAGTAAACTGTCCCTCTAGGGCAAGATGGTATTTTCATAGTAAAGCATACAAGTTTAGATGACACCCTCCCCCCAAAAAAAAACCCACTCTGCCTATTATCTCTCTCTCTGCTCCTTTGAAAAGATTCAACATGTTAAAATACTTGGTGGTGCAGGAGCCTCTTTAATATTTGGCTACGGATCAGAGTGAGCGCGGAAACGCCGTGTACAGTACAGGGCAAGTGAATCGGAATGGATTGACAACAATACCAGAGTGCAGTGATGCTGCTGTGGGTGATTGACGCGGGCTGCCCAGTTTCCCTGATGTTCCAGATATTGTGATTGGCTGTGACCTAGCCATGGCGGCATGCTGGGCACTCTGAATGGCTGACTGCTCGCCCTGGCCGTGTAAGAAAAGGTCTGATTGGCTAAGAGCTCAGCACCGTGGCACTTCAAAGCGTGCGCTCACTACAATTAGGTCGAGTAGTCCGGAGAACCAGGCAGTGAGTGAATAGTCATATTCCTCAACTGTCACAGCCTCGTTTCGTTTAAATTAGGGGCACCGCATCAGCAAGCAGAAGAACGATCCAGCCATGGCAACTTCAATACTTGGGGTAAGTTGTGCAAACTTAATTTTAAGCAGTTCCCTAAACTTCACCTTCAAATGCAGTGTCTGGCAAGTACTTTAGTTTCAGTGTATTATCATGCGGAAACAGATAAGTAAACCGACAGTCTTGATTTTACTTGTGACAATTATTCCTTAGAAACTCTTTTGGACTTTGTCTCAAGACGGTTGCGGATGTTATTTACTTTCAGCAGTTTTCACCTCCCACCATATGCTACTTACACAATGTTGTTCGTCCTCAGGAAGAACCCAGATTTGGAACCACTCCGTTGGCAATGCTGGCCGCAACCTGTAACAAGATTGGCAACACAAGCCCATTAACAACGTTGCCAGAATCCAGTGCATTTGGTAAGGGCGGATTTCACCCATGGAAACGTTCTGTTTCCAATTGTAACCTGGGATCTGGCCTGTCAGGATTCAGCGTGGCCAACAGCCGAGCTTCGGGCGGAATCAGCAACAGTTTCTCCGTGAGCAATGGTTCCGGGAACAGCGCCTTTTGTTTGGCTTCCACCTCTCCAACCTCTTCTGCTTTTGGTACCGAATACAGTCTCTTCTCGAACTCTGTCTCAGCTACTGTTAACTCCCAAGACACGGGGCAATCGGCGTTCATATCCAAAGTTCACTCTTCCGCTGATACTCTCCAAGGGATGTACCCGAGGGTAGGAATGGCTCATCCATATGAATCCTGGTACAAATCCGGTTTCCATACCAGCATTTCCGGCGAAGTTGGGAGCGGGGCTTCTTCCTGGTGGGACGTGCACACTAACCCCAGTTGGCTGGAAGTCCAGAATCCCAATGGGGGCCTACAGCCCTCCCTTCATTCTGGGACTCCACAGGCTTCGCTGCACTCCCAACTGAGCTCTTACAACGCAGACTTCTCCACTCTGAGCCATTCCGCCTTCAGTTCCACCGGACTCGGTTCGACAGCTTCTCACCTGTTGTCCACTGGACAACGCCTCCTGGCCCAAGATGGCTTCAAGCCTATGATCCCATCCTATACGGATTCCACCTCGGCTGCAATTACGGCGAACTCGATGATTTCGGGTCCTTCAGGACTAGGAAGTTCGGCCAGGTCCTCCCGACGTTATTCTGGCCGAGCAACCTGTGATTGCCCCAATTGCCAGGAGGCCGAGCGCCTTGGACCTGCCGGGGCGAGTCTCCGGAGAAAGGGCCTCCATAGCTGTCACATTCCAGGATGCGGTAAGGTCTACGGCAAGACTTCTCACCTTAAAGCACACTTGAGGTGGCACACTGGCGAGAGGCCCTTCGTCTGTAACTGGTTGTTCTGCGGTAAACGGTTCACCCGATCAGACGAGCTGCAGAGACATTTGAGAACCCACACGGGGGAGAAGCGCTTCGCCTGTCCCGTCTGCAACAAACGGTTCATGAGGAGCGACCATCTAAGTAAACACATCAAAACACACAGCGGTGGTGGGGGCAAAAAGGGCAGCGACAGTGACACCGACACCAGCAACTTGGAGACCCCTAGATCAGAGTCACCAGATATCCTCATGGAAGCTGTACACTCCAATAGAGCAATCAAGACAGCTACTCCGGTACAAAATGATTCCTAAATCTAACCCCCTGAAAGGGGGAACGCATTAAAACTTTTGTGTCCAAAATAACTATTAGGTACCTGGAGTTCCAAGCCCTATTCTATCACGGAAGCTGCATCTTAAAAGGAGGTGAGCAAATGTACATCAAATGCTTGGGACTTGTTTCTCCCTGTATAAGGCTGTTTAAAATTCTATGTACAGAAGAAGTTCAGAACGTCCTGTGTTTTCTCTTTTTTCTTGTAAATGTTTGATAAAGCTATTTTGTGACCTGGTCGCATTTGATTTGGGGAGATTTTTGAGTTCAATGCACTTTGTGAAAGTCAATATGTAATAGATTATTGAATATTAATCAGCTCATTCACATACTATATGAACAGCAAAACTGCGCCGCATATTTTAAAGGAAGTATTATATGCATTTATCTGTATAAATAAATTGTGCAAGTGCTAACATGGAACACGTCTTTGTTATTAAATTACTGCATTGCAAATCAACCAAAACATATTTTAATATATTATAAAGGCATTTTCCAAAGTAAATCGTGGGCAATTTTACAACCATAAATGATAGGACAAAGGACTAAGAATGTCATGGAAGAAAGTTCGTCAAATTTTTGATCATTTTAAATACTAAAATAATTTAAGTTGCTTATTTAGATACATTATAAGTCTATAAAATTATCTAGGCATATCGAAATACTGTGTTTTTGTATAGTGTATAAATGCAAGCATTTCTATGCTATTAGCAGTTTTTTTTTACCAGAACTCTGTATATACATGTCTAACATACAATGCGGTTACAATGCTGTGAACACTGAGGCACAGCTGAGTTCTCTATGGAATAGGTGAGTAGTTAATACTCCGTAGCAGACATTTCATGCCTTAATGAAAAGCTTGTTAAATGTTAGTAATTTTGACTTGGAACACACAGCAGCCCCCTGTGCCTTGTATTCCCGATTAGAGATTCATGTCTTATCAAATATCCAATTAATCTCTCAGACATCATTTGTTCCCGTGAACTTTATCCGAGCTTGTCCAAGTAAAACTCTTGAGATTTCTAATGACAATGCTCCCTTGAAGATCCATTTTAATTGTTCAAATTAACTGGATAGATTTGCATGTCAAACGCGTAAGGACGGATTCAGGATAAAATGTGAGCGTTTCAAATAAAAACTGGGGCACTCGATTTGATAACCGCTCTTTTTATGTTATGAAGGCAACTGTTTCATTGCTTTTCAAACGCAGCAAATGTATGCTAATGCTGAATTTGAAATGCTTCTGTTCCCAGTCAAATGGCCCTTAAACGTTATTTGAATATCACTGGCTTGGGTATTGAAAAGGTTCAAGGATGCTCTCTGACTTCTTTGTGATTACTCACTGCAGCGTCTGAAGCAAATGAAACCAAACGAATAATTATTGGCTGGGTTTAGGCATGGGAACACGTTTGGGACCGGGATCTCATTTACCAAGGTTCTTTCAAACTCTATACAGTTAAATTGACCAGAAGGTAATTATTGGAAAGAAAATAGTTTTAATTATCTTTTGTTCTCAGCTCGCACGCGTTACAACAGCAAATCTGCTGAGAATTCTTCGAATGTTTTTAAAGCATCTGTCCCATACTTTCTCCCAAACTATTAAACATTCACTCAACAACGTTTACGAGTATTGTTCCAACAGCGAACATATTTCACAAACATGAATGGTCATAAAGCAAACATTCCCTTAACGATTAAAGTCTTCGATCATACTCAAGGCATCTTTTTAACCAAACAACTTTGGAAATAAATTTGGCCATTAAACTAATCGACACTTTAAATGAACTGACACGTCTAACGCGGACAATAGTGAGTGCGAAAGCCTGGAAAAAAGGTGGGCTGGTTTCTCGGGAATTGAACTGAAGTCATTGCCAGTGACTTTGGTTGCTGGTTATTTTTCTTGGTATGCAATCTTGGTGGGTGTTGGGCAAAAGTCAGTATTGTTTCTTATACAGAACCAATGGAGATCAAAGCAAATTATACTGGTCCGTTTCACGACAGGCCACAGGGCTACAATCCCCAGCTGAATGATCAAGGCTCAGTTTGGATTGCTTTTGCCCCTCGTAGGTCAAATAGTTGTCCATCATTCTGTGACTCCCCGAGAGAGAAACAGATTGAAATACAAACAGAAGAAACCCACTGAATTAGAAATACTGTCAAATATTACATACATGCAAATCTTATCGTGGCTAATTTAAAACAAGATTCGTGATTACCTTATTGGTTTAGTTACCTTCAATGCTAAGAGGCATTGTAAAATAGTGAATGTTGATTATACAAGTTCAACGTTCAACCTTTTAAGAGCTGCTGCAAAAAAACGCGGTAAGTTAAATAAAATGTGACATTATTTTAAAATACATTCAGTTTTCACAGCTTAAGAAAGGGCGAATCGTCGTCACAGCGCAACAAAAGCGTTGGAAAATTTAATTCTGTGTGTAACAACAATTGAATTGAACCAAAACGATATTCTTCCGTTTGTACAGAGAAGCGTGAGTGCGCTTTCCCTTTTAAATGCGCGTTCAAAAGTTAGTTATAATTTGAAAACCGATAAAGATGCTGAATTTCAGAGATAAATATTCAATTTTTCAGTATCTTGGTTTAATTTTTATGAACCGAAGCGGAACATATATATAGCGCCAGTACTCTTATTAGCAGGTGAGGATTTTAAATCATAATTTAATAACACATTCGCTTTAAAAGATAAAACTGTATAAGCATAAAGATACCATGCATTTTACTCCCCTTTATTTCCCCAATTATGAAAACAATCCGTGTACATATGCCAACACTAAATAAAACTATTGGTTGTCAAAGGTACTTTTGTATAATCTACATTTAAGTATTAACAAAATGCAAGAACTTACAGTTTATTCTGCACCGAAGTTACAAACCAAGTGAACACTTACAATGTATTTTTCGAAGCTCTTTGGGGTACAACATTGTTGAATTATTTGGACAAAAATCATTTTACAGTAATAAATATTTGGAGCTTTAAACCGGACATAGAGAAACATTAAAAGGATAACAGTTGGGCAGACTGCATGACGCCAACTTGGTTAGGGATTCAATTATTACAAATTGTCCGCAAAAATAATTGGAATCTCAAGTTGAGAGTCGACTCATTTTTGCGTGGAGAAACTCAAAAATATTACAGCGATCATTGATATCAGAAAAAAACAATTTACAGATTTTTGGACAGGAAGTTCTTCCAGGTGAAGTCATTTCTGCACATTTTTTGCTGCACAGATATAGTTCCTGCAAATCTATTGCCGTACAAACGTGGTCGGGATTGTATTTCAGTAATCCAACAGAAAAGGCTGAAACCATCAAATCTGTTTGGCGACTTTGTTTTCGGTTACACCAAAGGGTAGCGATTTTTATAAAATGTGCTTAATGTGCTAATTATTCTCACGAACCAGCTCCAGGGCGGTTAGATCCGATGAAGATCCCGGTCTGTGGCCTATTTAACATTGCATTGTGGCTCTGCTGTTATTTTTTTCCAAATTATGACCGTACAGCGACATCTACCGTTTCGACCTTTAGTGTTCCTTCCATCGAGCCTCCTGAATAGAGATTTCAGTGAGAAGTTGTAATATAACTGTATCGTATTTGGCCGATTTCGTACAGTTGCCAATCGGATATTCTACTTGATGCCGGTGTCGCTATGCATTACCTCTAATGTACGTACAAATGTCTCATAAATTCATGGATCAATTAAAATAGCAGAAACAAAACAGCGTAAGTTAATAAGAGATAACAAGGTGTAGAGCTGGATGAACACAGCAGGCCAAGCAGCATCAGAGGAGCAGGAAAGCTGACGTTTCGGGTCTGGACCCTTCTTCAGAAA
>NC_063338.1:43652905-43671041 GCF_021869965.1 Rhincodon typus
AAACCTGCTCCAGCATTCATTAGGATCATGGTTGATCTTCAGCTTCATTTTCTGCTGATTCCCCATGACTCTTGATTCTTTGTGATACCAGAAATCTACTTGTCTTAGCTTTCTATTTAACGGTGAGACATCTACAACTGTCTAGGATAGAAATTCCAAAGATTCACAATCCTTTGAAGCAATTTCTCCTCATCTTGGTCCCAAATAATTGGCCCTTAGCCTAAAACTGTGACCACATTATCTGGATTCCCCAATCTGTGCAATGTCAAGTGGCATGCCTCACTAGGGTAACATGCTGGAAATCTGTTACTGTATTCCCCGAGTCATCACAAAAGTTCTAACTATTAGAAATTACTCAATTTACCTGTCTTTTATAACCAGGTTGACAGAAAGCACTGACAACGTTTCCGTATGATACAACCCTGACTTTTTAATTACAAATTAATAGATTCTAGCTAGAGTAAACAGTTACGAACCATTGACATATAACCTGAGTGCTGTAACTCCAATATACAACTCCTGCTGTGCATACTTGAAGACCGATGCAGACGGATGCAAAAAAAATTAATGTTACTGATGGAAAAAAAAAATGAAGGCTGGTCATTAGTCCCTGTCCACAGGGTTCCTCTCTCTCTCTGTCTGTCTCTGTCTGTCTCTCTCTCTGTCTCTGTCTCTCTCTTCCCCCTCCTCCAGGTACTTTCACTTGTCTACAGGAGGCATTAAATGGTTGGTTCATAACTTTTATAGTCTCTGACTTTTGTTTAAAAGAGTGACAGTAACTAGTGAGGGAAAATGGACTGTTGAGGAAAAGTAATTGCCTTTTTTATCAGGCTTCAAAGGTTTTTTACTGCAGAGATAAAAGCAACCTGTTCCTTTCCAGAGGTCCAAAAGGTTATGGCTATCTCATTGAAAGCTACAAACTGTTCAGCTAGCTGGGAATGAAACACATAGTTGTTGATAGGCCTTTGTCATCGGGGGTCTGTGAAGTAAAGACTAGTTGTAAATCAGCTAGGGTAAAGAGATAACAAGGTATAGAGCTGGATGAACACAGCAAGCCAAGCAGCATCAGAGGAGGAGGAAAGCTGACATTTTAGGTCTAAACCCTTCTTCAGAAATGGGGGAGGGGAAGGGATTCTGAAATAAATGGGGAGAGAGGGGGAGGCGGATAGAAGATGGATAAAGGAGAAGATAGGTGGAGAGGAGACAGACAGGTCAAAAAGGCGGGGCTGGAGCCAGTAAAGGTGTATCCTTGTAAATCAGCTACTTGTTGCTGGCCAAATCTCAGATTGTACACTTAACCCTATGCCAGTTTGTCTGCAACTAAATATCCCCCACTGGTTGAACAAACAGTAGTGTAAACAGCACTCTAATAGGTGGTAGTTTGCTTTTTAAAAGTGCAGCAATCTCTTCCATAGTCTTTTCTTTTAAGTAAAAAAGTACTCTTCCCATTTCAATCCACAATAAAAATAAAACAGAAATTAAAACATGTTCTTTACATGAGCCCTTCAGAATCTTTTACATGTAAATTGGATCGTCTTATTCTTCTGAACATGAGAGCATATAGGCCAAATTTTCTCAACCCTTTAGCTAGAGACCCATATTTGGTTTTTGGGACCAGAAGTTCGTAATCTAGGTTAATGTGATTTTTGTTTTAGAGTCCTCTGCTTTTTTACAGTTTGGTGTCTTGCATTGTATCATAGAAGTATTTGGCAGCATTCAAGGGAGACTGTTACTGTATCAGGGAGCAAGCAGTCTTCTCAAGAAACATAAGTCTATTCCTCTGTTAGTTATGTCATTGTATCTTTCAACTCCATTTTCTCTCCTGATTCTGACTACCATTCAGAAAGAGCTGACTGTTGTCAGACTGTATGGTCTTACAAGTGCTGGCAGCCCATTGGCACTTTTCTCACATTTAATACTGAACTTCTATAATTAGTAGCAAGGAGGTTTCAATGAATTGTGTGATAATGCATACTTTTCTCAGCAGAGGATTAATAGAAAGAAGTGTAGTGGAAATCTGAGAGATTTCTCTGTTATCCAGGACAGTTGGCCAATTGGGGTGTCCCCATTACCTTTGCTGAGGCCAACAACTTCAGTACATATCTTCCTGATCTGTTTTCTTTGTGTGCAGCACTGACAGTATGTTTAGTCTTTTATTGGGAGAGCCTGCCGTCATACTTAGCAAACTCTGCTTGATGTGTATAGTGCTTATTGAGTTTTCAGAATGATTTCTATGAGCAGGTATGGTGAGATTTTTAAAAACCTTTCTGTTAAACATTAGACCATTCTCAATTATAAACAGTGAAGGAATTATCTTTGTTTAAAAGAACGTGGAGTAACCGAAACCCTGTTAATTCTATGAGTTTATGCAGTAAATAATAGTGATGAAAATTCCTGTTCTGTGATGTTGGCTGGTGGTTAAAACAAAGCTTTTGGCTTCAATGCATCTGTTAAAAGGTAAGGAAAATTGGCCAGAATTCCTATTCCTTATCTTTGTGTGTTTGTAGACATAAGTCACAGAACTAGACTTCATTTGGCAACAGTATCAAGTAGCTTATTGTTGTTCAGATACACAAGTTTACGTATAACTAATAGTTTATTCGATGAAATATCAGAGTCATTGAGTTGTATCTCAGTGAATTATTTGTTCCTGTAGAGGCAGGCAAAATAGCAAGGATGGTGGTGGCAGCAAAAGAACGTGAATATAAACCAGTTTCTGGAGTAGATGCTGTTGCATCTGAAAATCTGTTTCATATTTGTATGCGCCACCATTTTCGTTTCCATGAATTACACTACAAGACACAGTATCTGATATTATCACACCACTGCATTTCTCAAAGTAAAGGGGTAATTGATAACAGGCATGCAGCCATCCAGTACTGCATCCTTTTTGTAATTAAATTATCATGTATTGTGCAAGTAGTTTACAATTTTTTTTGTGTGAACTCCTTCAAAAATGGGTGTGGGTTACTTCCTGAATGAACGCACAACACAGAAAACCATTCATGTATTGTCTTTCTTTTATGTTGGTTGATATAAGGCGTATTCCAGTGTTGTTGTAAAAATGTCTAACTTCAGGTTTCGTATGTTTTAGAAGTATAACTTTTAATTAGCTTGAGAATTGAATTTTAAATACATGATGAATGGGGAAGTATCCTGACTGTGAAAGTATGATAGACAGGCCTAAGTTAATGACAATTCAGAAGTTGGGCTGTGTTCAGTTAATATGATCTGAGTGGGAAATAGAAAAAATTAAACTCTCTTTGAATTCCTTGGTGGAGAAGAGGGGTCTAGAATTGCTTTTATAGGTGGTTTAAATTCTGAAATAACTGCACAGAGGCAGGTATCCTGTCACCAAGTCATCCTTTATTTACACGTGCACAGTACATGGACTCTGACCAGCCAGCTCAGAGCCAGTCCCGTGAGTGAGGAGAGTCTGAATTTCCTGTTTATATCTGTCAGCCAGGGCTCCCTGATTAGCCCAGGTAATCAACCCCAATCTCTACCCATTCACTACAAATTCTTAATGTAATTTCCCAGCTCAGAAAAGAATTTAAAAGCAAAACAAAGTCTTCAAGTATCCAGAGTTAACACAGTGTAGAGCTGGAGGAACACAGCAGGCCAGGCAGCATCAGAGGGGCAGGAATGTTCACGTTTCGGGTCGTGTCCCTTCTTCAGAAAAATCCTTATCCATATACTTTTCTGATCAAAATGTATGTTTGGAAGGTTAAGAAATTAAGTGAAATTTCTACCTTGGACATTCCAGGCATCCCATATTGCAACAGAGATAGATTGTAGGGGAGGTACTTTTTTTGGTTTTGGGTTTTTCTGTGTGTTTTCCATCAAGCAACAGAGGTTTAAGTCTGCTGCTGAAACAGCTTGGAAATGGACAGAGATGGGAAGCTGCTAGGAGTTACAGACCAATAAGCAAAAAGGCAGTGAAGGCCTTGCTTGTACACGGGTGTCTGCAATCATTTAGGTGCTTAAGGAGAGATGGAGGGTTACCTGGCCAAATGCTGATGGAAGGACCCCAAGAAATCTCGCTTCAAAGAATAGCAGAAACGCAGGAGACTCAAAGTAAATGCCAGAGAGCTTTGCACGTCCAGTTTGCTCCCAGGAGAAGTGAAGAAGCCTTAAGATTCCAGGGAAGTACAAGATAATTCTGTTGTGGATAAAATGGAATGGGGAGTGACCCATTGAGATTTTAGGTTTAAGGAATGAATATTTTATTGTAAATTAGTATTTGCTTTGTTTAATTCTTACACAGTAAAAGATGTGATTTAAAACAGGAAACCTTGTGGTGTTATTCTTTCAGACAATACCTGGGAGTTTTAATTTATCTTTCGATGTTAATGTTCTCCCTCACCATCCACATTGCCTTTACACCTTTCTCCTCCAAATATTTGCTTAAATGATAATGTGATCTGTGCTTTGACTCTCCGATCTTTGCTAAAGCATTTCATTCTCTGAAAAATCTGATATTTTGGTTAGCAGTGTGCAAAGCATAACAAAGAAAGCAACTGCTAATTTTAATAAAAGCCTCTTGTCGTTGATTTCACAGAAGTATTTTCCTGTTGTACTAACTAAAATATTTATAGTTTTAGAAATATTATTAAATGTTCACCACTGAAAATAGCAGTCTTGGTTTTCCAATCCCAGATATTATTCTGAAAAATGTAAATCATACTTTCTTTAATGACCTTTCTACATTAGTGTGCTAAGAATTGTAAAGTACTCCTGACTGTAACTCTTGCCATGTTTTGTATAAATGTCACAATGTCTCCCTATTTATCAAATGCAGGATATTATCCAGTTTTTTTTAAAAGATATCAACTATCTCTAGCTACTTTTCCAATGCATTAAATATTTGAATCCCTGGAATATCTATGGTGATCTAACTCTTAAGTACCTTTTCTTTAAGGGTTTGTTTGGTCTGTATTACTTCTCAGATCTCTCCATTGCATTTGAATCTTTTTCATTTATCTACTCTTCCTGACAATATGTTACAATGTTCCTATCAGATGTCACAGTCTTCTTTATTGCTTGCTAAACTATTTTGAATTAGCAGTAAATTTTAGACTTTATTCTCATGCCTAAATCTAAATCAACTGAAACGAACATAATGCTAACCCCGGACTACAATATTTCTAGCTATTTTCCAGGCTGAGCAATATCCATTTATCATAACTTGATTTTGTTTTTTGTTTTGTTATCTATCTGTTGATAAACTTTTTATCCATTCTACTACATTTCCCTATGTAACATATGCTTTTTATTGGCTTTAATAAATCTTTGGCAACATGTTGTGAAATCTGTGACACATCTCTTTATCCAGTTGTTCATATTCTCAGGAAAAAAAACTTAACTTGTCAGATGTGATTTGCCTTCAGCAAATCTATCCTGACCATGAACTAGCACATGCATTCCTATAATCTCACTAATTTTAAGACCCTGCCTAGAACTAATAAACTGGCATAGCTCCTCCTTCCTTTCTTAAACGATACTGTTACATTTGCTTCTCTCTAGACACAATTTGCACATTTTAGAAGGATCAATGTGTTGTAACAATAACCTGTATCTTATTTCAAATTTTCCTTAGATGCAAAAAGTACTTGTTGTTATGGGCCACCTACTTTATGGCCTGTGTTAGAATGTTTTTCCAGTGCCAAGTTTACTTCTACATATATATCTAATATTGACTACATTATAATCTAGTATTCATTTAGAATATGGTCGTCATAAACAATGCATGATCTTAAGGTGCATGGGTGTGGTATGCCATTGTCAAGTTTAAATGTGGAACAGTTTGTGGCACGTGTACGTGGCAGCTTCTTTAAGGTGTAACTTTTTCTTCTGCCTCTGTTAGTGGGTTGTATTAGTATTCTACACAGTTTCGCTCATTCTCTGATTCCCACCTGGCTTGTAGCATAAAGGTCCTATAGAGTAGATGCTCTGAAATGTTAGGCAAAGAGCCCTTTCTAGCAATCACCTTATATAGTCATAGATGCACTTGACAAGCCATCGATAAATGAGATTGCTTCTTTCCCATGTGAATATTTATTTTGTCTCTAGAAATGTTACTGAATTATTTCTAAAATAAGAATATCAACAACCTAAAGATCAATTGAACCTTTTAATAGTAGTCCTTTGAAGGCTGTGTAAATGCATTCTTTATTGTTGTCCTTTTTGTTACAAGTTCAGCTTTAAGCGCAATATTGGTCAGGACCTTTACATCAGTTATCATTAGGAATGATCAAAAATAGCCTGAAATTACTGAATGAAAACTTGCTGTGTTATGACCCAGACTTGAAAATTATTAGCCCTGGAAAATATACTGTTATGCCTCTATTCAGAAATACAAATTTTCTGCAAATTAATCATTTGTACTTCATTGTATAGGGCAAAGTTGTGAAGTAAATGCTGAATTTGTATTCTACAGTATAAAATATAACTTTTTTCTGCCTAATTACTTCCTCATGAAAGCCAACTTATTTAGAATCATAGAATCATAGAATCCCTACAGTGTGGAAACAGGCCCTTCGGCCCAACAAGTCCACACTGAACCTCAGAGCATCCCACCCAGACCCTTACCCCTATAAACCACCTAATCTACACATCCCTGAATGGTTATCTTCCATATTTACTAGTGACCTTCTAATAGCTCGTTAAAGTAATCACTTGTGAGCATGGCCTGCAGCCATTTGATCAACATATCTAACAAAACTGAAAATGAACAGTTAATATATGTATTCCTATGAAATTACTAAGCTTGTTTTGCTAAAGCTAATTAATTAAGGGAAGTGCAATTTTCTACTGGAGATTTAGACTCTAATTCTCAAAAACTTGCAACAGTGAAAATCAAGTGCCGAAAAAAATAAGGCGGTGATGTTCCACTCTTATCAATTGCAACTGACTTAGAAAAATCCATAATATGCAGTAACCTTTTGTAGTAATGAATCATCATACTTGACTTGTGAGGGTGGCCTTTATGTTCTCTACAGTCTATTCTTTTCAGAATAACTGTCCAGCAATTGCAATCTATATTAAACTGATATTTCATTGCTTGATAGTTGCCTGATTTTTATGGCTTTCTTTGACTGTGGTAATTTATAGTTGCAGCTCTTTGGAATCACATTCATGCAGTTTGTTTTGCATAAGCTGAATAAAAATGACATGGAAGGGCATGAGTCAGTACACATACTCCAGTAATATCTGGTTGTTTTACCCTTATGTTTCCAGTTGGCAATTTAAAATTATGGCCCTAACTGTACTTTAAATATGTGATAATAGCATGTGTACCTAATAAGGGCCAGTACCATTTCTTCAAACTGTGTGAATAGTTGTCACTCACATATGACAAATGCGCCGTCATCTGCTCTTTTCATGGCCCCCTAAAATCTATACCCTGGAATCAGGACGATGAAATTAGCTGCTGTGTAAATTGTGTGTCTGAGTGGTTCATTATCTAATCACCGTTGGAGCCCGAATGATAAAATAGATTGATTCTGAGAAGAGCTGTGGCAGATGAATTCAGCTATTTTGAAATTTGTACTTAATTTCTCATAGAAACAAGAATGGGCGAGTTCAGAATTAAAGGCGATATTGAATATGCTGCAAACATACCACTGCTTTCTTCAGTTTATTAGCAATTTCTGCCACTACAGTCTAGATGGAATTTAGAGATTCAATTCAATGGAGTATCTTTAACTTTTTAATAACTGAAATTGTATTTTAAAATTTCACAAAATGTTTCTTTCAGGAGCTTTTGAAGATGATGAAATTGTTCACATTGAAGGGAATGTAGATCCTGTTCGGGACATTGAAATTATTCATGAAGAACTGAGACTAAAGGATGAAGAGCTAATTACGCCCATTATTGACAAACTAGAGAAAGTGGCAGTAAGAGGAGGTGACAAAAAACTAAAACCTGAATATGTAAGCATTCTTTTAAAAGAACTGTTTTTTCCCATAACCTCATGAAATATTTGAAACTTAATGTTAAAGTCTACTTTCTGCTTGTTATCCTTGGCCTGTTCGCTGACAAATGTATAAAAAGGCTGGGTTTAATGTGATATTTTGGTGTATAAATTATAAGTGTCTGAGGCCAGGAATTGTAGACATCATTAGCACCGAGTAATTCATTCAGTAGCTAACCTAGGGTCAGAACGCTAGACGAATGGAAGTATTTGCACAGCCTTTTCATATGTTTTGAACGTGACAGAGATCTTTAAACCCATTGCTGAGATTCTTGATGCCGTAGCTCGGAAAAATAACACCAATTTATGATTTTTTTAATGCAAGGGGATCGTGTCTGTTTTGTTAGAAAGGCCAAAACTTTACAGACTTTATTATTTTGTCTGCCATCTGTTTTGGCGAAACTATTGCCTGTTTGTTGTATTAACCATCTGGGTGATTTCACCTGCTGAAACCATTAGTGGACTCGGTGTTTTCTCAGATTAATCCTCCTGACATTGGTTTTTGCAATGATGGCTGGAGCAGGCATTCAGAATTTGCAGGTGGCCAGTGACGCACATAATTGCTGACAATTTTAGGCAATGAATAAAAATGGGCTACATCACTTGTCAAAGGTTGATGTAAAGATGCCAAGTGAAATCTCCTGAAAGCTTTTTTAAGTTTAAATAATAGTTTGTAAACATTATGTCCAACATTTTTACATTCTTATGCGTGTATAATTGGTTTGTGTCATGTTATTAAGTTAAAAAATATGTAGAAATTTTAATTCTTAAAAACTCATGAATCGGGTATGTAATTCTTGTGAAAAGGGAGTTAGAGAGTAAAGAAGATCTACTAGGTTTTGTAGATGTACATTTTGTCTTGCTAACTCCATAATCTTAGCTGATGGTAAAGGAGTTTTTTTAAAACCAAATTGGATTTTGTTTGTTGTGATAAAATGATAGTAATAAATTTTTGCATCAACTCAGTCTTGTTGGAAACCTGCTATTCAAGTGATTGACTTCCCATGTTTCTTTTTTTTTGGATGCTGAGAAATGTAATAATTGTCCTTTCCATATTGGTATGGCTCATGAAAACTACAATTACATTTTATAGTTTTGAAACTTGTTATTGCACTGTTGTGCAATTTCTCTGATATTTTTGTAAGAGAAGCCACGTCTAACGAAGAGTTGTCAACTTCAAGAATTTATCTTAAAATGTGTTAATAAATTAGCCGTCATAAATTTAAGTTTGATGTAGATTGGGTATTATCGTTTTGCTAAAGGCTTTCCGTTATACGTTTAAAATTACGTGTTTAAGGAAAGCAGATCATGCACCCTTCTAAATGCAAGAATTGAGTTTGACCTTTTGGGCTGGTGTGCCTTTTATTAACACCTGCCTGTGAAGAGAATCATGCCACACGCAGCTCCTGATTCAGAGCAATGAAATGGATAAGGAAAGGCTTGAAGGGTTCAGTTTGTGTCACTTGCTGTTTGCCGTTTCCATTTCACAGATGATTAATCTTTCTTTAAGGAAAAGACAGAGAAACAAAGCAAGTTGTCTCTTCCTGCAGTTGCTCCTTCTGAATGCACACAAGCTTGATGACTAGAAACCCTTTAGAATTCCTGTTGAGAAAGATGTTCTGAAACTGAATGCAGCTGGTTGGAGGTCACCAGCATGATTCTGTTACTATTGTGGAATTGAAGCAGTTTTTCACCCTCTTCATTTTTTGGAAGGGGGAGGTGTTGGCAAAAACACAAAAATAGAAGAGAAGCTTTGGACTCTTTTGACTCATTTGTAAGGTTAGATAAATATGTAATATATTTTATTTAAAATAAACTTCTTACTTTACTATCCTCGCCCTTTTTTCTGGTTCCTGTGTGGCTTTCTTGTACAATCAGTATTAAGGGACCAATTGCATATTTCAGGGTAAGGAGCATGTAATATAATGTTTATATAATCAAAAAATTAACATTAGCTGTAAGTTGTGTTTTTCCCATTCCCATAAAATTTCTGTTGTGAAATGAATTGCACTTGGCTGCTTTTTAACAGCTTGAATAATTATCGAGTTCCTGTTGTGTTGATTTACCTTTTAATGTATTGTAATGCCCCTGCTTTTCTCTTGACCCCTTACAGGACATAATGTGCAAAGTCAAGAATTGGGTTATCGATGAAAAGAAACATGTACGCTTCTATCATGACTGGAATGACAAAGAGGTAAGACTTTGATGTGCGGTTGGATGTATTAATATCTGTTGCTTTTGTTTCTTTAATCTGTGTTAGATGTCACTTTACCTTGTAGAAATCTTGTAATTAGGTTGTAAAGACTGTTGCATAATTCAGCATTTTTCTTTGGGTCAGAGGGAGCCATTCAGTATCTTCATTGTTTGAGATGGGTCCTGTTTCTGTGGGGTGAGGTTAAAGCTGCTTAAATTGAAACGCATTTTGGTTTCTGCCAATTTTTGGGAAAAAAAACACGGGCTACGTGCAATTTTTGCTCTAATGTTGATCTTTTGCATTCTTTCTCAGATTGATGTTTTGAATAAACATTTACTTTTGACATCAAAACCAATGATTTATTTGGTTAACCTGTCTGAGAAAGACTACATCAGAAAGAAGAATAAATGGTGAGTTTTTTACAGATGGTTTATGTAGGGGAAATTGGAATTTCAGAAAAAAATTGTCTCAGAATCTGGTTATTGGTCTTTGTAAAACCTAATCACAAATGTTCCTTGTGTAGAATTTTGAATTGTACTTTGTTTTTTGGCGTACGATATCTCAAATAATTTTTAAAAGGTCTGATAAATGTGTATCACTGCAAGTGTATTGTACTGACTTACTTAAGTAAGAATCGTATTATTTTCTGGTCCATTAATTTCATGAAGTTTCTTCTTTCACTTTTCCAATAAAGGAATGCAGAATAATGAAGAATAAAAGTACTCTCATCTACATAATTTATTCATTTGTGTCTGAATGTATGAATATTTAGAATGTGCATCTGGAGAGATTATCTAATTATGATTAAAGTAAATGAAAACTATAGAAATGTGTAGGACCACAGAATATTTCTTAATTGCATGCTTGCTTGAAATAATGAAAAGTAATTGCTATAGTTTAGAGTATAGTACACAAATTGTGTGGTAAGCGGCCTACCAACAAAAAGAATAGTATTAAATAAGTGAATATGTATTAATCTATCTTTCTGCTCTTCAGTGTTCAGAATTCACATGATTTTAACCTACATATGAGGATATATTGCTACCTGGCCTTAATTGATATATTTCGGGCTGTGTTCTTGCAATACCTTTGTCCTGGTCTTCGAACTAGTGCATGGATATGAAAGATATATATTTGTCTGTCTCAGGTAATGAGACAGATTCCTTATGCTGAAAGCATCTCGCACCTGTGTAGAGATGATTACTGGTGGAAATTGCTGGCTGTAATTGTACAGCAATGCTACTTCCAGAATCTAATAGTAGGCAGATTGGCAGAAGACGCCGTCTGTGATTTGCTTGTTGCAGATACCCCATTTTTACTTTGGACCAGTTATGATGGTGATTACTTATGGCCAATTCAAAAGAAATAATCAACAAGAATTAAACATCGTTTTCACTAAAATAACTACTGAACTTTAACTACGACAAAAACAGGCTTGGTTTGTGAAATCTGTTGTGGTTTGTTCAGTCAGTGCAATAAAATATACTGCTCTGAACTGTTGTCTGTGTTTGTCAAAAGATCAAAGCCAATACAGATGAGTGATGTTCCAAAAGCGGATTTACCACATAGCCATTTTTCTCAATGGCTTGCTGCCTGCTGTTCCTATTTTCCCTCCAGCAAGTCACTGACTACCTCCCTGCACATCCCTTCCCATAAAAAAAATTAAGGAAATATTTCTCGTAGATTTATGAGTGGGAAGCATTTCGTGATAAGGAATGGCATCTACTGAAATGGGTCAGAAGGAAGGTAATTGCCCTTTATAATACACGTTATGCCAGAGCTTTAATGCTTATTTATATAGCATAGTTTTTGTTTTTGGGTTTGTGAAAAAACCTTGTAAAAGTAACAAAACAGTGCTGTGGGAATTTGAGGTAGTATAATGAGCAAAGTCAGCACTTAGAGTTCAGGATCTTATTTTCCAGATGTGAATAGTTAGTGTAGATCACAATCAAAGGAACTCTTCCTTAATTAGCTTCTTGACTATTGTGTCTCGGTTTTCAGAAATGTTTGGAAGCAGTTTACTTAACAAAATTATATTTGATTGGAATATACAGTATTTGTTAAGTGAAGAATAAAAGCTTGTGTAGGAAACTGAACAATGTATTCGTGTGTTAATTGTATATTGCTTGAAGCCGCTTAATAATATAATTCATCTTTAGTCAGTGATGATGAGTGATGCAGAAAGAAGAAACTTTCAAAGGAAGCAAGTTCATTGAATTATTTTTCTGTTTTATTATTACATAAATTAATGTTGATAAATATTTGAAAACTATCAAAAATGAAGTATATTTATATTATACAAATTCATTGGTTTCTTTCTACACCTATTGATCCATTTTAGTTGGAGGAATTAATATTGTTTCTAGAGAAGATGCTGTAAGTTAATGAATGTCCCATGTAGAACAATGAAGAACAGATGTGTTGGAGGCTTAAGGGCTGTTTGAAAAAAGTGGTATTGATAAGTGAGAAAGTGTTTTACAGAAAAGAAAATGCTGCAAAAAATAGTAGATTTCTGTTGGTATATTCCTTTTCTTTGGCAAAGATGTAAGGTCTGCAATATGATTAAAGATTATGCTTTTGGAAGAATTGTATTGCTGACGCACTAAGTACAACAAGCTTAGTTCAACAGTTAAATCTCCTGGTATAGCGCGTAAGGAATTTCTACTTTCTAAATAAAAAGCAAGAAATTTGATACCTTCTCTCCTGTTCTTCAATTGTACCATGGCTGCTGTGTCAATTTTATACCGTGCTCTGTCTGGAGGTTTTCCTCTTATTAGCCCGGTATTTTTTGAATTTTCTCAACTAAATTTAATGTGATACTCAATAACTCTTGTCTTACTCAACTTGGTCACAGATTCCATCTCCTTTTTTCTTATGAATTTAAGAAATTGTTACGCTAAATTATATGTCATGATTTTTTTGCATCGCAGTCTTAAGTTGTTAACACAAGACATTACTGAGGTCTGTTCCTCCATTATTTATGCTTCTGTTTATTTTACTGCACCTTCAGATGATCTCATCTAAATTGAGTGAGCTAATCTTACAAGTATGGTTTACTGTGAATCCTCCTGTTGCAATGGATCAAAATAACAGAAACTGTTGGATCATGGAGAACTAGGACAGTTGGTTTGTAAGCTGTAATTTTATTTCGGGGATGTAACATCAACAGCAAGTGGGATCTACAAGTTGTCTATTTTTTGGTAGTAAAAGTCATGTACTACATTAATATGAGCAGTTTCCAGCCCATTTTTCATAATAATTGACCCAAGCTCTCCATAGTGTGACCCATACTTCAAAAGGCCACACACAGGATGTTGAAGTGGAAAAATTTGCATTGTGTATGATAACAGTTTGCCATTGAATGATGGGTTAATGGCACATTTTGTGGAGCTTGTACTTAATTAATTTATTTCACCTATTTTCTCAAATGGCAAAAATACTCCATTTCCAAAATGTGCATCTCTCTCCTCGCGCATTTTGCAATTGTCAAACAGTATTTATCTACCTTTTGGACATTAAACACCTCCACTTATCATTTTACAAAGAATAAAAGTCAAGCAGCAGAAGTTTGGATTATTGCTGAATCTCTTAAGTTGTATTCCAAACGGTTCGAGGAAATGTCAGGTAGCCGACCTGTGCGAGATTACTTTTCCTGCCACTTATCTTGGCCATGTTGAAGAAATTGTGATTAAAATTAAAATAGGCCATGATTGCATTGTATATGCTCATGCATGGTTGTTTTTCTGTTTTCTTCAAGAGTGTTTTTTCTATGTCTTGTCTTTTGAATCAATGTATGATTCTTTACAAACATTGTTGGACTGTAGCATCTTCCCATACTGGTGGACAGCATGAATTGAGGTCTATTTTGATTTTGGAACCCATTGTATCACAGACCAGTTCTAGATAAATTATCATATTTACCTTTAATCTTGATTAATATGTGGATTTTAACCTGGAACTGTGATGTTTATAACAAAAATTAATGCTAAAAATTAACATAAAACTTAGAATTATATTGGTGGTAATCAAGATTGGAAGCTCTTTTATATTATTTCCCTCTTGGCATTAAGGCTGATTGTAATTTCTTTGCTAAATTTCAGATCAGTGATTTATATGTCTGACCTTTCTACTCCAGATTATGATTCTACTTTGTGGTTTTTGTAGTACCTGAGCTTTGGAGGTACTTTGTTGAGAGATCATATTCATCCCAGCAAAAAAGCAGTAGGTGGTGTACTTCAGAAAACTTGAATCATTTCTAAAAGTGAGCACATTTCTTGTTTTGACACTGTGTGGCACTTCAACTTGTTTAGTTTAAAAAAGTACCTAAATGCCTACTTGATGTGCTGTGACCTGCAGGACATTGGATCTAGTTTAGGAAGGCATGTTTAACATGAATAGCTCTTCAGCTATTGTAATTTTATTCATTATTTCTCTGAATGTAATATGCACATTTCTGCAATGTAGTAATCCATTTTTTAAACTCTTAGTTTATACAAAGGATCTGATGATTGCATTATGCTACTTAAACTCCCTATACTACTTGTGAATGGAAATTGGCAAATGAAACTTTCAGCAAGGACCGAACACCAAAGTTGAAACATAAAATGGACGTATCCATAATAATATATTGCTGGCAAAGCCACTTAAAGGCTTTTTTCCTAGTACAGTTTTGGTCCCCATTTTTAAGAAAGGATATACTTATATGGGAGACACTTGAAAAGACATTCACTATACTGATTCTTCGGATGGAGGGGAGGCTAAACAGCTTAGGCCTTTATTCATTAGTATTTAGAAGAATGAGGAGCGTTCTTATTGAAAAATTTTGAGGGAGCTTGACAGGGGGAGTTGTTGAGAAGATGGTTTTACGCGTTGGAGAATCTCAAATTAGGAAGCATGATCATAGAATAAGGGGATCTTCATTTAAAGCTGAAATGTAAAGAAATTTATTCTCCCAGAGGATGGTGGATGCTGGAGTTTTGTACCCCACAGAATTGTGGAGACTAGATCGCTGAATGAAGCAGTAAAATATTTTGTTGAAATATCAAGGAGTTTAGGGCTATGAGGAGCTGGCACAAAAGAGCTGAGGACTGGGGCAGATCAGCTGTAGTCTTACAGATTGGCACGGCAGGCTTAAGGGATTGATTGCCCTACTCCCATTCCTAGGTCCTGTGTTGTTTCATAGTAAAGACGAACATTGTTGATTTTGATGTGAAGCTTTGCAAATGGTGAATTTATCTGATTAGAATTGTTTTCTTAGATTATTGGTAAATTTGAGCTTATGGGAGTTCAAGCACCCTCATGCCAAAGCATTTCATTGCTGTCTTTTGTTGGGTCAGTAGAGCAAAAGAACGTTATTGCAAATTTGAAATCTGATAATTTAACCCAGTATACCTTCTGGCTTATGTTTGCGGTTTACGTGTCTGAACTACACTTTTGCCTGAAGTACCTGAGTGTCCCAATGCTGTATATTGGTATCTTTTTCTATTTACTGATCATCTCTGTGACTGCTGTCCAACTTTGGGTGGAGTATTCTGGAGGTCTGTCCACATTGTAGTCTGACCCAAAATGTATGCAAATGTCACTCAAATGTTACTGTATTTATCCTATAGGGGTTGTGTTCCTAGTAATTTATGGAGGTACTTCATTTTATTTGTGAAGATTCATGTTACAACGATTGTGTACAGTGATGCATATGGACCCTTCAACCTGTTTTTCTTTTGAGAGTTATGGGAAGGAAAGCAGGACATTTGACACTCTAAATTGATTAATTGTTAAGCTAATTGAACAAGATTTAAACTAATTGCTTGGACCTGTGTACAGGAAATCACTTGACTGGGTTTGTGGCTATCTGGCGTTGTTTTTTGTTTGGAAATTGTTTAGATTCCAGTTGTGTCACAGTGCGATTGAGAGAAAGCTACCCAGCTTAGCATCTGATTGTTTAGAAACCCTTGTTCAGCTCACTGTAAGAACTGAAATCCTGATCTAATTGTTCTCCTAAAAAGCATTTGAAAGAGTTCTATTAGACAATATCTGAGCAATCCATTGTCCATAAAGATCTCGGAGACAAGTTTTGTGTTGCCCATCTGCATGTGCCACCATGCTAACTGAAAGATGTATTGAACGATTTTATAAATTATGGATTGGATGAATATGGCTCCAACACTCCTGAAGCTTGACACAATCCAGGACAAATTAGCCTTCTTGATTGCCACTCCACTCACCACCTTGAAAATAAATGTTAGGGGAGGTAGTGGCGTAGTGGTAATGTCACTGCCTAGTAACCCATAACCCTTGGGTATTGCTTTAGGGTCAAGGGCTTGAATCCCATCATGGCAGATGATGAAATTTGAATTCAGTAAATGCCTGGAATTAGAAATAATCGAAAGGCAACAATGTAGCCATTGTCGATTCTTGTAAAAACCCATCTAATATCCTTTGGGGAAGGGAATCTGTCATCCTCACCTGGTGTGGCCTGCATGTAACTCCAGATCCGCAGCAATGTTGTTGACTCATAACTGCCCTCTGTGCAATCAGGGTTGGGCAATAAATGCTGATGCCCACATCCCATGAATGGATATATTACAATATATACTGCTATTCCATGATATATAGTGGCAGCCACAAGATGCTTTGCAGTAACCCACCAACATGCCTTCTTTCAAACGTTTGGCCTTTACCACCGAGAAAGAGATGGACAGCTGATGAAGAAACCAAGAAGGGAACACCACCACCACCTGTAAGGTCCCCTGCAAGGCACACACCATTGTGACTTAGAAGTATACCGCTGTTCCTCCTGTGCTGTTGGGTCAGAATTCTGAAACTCCCTCCCAAACAAATGGTATCCTTGTACCCCAAAGACTACTGTGGTTCAAGAAGGGATAAGCAATAAATGCAGTTCTAGCCAGTAACACCCACATCCCATGAATGAATAAAAAAAAGAAATTGCTACAATTGGTACCACTTGTGGAACATCCTAATACGAGTGTTGAAGGATATCTAGATTCACAAGTAAAGAAGAGGAGCTAATCTTTGTTTGCGATCTGACAGCCGACTATTGTCCTGTGACGGGAATGCTAATATCTGTCAAGGTTCCTGCTCCTCTTAAGAATTTTGCCTCTGGCTTGTTCTGCAGTGATATAGAACATCAGCAATATTGGTCAGTTGGCAGTTCAAACATATAAAAGAGATGACAGCGTTTGGGGAGAGAAACATTTCAGGTCCATTTCTGGTTCCTTTCTCCGTTCTGAGGAAGGGTTACTGGACCCAAACATTAACTCTAATTTCTCTCCGTAGATGCTGCCAGACCTGCTCATCTTTTCCAGCAATTTCTGTTTTTGTTTCTGATTTCCAGCATCCGTAGTTCTTTCGGTTTTTATGAAAGATAATTTTGTTTAGCAAAGCACGTAATTTCACTTCTTTCCCCATTGAAAGGCGACGTGAGAGTAAGAGGCTATGCAATCTTTTTTCCTATATATTGGTGCTACTTTTTCAAATGGTTATATGCTTCAGTCCCAATCATCATTGATCACACCCATGTAGCTATGCACAATCCTTTTGCATTATAAAGAAAGGTTTCCGCTCCAACAAAAACAGATTGCTGGAGAAACTCAGCAGGTCTGGCGGCATGTGTGGAGAGAAAGCAGAGTTAACACTTCAGGTCCAGTAACCTTTCAGAACTAATTGTAGCTTGGAAAAGGTTGGTATATATGCTAAAGGTGGGTACAGGGATTTGAGGTAGGAGAGGGTGGGGCTGCAACCTTCAGGACTCGCTATCAAGTTCATTAATTTTAAGGCCTGAGGATCTTCCATGTTCTTGCCTAAACCCACACAGCCTTACAAAGGCTGCTTTCACTGTAGCCAACCCACTTTCACCCACCAATGGTCTCCATTAAGTTTTTCTTTTTCCTTGGCTCATGTTTTCCATTCCTTGTGTATACTGCTGCTGTTCTCTCTGCCTGGGCTTCAT
>NC_063338.1:43671141-43677905 GCF_021869965.1 Rhincodon typus
CCCCCCCCCCCCCCCCCCCCCCCCCGCAAAAGACTTGAGCCTAGCTCCAATCCATGTATAATCATGTGGGTCTTATAGCATTTCCTACATTACAACAGTGACATTTCTAAAGTGATTTTGGGATGTTTTCTCATTGCAGAATATGCTACATAAACATGGATTTTTGACTCATGAAGAATCCAATCGTTGATTAAAATTTCACATCCCTTCATATTAATGTTAGCTGTCTTGACTGGACCTTGTGTGTTGACTTGCCTTAACAAAGAAGCATCAATTATCTATCTTGTGCATCAGCGTCTTGCATTTCATTACGAGAAGAAAATGAACTGGATTAGCTGTACCTTATAATGTTTACAAAGCCATTAACTTGATTGATATGCCTCTGGACACTGTATTCAGTTCCTCTGCCATGAAGGCATTGCAGTATGCGCTACTTTCAGAATACACTGCAGCAACTCAGCAAGGTTACTTCATCAGACCCCTCCCGTTCTATGACCTTTACCACCACAAAAGAGCAGTAATTTTGTGGATCTGCCATTGCCACAAAAACTGTGGTATTTCAAGAAAATGGGCTATTGTCACTATTATAGCAACACAGGATTAGCAGCAAAGTAGGCCAGTGCTGTGCACATCCAAAGAAGAAGTTAAAAGAAAACTATGGACAGATGATAGCAATGTTAGATACCTGGAATGAGTCTGGCAATGAAATTCAGTATGGTCATTACCTTAATGATGGTCAGTGCGTGTGTTGGGAGATGATCTGCAGTTTGTGCTGAGATGCCACATGGTTATCAAAATGCTCTCAATGTTTTTCAGAATGGGACACAAATCCTAGATTACTCACCATGCCTTACTCTTATATGTGAGGGAGGTGGGACATCTGGATTCTACAGATTGAGGACCAATGTGGCTGCAAATGCTGTTGTACAGCTCTTGTTTTCCTCCTGTACTACTTCATACAAAACAATAAAAGGGCTATCATTAATGGAAATAGCATAATAAGCAGGGGGAATGAGTCAACAACCCTTAATATTCAAAAACAAATCAAATGAAATTTGATCTTTAAGCAGAAATTACACAATTAAACAAGTAAATAGTGAAAAAAGTAAATTTCTGAAGAAGGGTCCAGATCCAAAACGTCAGCTTTCCTGCTCCTTAGATGCTGCTTGGCCTGCTGTGTTCATCCAGCTCTACACCTTGTTATCTCAGATTCTCCAGCATTGGCAGTTCCTACTATCTCTAAATAGTTGCATTGCAAGGAAGTATCTGCAATAGTATAGCACTTACAGCCAATGGCACATTAATAATGCTTATGCTTTGAATCTTGTAGCCTAACATTAGGAATATTTCTGAGTATCCACATGCAAATGTTTGACATGTCATGCACTAATTGAAGTGAAATATGGAAAATTAGGTCTACTATGAAATGGTTATATCTCATTTTTTAAGTCAGTATGTCTGCAGTTCACCGCACCTTAAAACAATAGTAGGCAGCATAAGTACTTATGTTGCAGAAGTAGGCCATTCAGCCCATTGATAATGTTACACCATTCAATGAGATCATGGCTGACCTGAGAATTCAAGTCTGCTTTCCTGCCTTTACCCATAATCCTTGATTCCCTTACTGATTAAAAATCTGTTTATCTCAGCCTTGAATATACTTAACAGCACAGTGTCTAAACCTTCAACAGTAAAGAATTCCACAGATTCACTACCCTCTGAGGCGAAATTCCTCCTCGTCTCTGCCTTAAATGGGAAAACCTCTGGTCCCACACTGTCCAATAAGAGGAAAATGACCTACCCCCATCTGCCATGCAAGCTCCCTAAGAATCTTCAAATGTCTCAAAGGTCACCTCTTATTCTTCTAATCTGCAATGCATACAGGCTCAACATATGCAACCTCTCCCCATGAGGAAACCCTTCATACAAGAGGATCAACTGTGTGAACCTTCTTTGGACAGTATGTCAGTGGTGGGGAGTCTTCTACAAACAGTTATTTGGGATAAAATTGTTAGTTGCACAAAAAAAAATTGATTAGGAGGAGTCAGCATGGATTTCTAAAGAGAAATCATGTTTAACTAACTTGCTATAATTCTTTTGAAGAGGTGACAGACTCAATTAGGGCAACACTGATGTAGATTTCAAGAAGGTGTTAGATACAATACCACGCAACATACTTGTGTGGAGAATTATATGTCATGGCATAGAAGCGACAGTAGCAACATGGATCCAAAATTGGCTGAGTGATAGGTCACAAGTAATGATCAGTAGATATTTTTCAGGCTGGAGGAAAGTTTGTACTGGAGTTCCCCAGGGTTGGTATTGGGACCCTTGATTTTTCTGATACAAATTAATGATCTGAATCTTGGTGTGCAGTGCATAATTTCAAAATTTACAACGACACGAAGCTTGGAAGAACTGATTACCGAGAAGCGGACAGTGTGGAACTCCAAAAGGATATTGACAAATTGGTGGAGTGCAGCAGATAAGTGACAGATGATATTCAATGCAGAGGAGTAAGAGTTGAAGCACTTTTGTAGGAAGAACTTTGAAAGACAATATAAAATAGGGGGTACAGTTCTAAAATGGATGCAAAAGCAAAGGGACCTGCGTGTATATATGCACAGATCATTGGAGGTGGCAGGGCAGGTGGAGGGTGCATTTAATAAAGCATGTAATGTCCTTGGCTTTATTAATGGGGCAGAGAATGCAAGAGCAAGGAGTTGTTGAATTTATGTAAGATACTAATTAGGTCTCAGCTGGAGTATTGTGTACAGTTGTAAGTGTTGCATTATAGGCCTCCTCCTGTGCTGTAACAATTTTTTCCTTACGAAAGGGGACCAAAAGCATTTCACAGTATTCTGGGTGTGGTCTAACTAGTGCCTGGTATAGTATCAGCAAGACAGAACTATTTCAATACTCCATTCCCTTTTTCTAGTCCTCTGGCACTTTCAAAAATCAAATGATTCTTGAAAGATTAGTAGCAGTGCATCCACTGTCTCTGTGATTGCTTCTGTTAATATTGTCTGATGCAACCCATCAGGTCCATGGTACTTACCAGCCTTTAGACCCACTAGTTTTCCTTGAACTTTTTGCATTGATAGTTATTGTATTTAATGCAATCTGTGTCTTCTACCATGAAGACTAGTGGAAAGTATTTATTCAACTTTTCCTCTCTTCTGCTATTTCCATTTTAGCTGCAAAAGGCAAAATGTGCCTTGAGGTCTTAACGACCTGGCTCAAGTCCTGAGCAAGTATTCCTTTTGCTTTTGCAATGAAATTCTCAATCTCAGCAGATTTCACTGGATATGTTTTGAAAAACAGCACTTCCTTAAAACTTAGATGAGAAGGAGAAGTTGTTGATGTGGTTAATTTTGTTTCTTTCCATCCAATGCTCAATATTTCTATGTCCATCTATCATGGAGTACCATGACTCAACATTCCTCCATTGTGTTTTTCTCTGCAACTTATGTAGAATTATAAACGTTTGAGATTGATAGCACCTACCTTATCTGACACCTGCCAAGTCTGTTTTAATTTGCCCTGCATCTGCTAACCTCGTTTGAATTTAACCTTTAATGTCCCTTTATCCCCAGTGAAGCTGTTCCTTGTATAACTAACATGTCAGATTGATTCCAGAGATGAGGAGCTTGTCTTCTTAAAAGAGGTTCAGTTTAAGCCCATATTCCCTACAGTTTAGAACAATGAGAGGCATCTAATCGAAGTATCTAAGGTTTTAAAGGTAGGTGGAGAGTGTATGTTTCCCCTTGTGTGCAATCTAATTTGAGAGACCATAGTTTAGTGTAAGAGGTAGCAGATTTGAAAAGATGAGAAGGAATTGATTCTCTCAAAACGTTGTGAATCTGTGGAATTCACTACTACAGAGTGCACTAGATTCCGAGACATTGAGTAAATTTAAGGAGGAGATAGATTATGGAGAGCTGGCAGGAACGTGAAGATGAGGCTGAGATGAGATCGTCCCTGATTGTATTGAATGACAGAGCAGGCTTGAGGGGCTAAATTGGCTACTCTTACTCCTAGTTCTTATGTTCCTGGTTCTTAGGCTCCTTAGGGAGCAGGAACATAATTTGCTTGGTCTCTCTTTTCCTTCCTATATATGAAGAAGCATCTACTGACTTTTTTATATTTCTTTCTATTTTATCTCAAAGTTTATTTTCTCCCTTTTTCAGGTAAGTTTTTGTTGTTTATTTGTAACTTGTACAGGCTTTTCACTTACCACTTATCTTTGTCACATTTGTTTTTTCTTTCAATTTGATGTTATCCTTGACTGATAGTGCTCTATCCCTTTCCTAGAATCCTTCCTCCTTGCTGGGTTATATCTTTGCTGAGATACTATAGAATAGAATCCCTACAGTATGGAAACATTCGGCCCACCAAGTTCACACTGACTCTCAGAAGAGCATCCCACCCAGACCCATCCCATCCTTGTAACCCTGTATTTCCCATGGCTAACCCACCTAACCCACACAAACCCCTAAATGCTACGGGTAATTTAGCAGGGCCAAATTACCTAACCTGCACATCTTTGGACTGTGGAAGGAAACCAGTGCACCCGGACGAACCCGCACAGACACAGACACAGACACAGGCAGAACGTGCAAACTCCACACAGTCTCCCAAGAGTGGAATTGAATCTGGGTCTCTGTCGCTGTGAGGTAGCAGTACTAACCACTGTGCTTCCTCATAATGCGCAACTCCACATACACAGTCACCCAGGGATGGAATTGAGTCTGAGTCCCTGGCGCTATGAGGCAGCAGTGCTAACCACTGAGCCACCATGTTACCCTATTATTTTCTTAATCATCTGCCATTGTTCCTCAACTATCTTTTCTGCAGAACTTCTTTTCAAGTCCACTCCAGCCAACTCTGCCCTCATTCCTTTGTAATTATCCTTATTTAAATTTATTAAATTCTATCCCAAGCTTTTCACACCTAAATTGAATGCTGAATTCTACCAAGTTATGATCTCGGTTTTGACATCATGTATTAAACCTGTATTTTCACATTACCACATCCAAAATAGCCTGATCCTTGGTTGGATCCATGACGTATTATTCTAGGAAACTGGCTCAAAGACACTTTATGAATTCTTCCTCGTGTTTACTTCTGCGAATTCGATTTTACCAACCTACATAAAGATTAAAGTAATCCATGATTAATGTGCTCTCTTTTTACATGCACTCTTAATCTACTGATTTCTTCTCTGTCCTACAGTAGAGCTGCTGTTAGGGTCCAATATGCTATTTCCACCAGGGCATTCTTCTTCTTGTAATTTCCTATATCTACCCATACGGCTTCTACATCTTCTGGTCCAGGATCATTTCTTGCTGTCTTTCTTATTCCATCTCATACTAACAAAACTACCTCACCATCTTTTTCTTCCTTCCTCTTCTTTGGAAGAGACTTGCATCATCCACGAATCCCAGCTTTGATATCCTTTGTAACCATGTCTTCAAAATGGCTAAAAGATCATATGCCTTTGTGCTGTTAATTCATTTATTTTCTTCTGAATACTATGTGCATTCAAGTAAAGAGCTATTAATTTTGCTTTTTTTTAAATCATTTTTCCCCTTTGACCCATATTTTCTGCTTTTAATTATGTTTGTACATTTTGTCCCTTATAAAAGGGGACCAAAAGCATTTCACAGTATTCTGCTTGTGGTTTAACTAGTGCCTCGTATAGTATCCAATTTGGATTTTGTACCACATAACTGCCCAACAATGCTGTCTTGCTTTGTAAGTCCATTTATCCCCTCTCCAGAACCATCGTCCCTCTATTCAGTCCTCTCTACAGCCCTAGTTATTCATTTCATCAGGACACTGCTTCAAGCATGATTCAAGTGAAGCCCAACCCACCATAACAACGCCCTTCTGTACCAATACTGGTACCAGTCCAATGAATTGAAATCCATTATTCTCACACTAACATTTGAGCCACACATTTAATTCCTTGACTTTATTTTCCTTGAGTCAGTTTGCACATGCCTCAAGAAGTAATCATAAAATCTTGGAGATTTTGCTTTCTCATTTTATTTCCTAACTGTTCACATTTTTTTCAGCAGAACGTCATAGAAATAGACCTATCAGTGTCATTGTTAGCAATGTGGATGATAACAGCTGGATCCTTCTCTGCCCACTCCAAGTTTGTCTCCAGCCCTGAGGACATGTCCTTAACTGGTTAGGAATACAGACTTCAGGACTTGCACTCATGGTTGCAGAAAACAGTATCTATCACACAAATTCTCCAATCCCCTGCCACTACAATGTTTCTATTTCCTTTCCCCACTTGAATGACTGCACGTCCATAGTGCTGTGGTCAGTTCTGTCATCATCCTGCAGACCTCTCTCATCTGCACAGCTTGCAAGAAATTTGTGACTATTATCAATTGCAGGGCCAGAAACTCTTTGAACTATACCCCAGAGTGCCCCATTTCTGCTTCATTTGCAAATATACGTCCATATCCCTGATCACAGACCAAACTTGATTACCTAATCTGAGGGGTGTAACCACAACCTGGAGCAAGTGTTGAGATAACTCTGCCCATCCCTGATGTGGTGCAGTGTCTGCAGCTTGACCTCCAACTCCTCAACTCTGATCTGAAGTGCCTTAAAACTGCAAAAGCTTCGTATAGATGTGTTTTACCTGGATCACCCTGGTGTCCAGCAGCAATGAATCACCTATCCTGCCATCACTATCAGATTTTATTTTATTAGTTAATTGTTTTAAGATCCTGTTCTTTACA
>NC_063338.1:43678405-43696952 GCF_021869965.1 Rhincodon typus
AAGGCTAATGGAATGTTTGCCGTTAGCACAAGGGGATTTGAGTAGAGGATAAGTAGACTCTTGTTTCAGTTATATGGGAAGTGACTAGACCGACCACACACGGAGCAGTGTGCGCAGTTTTGGCTTCTTATCTCGGGAAGTTATTATTGCCACAGAGGGAGGGCAAAAGTTCATTCAACTTGTTTGCAGAATAGTGGGACTGTCCTGCGAAGCGAGATTGGGCAAACTAAGCCTGTGTTCTCTAGTTTTGAAGAATGAGAGGTGATCTCATTGAAACTTGCAAAATACTAAAAGGGACAGACAGGGTAGATGCAGGTAAGATGTTTCCTCTGGTTATGAAATCAAGAACTGGGGAGCAATGTTAAAAATAAGGGAGATGCCACTTCGGCCCAAGATGAGGAAAATTCTTTTTTACTCATGGTTGTGTGAACCTTTGGAATTCTCTGCCAAAGAGGGCTGTTGAAGCTCTGCGTTTGATTATGTGTAAGGTAGCAATAGTAGTTTTTTTTATTACCAGTGGCTTACAAGTTTATGGGGATGGATTGAGCGAAAGGCATTGGTGTGCGATAAGCCATAATCACATTGAATGACACGGCAGTCTCAACAGGCTGGATGGCCTCCTCTGTTCCTTGGTTCCTATGGATAACATCTTCCCGTTAAAGCCAATGTAAAAGCTGTACTTGGATCCAATAGGATCATCCTAATTAAGATTTTTCAAAAACATTATGCCCTGTATGTTGAAATACTTCGCTAAATTCCCATTTTGGCAAATGAAATATATTTATACACTTATTCTAAAAATTAAAGGTAATACAAACAATGTAACTTTCTATTTGGTCCACTACTTGCTGCCGGTTGTGCTTTCTGAATGTCGCTCTTGCCACACATCCTGATCTTCTTGGTTAGAACATGGAACAGTACAGCACAGGAATGGGCCCTTTGACCCACGATGTTGTACCGAACATAATGCCAAATTAAACTAACTCCTTCTATTTGCCCAGCATCATTATACCTCCATTCCATGCATATTCATGTGCTTATCTAAAAAACCCTTAAATACCTCAATCGTATCCGTCCCCATCACCACCCCTGGTAGTATGTTCCAGGCATATACCACTCACTGTGTAAAACAGCTTGCCCCTTTGAACTTTTCCCCCTCCCAACTGAAATGCATGCCTGCTAGAATTAGATATTTCAGCAGAAAAGGATTCTGACTGTCAACCCTACCTGTACATCTTATAATTTTATAGACTTCTGTTAAGTCTCCCCTCAGCCTCCACTGCTCAAAAGATAACAAACCTAGTTTTTCTAGCCTTCAGTTGTATCTCATACTCTCTAATCCAGCCAGCATACTGGTAAACCTCTTCTGCACCTTCTCCTCAACCTCTACATTCTTCCTGTAATGAGGTGATCAGAATTGAACGCAGTTCTCTATGGCTTAACCAAGGTCTTGTAAAGCTGCAACATGACATCCTGACTGTTGTACTCAATGCCCCGACCAATAAAGGCAAGCATGACATAGGCTTCTTTACCACCCTATGTACTTATACTTTCCGGGAGCTATGGACTTGAACCCCAAGATCCTGCTGTACATGAGTGCTCTTCAGGGTCCTGACGTTAACTGTTTACTTTTCCTTGACAGTTGATCTTCCAAAGCGCAGCACCTCACACTTATACGGATTAAACTCCATCTGCCGTTTTTCTGCCCATATCTGCAACTGATCTACATCCTACTGTATCCTTCTACGCTATCCACAACTCCACCCATCTTTGTGTTGTCTGCAAACTTACTAACCCAACTAGAGATTTTCATCTGAGGAAGGTTGTGGAAGACCCATCCTCTAAATCTTTTTGCTCCCTAACCAACCCCCATGCTACCAGTTATCGGACATGCAAGCTGTCTGGCTTTATGACTCACCCCGTCAATGATCCTTGCTTTTGTCCAACTTCTAGCTCTCCAACTTTTTGCTTGATGCATCCTCTTTGTGAACTTTCAATGTGAACAAGGGTCTCCAGAGATGAGCAATGAGAAGCAGGAGGAGCAGCATTGACATGAATGAGATTACGTAAGAGTTTGAGGCGATCAACAATCTGTATTCATTTCACAAGGCAGCACAAGATGGAGCCACGTGCAACACAATATTATGATATCAACTTGACTTTGCTACCAGAGCAAGTTAGTTGTAGCTTCAAGTCCTGCACTAAAAACTTGACAGTGTAATCAAGGTCAACACTTAGTGCAGTGTTAAAGTAATATGCATAATTGAATGTCGTACAAAACAATCTGACCACTCAGCAGACACAATGTAAACGAGAGCAGCAAAATTATTCTGGTGTTTTGTTATCATTTATTTCATAACTAACGCAAATAGCCTAACTGGTCACCCATCTTGTTGCTATTTGTGAAATTGTAGTGGAGAAATTCATAATCACACTTGCTGACAATATGACTGGTAAGTGTATTTAACTACCCTATCTGTCTCTTGTCCTTGGCTTCTGTTTCTTCTTGCTTGCTGTCTTTCTCGTTCTCTCTCTTCTACAGCTCCCATTGACTTGTGTGAGTTCTGTGACTTGTATTAGAAAATATTTTAAATATATATAGATTTGATGCTTTGGGTTTAATGTAGCATTTTTGATTTGAGCCTGATGTATAGATCGCAGGAAATTTTAACATTGTTAATTAACTTTTGCAGTAAAGTACCAGCATTTCTTAATGTGGTTGACATCGCAGGACTTGTGAAGGGTGCCCACGCTGGTCAAGGCCTTGGAAATGCCTTCCTCTCTCACATCAGTGCATGTGATGCAATCTTTCATCTTACAAGTATGTATAGCTGCAAATGTAATTCATTATTACTAGAAATGTCATTGGTAACAGTATTACGTAAGTCTATATTCTACCTTCATTCCTCACCTCTATAAATACAGTCCGTACTTGCTGACTTCACATATTTACAGGGTAAAATACAGGCAGGATATTGCCTTGTTTGGGTGATCTAGAACCAGAGGCCACAGTGTCAGAAGAAGGAACTGACAATTTTGGACTGCAATGAGGAGCAATTTTATCGGTCAGAGGATGCTGACTCTTTGTAGGTCTCCCTCCCCAGAGAAGATCATAGAATCCCTACAGTGTGGAAACCGGCCCTTCGGCCCAACAAGTCCCCACCAACCCTTGGAGCATCCCACCCAGACCTATCCCCCATAACCCACCTAAGCAACATATCCCTGAACACTACAGGCAATTTACCATGGCCAATCCACCTAACCTGCACATCTTTGGACTGTGGGAGGAAACCAGAGTACCTGGAGGAAACCCACACAGACACTGGGAGAATGTGCAAACTCCACACAGTTGCCCGAGGGTGGAATCGAACCCGGGTCCCTGGCGCTGTGAGGCAGCAATGCTAACTACTGAGTCACTGTGCCGGTCCACTGTGGAGTCGTTCACTAAGATTGACACTGATTTTGACTTTTTTATATTTCAAGCAACGCGGGTTAAGTGCTGGAAAGCAGTGTTGAAGATCAGTAGGAGACCACCTCCAATGCATTTGTGTTCTCCTTTCAATCAGGAGACTAAAATTGCATACGGTATTTATGATGTAGTCTCACCAATACCTGTTTAACAGAAGTATAACATATGCTTACTTATATGTTCAATTCCTCCAATAATAAACCATAGCATCGCATTAGCTTTCTTGATTATGCTGTTCAAGTATACTAACTACTTCTGACTCATGAACCAGAGCACCCAAACACTCTGCACCTTGAAATTCTGCAGTCATTCGCCATTGAGTAATTCTCCATTCTTTTATTGTTCTTGCCAAATTGAACAACTTCATGTTTCCCACACCATACCCACATGGCAGATTTCTGTCCACTCATTCAACATATCTATGTCGGTCTGCATCCTTGTTGTGTCACCTTCCCGACATGCCTACCTACCTACCATTGTGACATTAACAAATTGAAATGCTGTGCCTTTTATCCTGTTACTTAACTCATTGATAGAAATTGTAATAAGTTGGGTGTCCAGCACAGACCCATGTGGAACTCTACTTGTTACTTCTTGACAATCTGAAAAAGAGCCCCTTATGCATATTCTGTTTTCTGCCAGCAAGCCAATATTCTCTGTGCTATGTAACCCCCATACCATGAGTTTCTGTTTTGTGAAATAATCTTTTATGTGGAACTTTGTCAAATGATTTCTGAAATTCTAAGTACAGTGCAGGAGTTGGTGCTTATGAAGAAAGGTAAGGTCAGACCGGCTGGATTTGTATCCATTGGATTTTAAAAGAACGAGAGGTGCTAAAATGATTTTCAACTTGTGGCATAGACCAGTTTAGACCAATTTAGAAATAAGGGGTTGTCCATTTAAAACAGAGATGAGAAATTTTTAAAGTTTTAAAGTCTGACTTTGTTTGTAATACCTTGGAAGAGAGGAAAACTGCTAATAAGAAAAACCAGCAACAAAGGAAATCCCACTTGGAGAAGTGGTGCTGACACATATTGAGAATTTATGCACATTATAGATGCTTGGATTACAAAATCTCTAGATGCAGTAAAACAAAGCGTTGGAAAAACTCAACAGGATTGGCAGCATCTGTGGAGAGAGAAACAGAGTTGTGATTTAAGAGTCAGTCTGGACTTGAAATGATGACTATTTTTCTGGCCACAGATGCTGTTGAGTTCCTCCAGCACTTTTGGTTTTTATTTCAGATTTCCAGCATCTGTGTTGTTTTATTTCTATTAAAATCCAGAGCAACTGAGATGCTCCAGGCATGCAATATCCAATAGATTATCAGCTTTTGGTAGGCTTTCAAGGAATCTATTAAATTTATTAAAAGATGTGGACAATCTCAGCAGATGATACATTGAGTCATGAAATGGAATTTGTAGTGTTTTGAATCTTAATTTTCTTTATAGTTTCATTTAAGACAGTACATATCAGTTTTTATCAGGAGAAGAAAGTTTTAGAATATTTTGAATGATTTATGATCTTCTGTGATGTTCTGGGTATAAAAACAGTGGTTATTATGTGCCATAGAATAGCACCTTTAACATTCAAATTGTTTATCACAGCAACACTTACCAGAGAAATGGGTACCATAGATAATTAATGTTGTTTTTAAAAAGAAATGCAAGCTACATAAATTATTTAATTACATAGTAAATCTCTTCAAATGTTACATATTGCTTAAAAGCTACACTCTAAATCGGTGTAGAGGGCTGAATGTAAGGAGACTGGAAAAGGAGGAGACATTTGGAAGGAGGATAGGAGGAAAAGGAAGTGGGGTGAAAGAAGGGAGTTGAGATGAAAGGAGAAATCTCCATGTAGTATTATTCAGCTGTCATGGAGTGTTTGAATTGAGGAACATCTGTGTCAGGCAATGACTAGCTTCATCAAGAGAGAGCCTAATTACCGCTCCTTGCCATTCAATTACATTACCATTGTTGAATTGCTATCCCCAGTATTTGGAGCGTCACTAATGACCAGAACCATGATTGTACCAGTCCCATAAATACTGTCAGGACCATGAAACTATCCTTTGCTTGGATAGGTGGAATTGCAACAACACTCAAGAAACTAGATACCTTTCAGTGCAAAGCAGTCTTCCTACTTAGTATCTTATTCACGAGCTAAAGCATTCACTCCCTGTATCACAAATGTATTATGACTGTAACATCTAATAGCTACAGAGCATAGTTGTTTTGGCAGCAGCTCTTGCACTTGTTTAGCACTTGTGTAAGTATCATCAACTCCATGTCTCCCACCATCTTAGTTGAGACAATGGCACTGAGTCGCTGTACCTAACAGAATTAAAGGGCTACTTTCACCACATGGATTGCAGCACTGTAAGAATGTGACCCACCATTGCTTGACTCAGTGTGAGGCTATTTGTTGGACTTGGTGATGGGGAGCAACAGGGGACTCAGTTGAATTAGAAAAGAAAATGCTAGAAGCAGTCAGCTTGCTTTTGCAAGCAGTCTTTTTGTGGAGTTTTGAGCAGCGATTTACAGTCATTACGATTCTGATGTAGCTTAACGTTTATTTATTTGTAATATTGTTCATTTAAATTTGGATTTTTGAATTTGAATTAGTGACGTGGGGGTTTTCTGTGTGTCTGAACACTTAATCATCACCTTGGCTAACAAAATAACAAGTTAATTTATTTTGAAACAGCTTGAGGAAGTTGCTTTCAGAACTAATGGGTTTTTGTTTATATTAGGAGGGTTTGCTAATGTGCACGGTAACAATTGTGCACCAACGTTTCATGAGAAAATTCTGAAACTTTGTTGAAGCTTAAGGAAAACAGTTATAGCTTGGGGATGAGTGTGCTGTTTGGGTTTCAGTTTGGTAATTCTGCAGAAGTCCTTGGATGGATAAAGCTGTACTCCTAAGAAGGGGTGAAGATGGTAAAACTAGATTACCTTGGAGTAAGGACTTTAGTGACGATCCCAGATCAGGTGGGTTTTGATAATGTTCTGAAGAGATCCTGGAAGCTGAGAATGTTTAATCTTGGGTGTATGAAAGCCCCAGGGAAAGGGTATCAAATTTGTGAAACATAAGCATATGGACCAAAGGGTCTGTTTCCGTGCTGTGGAACTCTATGACCCTATTGAGGTGTAGAGAGGTTTTTTCCTTTGGTGTGAGTACTATGCAAGGGGTGCTTTTGGGTATTGTCAAGGGAATGTTGAGGAATTTGTGGGATTATATTTCTACCTTGTTTCTCAAAATCTTCAAAGGCATATTGATTTGTTCCATTTTATCTTCATTTCTTCTGCTTAATAAACTTCCGTTTTATTGTTGGACTTAAATCTGCAACATTGAGCCCTTATGTTTCAGTGAGAGACCACCTAATAGAAACCTAAACAAATCGAAATATAGACTATCACGACACACTTTGGTCTGGGGTCTGACTTATCCAATAATAGCATCAGTTGGGATCAGAACAGTATAGTCTACAGGGCATCTGGTACATTTATGCACAGGGAAAACCTTCTCTGTAGCTGTTGAAAGAAAGATGAGGTTGAGAGGTAAGAGGCATAGAAAACATTTTAAAGTATTTAACTGCGATTTTAAAAAACACTAACAATAATTAAAGTCTGCAGGACTGAAACTCCATACTTGTTAAAGTCATTTTTCAGTGCCACAAAAGTGAAACACTCACTTTTTCTTGAATATGGAAACCCTAACATTTTTCTGAGTTTGTGTGTGGTTAGTATGCACAGCAACACTATGCTTTTCAGCGTAGTCTGTTCCCAAGGTATAGGTGTAGTGAAACCTATGAGCGAAAAATAAAACTGCAACTTCTGATTTTTATGTTTAACTGCACGTGTAGATACTGGTAATTGCTGTTTATTTCACATTGTGATGTTGTTGAGTGTTGACAGATTTGTCTTCTTCCTGCTGCAAAACCTGAGTAATTGTTTTCTAAACACAAAAGAATATACTGTTGTCCTATCTTTTGGGATGTAGAGGTTACACATCAAATACCATTATTCTGGAAACAGTGATAACACCGTGCGGAGCTGGCGGAACACAGCAGGCCAGGCAACATCAGAGGAGCAGGAAAACTGACGTTTCGGGTTGGGACTCTTCTTCAGAAATGGGGGAAGGGGAAGGGGGCGCTGAAATAAATAGAGGAGGGGTGGGGCTGGGGAAGGTAGGTGTGATAATGATAGGTGAGTGCAGGTAGGCAGTGGTGGGGATTGGTCAGTGAGGTGGGAGGAGCGGATAGGTGGGAGAGAAGACAGACAAGTCAAGGAAGTGGGGATGAGAGGGAGGGTTGGTCATGGGATGAGGCCGAGGGTGGGAAGAGTTTGAAGCTAGTAAAAGTCCACATTGAGACCATTGGGTTGTAGGCTCCCAAGGCGGAATATGAGGTGCTGGTTCTCCATTTTTCTGGGTGGCATCATTGTGACACTGGAGGAGGCCCAGGATGGACATGTCGTCCAGGGAGTGGGAGGGGGAGTTGAAGTGGTTCACGACTGAAAGGTGCTGTCATTTGTTGCGAACCGAGCGCAGGTGCTCTACAAAGTGGTCTCCGAGCCTCCGCTTGGTCTCATCGATGTAGAGGAGGCCACGTCGGGAGCAGCGGATGCAATAGACCACATTAGCGGATATGCAGGTGAACATCTGTCTGATGTGGAAGGTTATTTTGGGTCCTGGGATGGAGGTGAGCGGGGGAGGTGTAGGGGCAGGTAATTACCAGAGGTGTAGCACTTCCTGCGGTTGCACGGAAAGGTGCCCGGGGTGGTGGGGCTAGTGGGGAGTGTGGAACAGACGAGGTAGTCGTGGAGAAAGCGGTTCCTACGGAAGGCAGATAGGGGTGGGGAGGGAAATATATCCTTCATTATGGGTTCAGATTGCAGGTGGTGGAAGTGATAAAGAATGATGCGTTGAATCCAGAGGTTAATGGAGTGATACGTGAGGACAAGGGGGATTCTGTCTTTGTTTTTGTTGCGGGGAAGAGGGTGTGAGGGCAGAGATGAGGGAAATGCAAGAGATGAGGTCGAGAGCATTTTCAACCACTGCAGAGGGGAAGTTGCAGTCCTTGAAATACGAGGACATCCGGGATGTTCAGGAGTGGAACACCTCAACTTGGGAGCAGATGCGGCGGAATCAACTTTACTAACACCTTTCACCCCAGCACCAGCACCTCGTATTCCCCCTTGGGGGCCTACAACCCGATGGTCTCAATGTGGACTTTTACTAGCTTCAACCTCAAGTTCACCTGGACCATCTCTGATACCTCTGTCTCCTTCCTGGTCCTCTGTCTCATCTCTGGTGACCACCTCAAAAGTGGTATCTATTTCAAGCCCACTGACTCCTACAGCTACCTAGACTACACCTCCTCTCACCTACCTTCCTGCAAGAATGCGATTCCCTACTCCCAATTCCTCCACCACCGCCGCAACTGCTCCCAAGCTGAGGTGTTCCACTCCCGAACATCCCAGATGTCCTTGCATTTCAAGGACCGCAACTCCACCCCCGCTCCCTCTCCCCCCGCAACCCCACCACCCCCACACCCACCCCACCCTGCTGTGTTCCTCCAGCTCCACACTGTGTTATCTCTGACTCCAGCATCGGCAGTTCTTACTATCTCATTCTGGAAACAGTGAAGTGTTTTTGTTAATTTTGCATGAACGTAATATTTACATTGGCCAGGCATAAAATATATCTCAAATTTTCACTTTGTGGAGACAACAGGCTCTGTTTATTACTTGTGGGTGATTAAGTGCAAAAGAAGGAGAGGACATAAATGCAGTAGCGATCACTAGTGGAAGAAGTACTATAGAAACAATTGGGCCTAAAGACTGAAAAGTCACCCTGGACTGGATGGGATGCCTAAGAGATTAAAAGAAATAGCTCAGAGATGCACTGGTAGCAATCTTCCAAAAATTCTTAGATTCTGGGAAAGTTCCAGAGGATTAAAAAAAAACTGCTAATGTAACATCTTTAGTTAAAAAGAGGAGACAAAAAAGGTAACTTTAGGCCCGTTAGCTTAACGTTTGTCACTGGGAAAATGTTCAAATAAGGGATTTAGTAGCAGAGCATTTAGAAATATGTGATATGATCAAATAGAGTGAGTATGGCTTTATGAAGGGGAAATCATGTCTGAAAAATCTAGAATTCTTTTGAAATGGTAGCTGGCAGGATAGATAAAGGAGAAGCAGTGAATTTAAATACATTTGGATTTCCAGAAAGTGTTTGTTGAGATACCCATTACGCCACTTAATAAGAACCCATAGATTGTTGGTGGTATATTAGCATGAATAGAGGATTGACTAATCGAAGACTGAGTTGGGATAAGGGAGGCATTTCCAGGATGATAACCTGGAACTAGTGGAATGCCACAGGGCTGAGCGCTGGGACCACGAGTATTTGCAAAACGTATTAATGACTTGGATAAGGAATGTGAATATACAACAGGCACGTTATGTTGAAGATGAACAGAGTCTGCAGAGTGAGATGAACGAGTTAGCTGAGTGGGTTTTAAACAAAACTTTGCAGAGGATTGTAATGTGGGAAAATGGAGGTCATATACTTTGGCAGGGAGAATAGAAGAGTGAACATTATTTAAATGTTGAAAGACTGCAGAAAGCAGAACAGAGGAAATTGGGAGTTCTTGTGCATGAATCACAAAAAACTAGCATCCAATTTTATTTGGTAGGAGGGAAGGCAAATGGAATTTTGTTCTTTCATTTGAATAGAATATAAAAATAATGAGGTTTTTGCTAAAACGATACAAGGCACTAGTCAGACCACAACTGGAGTGCTACAAACTGTTTAGGCCCCTTATCTGAGTTAAGATATATCGTGCATTGGAGGCAGTCCAGAGAAGGTTCTCCAGGCTGATAACTATGGAGGGTCCATCTTCTGAGGAGAGGTTAGAACGTAGAACATAGAACAGTACAGCACAGTACAGGCTCTTTGGCCCACGACGTTGTGCCGACCTATTATCCTACTAAGATCAATCTACCCTGCATACCCTACATTTTACTATCCTCCATGTGCCTATCCAAGAGTCACGTAAAGTATCTGACTCCACTACCACTGCCGGCAGCACATTCCACACGCCCACCACTCTTTGTGTGAAGAACCTACCTCTGACATCTCCCCTATACCTTCCTCCAATCACCTTTAAATTATGCCCCCTCGTAATAGTCATTTCCGCCCTGGGAAAAAGTCTCTATCCACTCTATCCATGCCTCTCATCATTCTGTACACCTCTATCAAGTCACCTCTCATCCTTCTTCGCTCTAATGATAAAAGCCCTAGCTCCCTCACCCTTTCCACATAAGACCTGCCCTCCAGTCCAGGCAGCATCCTGGTAAATCTCCTCTGCATCCTCTCTAAAGCTTCCACATCTTTCCTATAATGAGGTGACCAGAAATGAACACAATATTCCAAGTGTGGTCTAACCAGAGTTTTATAGAGCTGCAGCATAACCTTACGGCTCTTAAACTCCATTCCCCTGCTATTGAAAGCCAACACACCATACGCCTTCTTTACAACCCTATCAACTTGTGTAACAACTTTGAGGGATCTCGGGACGTGGATCCCAGGATCCCTCTGTTCCTCCACACTGCTGAGAATCCTGCCATTAACCCTGTATTCTGCATTCAAATTCGACCTTCCATTTTCAAATCACTTCTCACTTGCCTGGATGAGTGTAGCTCCAATAACACACAAGAAGCTTAACACCACCCAGGACAACACTGTCCACTTGATTGGCACCGTATTCACAAACATCAACTCCCTTCACCAACAATGCTCATTAGAAACAGTGTATACTATCTATGAGATGCAGAAACTCACCAAGGGTCCTTAGGCAGTGACTTTCAAACCCATGATTACTTCAGTTTAGAAGGACAAAGGCAGCAGATACATGGGAGCAACACTAGCTGCAACTCCTCCTCCAAGGCAAGTCATGCCTCACAAGCCTTATTGAATTCTTTGAGGATGTGACAAAACACATTGATGAAGGTAGAGCAGTGGATGTGGTGTATATGGATTTTAGCAAGACATTTGATAAGGTTCCACATGGTAGTCTCATTCAGAAAGTAAGGAGGCATGGGGTTCAGGGAAATTTGGCTGTCTGGATACAAAACTGGCTGTCCAATAGAAGACAGAGGGTGGTAGTAGATGGGAAGTATTCAGCTTGGAGCTTAGTGACCAGTGATGTTCCGCATGGATCTGTTCTGGGACCTCTGCTATTTGTGATCTTTATAAATGACTTGGATGAGGAAGTGGAAGAGTGTGTTAGTAAGTTTGCGATGACACGGAGGTTGGTGGAGTTGTGGACAACGTGGAGGGCTGTTGCAGGTTGCAACGGGACCTTGACAGGATGCAGAGCTGGGCAAAGAAGTGGCAGATGGAATTCAACCCAGAAAAGTATGAGGGCTTATACTCCTTGGAATTTAAAAGCATGATAGGTGATCTTATTGAAATATATAAAATTCTAAGGAGCTTGACAGGATAGTTGTAGGGAGGTTGTTTCCCCATGTGGGAGATCCTAGGACCAGAGGGCATAATCTCAGAATAAGTGGTCGCACTTTTAAGACTGAGACAAGGAAGAATTTCTTCTTGGAGGGCAGTGAATCTGTAGAATTGATTGCTGCAGAGGGCTGGCAAGGATGGGTCATTTAGTCTGTTCGAGGCTGAGATAGACAGATTTTTATTCGGTAAGAGAATCAGGGATCATAGCAAAAAGGTGGAAAAGTGAAGGTGAGGGTTATCAGATTAGCATGATCTCACTGAATAGTAGAGTAGACACTGGGCTGAATGATCTGCTTCTGCTCCTACAACTTATGGTTAGGTCTTATAAACAGTGTGCACAATATCATACATTTTGCTATCTGGGTGGACTTTCTGTATACTTAATGGGAAGTTTTACCAAATTTGCCACACAACATTTAATAGCAACTTGGTGATCATGCATCTTACAACCACCACAGTGAAATGATTTTAGTAATTTCAGGGTACCTGATCTAAAGGGAACTTGTTAAGCTACACACCTCTGTCTATAGGCTTGGAACAAATATGGTATTAATTTCAGAACATACCATGAAACTCATCTAAGGACTAAGATTACGATGTCCATGTTCTCACTTAAGTGGCACTTCCACACTCTCTCCACAACCACACCACCGCCACCGCCCCCTCCCCCCAGCACAAACGTTTAAATTCTAAAAGCATGCTGATCACTTGTCATCCATCAATGGTAGCATGAAAATTACTTGTGGTACAATGCTTGCAAGAAAATCTTTTGTGTGTTAGACATCAGCTTTGTTTTACACAATTAAAGTATTACACGCTAGAATAATTTAAGTTGTATGCACTAAATGGTGATGTAGTCTTTCTGTAGACTGAATTTGTTTGCTGATGCTGGGCAGCTGTTGAATTATCCTTTGTGTGAAGTGGCTTTGAAAGCAGTCATCTTACTTTATCGCTTGTGGTTTGTGCTCTAAGCCTACATTTTATATATTATGAAGATGTTACTTTAAATGTTTGAAAATAAATTGTAATGTCTTCATTTTGTAGTCAGTGGACATTCTGAAGAAAAATTACATTTCAAATTGTTACTCAATTTGTTTTTAATGCAACTTGAGCTCTAAATGTTTGGTAGGTTTCCATTCTAGAAAAATATGGATAACGTTCAAAAGAATTGATCAACAATCAGTGGGCTTTAGGGGAATTTTTTGTAAGTGATTGACGTGCTAATTATAAGTGATGGGCTTTTTATTTTTAACATTTTTGTGTACCATGAAGAGTGCAATGTACTAAAATGCTTAAAGAAAAAGGATGTTGTATGTATTCCTGGAGAGAGCCCATTTCTATGGTACAGTATAATTGATGTGATTTCATAGCTTGGTTTCTCATGCTTATAGCTAGTAACAACTGCGTTAATTGTGAAGTGATTTGGAAATAATATTGATTTTTGGTTTTCCTGTGCCATGTACCAATAAAGAAACATTTTTTTGAGCAGAAAGTGTCCCTTGTTTCTCATTATCTGAGGGACCTGCAATGGCTATGTCTTGAAGAGCTCCTTTACTCTGCAATGGCCAACTATTCTCCTTGGCCAACACCCTGCATCCTTATTGTTTTACCCCTCATTATTTTCTGCTATGCTGACTGAAGCACCACTGTTTCTGTCAAGGCAAATTGGCTTAACTGTAACAAATTATCTTGTTATTAAGTTATGCTTTATACAAACAATGTATTGATTTATAGGTTAAAAATCTCTAATTGATTTTCAAAACGATGAACAGTAATGTTCTGGTGACTTGATCACAGTCAAAGGTAGCTGCATATTCGCATCACTGTACCTTTTGATATCCCAACCCCATTGAAATGCTGAACACATGTCTGCAAAGCCATATTAAGAGCACATGGACTTGCAGGAATATGAACGAAGACCATTTCCTATGTGATTAGCAAGTAGTACAATCACCCGAGTACTCAACTAGTACAAAAACAGAAGTTGCTGGAAAAAGCTCAGCAGGTCTGGCAGCATCTGTGAAGGAACAATTAGAGTTAACTTTTTGGGTCTGGTGACCCTTCCTCAGATCTGGACCCTTACTCGACTGTTTTGAGACACTTTTGTATATTATGACAATTGGACTGTGGGACTCTGGCTATGAAGGGAATGTGCTCAGACGTGATTTCAACATGTAAACCAGTCAATTAGATTATTAGAGCCATGTCCATATTTGTGTTGCTTGTTGGCTGAAGAAAGATGGTTAGCTGATGAACCAACTAGCCTCAGTGTTTAAGTAACTGTTCTCTACAGGCAAGAATAAACTGAAATGCTGAAGGATGTAGGTCCTCCTTGAATCCGTCTATCTGAACTGCATCTTTATTATCATTACCTCAGTGTAAGGAGTTTAAAAATTCCAGAACAGAAGGACTTGGTTACAGCCCTGAAGGAGTTTTTTTGAAGTTGAGAAAGTCTAAACTCAGTTGCATGAAAACTCCAGGAAGAGCTATCAGACTCTCAAGACAGGAAATTGAAACCAAAGTTAAATTAAACCTTATAAATGTGAAAGACAGGGAAATTCCGTCTGGTAAGAGTACCGTAGAAGACTAATGGGATTATATTTTGCTATGTTTTTTAAATCTTTAAACTGGTGTTATGTAAATTGTTTGCTTTTTTTTGTTTTACCTTAATTTCTTTTGCATAATAGACTTCTGTTTCATTGTTAAAAACTCAGTGCTGCAGGTTTTGAGTTTGTGTTTCAGTGAAAGACCTCCTTGTTAAAACAAAAAAAGATGAAACATGATCTATCTAGTCAGTTTTGGTCTGTGATATAACTTTTTCAGTAATTGCATCAGCTAAGATCATAACGGCAGGATTTTGAATTTGGAGTGATCTGTGACTTTCATTGTAAAATGATGGGTGCATGGTGATTCTGGAAATTGCTGGAGAAACTCCTCAAGCCTGGCAGCATCTGTGGAGAGGAAGCAGAGTTAATGTTTTGAGTCCAGTGACCCTTCTTCAGAACTGATGATAGCGAGGAAAATGTGATATATATGCTGAAGACAAGGGATGGAGGGGGAGCAGTATTGTAAATTTGGGTTTTTGGTTTTTGAGTGAGTAACGTGAGTTTTCTGTGTGTCTGAAGTTAATAAGTAACTTGTAAGTATTTCTGTAGCAATGGTAATTTCTTTTAAAATCACTTGAGGTCTAGCTTTAGAAGTAATAGGTTTTTGTGTAGGCTGACTTGCCTAGTACTAACAATAGCTAGAATCGTAGTATAACTGCTGTGTTGTTCTTCTATTCTTATGTTTCACAGTATATTTGATCATTTTTCCTATTCAGCCTGAGGACTACGGATTGTGTTCCTAGCATGTGACCGGTTGAATCACTTGCCTTGATTTGACTATACCTTGTTGAAATCTAACATGCCTCCATTTTCAACCAGTATTTGCAAGATTATCCTGAAGGAGAAGACTATGTATTGTTTACTTCCGCTGTTGTAGGGTGTCTTTTCAGCTCTTTGACCTCCATCTCAGACTAAAAGGAAAATTGTATAGCTGGTTCTCTCGTTGCTCCATGTCACTCCTTTGTCAAACTGGAGCGTCTCTACCTTGCCTTTGAACTGATCTCTTCCAAGAGACCTTTCTCCTACTTCTTCGATATCTTTCTATCCAACTCCTGGTCATTTATGTTTTCTGTTACTCTATCTTCACTGATATTGTTAATTACTTGTGTTGCCCATCTCTGTTAAAAGTATTGACTGGTGTTTCATGGTGCTTATAAGCCTCCAGTACTTGCCCCATGTATGCGTTTGTGTAATGCAACATGGTGATCTGTAATGGGTTATTCAACTACATTATAATAGACCAATCAGATTTCAAACTATATGTATTGGATAATAATAGAGCCAGTGCCCTCCAGCTGACTATTCTTCCTTCCTCGCACAGTGGTGGGAAACTGAGGTAATTTAGTGGTTCCTGACTACTATCCCTCCTGAGAGCCAATATGCTAACACAGATCAGGGATTGATCCTGAGAAGTTCTTATTTCATGTGATTTAATATCATCCTAAATCATCAATGGTAAATCATCAGTGAGCTCTTTTTTTTTTTGTAAATTTCATGTACAAAGGAAATATGGATAAATTTATAGCTTTGTATCAATGGTACAACGTGGTTTATGTTTAATCTGGAATGGCTCGATTGGGGCAACAATGTACATATTTTTCTACTTTTGAAATGATCTCATACCAACTGCACTTTCAAGGGAAATCTTAATAAAACAAAAGGAAGTCAGTTTACTAAATGCAGTCTGATTTCAAACTTGAAGGTGGTTTCTGCTTTTGATTTTGTATGTTTTATCTATTTGCACACCTGAAGAAAGTAAGGGGTGAAGCTATTCTTCCTTTCACGTTCAGGACACGTTTGATTACTGAAACCACTGTAGAGTTACGTCTTTGGATTTCATGGTACCATGCAATAAATAAGTAAATATGTGAAGAACTTTATCTTAATGTCTGTTTGGTGCAAAACCAATCACGATTTAAGCAGCAAACTGCATTTATGTAGCGCTTCTAGCACTAAGCAAGGATGTATAACTTTGCAATATGTTTATGTATATTACCTTGCATAGAATGCAGCATTATGTACATTTTCAGGGGCAAATATGACAATGTAAGCTTTGATAGAATTTTGGTGAACAGAACGTTCTTTGAGGTCTGAGGAAGGGTCACTGGACCCGAAACGTTAACTCTGATTTCTCTCCACACATGTTGCCAGACCCTGAGATTTTCCAGCAATTTCTGTTTTTGCATCCGCAGTTCTTTCGGTTTTTATTCATTTGAGGTCTGTAGTGTTGCAGTGGTTAGCAGAGAAGGCCAATTGATTAAAATATAGGGTAAATAATATTGAACCAGTACAGTCCACATTTGCTGATTGCACTAGTTAAAAGTTAATTCGCAGCTGAGAATAGAATATAAATTGTGTATTTTATCCATTTTTGCTGATTTCTTTCAATCTTATTGTGATAATGCAAATGGAATTCTTCCAAATTGCTGTATATTTGGATACAGCAAACTAGTAATTGTTCTACATAGCAAACATTCACTTTAAAAGTTTGCCATGTACATGACTTACAATCTTGTGCAGTTTTGTGTCCTCTGTGTAAAATAAACTGCGACAAGTAATATTATACAGTAATTTGTAGCTTAATTCAATGCCATAGGTCCTTTTACTAAGAAAGGAAGGGCAATTTGTTTTTCTTTTTGAAGCTTTTCCTTTTCCTGAAGTTTTCCGATTAACAGAGAGCGTGCAGTCAGCAGGCAAATTTGCATCTGTCTGCTGAACGTTAGAGATCAATTGTGCTGGTTTAATGAGTCAAGCATGGGAATACTCAAAATCAAACAAGCAATGGTATCTATGTCGATGCATTGATTTAATTATTGTTTTTTTCCCTGTGTAGTCTGCTGTTTCTTTTGTTTTAAAAATGCTAATCTCTGTATAGGGTGTTGCCATCAAGTGATCTTTCTCTGGATTGCTCTTTATTATTCTCGTCTCCTCATCCCTAGTTCTGATCAACTTTTCAGCCTTCGTTATACTAAGTAGTAAACAGGAACAGAATTACGAGAACAAAGATTTATCTCATGTATTTATGTTTACAGCTAAAAATGTGTAGTTGAAAGAAATCTAAGGATTTTACTAAGATTATTCCTCCAAATTCTGATTAAAATCATGTTAATACTGAAGCATACAGCTAAGAGTAGAATGCACATCAGAAGAGGTCGGGGTCCAAATCTTTTGATGTCCACAGCACCGTAAATCTGGACTCTAGCCTGTATTGTACATCAGGACCCTGTAGACGTCTGGATGCATGCAAATATGCTGTAATTGCCCAGGAAGATTCTTCTGATGGCCTCATGCACTGTCCGAGAGCCTCTGAACACCTCTGACAGTGAGCATTGATTTGGTCTAGGTGCATGGGATTTATTACATCGGTTAATATTGTATCGAACTCCAAATCACCCATGTAATTGAGCTAAATTTAAAAAACAAAAGAACTGTGGATGCTGAAAATCGGAAACTGCTGGAAAAACTGAGCAGGTTTGGCAGCATCTTTAAAGAGAAAGCAAGAGTTAACGTTTTGGGTCCAGTGACCCTTTAGAACAGATGGTAGCTAGGAAAAGGTGGGTATTTATGTAGAAGATGGGATGAGGAGGTGTAAACGATAGGTGGAGATGGAATCCAAAGAGACAGAAAAACAGTTGGACAGACAAAGGAGATAGTAGGAACTGCAGATGCTGGAGAATCCGAGACAACAAGGTGCAAGGCTGGATGAACACAGCAGGCCAAGCAGCATCATAGGAGCAGAGAGGCTGACGTTTCGGGCCTAGACCCTTCATCAGAAAAGGGGGAGGGGAAGGGGGTTTTGAAATAAATAGGGAGAGAGTGGGAGGCGGATAGAAGAGGGATGGAGGAGAGGATAGGTGGAGAAGAAACAAACAGGTCGAAGAGGCGGGGATGGGGCCAGGAAAGGTGAGTGTAGGTAGGGAGTTAGGAAGGGGATAGGTCA
>NC_063338.1:43711952-43728405 GCF_021869965.1 Rhincodon typus
AGAACTGGCAGCTCAAAATTCTGGGGTATAGATGCTGTAGGAAGGACAGAAAAGGAGGCAACAGAAGAAGGAGAGTGGTGTTTTGCATTAAGGAAAACCTCACTGCTGTACTTAGAGAGGACATTCCTCGGGGATTGTTCAGTGAAGTTATATGGGTAGAACTGAGAAGTAAGAAGGGAATGATCACTTTGATGGGATTGTACTATAGGTCCCCCAGTAGTCAGCAAGAAACTGAGGAGCAAATATGTAAGGAGATCTCAGATATCTGTTTAAAAAAAGTGTTGTAATAGTCGGGGATTATAACTTTCCAAACATAGACTGGGACTGCCATAATGTTAAGGGCTTGGATGGTGAGGAATTTGTTATACGTGTGTTCAAGAAACTTTATCAATATGTAGATATACCTATTAGAGAAGGAGCGAAATTCGACCTCCTGGGGAATAAGGCGGGGCATGTGACTAAGGTGTTAGCGGGTGAGCACTTTGGGACCAGTGTCCATAATTCTATTAGTGTAAAACAGTTAATAAAAAGAATAGGCCTTATATAAAAGTTAAAGTTCTAAATTGGAGCAAGGTCAATTTTGATGGTATTAGACAGGAGCTTTCAAAAGTTGATCGGGGAAGCAATTTGCTGGTAAAGGGACGATTGGCATTTGGGCAGTTTTCAAAAGTGAGCTAACGAGTTCAGAGACAATATGTTCCTGTTAGGGTGAAGGACTAGGCTGGTAGGAGTAGAGAATACTGGATGACTAGAAATATTGAGACTAGAAATATTGAAGCTGTGTCAAGAGTAAGAAAGAGGCATATGTCAGGTATAGGTAGCTGGGGTCAAAGGAATTCCTTCAAGAGTATAGGGGGAGTGGGGGCATACTTAAGAAGGAAATCGAGAGGCAAAAAGGGGTTATCAGTTAACTTTGGTCGATAAGGTTAAGGAGAATCCAACTATAGTCTACAAGTACATTAAGAGCAAAAGAGCAACTAGGGAGAGAATAGGGCCCCTTAAAGACCAATGAGGCCATCTACATGTAGAATCATATATGTGTGAGATACTAAATGAATGATTTGCGTTGGTATTTATTGTGGAGAATGACATGGAAGCTAGCAACCTCGGGAAATAAATTATGATGTCTTGAAAAGAGTCCACATTATGGAAAAGGAGGTGCTGGTGGTCTTCAAATGCATAAAGCTAGATAAATCTCGTGGATCTGATCAGGTGATTCCTAGGACATTGTGGAAAGCGAGGGAACGAATTGCGGGACCCCAAGCAGAGATATTTGTATCATCTACAGGCACAGGTGAGGTGTTGAAGGACGGGAGGATGAGTAATGTTGAGCCTTTATTTAAGAAAGGCTGCAAAGAAAAGTCAGGGAACTATAGACCAGTGAGTCTGACGTTGGTAAGTTGTTAGAGGGGCTTCTGAGAGTCAGGATTTACAGGGATTTGAAAAGGCAAGGATTGATTAGGGATATTCAGCATGACTTTGTGTGTGGGAAGTTGTGTCCCACAAACTTGCTTGAGTTTTTTGAGGATGTGACCAAATAGATAGATGAGGGTAGAGTGGTGGACATTGTCTATATGGACTTTAATAAGGTCTTTGACAAGTTCCGCATGGTAGACTGGTTAGTAAGGTTAGATCACATGGGATCCAGGGAGAGCTTGCCAATTGAGTACAAAATAGTTTGATGGTAGGAGACAGTGGTTGGTGGTGGTTGGTTTTTTTACAGTCTGTGACCAGTGGTGTTCTGCAGGGATCTGTGCTGGTTCCACTGTTGTTTTTCATTTATACAAGTGATTTGGATGAGAATATAGGAAGCATGGTTGGTAAGTTTGCGGATGACACCAAAGTTGTTGGTACAGTGGAAAGTGAAGAAGGTTATCTAAGAGTACGATGGGATCTTGATCAGTTTGGCCACTGGGCCGAGGAATGGCAGATGGAGTTTAATTTAGGTAAATGCAAGGTGTTGCATTTTGTTAAGACAAACCGGGACAGGATTTATATAGTTAATTGTAGAGACCTGGAGAGTATTGTTGAACAGAGAGAAACCTTGGGGTAGGTACATTGTTCCTTCAAAGTGACGTCACAGGTGGACAGGGTGGTGAAGGAGGCACCTGGAAGGCTTGCTTTCCTTGGTTAGATCATTGAGTATAGGTGTTGGCACATCATGTTGTGGCTGTACAGGAAATTGGTGGGGCCTGTTTTGGAGTACTGTGTGCAGTTCTATAGGAAGGATGTTATTAAATTGGAAAGGGTGCAAAAACGATTTACAAGGATGTTATCAGGACTGGAGGGTTTGAGTTATAAAGAGAGGCTGGATAGGATGGGACTTTTATCCCAGGAGCGTAGGAGATTGAGGGGTGACTTTATAGAGGTTTATAAAATCATTAGGGGCATTGATAAAATGAATAGCAAAGGTCTTTTCCCTCGGGTAGGGGAGTTCAAAACTAGAGGGCATTAGTTTAAGGTGAGAGGGGAAAGATTTAAAAGAAATGAGGGGCAACGTTTTCACAGAGGGTGGTGTGTATGTGGAATAAACTGCCAGAGGAAATGGTAAATGCAGGTACAGGTACAACATTTTAAAAGACATATGGACTGGTACATGAATAGGAAACATTTAGAGGGATAGGGGCCAAATGCAAGCAAATGGGGCTAGTTTAGTTTAGGAAAACTGCTCAGCATGGACGAGTTAGACCGAAGGTTCAGTTTCTGTGCTGTATGACTAGGTATTCCTTTTGTTTGCAGAGTATGGGCCCTCTGTATTAACGTATGTTGCTTCTGATCAGCATAAATTATGATACATTATGATGTTAAGTCTCTCTCAATTTCTTCAAGTTGTAATTTGGTTTGTGAAAGATAACTGAGTACAACTTTTTTCTCCCTGTTGCCTACTAATTCCATGTTTGAAACCTTTTTTACTGTGGTGATTTCATTGGGTGAGTTGTGACTTATGGAGATTATTGTTTCATCAATGTAGGTTATGTTTAATTTTTAAAGTTTAAAGTCTGTCTCGGACAAAGCAGTCCACTTGATTGGCACTACATCCACAATCATTCACTCACTCCACCACTGACACTCAGTAGCAGCAGTGTGTACTATTTATAAGATGGACTGTGGCAATTCACCAAAGATTCTTAGACAGTATCTTCCAAATCCACAACTACCTCCATTTAGAAGGATTAAGGACAGCAGATACATGGGAACACCATCATCTTAAAGCTCCCCTCCAAGCCACTCATCACACTGACTTGGAAATATATTGCCATTCCTTCACTGTTGCTGGGTCAAAATCCTGGAATTCCCTCCCTAATGACATTGTGGGTCAACCCACAGCAGGTGGACTGCAGCAGTTCAAGTAGGCATCTCACCACCAGCTTCTCAAGGGCAACTAGGGATGGGTGATAAATGCTGGCCAGCCAGTGATGACCACATCCCACAAATGACAAAATAAAAAAAATGGTATGGGCACTTGTTAGACCTAAAACAGTTAATTATTTAAATGAAAAGTGATTTTGATTTGTGGAAGGATGTTGAATTCAAAAGCTGTTTGTAGATGACATGGAATAGTGAAGTAATTTGCTGTTGAATCCATGTCCATTTTTAATTGATACATGAGCATTTTCATAAAAATGCTTGATTCCCTAGAATATTTTATGCTGACTGCAGCTGTTGAAACTAGATTTATAGTAAAACAATGCTAATATTTGGATTTGTTGTCTTCTGTGTTTTGTTTTTTTTTAATCTCCCCATCTTGGCTATTATCTTGTGTTTCCAATTAGTCCCTGTATCAAGGCTGTCCTCCTTTTGAAAGAAAGAAGTCCAGCTTGCAGACACCTCCACAGAAGCCAGTACTAGTTGCTTCTTGGCGAACTTGCTAAGAACTGCACTTGAACTGTACCAGGTAGGGAACCAGTTTTCCCTCGCTCTGTTCTACAGTTGGCCTCGCTGACACAAGTGTTTTTTTGAGTAAGCCTTAATTGGAATTAAGTGTCACGAAGTGCATCTGCATTTTATTTCCTTACTTGTATAGTTGTAAGTTAAACTCAGCAGGTCACAGAATCATGAATAGCTACGGAATGTATAATATGCAAGTTGTGCTTGGGCTCTTTGAACCTCTGAACACCATGTTACATAAACAAATGCTTGCTCTGTTATTTTGTTTGGGTGAAGTTGAAACATCTACTTTTAGACCAGTAAACCTATCTAACAGAAGTAGAAGTCACATTGGTAGGTATGTTTAAAACAGATTGATGCATGTCACAGTATTGATGACATTATGTTGTGACTCCTTTTGGATTTTGAAGTGTTGTTAACTTGAATTACAATATGAATCCCTTGTGGTTTATGTAATTTGTTTATGTTGGAAAAGAGTATTTGTTGAATTAAAATCAACATAAAATCAACAATCAACAAAATCAATGTAGCTTGTAGCTATATTAAGCAGTTAAAATAAAATTTCCAAAGGCGATATCAAGACACGTAATCAAACAGGTAATCAAAGGGAGAGATTTTACATGACTCCAAGAAAGAAAGGGGCAGAGAAGTTTGGGGAAGGATTTCCAGAGCTAAAATTGACAATTGGAAGGTATTCAGAATTGGAGGAACACTAAGCTCTTCCTGAGCTGCAGAGATGGAGATGATTACAGGTTTAGAAAGGGTCAAGACATGGAAAGCTTTGAACTTGAGAATTTTAAGCAAGGTGACTGGTCACCAAATAGGGGTGTGAAATAGACTGGACTGGTATGAGAAAGAATGCAGACGAGTTCACTTTGCATAAGATTAGTTTTATGGAGGCCAGCTAGGAGAGCATTGGAATTGATGGGTAAGAGAAGGAGAAACTGGTTGAAGGACATTAGAAGGCACAGTAATTGGTCTTACTGACAGGGAGCATGTGGACCAGAAGCTTGTCACTGGGTCAGTTTGCCTGCCTGTCTGGTGCAGTTTGAGTCAGTGCCGAAAGAAGGGGATGGATTTGCTGGATGGGAACTGGTGTTTGTGGCAGGCCTGAAGGCAATAGTTTTTCAGGTAATGGTGGTTCCATGTGTTTGCTGCCTTTGCCCTTTCATGGTAGGACACGTTACAGGATTAAAAGTGTTGTCATACGAGGCTTGGCACATTTCTGCAATTTACAATCATAGTCAATTACAAGGATGACGCTGAAGGAAGTGAAGAAAGGATGTGATTGCACTTGAACGGGTGCAGAGGAGATTCACCAGGATATGGCCTGTGCTGGAGTGCTTCAGCTATGAATAGAGATCAAATGGGCTGGGGTTGATTACCTTAGAGTGGAGATAGCTGAGTAAGTACCTGATTGAGGTGTACAAAATTGAGGGGCCCAGACAGTAGATAGGAAGAAACTTTTCCCCTTAGAGGGACCAATAAAGGTATAGAGGTTTAAGGTAAAGGCCAGGAGCTTTAGAAGGGAATTAAAGAAGATTTTTTTTCACTCAGACGATGGTGAGTATATGGAATTCACTTCTGAAAGAGTTGTAGAGGTGGGAATCAACACAACAGTTACGAAGTATTTAGATGGTAACTTGAAGTGCCATAGCATACAAGACCAAGTGCTGGAAAATGGGATTGAAGTAGCTAGGCCCTTAATGACTGGCACAGACAAAATTGGGTAAAGGGCCTCTTTCCTTGCTGTAAAACTTGATCACTCAAAGCACCCACTGCATCAGCATCTACGTTTTTTAAGAGTTCTCTGAATGCTATTATCTCCAGCTTTTAGTCCAACCACATTTCTATGGTACAATAACTTCAATAATAATTTAAGTTTCTTGCTCCCACTTATAACCTTGGTTCCCTGCTATTTCTGTTGTAACTTTTGTGTCTTTATAGTGAATACAACCAAAACATGTTAATTTCCTGTGCCGTTTCCCTCTTTCCCATTAGAATTTATCCTATTTAAGTCTCTGAGGCTCATATTTACTTTCATTATTTTGTTCCTATTTGCAGTACTTGTGCAAGCTCTTACAATTAGATTTTCTATTTCTAACTAGTTAAATCTTATTCTGTTTTCATCCTCAATCTGGTCATTGTTTGCTTGGGTTTGAGAATAGATCTGTGATCTAAACATGTCTAGATCCATTTAGTCAGCCCAAGGGAAAGAATGCTGTCAACAGTTTATAACAACATGCAGAGATTTTTTCCAAATAATCTGTGATAAAGACAGATTTCGATACGTATATCCTGTTTAACTTTATATTTGGTACTTTTACGGCGTGGCACTGTGCATTTAGAAAAAAGCAGGGAAAAACCCACTTTAAACTTCTTTGTTGGTCCTGATTTATTTGGCCTGTGGCAGTCTTTGTTAGAATTCCATATGCTTATTTTCAAATTGTGTCTTTCTGCATGACATTATATCAGCTGAGTATTTTTCAAAAATTGTTTGATCATTTGGATGACATTATGTATACTTAAAATTTATGCACAAATATGGGGCAATGTTTAAAATTCAACATTAAATTCTGAGGTGTATACATTTCAGAAGTGCTTAGTTGGCTATAAAGCACTCTAGAATTCCTAGAGATCAGGGAAAGCACTACAAAAATGCAGGCCCTTTTCTTTATCGGTGCTCATGAGCCTTCTGCATTAATTATCTAGGCTAACACTAGTTTAATGCCCAGGAATGCTACACAGTCTGAGGTACCATCCTTTGGACAAGGTTTGGAATTGAGCCTTTCGCTGCCTTGTCAGACAAAAGATCCCATGGCACTAATTTTAAGAGGGGTAATTGAGTTCTCCTAACCAACATTTATTCATCAACCAACATGGAACAGATTATCTGTTTATTATAATTATTGCAGTTTGTATGAAGATGTATGCACAACTTAGCTGGTTCCCATGTTATAACAGTGACTACACTTCTGAAGTACATAATAAAAACTGAAAGAACTGCAGATGCTGGAAATCAGAAACACAAGCAGAAATAGCTGAAAAAGCTCAGTAGATTTGGCAACATCTGTGGATAGAAATCAGAGATAATTTCTCTCCACAGATGTTGCCAGATCTGCTGAGCTTTTCCAGCAGTTTCTGTTTTTGCTTCAGAAATACATAATTGGCTATAAATTGCTTTGGAATGTCCTAGGGTTGTGAAAGGTGCTTTGAAGTGCAAGTTTGTTCTTTGAATATGATTGCTGAAAATAATAGATTGTACACACAGCTAAGTCATTTCACAACCAACAAATGAGAGCAAATTTCTTGCTCCAATACAGACAATAAAGATGATGGCAGTTAGACAACTGGAAGAGAATGTAGCTCCATGAATATCTTCATCCTCAACTATGTCCATGCACAAATTCTGAGTTGAGGGTCCGTAGCCAAAATTGCAGGTGGGCAGTTCTACTTGACCTTCCAAAATCCTTATTCTCATCTTTATGGTGTTCAGCGTCCTGCTAGTTTGGCTCGCTTTAAGAAAAGCCTGATTGCGCTGGCTGAAAATTATTACATTAGAATGATCCCCACTGTTACCGAAGCTCTTTTGGTACAGATCTGAGATTGGTGTTTGCCAGATAATGTGGAAAATTGCACAAATCTGTCCTATCCATAAATGAAAGACAAATACAACCCAAACAATGCCTGCTTTATTGGTTTTCACTCAATCAGCAGCAAAGGGATAGAAGGACTTCTGAATAGTGTCATCAAGGAACACCTATTCATCAAGAATCTTCTTTCTATTGTTCAGATTATCTCTTCCATAAATCACTCAGCTCCAGCAGCATCTCACCATAATATCTAGAGATGGATGAATACCAGAAGAGAAGTCAGAGTAGGTTCCCTTGACAGGACCATTTTCAATCAAGGGTGGTACCAGTAAGCCATCGAAAAAATGAAATAACTGCATCAAAAAGAAAACAAAGTAGTTGAAGTCAGATCTGATGTAACAATGGTCATTGTGGCAGCCATTTATTAAGGACCCAGTACAGTACTGTAGAGTTCCTTAGAGAACCGTTTTTAATCCATCTACCATCAACTGAATTTTCAAGGACCTTCACTTTATAAATTCAGGATGGAACTTGCAAGTAATAGCCATACAGCATGGAAACAGACCCTTCAGTCCAACTACTCCATGCTGAACATAATTCCAAACTAAGCTAGTCCTGCCTGTCTGCTCTTGGACCATATCCCTCCAAACCTTTCCTATACATGTACTTATCCAAATGTCTTTTAAACTTTGTAATTGTACCCATATCCACCACTTCCTTAGGAAGTTCATTCCACATGTGAACCACCCTCTGTGTAAAAAATTTGCCTCATGTCTTTTATTTAAATCTCTGTCCTCTCACCTTAAAAGTGTGCCCCCTAGTTTTGAAATCCCCCATCCTAAGGAAAAGACAACTATCATTAACTCTGTCTCTACCTCTCATTATTTTATAAACTTCTATCAGGTCGCCTGTCAACCTCCTATGCTCCAGTGAAAAAAGTCCCAGCCTATCTAGCCTTTTTTGTAACTCAAACCTTCCATATCTGGCAGCATCCTAGTAAATCTCTTCTGAACTCTCTCCAGCTTAACCATATCCTTCCTGTAACTGGGCAACCAGAACTGGACACAGTATTCCAGAAGAGACCTCACCAATGTCCTGTACAACCTCAACAACTCCTCTCCTCAACTAGCATTTAGTTACATTTAGAAATTCAACAGGAGCACTTGAGGAAAACACAGGTGGCATGTAGGTAAAATACTTGCCACAGGTATCTGACAGCAGCAGCAGCCAACATGAAAAGGCCCAAACATGTCCTTGTGAATTTTGATAGACCATTACACAGAGTTCTTTACCTATTACTGAAATGGAAGTTTCCAATGATATTGTTATTGGATCTTGGATTCAAAAGCATGTGGGTTTATGGTTGTCAGTGTTGGGACGATCTGATTTCTTTTTAAAGAAAGAGTCAGATGTCATTTGGAACAATGAACTGAAGACAGCCTTTCCAAGAAATCAAATGACTTAAGCTGAATGACTCAACAAGTTACCTGGGGAGATAATTGCTACATTTGAGTTTTTATGACCTACAGTGAGACAGATGGCCAGGGGCCAAAGCAGGTTGAGTTTCGTAGAAAAGGCACGGAGTGGCAGCAAGGGAGGCTTTAGTTTTTTGCCAGCCACCAGGCTGACAAAGCTAATGAGAAGTCTTGAGCTGTTGAAACAACATCATAGGAGTCAAAGGTGGAGAAAGTTAAATTAGTTCGCCTCTCTGGAGAAAGTCTGAGAGAATCACATGGTTAATGAGCAAAAAGCAAACCTAAAGGAAATGTTAGTAACCTGATCAGTTGAGTAAGAAAATTTAAAGTGAAGATAGGATTGATACTTCACTGGGACTTTATATGAGTAAAGGATATCCCTTTGGAAAGGGGTTGATCCTTTCTTTTCACAGTTTGGTAAGATTTTTCAAAATTGTGTGCATTCATCTCTCTCTAACGTTTTACTTTGCTTTTCTTATTCTGATAACCTTGCGTTCTTTTGTTGAAAGTACATTGACTGCCTCATGGGAGTACATTCAGTGACTGATCATCATTGTAACCAAATTGCAAAATTAAAAGTTAATGTCTTTCCGACCAAATTTCACTCTAGAATTGGACTTGTCCAATATTACCATCACCTGGAACATAACAATATCCAAGGGGACACAAGAGGCATGTCTCTCATCTTCTATGGATTAGTCACATCAACAAGAAATAAATGGTTAATCTCCAGCTCCCTTGACTCCTCTCCAATATCTATAAGGCTCACGTTAAGCACGCTTTTGAATTCTTACTTGTGGCTTGGTTAAGTAATAATCCTTGAAGCTTCTCACCCTGCTGGATTGGCTGCATATTACCATTCCTGCAGTAGTGCAGAGTTGAGGTCCTGTCATGGGACTATTAGCATAATATAGCAATTCAAGTAGAAGGTTTAGCACCACCGTCTTGGGGTAATTAATTTTTAATTCTTTCAAGATACTTGGGTACGACCGACAAGGTCAACCTATCCTTAATTGCTCTTGACCTGTTTGGCTTCCTAGGTCATTTCAGGGGCAATTGCATGTAAACCAGACCATGTAAGGAAGGAGATTTTCTTTTCCGGAGGACATTAATTAACTAGATGGGATTTTGCACCAATCAGCAGTTTCATGGGCACCATTACTGGGATTAGCTTTATTTTGTAGGTTTTTATTCATTGAATTTAAATTCTGCCAGCTGCTATAGTGCGATTTGAACCCATTTTCTGAGGGCATTCGTCTGAATCATGGATCCAGTGACTTTACTACTTCACTACTCTCTCCCCTACCATTTAAGACTGCGATAAGAAGGACTTGACTCAAAGGGTGGTGAATCTCAGGAGTTCCATGCCCCAGAGAGCTGTCGAGGCTCAGTTGTTGAGTATGTTCAAGACTTGGGACAGCAGATTTTTAAAGATTAAAATCATCAATTGATAGAGGAATACTGCACAGAAATAGTGCTGACATGGAAGATCAGCCATATTGTTATTCAATGGTGATGTGGATTGAAAGACTGAATGGCCTACTCCTGTTCCTGTGTCTTATGTTCAACAGTTACAGGTTTTCCAACATTGTCTATATCTTGAGAAATTTTAAAATAAAATTAAGGAATGGGAGATGGACATTGAGCAGAAATTAGGAATGGTGTCTGCGTGGGTTTCCTCCGGGTACTCCAGTTTCTTCCCACAGTCCAAAGATGTGCAGGTTAGGTGGATTGGCTAAGCTAAATTGCCCGTAGTGTTCAGGGGTCTGTAGATTAGGTGGGTTATAGGGGGATGGGTCTAGGTGGGATGCTCCAAGGGTCGGTGTGGACTTGTTGGGCCGAAGGGCCTGTTTCCACACTGTAGGGATTCTATGATTCTATGATAGCAGAGATTACCCAATTGGACAACTGTACATAAATATGATAATTACTAGATTATCTTTGTTTGTAATGTTGATTACAAAACAAATATTGACCAAGACAAAGTGGATAATATCCCTGCTTTTGGCAATGGTGCCATGGGAGCACTTGAGGGCAGACAGGACCTCTACTAAATTTCCATCTGAATAATGGCTTCTCTGATGATGCAGCACTCCTGTACTGAACTGGAGTATCAACTTAGGTTTTTGTGGTCAAATGCTTCTGACTTGGGCAAGTGTACTGCTATCTGAGCATGGCTGACAATATAGGAATAATGTGGATGTACTGGTACCATGAATGCAGTCATTAAAACCTGAAACCTTCTTTTTCCCCTATACCAATTTTGTGCAAAATTCTAACCTGCAACTTCCAACAGTTCTTCTTTTTACTCCTCAGCTTAGTTTTTAAAATAATTTCCTATCTGTTGTTCAGTCCAATCATATGTTGACTCAAAATTTCTTTATTTAAATTCTGTGTTGGATCAAAAATTTTTGTTAACTCTGAGATTCTATTCAATTTTCACATTAATATGCTTTTATTCTTGCAAAGCTTTTATATTTTCTCCAATATTTCTATTCATAAATTTAACTAATTTGGCCTCTTTGCTATTAACATAGGAATTTATACTATCAAATCAAGAAATTGTAGCTATTATGCCTATTAAAAATCTTTTGCAAGTTTTTGTGACGTTGTTTAATTATTTCTTTTTAATGAATATTATAATTTTTGACCGTTTTTCTGCATGAGTCTTGGTTCTGTTCTGCATTGAGACTGTTTGCTCTGCTAATAACTCTTGATAACTTTTTGATTTTAAAGTTTAAGTATTTTTTAAAAAATCATTCATGGGATGTGGATGTCCACTAGACCAGTATTTATTGACCACAGGACAGCTAAGAGTCAACCACATTGCTATGGGGCTGGAGTCACATGTAGACCAAACCAGATAAGGTTGGCATTTTTCTTCCCTAAAAGACATTAGTGAACCAGGTGAGTTTTCCTGACAGTGCTTTCAAGGTCATTATTAGACTCTTTATTCTGAATTTTAGTCAGATTCAGATTCCATCATCTGCCCTGGTGGGATTCAAACCTGGCTCCCCAGAACATTAAAACCAAAGATCTGCAGATGCTCGAAATCTGAGACAAAAACGGAAATCACTGGAAAAAACTCAGCAGGTCTGGCAGCATATGTGGAGAGTGAAACAGCGTCAGTGTTTTGAATCCAGAGACCCTTCTTCAGAACAGATTATAGCTGGGGAAAAGGTTGGTTTATATGCTGGAGGTGGGGTGGGGGCAGGGGGCGAGAGTAAACAATAAGTGGGGATTGAGCCCAGAGAGAGAGAACACAGTTGGACAGATAAAGATATGTGTAAAGGCTCACTTGAGAGAATTAATAGCTGCCTGTGGGGACCATTAGTGGCTGACAATGTGGCTGCTACCACAAACAACCCATCATCAGCTACTAATGGTCCTCATTAGTAGCTGGTTATTTCTGACTATTCTGCAACCTGTTAGAAATATGTAAGTACCCAGTAGTTGATTTGCCTGATTGTCCTGAAGAGCTAACAAAGGTAATTCACACCAGAGTTCATCATGAACAGGAAAACAATTTTATTGTAATCAAACTTAATCTGTCTTTGCCATTTGTAAACATTACTAATTTGCTACTAGGTGACCTAAGATATATCCTTTAAAAAATCTCAAACATACGCACTCAGTCATGGTTAAGGCAGCCCAAAACAGGTGGTTGGAAAAATGCATGCAGCGAAGAATGAGTTTTGTAGATCAAAGACCTGATGTCAAAGATAGGAATGAGTTGTTTGTCACAGTTATTTTGATTTGTAGCAATGGTGACATGATGTTGTCAACAGAGTTACAGTTCAGTTCAGTCACCAGTCATGTGGACCTAGGTCTTTTCATGTATCAGAAACTTTATTTTCAGACTCTTCAAGTTTTGTCTTTATTACTCAGAGATGTTGAGAGATACTTCTACTTTTCAGGCTTCTACATATCTCTGGGTGTACTACTTTGCACGTTAAAGAGCAAATCCTAAAGCTTGTTGCTAGGCATTTTTCCTTGGAAACTCCCTATTATAGGAAGGATGTTGTTAAACCAGAAGCGGTACAGAAAAAAAATTACAAGGATGTTGCTGGGACTGGAGAGACTGGGTGGGCTGGGACTTTTTTGATTTGATTTGATTTTATTATTGTCACGTGTATCTGGTACAGGAAAAGTCTTGTTTTGCATGCAGTACAGGCAGATCATAACATACAAAGTGCATAGGGTGATAGAACAGAGCGAAGAACACAATATTATGGCTACAGAGAAGGTGCACAGAGTGCAAGATCAACATTAAATTTAAAATTTGCGAAGTCCATTCAGAAGTCCAATAACGTCAGGGAAGATGTTATTGCCTTAAATCTGTTTATACATGTATTCAAACTTTTATATCTTGTGCCTGATGGAAGAGAGTATAACCAGGGTGGGAGAGGTCTTTTGTTATGTTGTTTGCTGTCCCGAGTCAATGGGAAGTATCGATGGAGTTGATGGATGCAAGGCTGGTTTGCATGATGCGTCAGGCTGTGTGCACGACTCCCTGTAGTTACTTGTGGTCTTGGGAAGAGCAGTTGCCAAACCACGCTGTGATGCATCCAGATAGGATGCTTTCTATGGTGCATCAATAAAAATTGGTAAGAGTCCTTGTGGATATGCCACATTTCCTTAGCGTCCTGAGGAAATAGAGATGTTGTTGTGCTTTCTTGACCATTGTGTCAACATGGGTGGATCAGGACAGATTGGTGATCCTCACTCCCAGGAATTTGACGGTCTTGACCATCTCCACCTCATCATCACTGATGCAGACAGGGGCGTGCCCTCCACTCTCCTTCCTGAAGTCAATGACCAGCTCCTTCATTTTGTTGACATTGATGGAGAGATTGTCTTTATGCCATGCCGCTAAGCATTCAATCTGTTTCCTGTATTCTGTACCATCGTTGTTTGAGATCTGCCCTCCAACACTAGTGTCATCGGCAAACTTGTAAATGGAGTTGGAGTGGAATTTGTCAGCACAGTCATGAGTGTATAAGACGTATAGTAGGTGGCTGAGTATGCAGCCACTGCCGGACAGCGTTATTGAGGATTATGGTGGGGCGGTGTTGTCGCCTGTTCTTACTGATTGCGGTCTGTGGGTCTCAGAGTTTAGAGATGAGTTTGTTTGGAGTTTTTCCCTGGTGTGCAAGTGGCTGAGGAGTGAAATTGTAGAGGTTTATAATATCGTGAGGGGTATAAGGTGAATGGCCGAAGTTTTTTAGGGGAGTCTAAACTAGAGGGCGTTGGTTAAAGGTGAGCGCAGAAAGATTTAAAAGGGAACTGAGGTGTGACGTTTTCACGCAGAGACTAGTGCATGTATGGAATGAGTTGCAGAGGAAATAGTAGAGATGGATACAATTATAACAGTTAAAAGACATTTAGACAAGTACATGAATAGCAGTGGTTTAGAGGCATATGAGCCAATTGCAGACAAATGGAACTACTTCAGTTTAGGATACTTGGTTGCCATGGGCAAGTTGGACTGAAGGGTCTGCCTCTGTTCTTTATGACTCTATTACTTCTGGTGTCACTCTGTCTCATAAAGATTTCTCACTGCTCTGAAAATTAACTTTAACTGCACAAGCATAAGTGTATCCTACATAATCCCATTTGCCCTTCACATTATAAAAAACCCTCTTGGTATTTTAGCTATATACAAGTGTGCAACTTCCATTTTCCAATTTATAGTTACAAAGGGAAAATATGTGGTCCTTTTCAATAAACAGAAAACATCTCTTCGAATGTGCCAGCTACCTCTTCAGGTGATCCAGAAGCACTAACGTGGATGTTAGAAATATTCAGGGCTGGCAGCATCTGTGGAGTGGGAAACAAAGTAAATGTTCCAAGTTGTTTTTTGAAAAAACTGGGAAAAGTTAGAAATCGAATAGCTTTAATATAGGTGAAATGAATAATGGGAAAAGAACAATAGCGAAGTCCTGTGATAGGGAAGAAGAGGGAGACCTATAAATGACAAAAGAGTTGATGCTGCAGGACAAAAAGTATCTGTCATGGGACAAGTGAAGAAGCAAAAAGGAGTTCTGAAGAAGTGTGAATGGCAGAATGATGAGCAGCTGTTGTCCAAAAGTAAAAATGAGAAAAACAAGATTAAGGCTGATTTATGCAAAGAAAAGGGAACAAAATGAGTGAACTAACTGAGTTCAGAAGGCTGAGTAGAGTGTACAATTGAAAGATGAGTTGTTCTTCAAGTCTTGTGTTGAATTTCATTGGAATATTACAGTAATCTGAGGACATAGAGGTCAGCATAAGTGTAAGGTGGAGAATTGAAATGAGAAACTACTGGAAACTCAGAATTATGCTAATGGTCTGAATGCAGACTTTCCTCAAAATCACCAAGTCTACAATTGGTCACCCCAATCTAGAGGTGACCTCGTTCTGAGCACAGATGCTCAAATTGAAAGAAATATGTACAAATTGCTGCCTGAAAGGAGTGTTTTGGGCCTTGGAGAGAGGAGTTAAAATGGTGGGTGTTGCATCTCCTGAACTTGCATGAAGTTAACTGTGGGCATTGGATGAGGTGAAGGGTTTATTGAGGACTGAGCCAATTACAGAGAGACTGCTCCCTTTGCAATGCTGAAAGAGAAGGGGAAAATGTTTGCCTGTGGCATTAGGTCGGAATTGGTGGAAATTATGGAGGATGATGTTTTGAATACAGAGCTGGTGGAGTCGAAGGCTGGGTCAAGGGGAACCCGATCATAGTTTTGAGAGGGAGGAGAAAGTATGAAAGCAGAAGTGCAATTAAAACTATCTTGGCCCACATTTCCAAAATAAATCATGTATTTGAAAAACCTTTGGCTAACTACACTGGGGTTGCCAATCTTACACACCTGTGCAAATCATAAAATATACTTTTGTTTAAAAAAAGAAACAACTGTAGATGTTGGAAATCTGAATTATAAAAAGAAATTGCTAGAGAAACTCAGCAGGTCTGGCAGTATCTGTGGAGAAAGAAAGCAGAGTTAACATTTCAGGTCCAGTGACCGTTCTTCAGAATGGGCTTTGCAATTTCTGTTTCTGTATTATATACTTTTGTTGGTTTCCTTTAAGTTTTCGTAGCTTTGGCGACATCTGAATGAATGTTGATAAATTTTGTGGTAAGTTAGGGTTTATGATTCTGGCTACAAATTCTCCTTTTTAAAAAGCTCGTGACTTGTTTAAGAGAAACCAAAACTAAATTAATGGATAACAGACTTCAGTTTAATCGCAGAATGGTATTCTGTTTTAAAAATAATTTTGAATGAAGTCTTGGGCTGAAAGTTTAATTTTCCCTATTACACTTGTTATTGTTTGTGCTAATTTGAAGTAGTGAGATGTAGAATGAATTAAATGGATGGATCTGGCCAAATTTTAAGATTTGCTTCAGTAGAATTTGTCGTGTATTTGTTGTGTCTTTTCTGATAGCCAGCTAAGAGGGCCATTCGAAGAGACTTGAGAACACAGCAGAGAGCATGGAGTTGGTGTGTACATCCCTTC
>NC_063338.1:43728905-43749956 GCF_021869965.1 Rhincodon typus
ATCTATGTAATGTACGCACTTTATATCATACATGTTTAAATCCCATTTACACATTCACAATCATTGTCAAGATTTAGACATAAAAAACACTTACCTGAGCAAAGTACAAAAGGATCTCATACCTAACTCAACCATTCTGTGCCCCTCAACTTTCTTGCTCAGTTGCTGTGGTTACTGGCTCTATTCTCTGTTAGATAAGCTTATACTCCCCTTTACATTTTTCTTGTCATCCTTCAAAGAGCTTACCAGGGTACTCAGTACTAGTTCATTACATACAGCATTCCCAATGACCTTACCTCACACTCTTGATGATCTTCCAACCCAATGTGCTCACTGATAGCTAACCTTACCAATCTCTTTCTTGTCCAACTCAATTCTTCCATTGCTGAATCTGTGGACTCTCCCAGTGAATCTGTGCTCATCACCTCTCTAGGCATTTCTCTCTAGAATGTCCATTTGCTGAGCAAACAAGGCACTTACCATCCAATAACTTATTGCAGAGATATCAACAACAATATGGCTTTGATGTAAATCTGACTGAGGCATGATGATGCCATCTCTGCACTGAAGCCTCCTACTCTGTCTGTATCTTCTTTCACTGACTCCATCAAGATCATTACAGTGCTGGTGTGGCACTTATTGCTTGGCTTGAACCCTAACATTCTGGCACTTTATCCTCCTTTGAGTATCTCACTTTCTTTCTCTCCTCTCAGTTCTCTTTCAAAATCTTCATTTGCTATTGTCCTGCCAACTGTGATAAAAATATTATTGCTAATTTTCTTCCTCAGCCCTTCAAATAAAATCACATCCTCAGTGATTTAACCTTCATATTATCATGTTCTCTCTTCTTTCAATTCACTGCCATTTTACCCTCTCAAAATTTGTCCCTCCATGTAACTCCCAATACTTCCCAACCCCATATGCATGGCTCCCTCCTTGACCTTGTCCCATCAAATCAATTACAGATAAGGTCATCTCTCATCTCTTCCTTGTATTACTCAGCAGAAATGAACCACTTTCATACCCACAGCCTTAATTCCTTTTGTATCCAACTCTGGAGAAAATTATCCCCAATTCACATACAACTGTACTTATAAAATCCCAAATTTCTAACCTTTGTGCTCCTATTATGATGAATATTGCAGGCTATTTGCTCAACCATGCCCTCACTTCTAGCTTTGTTGTCCCAGTTCCCAAAAAAACTATTACTCTCTTCAACTCTGGCCATTTCTGTTCTCATCTCCACTTCCTTTGGTCCAAGATCTGTGGACATAAAAGAATATGCAGACAACTGGTTAGACATCCATTGTCAAATCTGGCTGCACTGCTTAAACAACTATTGAGTCTTGCATTCTACTGCCAAAACTGCTAACTGTTCCAGGAGCATTTGACAATGCAAAGATAACTGTTGGCTTCTTTTCTCTACTGCAAATCAGCTTCTCTGCCCCTTCCATCCTCATCTCCAGCAATGTGCAAGGAGCTCAAGATCCTCTTTGTCATTTAGATCATGACCATCTAGTTGGCTGCATCTGTCTGTCTTTCTTTTCTGGTAGCCTACATGGTTAGGCTTCCACAAGTACTAGCCCTGGCTTCACATTTTTCTCGAGTTTCTCTTCCATGTCTTCTCATAACCTCCCTGAGCCATTTTGTTCAGAACTGTTCTTAAGGGTCACTGGACCTGAAACGTTAACTCTGCTTTCTCTCCACAGATGCTGCCAGACCTGCTGAAATTCTCCAGTGATTTCTGTTTTTGTTTCTGAAACCTTATCCAATTGTATGTTGCACAAGCGAAGGTTTCATGCTACACTGGAGCTACACTGCAAGAAAACCTCCATGATAACCCACTCCCAAAAAAGAAGCCTCCCTTCTGCATCACAGATCATGTCCTTGAATACTTATACAGTGTGAACCTGGCAGTTGTAAAATGTTGTCTTCCAATGCTACATATGTAATGTGTTTACGAAATAGACACTTCAGGTGCCACTTTTAAATACCTTGTTCCCATTTTAGTTGTTTAGCTGACATGGCAAGTAGGCAATTAATACACACAAAGTAATGGTCATGAATGCTTAATGCCATAATTTTTAATGTGCTTTCTTGGACAATTAATGGTCCGTGGATTAAATATCTTCCACTAAGTTTCATATTTGGCACAAAGGAAGATGATTATAGTTGTTGGATGTCAGTCATCTCAGCTCCAACATGTCTCTGCAGAAGTTCTTCATTGGAGTGCCCTAGACCCAACCATCAGCTGCTTCATCAATGACCTTCCCTCTATCATTGATTGGTACTACATCCACAAACATTCAATGCCTCCACTGATGCTCAGTAGCAGCAGTGTGTATGTTCTACAAAATGCACTGCAGAAATTCAGTAAGGGCTCTTGGACAGCACCTTCCAAAACCATGACCACCCCATCTAAAATGACTAGGACAGCAAATACATGGGAAAGCCACCACCTGCAAGTTCCACCTTATCCTCCAGCCATTCACCATCTTGATTTGGAAACTGTTTCTTCAATGTAATTGAATCGAAATCCTGAATCTCCTTCCCTAGCAGTATTGTAAGTGCACCTACACCAAATAGACTACAGTAGTTCAAGAAAGCTGCTCACCACCTTCTCAATAGTAATTTGAGATGGTGAATGAGTGCTGGTGCAGCCAACAGTGCCTTCATCCCATGAGTGAATAAAATAAGTTAAAATTTAAGCCAGGATGGTAGCTTAACTGTATTACTGCAATGGCCCCTATCATGGTCTCAAATTCCAAAAGATTTAACTCTGCTCCCAAGAAAACAACTGTAATAAACGCAGCCTTCTCTGCACGCAGTGTCATCCATTTTGTGTAGTTATTACTACTGACTCATTTCAATATAAGATATGTGCAAGGTTCTGTCTGTGACCCGTGAATTTCCCTCCATACTTAATGTTCCTTTTTGTGTTGCTGTCCCTATGGCCACCAGCCTGCTTCATTTTTGTTGAGCCCTTTACTTAATTCTTAATGTCAACACTTTACTCCTAGAGCCCATGGCTTTGTAAATTCCTGTGCCTTTGTTGGCCCCACATCTTAACCATATAGAGGCCAGATCACCATGATAAATTTGAATACCCTCTTCTGGAGCTCCCACTCCCCTACTATTCACAATGAGGTCCTGTGCTACTATCTCTAATAGCCTTGTAGCACTGTCACCATTATGACCGAGTACAGCGAAGCCCATCCCAAACTTAGTTGCCTGCTTTTCCCAGAACTCCATAGACTGTCCACTGATGTAGACTGACCATTATTGAGCAAACACTCAGGAGCCCCTAACCCCCTGCCCCACTTTCAGACTGACTTGGCAAACAGTCCCAACTGATCTTCGCAAGTCCCCTCGACTAATGTCTCCAGTGGCACCCCAACTGACTCTATGCCTTGACTGACCATGGTGGTAGGTCCTGAATGGCTGCTGTTTCCTACAGAAAATTGCTCCCCTTTGACTTTCAAATATTGACATTTGATTGAAGCACATGCATTGAATTTGCCAATAAAATGCCAGCATATGCCTCAGGTGTGATTTTGACATAGCCACACAACAACATGTCCACCTCCTTGGCCGTTCAGTGATTTCCACCGTGATGAGCTGCCTGTTTCTTCCTCTGCAATAAAATGTAAGCCATACATTCTGGCAGCCAGTAACTAAGCACTAATGATACCCACATTATAAGAAAGCAACACAAACTAAACAGAGGCTGGCAAGCTGTAGCTGAGCACTAAAACCCTGTGCATTAAGAAAACACCAAAGGTCCCGTGGAGGCTGGCAGCCTGTAAGTCAGTGGTGAAGTCATTGAATGTGCACTAAGAAAGCAATGTGAAGTATACAGAACTTGGCAGTCTCCAGGTAAATGCAAAATGAATGAGCACTAAGAAAGCAAGATAAGACCCAGAAACTGAATTTTGGTACAGACATACAGGCTGTAGATGGTGTCCCTGAGCTACAAAATTAAGTGTTGAATAGATGAATTGGTGTGAGAATTGGTCGAAGAGCAGGCATAGGATGTGGTAATTCTTTTTATTCACTCCTAGGATGTTGGCATCCCTAGTTGCCCTTTAGAAGGTGGTGTTAAGCTGCCTTCTTGAACAGCTGCAGTCCACGTGCTTGAAGTACACCCACAATGTAATTAATGAGGAAATTCCAGGATTTGACCTCGTGACGCTGAAGAAACGATGATACTTATCAGTCAGGATGCCGAGTGGCTTGGAGGGGAACTTTAATGGTGGTGTTCCCATATATCTACTGCCGTTGTTCTTATGAATAATAGTGGTTGCAGGGTTGGAAAGTGCTGCCTAAGGAACCTTGGTGAATTTCTACCGAGCATATTGTAGATGGTACACGCTGCTGCAACTGAGCTGGCCTTTGGTGGTGGAGGGTGAGGATGCTTCTGGATGTGGTGTCAATCAAGTGGGGTGCTTTGGCCTGGATGGTGCCAAGCTTCTTGAGTGTTATTGAAGTTGCACTCATCCAAGCAAGTGGGGAGTATTTCATCACACTCCTGACATTTGCCTTGTAGATGGTAGACAGGCTTTGGGGAGGTTGGAGGTGAGTGAGTTACCTAGCTTCTGAACTGATCTTGTAGCCACTGTATTTATATGGCTAGTCCAATTCAGTTTATGGTCAATAGTAACCCTCAAGAAGTTGATAGTGGGAGATTCAGTGATGGCAACACCATTAAATGTCAAGGATTGATAATTATATTGTCCCTTATTGGAGCTGGTCATTGTCTAATATTTGTATGGCACGAATGTTACTTGCCACTTGTCAGCCTGGATATTGTCTAGGTTATTCTGCATTTGCACATGGACTACTTCAGTATCTGCAGAGCCATGAATGATGCTGAACATTGTGCAGTCATGGGCAAACATCCCTAGTTCTGACCTTAAGGTGGAAAGAAGGTCATTGATGCAGCAGCTGAAAATGATTGGGCTAAGGACATTATCCTGAAGTAGTCTTGCAGACATGTCTGAGAGCCAAGGTGACTGACCTCCAACAACTATAACAATGTTCCTATGTGCCAGGTGGACTCCAGCCATTTTTTCCTTCTGATTCTTATTGATTCCAATTTTGCTAGGGCTCCTTGATGCTGCACATGGTCAAATACAGCCTGGCTGTCAAAGGTAGTCGCATGCACATCACCTCTGAAATTCAGCTCTTTTGTCCATATTTGAACCAAGGTTGTAATGAGGTCAGGAGCTGAGTAACCCTAGCAGAACACAAAGTAGGCTACAGTGAGCAGATTGTTACTAAGTAGGTTGGATGGTGGCATTTTTCATCACTTTACTGATGATCGAGAGTAGATTTTTGGAAGATATCCACTCGCGCACCTGCTATTTCAAGGGCCACTTCCTTAAGTACTTATGATATAGGTGATCAGCCTTGGGGATTTATTAGCCTTAAATCCCATCTATTTCCCCAACAACATTTCCGTATGAATGCTGATTTCATTTATTTTCTCCATCTCAGCTGGCTGGATGGCTGGTGTACAATGCAGAATGATGCCAACAGTGGGGGTTCACGTCTGCCGCCGACTGAGGTCACCTTGAAGGTCCCACCTTTTAAACCTCAATCCTCACCTGAGGCATGATGACCCTCAGGTTGAATCATCACCGGTCGTCTTTCTCTGATGAGGGAACAGTGCTGTGGTCCTCTGGGACTATTGATTGATTGATTGATTGATTGTTGTTACATGTACTGAGATACAGTGAAAAGTGTTGTTTTGCTTGCTATACAGGCAGATCGTACCATTCAAATGGCATCACGGTAGCAGAACAGAGTGCAGAATACAATGTTACATTTTACTCTCATACGCTATTTTCCCCACTCTTAATCAGCCTCTTTATCTCCCTTTGCCGGAATCTAAAGCATTCCTCAACTCCTTATTCTCTCCCCATTTACTCTGCTCCTATTCTTTTCTTTCCTGACTACTATCCTTCTGTTCTCTTATAGAGTCAGAATTATACAGCATGGAAACAGACATTTTGGTCAATTTGTCCATGCCGACCAAGTTTCCCAAATTAAACTAGTCCCACTTGCCTGCATTTGGCCCATATCCCCTCTAAATCTTTCCTTTTCGTGTACCTATCCAAAAGTCTTTTAAATGTTATAACTGTACCACATCTACCACTTCCTCTGGTAGTTCATTCTACATAGGAACAATCCTCTGTGTGAAAAAGCTGCCCCTCAGGTCCCTTGTAAATTTTTCTCCTCTCACCTTAAAAATATTCCTCCTAGTTTTTAAATCATCCACCGTAGGGAAAAGACCTTTGCTGTTCACCTTATCTATGCCCCTCATGGTTTTAAAAATCTCTATAAGGTCACCCCTCCTAGGCTCCAGTGAAAAAAGTCCCAGCCTATCCAGACAATCCTTATAACACAAACCCTCCAGTCCCAGCAACATCCTGGTAAATCTTTTCTGAATTCTCTCCAATTTAATAATAACCTTCCTATAGCAAGGTGACCAGAACTGTACACAGTACTCCAAAAGTGGCTTCACTAATACCCTGTACAACCTTAACATAATGAGCCAACTCCTATACTCAATAATCTGAGCAATGAAGGCAAGTGTACCAAACGCCTTCTTAACCACCCTGTCTACCTGTCAAGAAACTGTCAAAGAACTATGTATTTGAACCCTTAGGTCTCTCTGTTTGACAACATTACCCAGGGACCTACCATTAACTGTATAAGTCCTGCCCTGGTTTGTTTTACCAACATACAATACCTTGCATTTATCCAAATTAAATTCCATTTGACATTCCTCAGCCCATTGGCCCAATTAATCAAGATCTCTTTGTAATCTTAAATAACCTTCTTCACTGTTGACTATACCATCAATTTTGGTGCCATCCGCAAACTTACTATACATGCCTCCTAAATTCTCATCCAAATCATTTATATAAATTACAAAAGTGGACCCAGCACCAATCCCTGTGGAACACCACTGATCACAAGCCTCCAGTCCAAAAATCAACCCTTCACCACCACACCCTGTCTCCTACCATCAAGCCAATTATGTATCCAATTGGCAAGCTCTCCCTGAATCCCATGTGATCTAATTTTACTAATTAGTCTTCCATGTGGAACCTTGTCAAAGGCTTTACTAAAGTCCATGTAGATGACATCTACCACTCTGCCCTCATCAGTCTTTTTGGTCAAAAAAAACTATCAAGTTTGCAAGACATGATTTCCCACACACAAAACTATGCTGGCTATCTCTAATCAGTCCTTGCCTCTCCAAATGCACGTAAATTCTATGTCTCAGAATCCCCTCCAACAGCTTACCCACCACTGATGTCAGACTAACAGGTCTGTATTTCCCAAGCTTCTCCTTACAGCCTTTCTTAAATAAAGGCACAACATTAGCCACCCTCCACTCCTCCTGCACCTCTCCCGTATCTGTAGATGATACAACTATCTCTACTAGGGGCCCTGCAACTTCTTCCCCAACTTCCCATAACGTCCTGGGATACACTTGATCAGGTCCCAGACCTTTATGTTTTTTAAGACCTTCAGCACTTCCTCTTCAGTAATGTGGACTGGTTTCAAGACATCCATATGTATTTCCCTGAGTTCCTGAGCCTGTATTACTTTCTCCACTGTAAAAACTGATACGAAATATTTGTTTAGTATCTCTCTCATCTCCTGTGGTTCCACACATAGATGATCTCGTTGATCTTTAAGGGAGCCTATTCTCTTCCTAGTTTCTCTTACTCTACTTGCTAATCTCTTTGCATTATCCTTAACTTTAATTGCCAAGGCTATCTCATAAGCCCTTTTTGCCCTCCTGATTTTCATTTTAAGAATACCCCTACACCCCTTATATTCTTCAGGAGATTCACTTGATCCCAGTCATCTATACCTAACATATGACTCTTTCTTATTCTTGACCAGAGCCCCAATATCTTTATTCATTCATTGTTATCTCCTCTACCAGCCTTACCCTTCATTCTAACAGGAACATAATGCCTCCGAACTCTCGTTATCTTATTTTTGAAAGCCACCAACTTGCTAGTCGTCCCTTTACCTGCGAACTTTTGAAAGTTCCTATCTTATACCATCAAAATTTGCCTTACTGTAATTAAGAACTTTAACTTTTATACATGGATATCCTTTTCCATAATTATTTTAAAAACAATAGAACTATGATCACTGGTCCCAAAGTACTCCCCTACTAACACTTCAGTCACTTGCCCTGCCTTATTTTCCAAGAGAAGGTCAAGTTTTACTCCTTTTCTAGTAGGTACATCTACATATTGATAAAGAAAATTTTCTTGAACACATTGAACAAATTCCTCACCATCCAAGTTCTTAATATTATGGCAGTGCCAGGCAATGTTTGGAAAGTTAAAATGCCCTACAATTACAACCCTATTCTTCTTAGACATTTCTGAGATCTATCTACATATTGGTTGCTCAATTTCCCTCAGACTACTGGGGGGCCTGTGGTACAATCCCATGAAAGTGATCATCCCCTTCTTATTTCTGAGTTCCATCCATATAGCTTCACTAGACGATCCCTCAGAACTATCCTCTCTGAGTACAGCAGTAATGTTTTCCTTAATCAAAAACGCTACTCCCTCTCATCTCTTGCCTTCCTTTCTATCCTTCCTAAAGCATCTAAACCCCGGAACACTGAGCTGCCAGTCCTGTTCCTCCCTTAACCATGTTACTGCATTAGCTATGATGTCCCAGTCCCATGTTCCAATACATGTCCTGAGTTCATCTGCCTTACCTGTAAGACTGTTTGTATTGACATAAATGCAGTTTAATTCATCAGTTACCTTATTCTGACTTGCTGTTGCATGCCTTTTCTAATTAACTTGCTCTTTTTAAATTCAGAACCATCCTGATCCATGTTTCTACGCTCACTGCTACTTTGGATACCCCCACCCACCCTCCATACCGGTTTAAAGGCTCCTGAATAGTGCTAGCAAATCTCCCTGCCAGGATATTGGTCCCCTTTCAGTTCAGGTGAAACCTGTCCCTTTTAAACAAGTCTTTTCTGCCCCAGAAGAGATTTCAATGATTCTGAAACCTGAATCCTTGTCCACAGCACCATCTCCTCAGCCATTTGTTTATTTGCCCTATCTTTTTACTCTGACTGTCACTAGCACATGGCACCAGGAGTAATTCAGTGATTAATACCCTTGAGGTTCTGCCTTTTAACCTTCTACCTAATTTCCTATATTCTCTGCACTTCCTTCTCTCCTCAATTCCTTGATCCTTTCTTTCTTGCCATCAATCTCCCTCTCTTTCCTCCTTCACTTGCTCCATTCTTCACATTGCTGTTTCTCTTCTCACATCATTTGTCTCCCAGAATCTCCCATCCTCACTGATCTCTATTCCATCCTTTCTTATTTTCTTGTCCCATGCTCCATCCACTTCTAATCCTTCCCCTCGTCTCTCCTCCACTACTGTCCCTCCTCCATTCCTTTCTCTCTACTCTCCTCCCCCTTCACCTCTCCTCTCTCCCCTCCCTTCTTCCCTTCATTATTCCACTTCTTTTCTCTCCCTCACCCATCTTCCTCCTACATTCTAACCCTGCTTGATATAAAAAGTGACCTTGAGATGGATTTCCTACAATTAATGGCACAGGAGACAGAGTAGCATGTTATAAATGCTACTATTGAGCTAAACGTAGCTGTCAAGGGGTTAACTTCACAGGACAGCAGGGTTGAAAGATTATACAAATTAGAAGTAGGAAAAGGCCATTGTATTACATTACAGGAGATTACTTTCAGAGAGAAAATCTGAACCAGAGTGCTGCAGACAATGAGAAATAGTTCAACATTTTATCAATCATTTATACTCATTGTTGCTGTGACAATTCTATTTATTTGAACACAGTGGGGATCATTATCAAATTGGGTATGTTGGATTCTGCTTTTGGATAGCAGGTTAGGTAGAACTAGACAGCTTGACTAAACACTGATACTGGATTCAAGCTGAGAAAGAGCAAAAGGTAAGATACTGTAGGAAGAGGAGGCTTTACTTTGACTGAAGGATGGAATGAATACAAGTTATTGGGTTCAAAATTGGGCTTTTTAGTACTTATTGTTTGATGCTCACAGGTGTCATTCAGGGAATGCATGCACACTTCTGCTTTGAATCACTCCAGACATCATCTTGATGAGGCTTTAACGTGTGCACAACTACCATCTACCAGAAGTATGCAGAGTAGGCAGATAACATTAATTAGTTTGAAATGCTGATTTGACACCAGTAGAGCAACTTTGGAGTTTCATGCTGCAGCCATTGCTCATCTTAACCTTGCACAGATGAATACATGTTAATTGGAAGGAAGAACACCAACAGCACTACTTCAAAGGATCATCAACTACTTACAGGTTTATGTAGTGGCTGTTGCTGATTCCACAAGTGTTTGGAGCTTTCTATAATTATTTAATATTGAAAAGTCTAAGGAGAGTGGTTCAGCAGGTGTTGAGAGAGTTTCTACTGACTTCAAGGAATCTACCCGAACTAGTTCTCGCCGGACATACTGCACCAGTTTGTAGTCACCTTGGAATACATTATGACTGGAAGCATAAACAGGGACTACACAGAGAATGGTAAGCTTGTAGAAGAGTTGGGGGTAGGCTGTCAGTAGGCAGTCATATCTGATCACGATGTTCAAGCAGCAATTCTCCTCTTTGAACTTGTGTGAGGAGCAAGTGGACTTTAATAAATAGGTTCTCATTGATATATGCCACCTTCAGCAGCAGCAATAGCAACCTCAGAGCAGGTCAAGGACCACATTATCAATGGCTATGAAGGAGACCATGATAATGTTCTGAAATATTTCAGGCTGAAGTTGGATATGTTTTCAACATTATGCAGGTTACATGAGGTAGGTCACTGATTCTGTCTATATAATGAAAGCTAAATGCACTTCATTCTGTCTTGCTAGAAGGCAGGATGTTAGATTGGGGAGGGAACATTTTCAAGGATTGCAAGCTTTCCATGGTGCAGGGTATTTATGACTGCCCACTCATCATTTTCTGGATGCTGAATGTTAGATGTGCCTAATATTAGTACTGAAAAGAAATCCATCCCCTGAGTGCCCAGCTAGTGTGTAAACATTGACAGCACATCATGCAGATCAATTCCCAGTATCCTAGCAGCAATAATAATGTCTTAATTCTACATCTGCAACATCTACTTCTGAGCAGCAACGGCAAAAGGGTGACAACTGATGACAAAGGCTATCTGCTGATGACATAACACAGGACTCTGATGTGCAATTAATGAACACATGCAGCACTTAAACAATGAAATGCATGCTGTTACACAAAATGTAGCACAATAGAGCACTGGCATGCTCAAACAGCATGTCTGATTTTTGGAAGAGCCTGCAGTTCTCAGCGGAGTGTCAAGATTAATGGTGGTCTGCTTCATGCTTGCAGCCAGCCAGAAGGCAAGCACCCGAGGAGAACAGCATGAGGAGGAGAGGAAGCAAAGGAAGATGAAAGGAGAAGGCATCTTGGACAATCTTTTCTAACTAGGTTGTCTATGGAACCAATAACTACACCTCTGATTCTTCAAATACCGACAGTTCACTCTGTTACTGATAATATAATGGCTTACTTGCAATCAATACAATAATAAATACCACTGTAAAATAAACATACCAAACAAAAGAATGAAATCATGCTTTTTTTTGTATTTATTCATTAATGGGACATGGGCATTGCTGGCTAGGCAGCATTTATTGCCCATCCCTAATTGCCAAGAGGGCAGTTCAGATCTGGAGTCACATGTAGGCCAGACCAGATGAGAATGGCAGTTTCATTCCCTAAGGGACATTAGTGAACTAGATGGGGTTTTCCCCAACAATTGATTCACAGTCATCATTAGATTCTTAATTCCAGATATTTTTTATTGAATTCAAATTCCACCATCTGCCATGGTGGGATTTGAACCCAAGTCCCCAGGATATTATCTGGGTCTCTGGATTAACAGTCCAGTGATAATACCACTAGGCCATTGCCTCCCCATATTGCACACAAAGACAAACTAATCAACTTTGTGTAGTTCTATAGTCCCTGTCTTCTGTATACCTTTGCCTGGCTTACTGCTCTGTTGCAGATCTACCTTAGTGGGTGCAGCATGGCTGGTAAAACTTAGCAACTTTTGGTAATGGAGGCTGCAATTAGCCTTTGAAAATGATTTTAGTGACAAGGACGCTGATGGAATGGGAGGGTGGAAGGCTGAATGCTGTCTTCCTGAGAGAGGGCAGCTGGCTCATGATCCATGATGTCACTATCACCATCCTAGATTATCTGTTGAGGACAGATGCTGTAATAACCTGCGAGCCATGTTAAAACTGTAATCCACAACTATGATGGCAGAAAGCTGAGCTTGCAAGATAGCAATCTGAGATTACAATGCAACACCCAGGCATTGGATGAATACTGCAGGTCAGAGACTAGACTAGCCTCGCCTGTCCACCATCTACAAGACACAAGTCAGGAGTGCGATGGAATACTCCCCACTTGCCTAGATGAGTGCAGCTCCAACAATACTCAAGAAGCTTGACACCATCCAAGCCAAAGCAGCCCACTTGATTGGCACCACACTCTCAAGCATCCATTCTCTCCACCACTGATGCTCAGTAGCAGTACTGAGTACTATGTACAAGATGCACTGCAGATATTCACCAAAGATCCTCAGACAGCACTTTACAAACCCACGACCACTTCCATTCAGAAGGACAAGGGCAGCAGATACATGGGAACACCACCATTTGCAAGTTTTCCTCCTAACCACTCACTATCCTGACTTGATGTTCCTTCAGTGTCACTAGGTCAAAATCTCGGAATTCCCTTCCTAAGGATATTGTGGGTCTACCTACAGCACATGAACTGTAGCAGTTCAAAATGGTAGCTCACCACCACCTTCTCAAGGGCAACTAAGGGTGATCAATAAATGCTGGCCTGCTAGCAATATCCACATACCGGGTGTGAATAAGAAAAAACTCTTCTGCATTCTCTTACCTTGCACCAAATCCACTTCACTCATCTACAGCATGCTAACTGATCTGGTTTACAGCATTCCTATTCTTTTGTTTTATCCTTCTGCGCAGATCACCAAGTTCTGTGCCTGGCAGTGACTTCTGGAACCGAAAGTCAATGTTGCAAATAGTGCCAGCAGACTGATTCTCATTGTTGGACCCTCAGCAACTGTGCAACTTAGAGGGAACATTGCTGGTTAAGCAAAACTTCACACAGCCCCACTACCCTTCTAATTATCTGCATTCTTCTATTTGAAGGCTCATTTTCATTTCCTACATCCTAAACTCTGGTTTTTCTTTTCCTAAATCTTTATTTCGGTCTATCTCACTTTCCTCCTTTATGACACTACCGAAAAGTTTCCCCTTTTGATCATCTGTTTTAATACCTCCCTTATGAAGCTTGGTGTTTTATTCTTCTTTATAATGACCTCCTGACTTGTCTTGGAATGCTTTATTATGCTTGAGGTATTATATAAATACAAGTTGTTGTTAGTCCTGGTAGACTTTGGACTGCACCTTGTACTTTGTGGCACACACTCACCAGCAGTCATCTGGTGGCTGCTCTGTCAAAATCCTTCTTTGAGATCCCTGCTTCAGAAGTCTGTTGTAGTCCATCTGGCGTATGGACATCTGTATTGCTGTTAGGCAGTTCCAGGACTTTGACTCATTAACACTGACAGAGCAGTGATACACTTCCAGGTCAGGACAGTGCACGGCTTAGAGGGAAAAATGCTGCGGTAGCGTTCTAATGCATCAGCTGCCCTTGTCCTTCTAGAGGGTGGAGATGTAGGATGTGGACAAGGCTGATAAAAGTTTGGTCAGACAAGTAGTTTCCAAGGTTCTTGAAGAACTAGAGACAGGTGATAAACAAGCAGGAGATCGTTAAAATCAGGTTACAACTATGCTTTCAATCTTGCTTTTCCTAATCGTAAACTGCACTTTTGAACAGGCAAGAATGGCATTCACAAGAACGGAATTGGGTAGTACTTTCACTATGTATATTGAATCTGATGATTTCATCAGTATCTGATTTGTATCATTTATTAGAGCTGAGTGGCTAGCAAAGGTGCACCATCCTAAGATTGGTGGAGTAGCAGATAGTGAAGGGGACTGTCGGAGAATGCAGCAGAATATTGATAGATTGGAGAGTTGGGTGGAGAAATGGCAGATGGAGTTCAATCCAGGCAAATGCGAGGTGATGCATTTTGGAAGATCCTATTCAAGAGTGAACTATATGGTAAAGGGAAAAGCCCTGGGGAAAATTGATGCACAGAGAGATCTGGGTGTTCAGGTCCATTGTACCCTGAAGGTCGCTACGCAGGTCGATAGAGTGGTCAAGAAGGCATACGGCATGCTTTCATTCATCGGACGGGGTACTGAGTACAAGAGTTGGCAGGTCATGTTACAGTTGTATAGGACTTTTGGTTCGACCACATTTGGAATACTGCGTACAGTTCTGGTCACCACGTTACCAAAAGGATGTGGATGTTTTGGAGAGGGTGCAGAGGAGGTTCACCAGGATGTTGCCTGGTATGGAGGATGCTAGCTATGAAGAGAGGTTGAGTAGATTAGGATTATTTACATTAGAAAGACGGAGGTTGAGGGGGGACCTGATTGAGGTCTACAAAATCATGAGAGGTACAGACAGGGTGGATAGCAAGAAGCTTCTTCCCAGAGTGGGGGACTCAGTTACTAGGGGTCATGATTTCAAGGTGAGAGGGGAAAAGTTTAAGGGAGATATGCGTGGAAAGTTCTTTACGCAGAGGGTGGTGGGTGCCTGGAACACGTTGCCAGCGGGGGTGGTAGAGGCAGGCACGATAGCATCACTTAAGATGTATCTAGACAGATACAGGAATGGGCAAGAAGCAGAGGGGCACAGATCCTTGGAAAATAGGTGACAGGTTTAGATCGAGGATCTGGATTGGCACAGGCTTGGAGGGCCGAAGGGCCTGTTCCTGTGTTGTAATATTCTTTGTTCTTTGTATCCTGTCTGCCCACTCCCACTGCCAGGAGCCAGTGTGATCAAGGAGAATCCTTACATAAGTTAAAGATTTTGTTTTAGATTTTCTTATGGTCCAGAAGTGTTTCTCTGGGCACTAGAAACATTCTGGCTCTGTAGTTCTAGACTACTCTCCTTCTTACCCTCTTCTTGATATTTAACACAAGCTTCTCACCTATTACTGACTTTTGACAAAGGCTTCCTCAGCTCTCTCTCCTGTTTCCATCTTCTTTGATTTATGACAGAGGCTTCCTTCCACATGACAGCCTCCTGTTTGCAGATATCCACTGCCTCCAAATCCCTGGGTGGTCTATTTGACTGTGCATTGGTCAAGACATTGATGATACGTATTCAGTTTAGGATCAACTGTTCAGTTTGGCAAAGCTCATGGACGGCAATCTTCATGGCTTTTTTGTGCTGTTGTGGGCTCCCTCGGATCCTTCCTATCATTTTCCCTATACCCCAGAAAAGTTGAATCACATCTTCGATTATGTCACATGGGACAGCAAGAAGGGGAAGAGGCCATGATAGATAACTACCTTTTCTCAAAACCATTATTGACTCTACCTCCATCACACTCTCAGGCAGTGCATTCCAGATCTTAACTACTCACTGCAAAAAGTGTGTTTTCCTCATTTCACTTCTGTTTCTTTTCCATTCACTTGAATCTGTGTCCTCTGGTTTATTGTTTCACCAATAGGAACAATATCTCCCTATCTATTCTGTCCAGATTCCTTACGATTTTCAACGTTTCTATCAAATCTCCTCTCAAACTTACCTTTTGCAAGGGATATAACCTCAGCTTCTCTAATCCATCTATGCAGCTGAAGTTCCTCATCCTTAGAGCCATTCTCATGAATCTTTTCTGCACCCTTTCTAAAGCCTTCACATTCTTTCCTCAAGTGTGGTGTCCTGAACTGGACGAAATACTCGACTTGAGGATGAACCTGTAGTTTTTATATTAGGAGTGGGGGACCAAAAGGGATAGCTTACTCACTGAGCCATCAGTGGGGATTTTTTTTTGTCCTACTCCCTCACCATTTGATCTATGTTCCTCTCCTCTCTCACGCCCCTTACTTTCTCCCCAGTCTCCTCCTTTCACACCAACAAACTTACTTTTGCCCTGCCCTTTAATTGGCCTGCTGTCAGCCAATGAGTGACTCCGTAACGCGCATGCTCCAGGTTCCTTTTCTCACTCCCACCCACCAACACACTCCCGTCCCCCTCCTTCCCGGTTGCTCGGCGCGTGGACTGTCAGAAAGATCACTTTAACTGCTGTTCCTGATCCCTTTCCTTACAACGTTTATCCCGTCTGCAGGAATCGCGATTTAATCAGGTGAACACTACACTGTGCTGCTTTCATGCTTTGTCCACGTCGTTACATGACAGCCTCACCCAGAAAGCGCTCGTCTTTATTAAAATTCTGTTCGGGCCTTCCCTTCTGGTCTTGTTGACTCAGGCCTGCGCTCCCACGCGCTTTCAGAAAGCTTCTGATATATAAAAAAATAAGGATCAATGTAGATTTTACAGAGTAGCAGTGTGAAGGCTGAACGAGTAGAGGCGTTCTCTTAAAAAGGGCATGACTGAGCTTTCCCCAGTTGTCAGTTTTGAGCTGGTTATAAATAGCATAAGATCTTCTTTTTGGAGGCTGCTCAGTTTGTACAAATTGATTGAAGTTCACATGTTTCTTATTTTATCAGAGCTTTTCCATAATTGTTAATGACATTCTCCAAGTATTTGTAGGACCTGATCTTTTAAAAATATAGTAGTTATTCATTTGTCAGTTTGTGTTTCAGAACATGCCTCCCAAAAAAGGAGATTGTGAACCCAAGTTACCACCCATTATAGGACGATTTGGAACCTCTTTGAAGATTGGCATTGTTGGCTTGCCAAATGTAGGGTAAGTTAATTAATGTTACACATCAATTATGTGTTACATTAATGTATGAAAAACATAGAGACCTATTTTATGTTTATATTGTGCAGTAATACTTTTTGATCAGTACCAGTCCAGTGTGATTAGGGCTGGTAATATCTGAATTACTTTGCTGGCTCTGCATTGCTCTGTCTAAGCAAAGAGCAACTGTCTTTGCATTGTCTTGCACAATGATGGTTAACCTTTTAATGAGAGAAGATGTGGAATAGTTGTGTGTTTTAAGATTAAAAATTAAGTTTAAAGGTAACTAGATGAATGTTGGATAAAAAATATTCTTGTTCCTTACATCAAACCTGAATAACATTTGTCATATGAATTGCAATTTTGGGCTCCCAAACTTGTTGCTTATCTAAAATGATTTTTATGGTAATCTGCAATACAATAGATTAATAATATGGTTAAGACTCAATTTATAATTAAAGTAAAAATGCAGAGTTTTTAATGTTGTATAATGTTGCAACATTATTCTAGTTTACGTGTACACATCTTTTGCATTTTGTTAATGCACATTATTCACTGGAATTGAAAGCAGACTAGGGAAATTTGGAGGATCTCTCTTCTACTTCACAATCATTTATGTTAGTAGTGCAAATGTAGCATAGTAAACAAAACTTATAAGTGTTGGCAATGTTGTGTCTATTGCCCATTTATTGCCGTTATAATCCTGTGACTACAAGTAAGAGTGTGCTGTAACTTAGAGAAATATGATTTAAAAAAAATTAAATGGTGGTACCGGTTTGAGAGGCTCAGTGGCCTGTTGATGTAGAACAATTTTTGAGATAAATAGATAAGAAGTTGCGTGTGTGAGATGTCGTGGGAGGAGTAGGTGAGAATGTTCGAAGAACTTTGAGTGTATTAGAATGGAGGAAGAACCTGTAATAGAAGTAGTGATGGGAGTGGGAATGAATGATCAGAAGAGGAATGGATAATGGGAAGTTGGGGTTGAGGGTTGGCTGAGGAAAATGGGAGTGAATGGTCAGGAAAGGAGGTGGGTAATGGGAGATGAAGTGGTAAGGAGGGTGGGAGTGAATGGGAAGGGAACTCTTGAATGCCACAATTTTCCTTACTACCCACCTGATATCCTCCTTTAAATGCAGTCTACGAGAAAGAAGTAAAAGGTGGGCATATAAGATGATTAAGGAAAGGGGAAAGAAAAATTAAAAATTAAAAGCTTAGACAGCTAGAAGAGAGGCTATTTCTACCCATTTGCGCCAATAATATGTTTGAGTAGAATTATTATTCTGTCCCTTCATACATCAAGAATGGCCACATTGGTGAGGCATCAGAAGTTGTCGTACTGTTTGGAATCCAGCAGCGGTGTGAATCAGTCCATTCAAATGGAAAGTAGATGTAATAATTTTGGCTGGAACCAAATGTAACAATTGATGTTATAGAAAACTTCTTTTTTCATAGAGGATACCGATAATTAATCTTTTGTTTACCAGTGTGGCATGTACTTCAGTGGTTAGCACTGCTGCCTCACAGTGCCAAGGACCCGGGTTCGATTCCGCCCTTGGGTGACTGTGGGGCGTTTGCACATTCTCCCCTGTCTGCTTGGGTTTCTGCCGGGTACTCCGGTTTCCTTCTACAGACCAAAGATGTGCAGGCTAGGTGCATTGGCCATTCTAAGTTTCCCAGAGTGTTCAGGGAAGTGTAGGTTAGGTCTGTTAGCCATGGGCAATGCAGGGTTACAGGGAAAGGGTAGGGGGATGGGTCTGGGTGGGATGCTGTTCGGAGGGTTGATGTGGACTTGTTGGGCCGAATAGCCTGTTTCCACGCTGTAGGGATTCTATGATCTGTGATGATGAGTTAAAACTTGCTAATTTTGCCTAGGCACATGCTCAATACTTCTTTGGAGGAGATTATTTTCCTTAAAATTATTTCTAATACAGCATATCTTACTTTTTAAAAATATTTTAAATTTTTACAATTTATTCTAATGCCCAAGGAATCTGATCGTTTGCATTTCTGCTTTCTCCTCAGTCTGTTTAGTTGGGCAAATTATGAAGTAATTCCTTTTAATTAATGGGGGACTTTACTTTCGACTGTTCAGGGTTATGATCTGGTTGAGTTGCTGCAGTGCACCTTGTAGGTGATGGTTCGACTGCCTGTCTGGAGTTTGCACAATCTTCTGATGTCTGCATGTGTTTCCTCTGGGTGCTCCGGTTTCCTCCCACGGTCAAAGATGCAGTGGTTAGGTGGTTTGGCCAGGTCACATTGCCCATAGTGTTCAGGGATGTGCAGGCTAGGTGGATGAGCCATGAGAAATGCAGGGTTGCAGGAATATGGTTGTAGGGTGAGTCTGGGTGCGATGCTGTTTGGAGGATCAGTATAGACTCCTTGGACCGAATGGCCTGCTTCCATACTGTAGGGATTCTGTGATTCAGGCAAGTGGAGAGTATTTTATCATATTTCTAACTTCTGTCTGGTAGATGGTGGACAAACATTGGGGTGACAGGTGGTGAGGTACCCATATCAATCCTAGCTTCTTATCTGCTTTTCTGGCCACAATATTAAATGGCTGGTCCAGATTGGTTTCTGTTCAATGGTAATTGACCCTAGAATGTTGATAGGGGAATCAGCAATGATCATTCGCCATTATCTCCGAGACTGACCACGGCAGGAAGACCCAACGTGACCAGAATCCCTTATCACCCTACCATACATCAAGGACATTTCAGAGATGACTGCAAGACTACTCAGACCCCTAGATTTCAGAGTAGCCCACAAATTGACAACCACCCGACGACAGCTACTGATGAACGTAAAGGATCCCATACCCAAAACTGGGGTCATATACAAAATACCGTGCAAGGGTTGTGAGAAACACCACTACATAGGCCAAACTGGAAGAAAATTGGCTATGCGGATACATGGACACCAACTAGTCATCAAGAGACATGACCAATTCTCACTTGTCTCAGTACACACAGACAACGAAGGACACAAATTCGACTGGGACAACACAGCAATGATCACTCAAGCCAAACAGAGACACGCCAGGGAATTCCTGGACGCCTGGTATTCCAACTGCAACTCCATCAACAAATACATTGAATTAGACCCTGTGTACAAACCACTGAGAAACAAAACTGGAAGTAATACCAACCACCCCAGCAAACCGAGGCATGCAAATAGCAAGCGGGACAGAACACCGACGCTTCACCGGAGGTGCACTGATGATGTTACCTAGCAGGGTGATGAAACGTTTGCAGCCAAACCCACCAGCTCGGCGAGTATGTCTACAACCTCATACCATTGATGATTAGTATCTCTTTTTTTTAAGAGATGGTCATCGATTGACACTTGTGTGGTGTGACTTGTTACTCGCCACTCGGAGTCCCTACGGTGTGGAAGCAGGCCATTCAGCCCATCGAGTCCACACTGACCCTCTGAACAGCATCCCACCCAGACTCACCCACCTATCCATCTGCCCTACACATCCCTGGACACAATGGGCAATTTAACACGGCCAATCCACCTAATATGCACATCTTTGGACTGTGGGAGAAAACAAGAGCGCCCTCTTCAGACCAAACCTGGATGTGTCGTGGTATTGCTCTATGTGGACATAGATGCTTCAGTATTTGAAGAGTCTTGATGATTTTGACCATTGTTCAATCATCAGTGAGCATGCACACTACTGACCTTATTATGGGTGGAATATCACAGAAGCAGCTAAAGATGGTTTGTCCTAGAACACCATCCAAAGGAACTCCTAAATGACAAGGGAAGGGAAGGCCAGTCTAGTTGTTGTGGTACTGGACTAACAGCCCAAAAGATGAGAATTTAGATCCATCTTAATAAGTTGTGAACTTGACTTCAGTAAACTGGCCAGCTGCACAAAATGATCCTGGAAATGCTTTCGCTAATAATCTCCCTTAAAAATAACCTTATCTGGTCTGGCTTCATAACTTTTTTTTTAAAAAACAGGAACAGGAGTTCCTGAGATAGTAGGAACTGCAGATGCTGGAGAATCCGAGACAACAAGGTGCAGGGCTGGATGAACACAGCAGGCCAAGCAGCATCATAGGAGCAGAGAGGCTGACGTTTCGGGCCTAGACCTTTCTGATG
>NC_063338.1:43750356-43786177 GCF_021869965.1 Rhincodon typus
TCCTCATGTCCACTTTCTCGCCCTTTCCCCATAACCCTTGATTCTTCAACTGATTAAGAATCTATCTGTCTTGACCTTAAATATAAACAAGGACAACTGTTTGTGGCAAGACGCTTGAAAAACTCTCAACCCTCTGAAAGAAGAAATTCCACCTCGTCTCAATCTTAAACTGGCACCCCTTTATTCTGAGACTATATGCTCTGGTCCTAGATTCTTCCATGAGGGGAAACATCCTCTCAGCATTTACACTGTCAAGCCCATTAAGAATCCCAGCAGGTCTGGCAGCATCTGTGAAGGGAAAAACAGAGTTAACGTTTTGGGTCCGGTGATCCTTCCTCAGAACTGATGAGGGTCACCAGACCCGAAACGTTAACTCTGTTTTTTCCTTCACAGATGCTGCCAGACCTGCTGAGCTTTTCCAGCAACTTTGTTTTTGTTCCTGATTTACAGCATCTGCAGTTCTTTCGGTTTTTCCATTAAGAATCCTATATGTTTCGATGAGATTATCTCTCATTCTTCTAAACTCCAGTGAGCAGAGTCCCAACCTGTTTAGCTTTTGCTCGTGAGACAATCCTTTATACTAGGGATCATCCAAGTGAACCTTCTCTGAACTGCCTCCAATGAAATGATATCTTTCCTCAAGTAAGGGGAGCAAATCTGCTCTTGGTACACCAAATGTGGTCTCACCAGTGCTTTGTCCAGTTGCAGTAAGACTTCTCTACTCTTATACTCCAACCCCCTTGAAATAAGGGCCAATATTCCATTAGCCTTTCTGATAACCTGTTGCACCTGAATCCAAGTTCTGTGTCTCATGCACAAGTACCCCCAAGTCCCTTTGTGTTGCGGCTTTCTGCAGTTTCTCTCGATTTAAATCCTATTCTGTTCTTTGGTTCTGCCTTGCAAAATGAACAACTTTGCATTTTCCCACATTATACTCTATTTGCACACTTTTTTGCCCACTTGCTTAACCTATCAGTATCTCTCTGGAAGCTGTACCTTTCACAACCTGCCTTTCCACCTATTTTAGTGTTCTGTGCAAATTTGGCTACAATGCATTCACTTGGTTCCTCCAAGGCATTAATGTAAATTGTAAATAGTTGCAGTCCCAGCACTGATCCCTGTGGAACCCCACTGGTCGTGTGTTGCCAACCTGAAAAAGAACCCCTTATCCTCACTTGCTGTTTCCTGCCCATGAGCCAATTCTCTATCCTTGCCAATATCTACTTCCAATACTATTGGCTCTTATTATATGTGAGCTACCTTGTTGGATGCCTTCTGGAAGTCTAAATATAAAACATCTCCTGGTTCCCCTCTATGAACTCTGGTTGAGACTTCCTCGAAAGACTCAAATTAGATGTGATTTCCATTTCATGAAGCTGTGCAGACTCTGCTTGATTAGATTATGATTTTCCAAATTTTCTGCTATTACTTCCTTAATAATTGATTCCAATACTTTTCCAACAATAGATGTTAGGCTACTCGGCCTATGGTTACCTGCTTTTAACTTCCTATCTTTTTGAATATGAGTGTCACATGAGCAATTTTCCAGTCTTCTGGTACTTCCCTAGAATCCAACAATTTTTGGAAAATTGCAACCAATGCATCCACTATCTCTGTCGCCATCTCTTTTAGGATCCTAAGACACAAACCATCGGGGCCAAGGGACTTATTTGCCTTCAGCACTACTGGTTTGTTTAGTATTACTACTACACATTTGATTGACTGTTAATGTGTCACATGTAACTGTGTCAAACAATAAATACTGTCTTGCCAATGGCATCTACGAACCAAGAATGTCTTTAAAAAAAGGAAAAAATTATATTGGTCAACATGAGGAAAAAGTATGTGAAATTGTATATATTCTAAATTTGTTAGACTTGATATATTGGGGAAGAGTATCTTGTATAGAATATACATCCATCAAGTATTTCTGGTTGAGTAGTTATTAGTCTGTGTACATGAAGTTAATGCATTCAGTTGTTGTATAACTGTTAAACTGAGACATTGTAAAGAACTAGCTACAGATAATGTACAATTCAGTGTAATGCTTCATCTGTGCTAGTTACGAAGTGCAACCCTTCAGACACTGAGCCTATTGTTGCTAATTTGATTTATGATCTGTGGATTTAATACTTGCCACTACAATGGCGAGACAGGTGCAACAGTTGACCTTAGGCCAATTGAAGGAAAATAAAGTGTAGTTGTATCCATGCTTGATGACTATCCAGTATTTCCTGCTGGAATACATTAGTGTGCACAACATTAATATTATGTCACTGGATGAGAATGTGGTAGATCGGGTTGACGATCTGCAACTCTTTAACATCTAATATGTGACTCTCAGTCTTTTCCATTTGAATGTTATTGTCATGAAAAAAAGCTGAAAAAAATTAAGATGTGAACTAATAGAAAACAGAGTTGGGACATAATGGGGATTTTCAGGATAGCAACCTGTAATCAGTGGAGTGTCACAGTGACCAGTGCTGGGGTTACAATTATTTACAACATTTGTTAATGACATGGATGATGGAAATGAATGTAGTATTGCAAACTTTGCAGATAACACAAAAATAGGTAAAAAGGCAAGTAGTGAGGATGACAGAGTTAACAGCGATATAGACAGGTTAATTCAGTGGGCAGAAACTTGGCAGACGGAACGTAACTTCGTATTTTCCCATGTTATGTACTTTGGCAGGAAGAATTGAGGAGCTGAGTATTGTAAATGTAGGAAGACTGCAGAAAGCTGCTGCACAGAAGGATTTGATGTATTCATCCCTGAAGCGCACAAAGCTAGTTTCCAAGTTCGGTTGGAAATAGGGAAGGCGAATGGACTGTCAATCTTTATCTGAAAGGAAATGATGTATAAAAATAGGATAGCTCTGCTAAAACTATACACGGAACTAGTCAAACCGCACCTGAACAGTTTTGGTACCCCTATCTAAGGAAAAATACATACTGGCATTGAAGGCAGTCCAGATAAGTTTGACTAGATCTTTTTTCTGGGTATTGAGGGATTTTTTTTTAATGAGGAGAAGTTGAGTAGGTTGGGTCAGTACTTATTGGAGTTTAGAACACTGAGAGGGGATATTATTGAAACATCTAAAGTTATTAGAGGACTTGACAAGGTCGATGGGGAGAGGTTGTTTCCCTTGTGGAGAGTCTGACACCAGACGCCATAATCTCAATAATGGGTTGTCCATTTAAGACACAGATGAGGAAGAGTTTCTTCGAGGGCAGTGAATCTGTGGAATTCTTTACTGGAGAAGGCTTTGGAGGATTGGTCGTTAAGTATATTTTGGGCTGAGATTTTTAATCAATGAAGGAATCAAGGGTTCTAGGGATAAGTAAGAAAGGTGAAATTGAGGGTTCTGAGATAAGCCATGATCTTGGCGAAAGAGCAGACTAAATGGGTAAAGTCGTAATTTTGTAAAGTCATAGAGCTGTACAGCATGGAAACAGGCCCTTCGTTCCAACTTGTCCATGCCGACCAGATGTCCTAAATTAATCTAGCCCCATTTGCCAGCATTTAGCCCAAGTCTCTCTTAAACCCTTATTATTCACATACCCATCCAGATGCCTTTTAAATGTTGTAATTGTACCAGCCTTCACCACTTCCTCATTTTGTATAAGCACCACCCTTTGCCTGAAGAAGTTGCCTCTTAGGTCCCTTGTAAATCTTTCCCCCCTCAGCTTAAACCTATGCCCTCTAGTTATGGACTCCCCCACCCCAGGGAAAAGACCTTGGCTATTTATCCTATCTATGCCCCTTATGATTTTATAAACCTCTATAAGGTCACTCCTCAGCCTCCGATGCTGCAGGGAAAAGAGCCCCAGCCTATTCAGCCTTTCCCTAAAGTTCAAACCCACCAACCCTGGGAATATCCTTGTAAATCTTTTCTGAACCCTTTGAAGTTTTACAACATCTTTCATATAGAAGGGAGACTAGAATTGAACGCAGTATTCCAAAAGTGGCCTAAGCAATGTCCATACAATCGCAACAAGACCTCCCAACTCCTATACTCAATGCACTGACCAATAAAATCAAGCCTTCGCTATCTTGTCCACCCGTGACTCCACTTTCAAGGAACTATGAACCTGTACTCCAAGGCCTTCTTGTTCAGCAACACTCCCCAGTCCTTACCATTTAAGTATGTAAGTCCTGGCCTGATCTGCCTTCCCAAAATACAGCACCTCACATTTATCTCCAATTAAACTCCATTTGCCACTCCTCGGCCCATTGGCCCCTCTGATCAAGGTCTTGTTGAACTCTGAGATAACCTTCTTCGCTGTGCACGACACCACCAATTTTAGTGTCATCTGCAAACTTACTAACCATACTTCCTTCAAATCCAAATCTTTTGTGTAAAATGTGAAAAGCAGTGGATCTAGCACTGATCCTTGTGGCGCCCCGCTCCTCACAGGCCTCCAGCCTGAAAAGCAACCCTCCACCACCACCATCTCGCCTACCTTTGAGCCAGTTCTGTATCCAAATGACTAGTTCTCCCTGTATTCCATGTGATCTAACCTTGCTCACCAATCTGCCATCCGGAACCTTATCGAATGCCTTACTGAAGTCTGTATAGATCACATCCACTACCCTGCCTCCATCAGTCCTCTTCATTACTTCTTCAAAATACTCAGTCAAGTTAGTAGGACATGATTTTCGTGCACAAAGCCATGTTGACTATCCCTAATCAGTCAGTGTCTTTACAAATACATGTAAATCCTGTCCCTCAGGATTCTGTCCAACAGCAAGGTAGGTGGATTGGCTGTGCTAAATTGCCCATAGTGTCCAAGGATGTGTTAGCCATGGGAAAGTGCAGAGTTAAAGGTATAGGATAACAGGATGGGTCTGGGTGGGAAGCTCTGCATGGTTGGTGTGGACTTATTGGACCAAATGGCCTGTTTCCATACCGTAGGGATTCTAAGGAACTTGCCCACTACTGATGTTGGGCTCACCAGCGTATAGTTCCCTGGCTTTTCCTTACCACCTTTCTTAAATAGTGGCACCATGTTAAGCCAACCTCTAGTCTTCTGGCACCATACCTGTGGCTATTGCACCTACACCTTATGATCTTGTGGTCTAAAATGACAAATTAAGGCAACACAATTTTTTTTGTATTGAGATATTCATTTATTGTTTCAAAAAATTTTTATTTCTACATTGGATGTCAAAATAGCATTTCAAGATCATTTTGGACAATTGCTTTGCAATTGTGATCTGACATTAAAAGTTCAAACCTTAATGCTTAACTCGATGCCGAAAGAAATTTTTTTTATAATTCTCCAGGAAAAAGTTTGTTAAAACTAAAGGCATCTTTAATATTTAGGTGGTATCGAGATTCAACTTTGAAAACAAAGGTGCTTTATATTTATTTCTGGGATGTCTAAACTGTGTTTTGTTTGACTACTTTCCAATTTTTATAAATCATGGGATGTGGGGATCACTTCTGGGTCAGCATTTATTGCCCATCCCTGGTCAGCTTTGAGAACGTGGTGGTGAGCTGCCTTTTCGAACTGAAGTCCATTTGGTGTAGGTACACCCACTATGTCATTAGGCAGAGGAGAGTTACAGGATTTTGACCCAGCACACTAAAGAGACAGTGATATATTTCCTAATAAACATGATGTTCAACTTGGAAGGGTAATCCACCTTGAATGGACATTCATCTTGTAGGTGGTGGTGTTTCCATATATTTGCTGTCTTGTCCTTTTAGAAGGTAGCGATCGTGGGATTGGAAGGTGCTGTCTAAGCACCCTGACAGATTTCCTGTAGTGCATTTTGTAAATAGTACACACACGCTACTGAGCGGTGGTGGTGAAGGTATTGAAGGTTTGTGGATGTGTCAATAAATTGCACTGTTTTATCCTGAATGGTATCAGTCTTCTTAAGTGTTTGGAGCTGCATCTTTCAGGCAAGTCATAGTCATACTGCACAGAAACAGACCCTTTGGTCCAACTCATCCGTGCAGACTAGACATCCCAATCTGACCTAGTTTCATTTGCCAGCATTTGGCCCATATCCCTTTAAACCTTTCGTATTCACATTCCCATTCAAATGCCTTTTAAATGTTACCCGCCTCCACCACTTCCTCTGGCAGCTTGTTCCATACATGCACCATCCTCTGCATGAAAATGCTGCTCCTCAGGTCATTTTTAAATCTTTCCCCTCTCTCCTTAAACCTATGTCATCCAGTTTTGGACTGCATCGCTCAAGGAAAAAGTCCTAGACTATTCAGCCTGTCTGTATTGCTCAAGTCCTCCAGTCCTGGCAACATCCTTCTAAATCTATTGTGCACCTTCTCAAGTTTAAGAACATCCTTCCTGTAGAAGGGTGGTGGTAGCGGTCACACTCCTGACTCTTGCCTTGCATATGGTGGACAATCTTAGCAGAGTCAGGAGGTGAATTATTCATTGCAAGATTCCTAGCTTCTGATCTGTTCTTGGAGCTGCAGTACTTATATAACTGGTCTAGTTTGAATTTCAAGTCGATGGTAACCCCCAGGATGTTGATTCAGTGATGGTAATGCCATTGAATATCAAGTGATGATGGTTAGATTCTTACTTCATGGAGATTGTCATTCCCTGGCACTTGGGTGATGGGAATGTTACTTGCTACTTGTCAACCCAAACCTGAATACTGTCCAGGTCTTCCTGCATATGGACTTAGATTGCTTCATTATCTGAGAAGTAGCAAGTGGTGTGGATCATTGACTGCACAATGCATATCCTCACTTCTGACCTTATGATGGAGGGAAGGTCAATGACGAAGCAACTGAAGATGGTTGGGCCAAGGACACTACCCTGAGGAACTCGAGGGGTTCCTGTGATGCAGTGATAGTGTCCCTACCATGGGCCAAAAGGTCTGGATTTAAGTCCCACCTGTGGTAGGGATGAGAAGCTGAATGGCCCTGGTGGAACCCAAAATGGGTGTCGGTGAATAGGTATTGCTAAGCAGGTGCTGGTGATAGCATTGTTGAGAGTAGAGTGAAGGGGTTGGATTTATCCTGCTTTTTGTTTACAAGACATACCTGGGAATTTTTCCATATCTGAAATGTAGATGCTAGACTAGTTTGGTTAGGGGCTTGGCAAATGCTGGAGCACAAGTCTTCAGTCCTGAGATGTTCTCAGGGCTCCAGCTGCTTCTTTGTATATCATGTGAAGTGAATCCAATTTGCTGAAGACTGGCATTTGACATGACCTCTGGAGGATCACCTCTGTATGGATCATTTGCTTGGCGCATCTAGCTGAAGATTGCATGTGCTTCATTCATTAGATTTTTAATTCCTGATTGTTATTGAATTCAAATTCAAATTCCACCACCTGCCATGGTGGGATTCAAATCAGAGCATTACTTGGATCTCTTGAACATTAATACAGTGACAATACCACTAAGCTATCACACTTAAACTGTCAGAGAGAAGTTAAATCAAGTAACTTTTTCTATGGCATAAATGATACTGAGATTCTCAACAAACTTGTTTATCTTATGGTATGCTAATACCTGGAATTCATTTTTTCATCTAAAGTGCAGAATAGTTTTTACTTTAGACTATTTTTCTTGGCTTGAAGAAATTTTTTTTAAAAATAGTTGGTTTCTTTGTTAGATCATACCTTTTAACTCTAGTTCAAACCCCCATTCTATTGCCTGTTAATTCAGAATTTGTAGATATTGACATAACTTGATAACAAGGAAAGACTCCTGACATCTGTCACTTTCAGCATGGTTTTAGTTGCGATGTTGCACCTGATGGTCTAAAAACTCATAAAGAAACAAGGAATATAATTTAAAAATAGGGAGCATACCAAAAAACAACTAACAAAAATTAAAAGCACCAATCACTACATTTTTCAAAGAAGGTCAAAACAAAAGGTGATAAAGAACATTAATTAAATTAAAAAGGCAAACTCCCAATTAAATGGCACATAATCTTACTGACTGTCAAATTTGGGGTCAATTTTTTGTATTTTAATTTTTTTTCCTTGAAAATTGTAATGTCTGTCTGACAGATGAGCACTACTCGCTTCATGCAGTAGCTCATGATTTATTGGCTATGTTGTTATGCATGTTGGAATAGTGGAGAGGCATGCCAAATTAGAGGACAGTGCCACGCATTAAATGTATTCTGTAGCTTCCTGTAATATTTGAGAGATTTAACATTTCCTGAGGAATGGGTATGATGCTCTTCATATTTTAGTCAAAATATTAAATTCATGGCTGTTACTAGTTATGTTATATTGAATTTTACGCCAGAAAAGAGACATTCATCTCCTTGTGTCTGCAGCTGTTCTCTTGCCAGAACATTAAAACATCGAAAATAGGAACAGCAGTTCAGCCCTTCAAACTTGCTGTACATTCAACATGATCATGGCTGATCATCCAACTCAGTACCCTATTCCCACTTTTTCCTCCATACCTTTTGATCCCTTTTAGCCATAAGAACTATAACTCCTTGAAAATATTTATTGTTTTTGTCACAATCACTCCCTGCCACAAGGAATTCCATGGCCTCGCCACTCTTTGGGTGAAGAAGTTACTCCTCATCTCAGCCCTAAATGGCCTACCCTATGTTCTTGGACTGTGATCCCTGGTTCTGGAATTCCTGGTGAACATGCTGCATTTACCATATCTTGTCTTGTTAGAATTTTGTAGGTTTCTATGAGATTCTCCCCTCACTGTTCTAAACTCCAATGAATATAGTCCTAACCAATCCAGTCTTTCTCCATTTGTCAGTCTGACATTCCAGGAATCAGTCTGTTGTACATTTGTCTCTGTAGCCAGTACATTTTTCTTTGGACAAGGAGATTGAAACTGCACACAATACTATAGTTGGGATGTCAACAAGTCTCTGTGGAATGGTAGGAAGGTATCTGTGCTCCTATACCCGAATCTTCTTGCTGTGAAGGCCAGTTTGCCGCCTTCATTGCCTACTGCCCCTGTTTGCTTACTTTCGGTGATTGGTGTTCAAGGATAGCCAGGTCTTGTTGCACCTCAACTAAATCATTTAATATATATTGAGAATAGTTGGACTCCAAGCACTAATCCCTACAGTACTCCACTAATCATTGACTATCACTCGAAAATGACCCATTTATTCCTATTCTGTTTCCTGTCTGTCAACCAGTTCTCTATCCGCATCTGTACGGTAGCCCCAATCCCATTAGTTTTAATTTTACATGCTAATCTGTTACATTGGACCTTATTAAATGTCGTCTGAAAGTTGAAGTAAACCACATCCACTGGCACTCCCTTATCCATGTTGACTGTTTCTGAACTTTTCACCGTTTTCCCAAGTGTTTGGCTCTTAAATCTTTTGTAATTGACTCTGTCGCAGGGGCCAGATTTAATCTCTCACAAGTTAATTGGCAAAAAAAGCCCAGAGGCAAAAAGAAGAGTAACGTTGAGTTGTGACTTGGAATGTACTCCCTCCTTGATGTGGGAAATACAGATTCAATTTAGTGTTCAAAGGGAAATTGGGTAAATACGTGGGTAACTAAATGGATTTCTCTTTGAAAGGACTGACCCAAACCTTGATGGACTTGAATGTATGCCACCTTTACTGCACTGTTCTATAGAACCCAAAGAGCATTGTGAAGTTGCTTGACAGAATCTGTCGGGGGCCAGATACCAGGGAGGCACCAGGGCCCATGATTTTTGTTACTAGCCCACGGCAAGTTAACATGAGCACTTTCCATTAGAAACATGTGCATCATTAATGGGATTGACAGGAAGTAGAGATTTTTTGAGACTTTTTCATGTGGTACACATGGATTTGTTTGAACTATTTTGAGTATCCACATACCTATGGAGTATGGTGATTGGTTATAAAGCGTTAGAATTAGCTTTGGATAAAGTTGAGAAATATGCAAGTTATTTTCCACCCAGATCTCAAGAGCAATCATGTGCAAGGGACTCTCTTGCTTATTCTTCAAAAGAAATCAATTTAAATAGATTTTGTTTGGAGTATCTTTTCTTGCTTAGAACCAAGAATGCATGCTGGATCTGAATGATGAGGCAAGGTAGAGGAACCTTTAGTCAGGTCCTAGTATGTAGTGTTCTTATTTATTTCATCACAATATTCAAGTCCTGAATGCTTATGTCTTGTTACCACTTTCTGTCTGACAGTGAAGTCCTCCTTTAGAACATTATATTAGTTTACACTACAATGGATTAATCTATGCTTCTGTTGTCCTCCGTCATTTGCTTAGATAAAAATATAGGCTAGGACTGGGTTGAGACTTGAAAAGAAACCATTCATACTGGAGCATTATCTGGCATCAAGGAATGAGTTCCCCTCAAAATTGAAAAAATTGGAAAAAATTATATGGAGATAATCAGAATTAATCCTTCTATAGAATATTGTCATATTGAACATTGAAAAGCCTGCTCTATATTCTTTTTTTTTTGTTTCCAACGACATAGGAACAGAATGTTTCCTGATTTTGTAATCAGGTTTATTACCACTGCTGGGAATAGTCATTTTTAATTGTTCTTTTGAAGTTTTATGGTTAATTTCCTGTAAATATCTGTATGCAAGCGATATGTCACCTCTCAACCTTTTTTTGCTTTGGGCTGGAGGATGGGTGGTGTGGCGGTGGGATGGAGGGGTGATGTTAGGATATGTTTGTACTTCTCCAACCTCTTCATAACTGTAACTCCTCACCTTTGGTAATAACCAGTGAAAATGTGCTGCTTTATTCATTGCTTTTATGCTCCTTTTTAGGGGGAAGTATAAAACTATATGTAATACTGCAAATGCATAACGTTCTGATGTTACATTTTGTTCAGCCTTTGAGCACTTTACATCAGATAGATGTAGCTAACATTCCCAAGGAAGTGTATTGTGTTTGTGCATTCATCTCACACTTAAAACTGATGTGCTGTGTATAGATATCAAAAATGAATGAGAATAACTACAGATGTCGTGGTTGTTATTCTGATGCAAATCATTAGCCATATTTTCCAGGATGTGGTTGATAGGAACAATGTGGCATCTTGTAAGGGAAAACTCCATCATTGTTCATTACCATTTCACATCAGCAACGGGGAAGGCTTTTGCATTTTATGTGTCATTTCTTGACAACATCATTTCCAAAGTGCCATGGTCCTGACAGTGTTTTGACATTTACACACTTGGTTCTTCTGTTGTTGATGGGTCATATGGTACAATAGTTTACTGGTAAATGAATTGAGAGGTCAAAAGTTCATCTCATTTCCTAAACTGCCACAAAATTATGTGCGTTGATGCATGGATTTCTGATAATCTAGCTCCAGTGTTCTGCTTTTATTTTCAATTGAAGTGTGTGTAGAATATTATACATCAGGATTTAGTTAACATTTAAGGTTTCCAATGTGGATGAGCCATGTGGGAACAATGCATTCCTTATACCTGGCCCTTTTTTAATCAGAATAAAATTGTCCATGATATGACAGGTGTGATAGCAGACAATCCATTACAGACTAAGTGGTTCCCATTAAAGAAAAGCTTGATTGTTAGTGGCTGCTGCTATCCCAATATGACAGGGTTTTTAATACTTTTGGCTGCAATATTTAACTCGTCAGATATTTATGAATGAATTTTACTGTACTATTCCTGTTATGGGCTCATGTGGAATGAATTGAATTAATCATTAAAATGAGCAACATCTGAACTGTTGGGGCCAAAAATAACTGATGTGGGTGTTGTAATTACTATGATTGCAGTGGATGAAATTACTAACATTAATTTTTTTCAAGTCTTAAGGGTGAATCTTTCAGAATTGTTACATACTGTAGTAAATGGTGCAATAGATGCATCACAGTATAAACTGACTTTAAAATTTCTAAATAGGCCCGAAACGTCAGCCTTCCTGCTCCTATGATGCTGCTTGGCCTGCTGTGTTCATCCAGCTCTGCACCTTGTTATCTCAGATTTTCCAGCATCTGCAGTTCCTACTATCTCTGATACATTTTTTGACATATCTCTTTTGACATGATAATAAATTGTATTCATGGAAACAATCATTAGCAATCAAAAACACATGGCCATAAAATTGCCATTTTTTTTTTTCATACCTTATTTGTAGTTACAGTTGGAGGCACTTTACTTATGTTTGAGTCCTCCACTACCTGTTGACAACTCTGCTTGTGCCATCATTATACATTTGGAACATCATGGTGTATTTTTGTGAGTTTGCACAGCTGTGTTAGAAAGTTGCCCTGTTCAATAAATTAGCTATTAACAAACCCATTGCATTGATGTTGAAGCAGTATTTAAATTGAGGAGTGGGTTTATTTATATCAGTGGTTTTCTAACATTTATTGAAAAATCCCTTTTCAAATTCATAACTAATCAATGGAGTCTTCCCATCCAAATTATATTACTGAAATAATAGACATAAAAGTGTTACATAGAATGTATTTTAATATGTTGAAGAAAATGGCTTTTTGCCATTTATGTAAATGATTTGGATGTGAATATAGGAGGTTGATAATTTTGCAGATGACACCAAAATAGGTGGCGTAGCGGGAAGTGAAAGAGATTATCCCAGTATAACGGGACCTTGATCAGATGAGCCAATGGGGTGAGGAGTGGCACAAAGAGTTTAATTTAGATAAATGTGAGCTGTTGCATTTTGTGAGGCAAACCAGGGCAGGACTTAGACAGTTAATGGTAAGGCCTGGGGAGTGTTGCCGAACAAAGAGACCTAGGGGGTACAGGTGCATAGTTCCTTGAAAGTGGAGTTGCAGGTAGACAGGGTGGTGAAGAAGGCGTTTGGCACACTTTCCTTCATTTGAGTATAGGAGTTGGGACATTATGTTTTGCCTGTATGGGAGGCCATTTTTAGAATAATGCATACAATCTGGTTGCCTTTCTTTGGAAGGATGTTGTTAAATTTGAGAGGGTTCGAAAAGATTTACAAGGATATTGCTGGGACTGGAGTGTTTGAACTGTACAGAGAGGCTGAATAGGCTGGGGCTTTTGTCCCTACAGTGTCGGAGGCTGAGGAGTGACCTTGTAGGTTTATAACATTATGGTTTTAAAATATTTTGTTCCTGAGTTCTATACCATCTCCCATGTGTTGAATGAGAAGACATAATTAACCACTTCTACAATGCATCAGCGCAAACATATGTCCTCTTAACATGCATCTCTCAAAATGGAGTTAAAGACTGCCACTTTCTCCCATCCCAGCTTTGCAAAACTCAAAGGGGAAGGTGAACATTTAGAAATGGGAGCCTGCAGAACATTATATAAATTGGTAGATTTACCATTAATTTCTTGTGGATTAAAGACGTGTTATAATTTTCAGATTTGAACAAACTTTGAGATTTTTTAAATTGAAATTAAATTTAGGGGCAAATAAGTTGTTCTCATTATTCTGTTGTGTTTTGTTTAGTGTCTCCTCCGTTTGCATGCTTGCTGTCTGCTGAATGTTTCTGCTTTTCTTACTGTTCTTCATGCTGAGTATCTGTTTATTGCTGAAAATAAGCACATTTTATCCAAAATTTTCATTTTGCATTCATCAGGGCATTTTACAAGAATACCAGTTCAAAGGGGAAAAACGGTATTCATACCATAAGAGGAAAATGCTTCTTGGTTGTGAAGTGGACTCTGGTAAAAACATTGTCGTGGAGAATGAACCACTTTATGTTGATTGACAATTAACTGTCAGAGTTTGTTTAACTTTAATGCCAGGCGCATTGACTCTGTTTGATCAGGGTGCAAAAAGAATGATCGGATTTCTTCCTGTGTATCGCAGAAACTTGCTAAAGGCTTTGAGGCAGCCATTCTTGGTCTTGAAAACTACCCAGTCTACCTTGGATTACCGGGGAGGCAACGGCCTAGTAGTATTATTGCTGGACTGTTAATCCAGAGGCCAAGATAACATTCTGGGTTCGAATCCTGCTACGGCAGATGGTGGAATTTGAATTCAATAAAATCTAATGATAGCCATGAATCCATTGATGATTCATCAATGGGGGAAAACCCATCTGGTTCACTAATGTCCTTTAGGGAAGGAAACTGCCATCCTTACCTGGTTTGGCCTACATGTGACTACAGATCCACAGCAATGTGGTTGACTCTTAACTGCCCTCTGGGCAATTAGGGATGTGCAATAAATGCTGCCTAAAAGTAAGCCCTCATCCCGTTAGTGAATAAAGAACCATGAGACATCTCAAGAGTTTGAACAGTAGGTTTCACTCTACTACTATGTAATCGTAACATGAGTGGTGCTCACCATTAACAGAATGCTGCTATCAAGCCAGAAAAAGGTTCTGACCGTCACACAACTGAGTAATGTACTTTGTGAATTTAGTATTGGTATGATCCCAAGTATGTAGGCTATTTGTCCAAAACACTGGTAGATTGCATCAAGGGGTTTGTGCCCTCAGTCTTTCATAACATGCAAGGTATTGACTATACCCGACCAGCCTGTGTTTGCAAAACTTGCAACACAATGTCCACCATTAGATGTGATTCTGCAATTGGATATCATTTGCCGCATAATCCTGAATATGTGAGGAATTAGACTGGCAACAAATTCAGGAATTGGAACATGCAGTGTGGCACGCTTGTCTGGACTGGAAGCTACATATTATTGCATTGGACCCTGTTCTTTGCAGACAGAAAGAGCATGTATACACGTTGCCTGTTTCAGCCCGGCATAATAGGTGACGGCCAGTTGCTTTTTAATTTCTCATGACAATGGCCTGGCAATCCATTATCCTACCTGGTTTTAAAATTTTGAGAGCCTGCCTGTTAACTATCAATTCGAATGAACTATAACATTCTCCATGGCAATGCCTCTAACAATTAAAGTCCACTTGCCAACCAATCAGCACTCTTCTCTAATGTGTTGACTTTATCCCTTGAATTGATATTCATAGAGATGTAGAGCACGGAAACAGACCCTTTGGTCCAACAGGTCCATGCCGACCAGATATCCTAAATTAATCTAGTCCCATTTGCCAGCATTTGGCCTATATCCCTCTAAACCCTTCTTATTCATGTACCCATCCAGATGCCTTTTAAATGTTGTAATCCTCCACCACCACCTCTGGCAGCTCGTTCCATACACGCCACTCTCATGAGAAAAAGTTGCATGAAAAGGTTTCTCCTTGCGTCCTTTTAAATCTTTCCCCTTTCACCTTAAACCTATGCTGTCTAGTTTTGGACTTCCTACCCTGGGGAAAAGACCTTGACTATTCACCCTATCCATGCCCCTGCTGACCTTATAAACTTCTATAAGGTCACCCCTCAGCTTCCAACGCTCGATGATAAGGAGAATTATGTTTTCTTGGATGCTGATTCGAAGAATTCTTTTCCCCAGGGAGTATATATTCAGATGGCATGTGGAAGGCAGACATGGTGGCATCAACTGCACTACATCAGATCAGCCAAGATTTATTCAGCCTCTCCATTTAGCTCAAACCCGCCAACCCTGGTAACATCCTTGTAATCTTTTCTGAACCGCTTCAAATTTCACAACATCTTTCCTATAGCAGGAAGACCAGAATTGAATGCAGTATTCCAAAAGTGGCCTGAGCAATGTCCTCTACAGCTGCAACGTGACCTCCCAACTCCTGTACTGGATACACTGACCAATAAAGGCAAGCGTACTGATTCTTGTGAAATGTCCTGATGTGTAAGACTGAAAGCTTTGAGAAAATGTTGTTTTATAGTCATACTTATGTTCTGTACTTGCAAATGACTGCTTGAGTACCGGGTTGCAAATGGATTCCCTTCTGGAGTCTGTTCGCAATTTGATTTGTACGTAAGTAGGAACACACTGCATGACAATGTAGAGCAGCTGTTCATAAATACTGGAAATGTTCATTTGTTGAGTCTTCAAAATTACACCACTGTAAGGGATCATGTCTGTAAGTCCATGCTCTCGTAAGTCGAACATCTATAAATTAGGAACCTGTTGTTGTACTTATTACTCGCCAGCCTCTCTCCTGTGCTGGACTCAGAATACTTTCATCACTGTCCATCGAGGTGAATTCTACATTTCTGTGCTGAGTTCTGTTCAACATTCCCTTTGTCTTTGGAAGAGACCTTGCAATAGAAAAATCCAAGATATGCTGTGGATGCTGTGTAACATTTATGCCGCATTATGGGGATATCCTTTTCTGTTTCTCTTAAATGATAACTGAAGTGGATGAAAAAAATTGAACCTAGTGTAGAATGTTGAAACTTAAATGCTTTGCTGATTCCTCTAAGACTACATATATGGACAATTGCTTCTGTACTGTGTCAAGAATTGACACTGTTTTCGTGGAATTTATTTTTTTTTCCACAGTTTTGTCACAGCTAGGTACATCTTTGAATGGAACATGTTTCCCCTTTGACACCCAATCTAATTTGATTATTCCAGATTAGCTACAGTCCAACAGTACCTTGTAAACTTGCTTCTTAGCTTGTCTGCAACCACCATTTCAATTATATCAAAGTTGTTAGTTTGCCTGGGAAAACTCTGAGAAGGCATACTGCTTATATTATTACTGTGAAGACGAGGAGAAAGCATTCAGATGTGAACATTATGTTAGTTCATTGTTCTGTCTATTTAGTCCATGCTTGCTGTTTTAAATAAGTATTTATCTTGCATGCTTAGCATTGCAACTTTAAAAGTTTGTTCCAGTTCTGTACTGAGATGAACTGTTGAATAGTCGCCTCTAATGAATTTAAGTTGGCTTTCATTTGTCTCAAATTAAACTTTTTAAAATCTGAATATGTAACTCCTGGTTCTGGATTGGGAGGATGTTCTGAATTGTTTCTAGTTTGCGTGTAGGTCATTTACACATTAAGCCAAAATAAGCACTGATTCTCACCACTCTTGTTAATGCCAAAGAAAACAGGATAAGAGAGGTTTTTTCCTTTATTCATTCATGGGATGAGAGCGTCACTGACCAGGCAGCATCTGTTGCCCATCCCTAATTGCCCAGAGGGCAGTTAAAAGTCAACCACATTGTTGTGGATCTGGAGTCACATGTAGGCCAGACCAGATACGGGTGGCAGTTTCCTCCTCTAAAGGACATTAGTTAACCAGATGGGTTTTTCTGACAATCAACAATGGATTCACGGTTATCATTAGATTCTTGATTCCAGGTATTTATTGAATTCAAATTCCACCATTTGCCGTAGCGGGATTCGAACCGAGGTCTCCAGGACATTATCTGGGTCTCTGGATTAACAGTCTAGTGATAATGCCACTAGGCCATCACCTCCCCAGTTGAGAAATTGAACAGATACTAGGGAGCTACCATTAGTTTGGAATTGGAATAATTTAATGCCCGTATTCAAATAGGTAAATTGAGCAAATTGGCAACCCTCCTGTTCTCACTTCATTCCCTGTAAAATAATCATATAAGTTAACAGGAGTAAATCTAAACATCTGTACCTGTACAACAGAGTGCAGCTCAACTTTCAAAGACATTGAACAAAATTTCATATTAAACTTTGAAGTCATGAGAATTTAAGAAAAATGTGGAAGTGAGCAAGAAATTGAGACAAGTAAAGAAACAATGTGTACTGGTTATGAAGAATGTCAAACGAAAAATAGCCAGCACATGTACTCTATGTTGTTAAAATATCCTAGGATGAATTTAAACAAAATCTAACAACTAGGTAAACTTCATGCGCAAAATATTTAACTGATGTAGAACAAAAATGAACAAATGTGATACAATCTTGAACAGTATAACCTAAACATGAAAAATATAGGCTAGTGCCAATTATCCACCTAACTTGAATTCTGGCTGCGAGGCTATGAGGAATAACTCAGAAACTTGGATTCTTCAGTTTACAAAGAAGTGATCATTTTCTCCAAATCCTGAAGTGTAGAAATAGCAGTTTGCTTTTAGATATGTAATTTTAAAAAAAAAATCACAATAATATATTTAAACTAGTGAAATACGATTTTAAGACAAATATCTGGAAGGTTCATGCTCTAATAGAGTGGTGGAAGAGGATATTTAAGAGTAATTTAAAAATGAATTTGATAAACTGAATAGACATATTTATTTGTCATTAGTCTGCAGTCTTGAAGTTAACATATTGATAAGGGCTGTAAGTTCGAGATTATCAAATGAAAGTTTACAAAAACATCTTGGAGACTATTGTACTCTGTGTTACCTTAAAGTATACTTTTGTGGCATTGGCTGTCAGTTCAAAATGGATTAGACAAGCATTGAAAGGAAGCGCAGAACTCAGTGTATACTACCAAGAATGACTTGGTAATGCCTGAAGTGTCATATCTACCAGACTGGGTCTGTGGTGAGAGAACCAGTAAGAGTAAAGAACCTACTGGCCCTCACCAACTTAACTGTTCCAAGTGCATCTGCCCATGATAGTATTAATATGAACGAATACCACAGAGTGGAAATGAAGCTTTTTTTTAAATACTGAGCACTTTATCAATGTAGTCTCTTGGTGGCATCATCTTAGGCAGAAAAGGAATGGTGGGGTATCCGTCCCTCTTTTTTTTATTTTTGAAAAACTTCACCTCCCTGGTGACTGCAGTAAGATGTATTTTTTTAAAAGGGTGTGTTTTAAACGTTTTTTAATGTTGTAAATTTACTGATTAGACAAAAAAAGCTTTCTGGTAAGTTTTTAAAGGTAAAGAAAAGATTAATGTTTATTCACACAACACCTGAAATTTAAATGCAATGAAAGCACTCACTCCCACAAACACATTTGTGCATGCACATGTAAGATGTTATCATCAAGCCAGGAGATCAAACCTGGTTCGATGAACAGTGTAGGAGAGTGTACCAGCTGTACCATTAGGTATTTGCAACACAGGCCTGTGTGTGCTGAACAATGTAATCAGGATGCTATAGACAGAACTAAGCAATTCCACACAGATCAGATCAAAACTCTGCAATCCTGCCAAGTTCAGTTGTGAACAGGCAACAGTTAACGTAGCAAGGAGAAGACTCCACAAACATCTATATTCTCAATGATAGGGGGGCTAAATCCATCAGTGCAAATGATGAGGCTGAAGTATTTGCTAATCATCTTCAGCTAGATGTACGCTGGGAATATTTAATTTGCTCTTTCTGAGGTCCCCAGCATCATTGATGCCTGTGTTCGGCTAATTTGATTCACTCCAAGATTTAAAGAAATGGCTGAATGTACAGGTCATGTACTTTGATATCATCAAGTCGTAGCACTGAAGACTTGTGCATCAGAACTAACCACACCCTAAACCAAACTATCACAGTACAGCCACAACACTGGGATTGATCTGACATTGTGGGAGACTTCTATCTATTTTGTCTTCAAAAACAGACCATTACATGTTGGAGCAGAAATATGCCATTTGGTTCACCGAGTCTGCTTTGCCAATTATGGCTGATCTGATAATGCTGAATGTCACTTTTCAGCCTTTTGCCCTAAATTGTTGAATCCCTTATGGATTAAAGGTCTCTCTAACTCAGCCTTGAATATACTGAACAACCCAGATTGACTACTCTCCTTATCTCTGTTTTGAATGGGCAAAAGATGATGCCATCTGGTCCTAGATTCTCCCATAAGGGGAACAACTTCTCCGCATTTACCCTGTCAAGACCCTTCAAAATCTTTTGTTTCAACATTCCATTCTTCTAACCACTGAGTACAAGTCCAACCTCTCCTCATTAGAAAATCCCTCCATTACCATAATCGAACTGGTAAACGAAAGTTAATCTGGTTTATTATCTCAAACATCAGCAAAGTGATGGAAAGTGTTATCAAGCCCCAATTAGTATGAATCTGATGCCCAGTGCATTTCTGTTGCATCAGGACCATCCTGAGACAAGCCTTTGTCTAAGGGTGTGACAAAAACCTGAATTTCAGTCGGGAGGTATGAGTGTATGCCCTTGACATTAAGGCAGCCCTTGAATGCACCCGAGCAAATTTAAATCAGTGGGATTTTGGGGAAAACTGTCCCCACGTGGAGCCAAATATAGTTAGGATTATTGGAGGTCAATTATTTGAGACCAAGGACATTGCTGTTCTTCAGGCTAGATTCCTAGGTCCACCCATCCTCAGCTACTTCATTAATAACCTTCCCTCCATCATAAGGTTGGGTGTTTGTTGATGATTGCAGTGTTCAATCCCATTTGCAGCTGCTCAGTGCCAAAGATCTTCATGCCTAAATGAACAACATTCACATGTGGCAAGTGAAGTATATGCTACCCAACTGCCAGGCAGTGACCATCTCCAAAAGAGAATGAAACCATCTCAGTTGGCATTCAATGGCATTACCATCACCCTACCACCACCATCAAATCCTGATCATTACCATTGACCAGAGACTTCACCAAGCCGGTCTTATAAATACTGTAACTACAAGAGCAGGTCAGGCGCTAGGAATTTCTAGAGAGTAACTCAACTCCTGATTTCCCTAATGATTGACCATTCAAGCTGCAAGTCAGAAGTGCAGTGTAATAGTCTGTACTGGCCTTAATGAGTTAGTTCTAACAACACTTTGCATTCATCATCTGTGGCAAAGCAGCCAGCTTGATTGGCAGTCTATCTATGACTTAAACATTCACCACCTTCATTAACTGCTGACAGTAAAGTGGTATGCACTATCTCTGAGGAGCACTGTTGAACTTGCTAAGTGTCTTTGAATTTCACCTTTCAAACCAGTATGCTGTACCATCACAGACAAGTGTTGTCCAGGTGTTGTAATGCTTCCATATTCAAGTTTCCTTCCAAGTCTCATACCATCCTGACTTGGAATTATATTGCTGTTCTGTCATTGTTAAATCAATATCCTTAAATTCTGTCATAACAGTATTTTGGGTGTACCTTCAGTACTGCTTCTGCAGCAACTTAAGAAACAGTCTCATCTCCAGTTCCTCAAGAGAAATTAGTGATAGGCATTCCATGAACAAATAAGTGGACCTCCTACCTCTTGTGTTGTAATTCCTATGATCTTTTTGAATGTCCCCACATCAATAATCCTTATGGTTTCTCTGATTCTATGATTGCTTGAAAATTTAATCCAAATTCTTAGGGTCAGCTTTCATATTTATTGCCTGGACAGTAATCTGGCTGTTGCAGAATCTGCCCAGTTTCATCCTTTTGATTTTGATTTTGATTTTAATGCATTGAAAATTTAAATAGGTTTCTTCAATAGATGGGTGATGTCCCCTGCAGATTATCCCTCTTTCCCTTGTGCTTGTGTTTGCCCTCTACTTCATTCCATATTTTTTATCTATATATTAGCAGTTTCATTCAGGTCATAGGATGCCTGAGTTTGGGGGAAAAAATGATTGTTGCTTTGATGTAGTACTTTTTAATGATAGGGTTTAAGTACATTATTGGACCACTGTTGAGGATTTTTTTTATTTGCTTCTGACTGGCACTAAACTGTCCAGGGGAAATGCTCAGCACTGACATTAAGGGCAGAAAATAAAAAAGCACCAGAGGACATTGATTTAAAGTGAATGACAAAAGAACCAAAGGTGACGTGATTATAAAACCTTTCTACACAGCATGTAGTTAGGCTGTGGAATGCATTGCTTGAGAGTGTGGTGGAGGGGTTCAGTGATGGCTTTCAAAATGGAATCAGATAACTGTCTGAGTAGAAAAAATTCTGTGGCTGTGGGAATGGGCAGAGGAATGGCACGAGCAGTGTTGCTTTTGTAGAAGGCTGTCAACCATGTGACAGACCAAATGATCTCCTTTTGTACTGTAATATTCTGTGATTTTACACTCTCATTCCTCACCTTTTATGTTCAAAGTAAATCTCGGTTCTCTTCAAATCTCTGCAAATACTTAATTCATCTTTTGCTTTTGTAACACTTTAACCGCCCCCGCCCACGTACATTGTTTTTCATGACTGTGACCTGTTCAAAGTTGACTAAATATGTCATGTAAAGTTACAGTCCCTTGAACTAGTTCCTTTGTCTTTAAAATATTTGACTTTGCTGTATGCTGGACCAGACACTGTTACTTCATTGTATCTTTTGTCAGAAATGCTGGTTAACTTTTTTTTTCCCTTTTGTGAAACAGGAAATCTACATTTTTTAACGTTCTTACAAAAAGTCAGGCAGCTGCAGAAAACTTTCCCTTCTGTACCATTGATCCCAATGAAAGCAGAGTGCCAGTTCCAGATGAGCGATTTGACTTCCTCTGCAAGTACCACAAGCCTGCCAGGTATGTTGATCTACTTTAAAGGTACAGTTTAGATAGAAAGTAGATTTTAGAAAATTAAAGCATTTTTATGATAAATAGTTCTTCAGATGATTAAAATTTTACAAACAACTACCTTGTGGACATCCAGTGGTGAAAACGTTTTAGCTTTTGTTTAACTTTTGAAGTAACCTCAGTAACAGCTGACATATTTTATTTGCTTTAGACACTTTGAGATGCCCTGAACTTAAGAAAGATGCTATAATAAGACAAGCCAAAAATTCGTGTACTGTTTTATGAATTTTTTTTGTTGTTTGAAGCTTACAATTGTATCGATTAGAAATGTGAACCTTTAAATGCTGATTTGTAAATTGATGTCAAGTTTTATCAGTAGCGCTTATTCAGCTTTGGCAACCGTTTGCATGATATGGTTTTAATTTAATGCCTTCATAGCAGTGGCTTATATAAGACTTCACCCATTTAATATCCTCCTTCCCCATATTTCTTCATGAGTGTCCTATACATTTTTCTCCCTGGAGAACAGTAAAATGCCATGTTAATTCTCTAATTTCTTCACTTTATTCAGCAACCTCATAATCATCACTGTCACTACTTTTTTTTTGTCAGATTTATTTACTCTCACTAGGAATTTCATTAACCTACACTAGCTATATTTGCTATATCCACAATAGGAGCACTCTGGATTGTGGGAGCTTTAAAGGATGATTATTGAAGGGTATGCAAAAAGATCACGTCAGTACAGTAGGAATCAGCTTTGTTGAGGTTGGTTGGTTCGCCGAGCTGGTTTGTTGTTCTGCAGACGTTTTGTTACCCTGCTTGGCAACATCCTCAGTGCAGCCTCTGATGAAGCGTCGGTGTGTTTTCCCGCCTGGTTTTTAAACTCTGGGGTCCGTTGCAATGGATTGCCTCACTTCCGGGTTTCCTCCATAGTGGAATGTATATGGGGTCGAGTTCAATGTGTTTATTAATAGCATGCTTCGTGGTGAGCTCGGCGAGCCAACCAACCTCAACACCCACAACCCGAGCTACAGATCTACTCTAAAACCTTAGAATCAGCTTTGAGTTTAGCTAAGTTGGACTTGTCATACTTAGAAATAGTTGTCATGTCTTCATTTCCTAATTTTAGCATTAACAAAAACAGTTTTCCATTTAATATTGGGCTGGAACCTAACAGTGATCTCCATCTGAAAGCACCCCATAGTCAATGAACTACTTACGAAATATACTTCTGAAACAGAACAATAAGAACCAATTTGTTCACAATGAAGTTTCTCAAATGACAGTAGAATAAATGATCAAATAATCTGATTTTGGTAGTTGAAGATGCTCTGAATCTTTTGTAAAGTTCAGTGGTCAATTTTGATTTTTTAGTTAAGTCATAGAATCCCTACAGTGTGGAAACAGGCCCTTTGGCCCAACAAGTCCACACCGACCCTCGGAGCATCCCACCTAATCTATACATCCCGGAACACTAAGGGCAATTTAGCATGGCCAATCCACCTAGCCTGCACATCTTTGGACTGTGGGAGGAAACCAGAGCACCCGGAGGAAACCCACGCAGCCGTGGGGAGAATGTGCAAACTCCACACAGACAATTGCCTGAGGGTGGAATCATACCCGGGCCCCTGGCGCCGTGAGGCAGCAGTGCTAACCACTGAGCCACCGTGCTGCCCCAAAAGTAAGTAATAAGTATTTTGGCCTTTCTGATGTAGTTCATCTGGTTCATTAGTCACTATTCACCATTCACTTGGGATGACTTGGGAATACAATGTGGAAAACTACATTTAAGATAAGTAAAAAATTAGTGGTAAGCACCAGAGTTGTACATGTGATTTCAATATTTGTATACATATGGTATATAAATTTTGTTCTCAGATTTTGGAGTGCTGGTGCTAGGGAATGAAAAGTGACAGTCGATATAGTCTGAGGCAACTGTCTCATGAGACAGAGAGAGAAAAACAATTACTGGTGAGTTTAACCAGAGGGCCACCACCCCTCAGATGAGAGGTGAGATTGAGAAGGGCCTTCATGATAGCCACAGCCAGTTTGGGAATTGAACCCATATTGTTGGTATCACTTTGTATCATAAACCAGCGGTTCAACCAAAAGAGCTAATTGTCTTGTGAGTGCGAGATAACAAAGCGTGGAGCTGGAGGAACACAGCAGGCTAGGCAGCATCAGAGGAACAGAAAAGCTGACGTTTCGGATCGGGACCCTTCTTCAGAAAAAGAGTGCTGTGCCTTGTGTTGACACTGTGCCTCAGGCTTTATTAGAGGTTTGTCCCACTGAGGCAAGGAAGGGTTGGTAAGGTGAAGTAACCTTGGATGACAAGACATGAAGACCATCCAGTCAAGAGGAAGAACGAAGCTTACTTAAGGTTGAGGATGCAAGGATCTGACAGGGCTCCAGAGGGCTACAATGTAGCCAGGAAGGAACTGAAGAATGGACTTAGGGGAATTAGAAGGGGGTATGAAAAAGCCTTGGCGGGTAGGATTAAGGAAAACCCCAAGGCATTCTATACTTATGTGAGGAACAAGAGGATGGTCAGAGTGATGGTAGGGCCAATCAGAGATAGTGGAGGGAACTTGTGCGTGGAGTTGGAGGAGGTAGGGGAGGTCCTTAATGAATACTTTGCTTCAGTATTCACCAGTGAGAGGGATCTTGACGTTTGTGAGGACAGTGTGAAACAGGCTGATGTGCTTGAACAGGTTGATGTTAGGAAGGATGATGTGCTAGAAATTCTGAAAAACATGAGGATAGATAAGTCTCTTGGACCAGCTGGGATATACCCAAGATTACTACGGGAAGCGAGGGAAGTGATTGCTGTGCTTTTGGCGATGATCTTTGCATTCTCACTGCCTATTGGAGTAGTACCAGATGATTGGAGGGTGGCAAATGTCATTCCCTTGTTCAGAAAGGGAATAGTGATAATCTTGAGAATTACAGACCAGTCGGTCGGTCTTCTGTGGTGGGCAAATTATTGGAGAGGATTCTGAGAGATAGTATTTATGATTATTTGGAAAAGCACAGTTTGATTAGAAGTAGTCAGCATGGCTTTGTGAGGGGCAGGTCATGCCTCACAAGCCTTATTGAATTCTTTGAGAATGTTACAAAACAGATTGAAGGCAGAGCAGTGGATGTGGTGTATATGGATTTTAGCATGGCATTTGATAAGGTTCCCCATGGTAGGCTCATTCAGAAAGTAAGGAGGCATGGGATTCAGGGAAATTTGGCTGTCTGGATGCAAAACTAGCTGTCCAATAGAAGACAGAGTAGTAGATGGTGGGTGGTAGTAGATGGAAAGTATTCAGCCTGGAGCTCGGTGACCAGTGGTGTTCCACAGGGATCTGTTCTGGGACCTCTGCTCTTTGTGATCTTTATAAATGACTTGGATGAGAAAGTGGAAGGGTGGGTTAATAAATTTGCCGATGACACGAAGGTTGGTGGAGTTGTGGATAGTGTGGAGGGTTGTTGTAGATTGAAACGGGACATTGACAGGATGCAGAGCTGGGCAAAGAAGTGGCAGACGGAATTCAACCCGGAAAAGTGTGAAGTGATTCATTTTGGAAGGTTGAATTTGAATGCAAAAGGGTTAATGGCAGATTTTTGGCAGTGTGGAGGAACAGAGGGATCTTGGTGTCCTCGTCCATAGATCCCTCAAAGTTGCTACCCAAGTTGATTGGGTTGTAAAGAAGGCATATGGAGTGTTGGCTTTCATTGGCAGGGGAATTGAGTTTAAGAGTTGCGAGGTTATACTGCAGCTGTATAAAACCCTGGTTAGTCCCACATGAAATATTGTGTTCAGTTCTGGTCGCCTCATTATTGGAAGGATGTGGAAGCTTTAGAGAGAGTGCAGAGGAGATTTACCAGGATGCTGCCTGGACTGGAGGGCAGGCCTTATGAGGAAAGGTTGAGGGAGCTAGGGCTTTTCTCATTGGACCAAAGAAGGACGAGAGGTGACTTGATAGAGATGTACAAGATAATGAGAGGCATAGATAGATTTGATAGCCAGAGACTTTTTCCGAGGGTGGAAATGACTGTTACGAGGGGGCATAATTTTAAGGTGATTGTAGGAAGGTATAGGGGAGATGTCAGAGTTAGGTTCTTTGCACAGAGAGTGGTGGGTATGTGGAATGCGCTGCTGACGGCGGTAGTGGAATCAGCTACATTAGGGACATTTAAGCAACTCTTGGATAGGCACATGGATGATTGTAAAATGTAGGACATGCAGGGTAGCTTGATCTTAGGTCGGCACAACATTGTGGGCCGAAGGTCCTGTACTGTGCTGTATTGTTCTATGATCTATGTCCTGCAGTACCAATATGACTTCTTCCCTTTTCTACCTGTTGGTGCCCATCTCTCATCCCTCAGAATTTGGAGATTAGTGTCACATTAGGCTGGTATTGTGTTTCATTTGTATAAATACGTTGGCAGTTTCTTTTCGGTACTACTTTCCTTTGGAACTTGCTTTGTGATCAGCCTCGGTTCAACACTTTCCTCCCTGCTGGGCCAAAACTTCTCTCTTTCACTACTAAAGATCCCCTGGCTCAACTAGTTGGTCATTTGAGTCCAGATTACAAGTTCAGTTTTACCTATGTGTAGTATATTTTCCAACTCCTTACTTACCGTATTCATTCTTTTCATTGCTTGCTAACATTTGACTTCTTCAATCCTGGACTCCTTTGCTGTCAGGACTAGGCTTTTGTATAAGACTTGGTCGCTGCAAATGCTCTGTTACTTGTAATTTCAAGTTTTAATAAACCTAAATGAGCTGACACCCAATCCCCCACCACCTGCTGTTTCTCCAATTTATTTTGATGCTGTGAGTAATAGTTTACCTTTTACTGAATCAAAGTATGTTTTTCACTGAGTTCTGGACTTTTCTAGTGACCTTCAACATCATCAGCAAATTCTACAGTTCTCTGATGTATTGCCTCTGTTCTGGTATTTGTCTTCAATTTTCTACTCCTCTGCAGAGAGGTTTTCACTCTCTTCTGAGCTAGCTGATCTGTTTTTATTGATTCCACTGCTGCTGCATTGTTGCCAGTTGACCCTTGCTGCCTTCCCAAGTGCCACTGTTAGCTCAGAAGTAGCTATCTTGTCTTTGAGTCTGAAAAGTTTGCAGGCTTAAGTTCCTTTTCAGAAACATTCAGTTAAAAATTTTAATTAAGGCTTGAGCTGTCTCTTGTGAGGTTGCAGACATTTCATAAGTACTGTTTTGAAGATCATTGAAATTGTTCCTAATATCTTTCCTAATTTTGATCTCATTTAATATCACTAAAATGTCATCTGGTTGTTGTTTAATTTCTGATTCAGTATAGATTGTGCCAAATGTGTCTTTGGAACTTTTTCCTTCAAATACTTTGCCTTATTTCACTCCTGTTCTGTCTTTTTTCGAATGTTCATCCTCTACCTTCACTCAAAATCATTCCAAGTTTCTTGGGTATATCTTCACTGTTTTCCTTTCTCCCCTTTGCAATGACTGACTTCAACTCTCTAATTTAAAACCCATCTCAAAGTATCTTGCTGTTTGTACTTTGAATTCACTTCTCTCCTTCTGTATAAACTGTACTACCCATTTAACAGCCATCACCTTGACCATCTCCTCTCATGGACTCAGTGGTGTGAGCCACAGATTCATCTCTGCTCACTTACATCTACTCAGTATCCAGTTCCCTTCACTGTTAGACTCTGGCTTTTGCTCAATTCACTCAGAACAGATATTTTAAGGCATTCAACTGTTTAGCTGTGATCTCCATTAAATATACATGAATATAGGAAATGATAAACAGACTGTGTCAGAAGGGAGAGAGAGTACAAATCTAAGAGTCTACTGACGAATAAGATTACAATTTGCAAAAAAGTGTATAAGCATAAAACTAAAGACTATGTATCTGAATTCATGTCACATTCAAAACAAAACACATGAACTGCAAGTACAAATAGTAAAGTATGATTTGGTAGCCATTACAGAGACATGACTGCAGAATGTCATGGAGTGGGCTCTGAATCCTGAAGGGTACAGGATGTTTAATTGGGAGAAGGTGGAGGGGTGTGTCTGTACTTAATGAAGGTATTAGCAAAAGAGAGAGGGATGGTCTAAATTTACAAAACATAATTGTGGAAACTGGGTGGACGTGAGAAATGATGAAGGCAAGAAGGCACTCGTGAGAATGGTGTACAGGCTCCCTAACAGTGATCATATGGTTGCGCGGGGTGATAATCATGGAAAATTTTAATCTGCATGTAGTCTGGAAATGTCAGACGTAGCCTAGATAAGTACACAGTGTTTTGCACAGCATGTTCTGCATCTAGCTAGAGAGTAGGCTGTGAGATTGGGTGTTATGCAATGAGGTAAGATTAATTAATGATCTCAAAGAAGCAACCATAATTTAATTAAATTTTACTTCATTTGAAGAGTGAGAGGAATTTGCCCGAGATTGTATTTAAAAAAAAAAAAAAAAAAGGCCCTTTATGAGGGCATGAAAGTAGAGCTGACTAAAGTAAATTTGCAATTAGGTTAGGTCAATGGAGATGCAGTGGCAGATATTTTAAGGGAAATTTCAGAATACATGATGGATGCATATAAGTGGATAATAAAAGTTCCATGGTTAACTAGAAATGTTAAAAGATATAATAAAGTAAAATAAAATCTTGTGCAAAGACAAGAGGCGTGTCAGAAGATCATACAGAATGTAAAAAAAAAATTAATAGGGCTGAAAATATTGGGGAGAAAGCTAGCCATAAGTATAAAAATTTAATAAGAGTTTCTAAGATGGTTGTATAGAAAGTATGTCTGAGAAATTAATAGAAAATAAGGAGACAGTAGATGCACTGAATAAGCATTTTGTATTGCTCTTCAGTAAAAAGGTTACAAGCAACATTTCAGAAGCAGATAAATCAAGAGATGTGAGGGAAGGATGAACTCAGGAAAATCCCAGTCATTGAAGTGGTACACAGTAAATTGTTGGAACTGTGGGCCGTTAAGCGCCCTGGTCCTGATGGGCTTCACCGTAGTGTCTTAAAAGAAATGGCTAGTGAGGTTATTGATGCATGGTTTTAATTTTAAAAAACTCCCTTGATTTGGGGTTGGTCCCATTAGATTGAAAGATAGCAAATATATCTCCTTTTTCAAAAGGGTTGGGAGGAAGGTAGAAAGCAGGAAACTACAGCCCAGTTAGTTTAACAGTTAACACAGAGAAAGTTAGAAGCCATTATTAAAGAAGTTATAACTTACTTGCGTGCGTTCAAGGTATGGGCAGAGTCAACATGATTTTCTCAAAGGGAAATCACATTTGACCGATCTGTTGGAGTTTTTTGAGGTGATAACGTGCTGTGAATAAAGGGGAACTGGTAGATGTACCGTACTTAGATTTCAAGATGGCATTTGATAAAGTACCACATCAAAGGTTGTCTGCAGAAAATAAAAGTACATTGGCATGGATATAAGATTGACTGGCTCACAGGAAGACATAATTGGGGTTTTTCAGGTTAATGACGTGATGAGTGGTGTCCAGGGAACTCCATATGAATGACTTAGCTGAAAGGACAGAAGGTATGGTTGCCAAATGTGTTGATGACATGAAGATAAATAGGAAAGAAAGTTGAGAGGAGACATAAAGATGCTACACAAAGATATTGATAGGTTGAATGGACAAAGATGTGGCAAATGGAGTATAATGTGGGAAAATGTGAAATTGTCTGTTTTGACACACAGAATAAAACTTTTGTTTTAAATTTCCTTGTGGGATGTGGGTGTTGTTGTCAATGCCAACTATTATTACCCACTCTGACTTGCCTTTGGATACAACTGAACAGCTTGTTAGATCATTTCAGAGGGCAGTTAAGAGTCAACCACCATTGGGCTGGAGTCATATGTGAGCCAACCAAGTAAGGCTGGCAATTTCCTTCCCTAAAGGACATTAGTGAATCACATAGGTATTTATAAAAATTGACAATGGATTCATGATTGTCATTAGACTTGTAATTTCAGATTTTTATTGAATTCTATTTCTACCATCTGCTGAGTGGGGTTCAAGCTCTGGTTTCCAGAACATTACAGGTCCCTACACTACTAGTCTAATGGCAATGTCATTAAGCCATTATCTCCACGATGATTAGCTAACTACTGAGAGCTATCTAAATGGTAAGAGATGTAGAGCTCTAAGATATAGAAGGATCTGTGTGCTGCACTGACATACTAACCTTTTGATGATTCAAGTAATTAGGAAAGCTAACAGAATATTATCATTTATCATGAGTGGAATTGAATGCAAGAGTTTGGACCTCATACTTCAGTTATAGAGGGCACTAGTGAGATAGCAGCTGGAGCACTGTGCACAGTATCAGTCATCTTATTTAAGAAAGGATGTAAATGCATTGGAAGCAGTTCATTCCAAGAAGGACTAATGCCTGGAATGAGAAGTTTTGAGGTATGGTTGGACCGGCTAGTTTTGAACGTAATGGAATTTAGGTGACCAGAGGTGACCTGGTTGAAACCTATATGACCCTGAGGGCTTTTGATAGGGTAGATGTGGTGATGATGTTTCCCATTATGCGCAAATCTGGAATTGGGGGTCAGTGTTTATAAATCAGGGTTGCTCATTTAAAACAAATTAGGCAAATTTTTTAATCAAAAGTTCGAGTTTTTGGAACTGTCATTTTCTGAGTAGATGTTGGATGCAGTGTCCTTGAATATTTTAAAGGCAGAAGTAGATAGATTCTGGTTAAGCAAGAGGATGAATGGTTATCAGAGGTAGGTTCATCAGAATGTGGATTTGAGGTCACAGCTGAATCAGACATGATCTTACTAAATGGCCTACTCCTGCTCCTAATTTGTATGTTTGTATCTCTGCAGTTGTCGATCTGCTTAATCGCTCCTTTTTCTCCGTTTTGGACTCCCTTGTTCCTTTGTATCTTTTTCCTCTTTCACATCATGTACACTAGTGTGAGTAGCTTGTGTACTTGCTGTCACAAAGCTAGCTCACATTGTTAATGGTTTAATCTCCATTGGTACTGTAATCTTCCAATTCAAAACTGCCATGTTCAATCTCACCTGAAAAACCACATAATGATTGCTCTGCCCTTATCAATGACCCACTTTTAACCTCTGTCTCTCCTTAAATTTCTCAGTGTTTTTGCCTTCCAAGTCCATGCCAGTTTTCATTTTATCTTCTCAACCAAGTTTTTATTTTTGTCACAATATTGAAACAGCCTAAATCAAAGCCATGTTAAATCTTGTATGACTGCTACCATGATGGATTGTTCCCTCCCCTCAACCTGTCTGCAGAATTTTTCATGGTGATTGAGTTATCCTTTTACAATGCCTTTCCTCGGTGTCCAGCTGAGAGAGACTACCCTAACTCAATTCCACTCTTGCGTATTGAATTGTCGTCAGAGAGTCTCCATCAATGTCTTCCTACTCTGTAGTATCCCATGATTAAATTTTGGCCTTTTCCTATTATTATTGTTCCAAGCAACATTATCCAAAGACAGCTATTAGGTTCCACATTTTCAGTGATGAACCCAGCTCTACCTATTCATCACCCCTCTCAACCTCTTCAGTGCCTCTTAAGCAAGCTTTCTGAATTTTGGCAGCTAATGATAGATATGATGCAGTCTGTCTTCAGTTGAACGTAGGAAGGACTGGTAACATTCTCATTCGGCTCTGCCTTAAGCTCTGTTCCCTTGCCATTGATTCCTATTTGATGCTGAACTGAGTATCCAAACTCATACCCTGTCTCCTACTAAGACTGCCTACTTTCATCTCCCAAACATTGCTCATTTCATTGGCTGCCTCAGCTCATCTGCTGTTGAAACTCCAAACATGTTTTTCTTTTCACCTCCTGATCTATGATACTATTCTAGTCAGATTCATTTCCTCAATCTTGTGAAAAAAAGCTAATCTGAAGATTTGCTGTCTGTATCCTAGCTTGCAGCAAGTACTACTGACCCATCACACCTGTTCTTGCTGATCTACATTGACATCTGATTAACCAAAACTTTGATTTAAAGAGCAAGGCCTTGAAGTTGTCGGTCTCCTAGATTATCCCAGAGCCATGTGCCAGTTGTTAAAGAAATAAGATAGTGGGGATGAATGCTTGGTCAAAGTGTGGTACTGAAGGGAGAACCCCACATTTCTGGGATAGTGAAACTGATTCTGGAGTAGGTGAGACCTTTGCAAGTCAGATAGGTTGCGCTTGAACCGGGCTAGATCAGTGTCCACATAGAGATGATACTAAATGCTTTGGGGTGGAATTTAAGCTAATTCAACAGGTGGAGGGGAATCATGACATAAGTGCAGAGCAGAGGGACAGGGTAAATAAAACATTGAGAGGCAAGCATCAAGTGAATAGTGTAGTGTAGAAACACCGGGAATTTGATAGAACGAACAGAATTGGTTAGTATAGCATTGGTGTTAAATTTCAGAAATTGTAAAGATAATATAGCAGTAATAGGAAATTTTAATTGGCCTAATACAGACTAGGAGATTGTAATGGATTGGGCAAGGAGGGAGAATAATTTCTAACGTGCAGAGGAGAATATTATTAATCAGTATTTACTTGCCCAAATTTGCAGTGCTGGATTCAGTCCTAAGGAATGAAGTAATGCAAGTGTTTCAGTGGGAGAACATCTGGGTAATCTTGAGCATAATAAACCATAATGAGTATTTACTGTCAGCAAATGTAATGAGTTTGATTTTTACGTGCTAGATATTTTCCTGAAACCATGGTGTTCCATGTGACCATCAGTCATAGAGTCATTATAGCACAGGAGGAGGCCTTCTTGAGTTTTGGTTTGAAACTGAGACTATTACAAGATCAATGATGGTCTCTGTACTTTATGGCCGTTTCAATGAAGCACTGTTGTCATTATGTTCTGGGTTCTGATCACGATTGAAACCAACATATTTGCATCCTATTAATGTGCATCCCAGCCATGGTGCAATCATTACCGTATTGATTTGATTAATCAGTTAATTATTTGGTTTTCCTCTTGAATCCATTTTATAATGCTCCTGGCCAGCTGAGGAAGGGCTGGTTTGCTTGGGTCAAAGAATTCTGCAATCTCATCAAGTGTAAGCCACTGATAGAAATATATTTATATAGATTGTGATGAGAATATGCAATTTATTCCATCCAGTCATTGTCATAAATAGTATTGATGGATTTAAGAGAGAGCCAGATGAGGGAGAAGGTAACAGAAGGCTTTTTTCCTTCTTTATCCTGATGTGCATGTCTCTGCCACAGTAAGTATTTGTTGCCAATCCCTAATTTCCCTTCAGTTGAGTGACTTGCTTGGTCATTTTAGAGGGCAGTTAGGAGTCAAGTACATTGCTGTTCTCTTCCCTAAAGGACATTACCGAGGATGGATTTTGACAACAATTGACAGTTGACCACCATTATTAAGAGTAGATCTATATTGTAGGTTATAGATTGTGTGTTACTGATTTGATTTGCATTGTTAGTATCTATTAGGTTCTGGTAATGGTTGTTCAATATCCAGTAGTTGAAGGTAATAAGATAAACGGATTCTGGGTGTTGATTAATTATATTTGGATGAGTTGACATTGTGTGCTGATGGACATTGTGGGGAATGAGGTACTTAATTTAAATATTAATGGGCAAATAGTGTTCCCTAATTTTCAGAGTTGCAGTGCCCTCCACTCCTGCAAAATGGGCTGTGTTACTTTTGATTGTTAGTTTACGTTTTTGCAAATCAGTACTTGGATGTGTCGACACTTAGAGATGGGGTAGGTGGTTACAGGCAAGATGGAGAACCTCCTTGTGAGTCTCCTTCTCGAACTAGACAAAGAGGCTATTAATATTTGCAGGAAGTAGGCCATGGAGGTGGTTGTATTTCCTGACTGCCTAGCCCTAAAATGTGGTTACTTTCATGCCTGAGTGCCCATGGTAAAGGGAATATGTGGTTTCCGCTGGTGTACTTGAAGCTTTTCATGGCTAATTGGGGCTTGGGTGCATTATTTCCCCCCATAAATGATGCTTCAATTATAATTCCCTAATAAGTTACAATGGCCTCAGTAAGCTGTTTTATTCTTAGTTGATTTGTTTAAATTTGATTTTGGTTTTGTTAAAGGATACTTACATGTGTAGATGTGTAAGAGGCAATCAACACTAGTGTGGAACTGTTTAAAGTGCATAAGTAAACTCTGGCAATTAATATTCCGGTTTTGCTGTATTCTTCACAAATAGGCTTGGAGGTCCTCTAATAGGCATCATTCAAATATTCGTTGGTCATCTGGCTCTGATAAGTGCATCCTATATTTGAGAGTAGCAAAAGTGAAGGTAGCAGATACTCTGATCACAATCTTTCAATCCTTTAGATATGGGTATGGTGCCAGAAGAATGTAAAACTGTAAACGTTACACGTTTTCTCAAAAAGGGGAATGATGAATTTTTGGTAGGCAGTCATGGAGAAACTGACACTGACAGTTGATGAGGACAAAGTTAATTCTGACTTTGAGAAACAAGAGTAAAGTGGCAAGCAGCCAGTGGTTTCAGAGCTATCCAACTAGAATTTCCTCCCATATTCACCATTACTCCCTTAGAGGAGTGGGAACCTGTGACCCCTAAAGTCATCTCTATAGTTCCCATGGGCTACCTTTACCCACAGCTTGGTAACTCCTAATTTAAATCATTTCTAGTGTTCAGTATATAAAATCTATAATTTTCTGCCAATCATGATGTTCGTTGTAGTTGGGATTTTAGCTCTAAGCTTCTACTTCTATGGTAAAGAAGTAGTAAATAATCACAATAGATAACATTATTTCTTGTTTATTAGAGTAACCTAAATCAATTCTCGATACATAATTGTGAAAAAAATAACTGATTCTCATTTTTGATGAGTTACACCCCAGCATTCTGAAGGAGATAGCTGAAGAGATTATAGAGACATGGGAAGAGATTGTAGAGACATGACTAACTTTCAGGAATCACTGGAGTCAGAGAAGGTCCCAGAGAATTGAAAAATGGCTAATTATACCAGTAGTAGGGAAGATTCTACAATCTGTTATAAAGGATGGGATAAATAGACAGCTGATTGATAATGATTTGATTGGGTACAGTCAGCATGGATTTGTGAATGGGAAATTATGTTTGATGAACTTGGAGTTTTTTGAATATGTTACAAACAAAATTGGTTAAAGGAAAGCCAGTAGACATGGTACAGTTAGATTTTAAAAGGCTTTTGATAAATCTCCTGGACACTGGTTAGAAAAATTAAAGCATGCAGGATGAGAGGCAATATACTGGCATGAATTAATGATCTACTAAGAAACAGAAAAAAGAATATAGGAATAAATAGGTCATTCTCAAATTGGCAGGCTGAGACTTATGGGGTGCTGCAAGGATCAGCACGTGGGGCTTCAGCTTGTTGCAATATATATTGATGATTTGGAATTGGGGATCAATATTTTTAAATATGCGAATGATACAAAGCAAAGCTGGAAGATGATGTTGATTTTGACTGACTTACTGAATGGGCTAGAACATGCCAATTGGAATATTAAATGGAAAAAAAAAAAGGTTATCCACTTTAGTAGGAGGAACATATGTATAGAGTATTTCTTAAATGATCAGAGTTTGGAAAGTGTAGATGTGCAAGGGGACCTAGGTGCCCTTGTCAATAAGTCACTGTAGGCAGGCATCCAGGAGCAGCAAACTATTAGG
>NC_063338.1:43786677-44084774 GCF_021869965.1 Rhincodon typus
CTTGAAGAATCCTCCTAATCTTTGCACTTTATTTTAATTAATTCTTCTTACACACCAGTATTGTTCTTATACTTAACAAGTTACCTGTAAGAAAAAGGGAGGAAGAGAAAATATGAGAGACCTAAACAAACTAAAGACCTTACTTTTACTTTAGAAATACTTGGCAATCAGCTGCTTTCCCTGCACTTGTGTTACATTGTGGTTCATGATGTTACTTTGCAGCTGTTCTCTCCACAGGTAGGCCTCTCAATACAGACATTTTATCTTCTGCCACTCACTTCTTGCTCTATTCCCAGTTCTCTTCATCCCCATCTTTTAACCTTTCCTGCTCCCTCTCATTCCGGAGACTTCCTGCAGTAAACCTTACTGAAAGCATCTTTTTCCCCCATGACCCAAATTCCCAGATATACTCTCAGCCTCTGTCTCACTCAGACATGTCATTTTACACTCAAAGCCTACAGGCCAGCATTGGAGATTAATTCTCTTGTTTGTTGTAATATTTAATCTGGACTGATCCTGATGCCATTATCTGAAAGACATCTGTGAACATAGTTATTTTTGAATGCCTTTATTTTTGTATGATACACTAACAATTTGTTCTGTCGTTGAAGTAATAACAATATTTTTGGAATTTAGTGTAGAGAATGCAATAAAATATAGAGACCAGTTCACGTACACCTACACAAATATCTAGCAACAGAAGATTATTTGCTCGCTTTCAACCAAACTTCTATCTTGACATCTCCAGCAACTTCATCGTTTAAATGGCAGTTTTGTTCCGTGAAAAAGATTCTAAGTTCTTTTCTTTGAAAAATTCAGAGATGAAAAATAATTGTGATTTCATTCTTCTTGTGCACTTTAACATGACATCACAACTCCCTTAATAGAATATTTTATTGTACTTTTCAAGTGGCAACATTCTTTGATCTTTTCAAACAACAGTGGGGGTATCAATTAACCTCATGTTACAAATACGGTTATTTTATCCTAATATCAGGACTGTCTCTTATCTTCTGTTACATCAGCTCCATGCATAAAATGAACCTGTTGAGATTTGGTCGATAATACTGTTAGGAATGCAGCCATTGTGCATCAAGTCTGTAGAAATCAATTGATTGCTGAATAAGTAAATTAATTGTTGTGCTTTCAGCTTCAAAAATTGAGTCTTCTCCCTCAAAAGAACATAGACCAGGCAATTTTTTTTTTAAATGTCAGCATCTCTCAAAAAAAAACAGGAAATAAAATCACTTGGTTAATATGCAGAATGCTGTGCCAAATTTCAATTACCTGTAGTTTCTTATGTACTACTAAACTCTTCATATGCAGCTTAAGTTGCTATTAATATTGTAAAGTTTTGTATTTGACTTTTTTTGATGCTGAAACCATGCATAGGTGCATCAGATAATAACCGCAAAGGAAATATCTTTGTGCAGTGTGAAATGAGTTCCTGCTGAATGTCTTAATGCATCTTATTGTGAATCTTCTACAAATAAAATTGCATGTATGAGTTCATGATGTGAAGTGGCAGTAGAAAGTCAAAGGCACTGTGGGAAGCTTTTTATCTTCCCAGCAGTCAGATTTCTGGGAACATCAGTGCAGCCACCGTAGTTACCTGTAGATTACTTGTATATTCCTCCTTCCGAGTCCTGCAATCTAAGTCACGATGAAGCATCATTAGGGGGCTGAGAAGAGAATAGGAAGGATTGGACAATTTGGTCAGGAAAGCTACATGTTGTGAACTCCCAACACATCATTTCAAACTGTATGAATACATTCTTATACAGTAACAATTACCCATTGAAGAGTATATTCATAGAATATAATCATGGAAGAATGTAATTGAAAAAGCTACAGTTCTACATATTTGGTACATAGAAAAATAGCCTTTTCTTATTATTTGACAATGTAAGTTATAAGTAAACTGAGCAATTTTTTTTTTACTCTTTTTCTCTCTCATGGAGGATGTAATGAAACCTCATATAATTTAAATGATCTGTTCACACTCACAGGTCAAAATATGCCAAAATCGACAGAAATTACCAGTGTAATTGCAACTAGGTGACAATAAAGCTACCTCCCTAGGGAACCTTGACAGACTGTTGACAATTGTGCAGTTGATCTTGGTTAGCTGTACTGTTGAAAGTAGTTTGTCCCAATATGGTGTTATGGGTTGGTCTGACCCAACAATGGAGAATTGCAGTAAATTTCATGTTGTTTTAAATATTTTTAAAAATACCCAGAATTTGGCATTGATTGAATTTTCAAACAAAGTTATAAAACTAAAATTATTGTAGTTCTAATACAATGTGTATACTTTAATATACATGAGGACACCTAGACACCTGTGGTAGTTCTTGCTGTTTGTTTTTGTATCTTGTCAATTTATTTCCATAATTGATCTTCTCCCCTTTTTTTGGCCTTTTGGTCATCCGCTGGTCGTTCCTCAAAAAGAAATGACAATCTTCTGGCCCATCACTAGTTTTTGTCACTTGTTATCCATTAGATTTTGATTAGATACCCTTCTTGACCACTGTTATTAGCTACAGGTTGTTCATTCTTCTTGACGGGTTCTTTTTGACCATAATAAATTATTGCTGATTGTTATGAAATAGCTGCTTAAATAGCTGCCACTACCCATCTACTGACCCTACATTAAGTTTACTTCTCAGTCTGTTTTAAACATTCTTTCTTCATACTTCTGTAATTGCCCGCTTTCTTTAAGTTGAGGACTTTGGCTTACAATTCAAGTTGCTTTCCCTCAACTTTTCAAATTTCACCGTGTGGTCATTGCCAGCCCTAAGAGGATCCTAAACTACAAGATCTCTTATTAATCCTACCTCATTACACATGACCAGATCTAAAATAGCCTGTGCCCAGACAGTTTGTATAACATCATACTTTAAGAAACAATCCCTGATGCGCTGTATAAATTTGTCATCTTTGTTAACTTTGCCCGTCGGATTTGCCCAGTCAATATGCAGGTTAAAATCACTATTGGCCTTTGTGGTGCCCTCGTTGCGTGTCTTCCTGGTTTTTAGTTTGTTCTACAGTGGATTAACTGTTGAATTTGATGGTGTTAATACTACTATTACTGTTCAAATATCTGATATATGTATTAAAATATTTGATGTAATTAGTTAGTCGATATGATTGATTGTTGGACTTATCTAAATGTAAAAGGAGATTATTCTTTTCTTTTCTTCTGCATGAATGTAACCAAGCATGTCCTCATTTGTTATCTCACAATCAAATTTCATAAGAATTTCCAGATTAAAAAGATTGAATTTTTGAAATGTTTAATGTCAGATTTTTCATGTTAACCAGAAGTAATTCAATGGCTAGGCTGTTTAAAGTGGAGATTATCCAGAATGTTTAACACTTGCCACTAATTCTGAAAAATATGCACAGGACTACAAAACTTGAACATGGAAAATCAAGGGGTTTTTTTTGGTTCTTCTCTGTAAGCATTGCTGTGAGTGACAGCTTAATATGTTCCACATGAAATATTTATTCCTATTTCACAGTCAGACTGTCTTGGAGGCTGAAGGTGTACCAAAAATGTCGTTTAAGATGAAAGCAAAAGCAAGGTGATCAAGGACACATGTAACTTGAACCAAGGATGTCCTCTTGCAGCATTCTTTTTCATTGATCAAAATATAGAAACTTCATTGACACTAGTAACTGTTCTGACAAAACAGTATGAGCTCAGAAAGGTGAAAGTAACCATTTTGTTTGTGTTTTCTGTTGTGCATTTAGTTGCCAGCTTCCTTTCTACTCATATTCATGATCCACTTTTCTATTGTATAAAGGTGAAAAAACATCTATTTATTTTAATATCAAAATAATCTAATTAAAGAAGCAGGAAAATGAATTAAATTAAAGATGTCCAATTACTGGAAATAAATCCTGGTACAGGGTGGAAAATAAAGAGGGACAGTTTATGTAAAATAAATCATTGAATGTCGCATATTTAATTAGTAAATAATAGTAAGGTTGTTGACTTGCTCGCCGAGCTGGCTTGTTTTCGTTCAGATGTTTCGTCACCATGCTAGGTGACATCAGTGAGGCCTCCAATGAAGCAATGTTGTTGTACTTTGCTTGGAATTTATACTGTTTGGTCCTTTATGATGAGTAGTGTTATTTCCGGTTTTGATCTGTATGTGTTTGTATATGGGATCCAATTCTATATGTTTGTTGACTGCATTATGGGTCTGTCTGATGTAATGTTTGTGGCAGTCGTTGCATGTTTAGTAGGCATCTGCGTGGATATCCGTTCATAGCGAAGATTCTGTATAGGTGCTCTTCCTCTTTCCTGCATAGTTCTGGAGTATTGCAGTGTGTTGTGGCCCGTTCAAATAGTGTCCTAATGCAGCTTTGTTTGTGGACGTTGGGGTGGTTGCTGTGGAAGTTGAGGATTTGATCAGTGTGGGTTGCTTTTCTGTGTACTGAGGTTTGGAACTCCCTGTTGGTCATATGCTCAGCTCTAACGTCCAGAAACGGAAGTTGATTGTTGTTTTCTTCTTCTCTTGTGAATTTAATCCTTGCGAATACATTGTGGATGAGGTGGTGGGTCTTTTCTAATTTGTTGCATTTAATAATGACAAATGTATCATCTGTGTAATGGATTCACAGTTTAGGTTGAATGCAGGGGAGGGTGGTGTGTTCTAGTCTTTGCATGAATGCTTCTGCAATGAGTCCTGGGATGTACTGTTGTACATTGGTGTACTGTTGATCTGTTTGTATACTCAGCCATTTGACAAGGTGTGTGGTGAGGCACAGGCCTAATAGTTTGAGTATGTTGTCACTGCTTCCTCTAGCAATGTGGCCACTGTTTCTTTGGCTAGTGGGATATCGATTGATGTGAATAAAGCTGTGATGTCAAAGGATACCATAAAAATCAGTGACAACGAGATTGTGTTCTTGAGGGTATTGAGGAATTCTTCGGTTGAATGGATGGAATGGGGTGATCCGTCAACTAGGTGTTTCGGTTTCTGTTGTAGATCCTTGACCAGTTTGTGTGAAGGTGTGCCTGGTAGGGAAACAATGGGTCTGAGGGGAATGTCTGGTTTGTGTACTTTAGGAAGTCCATAGAAGCGGGGGATGTTTGTGCCTTTCTGGTTTTATTCTCAGGTAGTCCGCCTTGGTTATTTGTTCTGCAACCTTTAGTCTCTTCAGTGTCTGGGTGATCCTATTACCTAGCTGCAGTGTTGCGTCTATCGCCAGCTGTTGGTAAGTGGTTGTATCTGTGAGCAATGCCTGTGCTTTCTTAACGTAGTCTGGTTTGTTCATGATGACGGTCATGCGCCCTTTGTCTGTTGGTAGGATTATAATGTTCTTGTCTTTCATGAGTTTATCTGGTACTTTTCTCTCTGATGTGTTCAGAGTGTCCCCTTTGTTCCTTTTGTGTAGTGTGGGCATTAAAGTTTGTCAGATGGCTTGTTGTGTTTTGTCCGTGAGTCCGTTATCTTTTAATGTCGTCTCCAGGTCGGCCATGACATCTGTTCTGTTTGCATCTTTGTTGTTATAGTTCAGTCCGTGTAATAGGACAGCTTTCTCAGGTTCTGTGAGTTGTCTGCTGGATTGGTTTCTTATCCATTTGTCCGATTTGTTGTCCTTGTCTTTGTGGTGAATCAGTTTGGTGAGTTTCTCCTGTGGCTTGTGTCTCTTAGTTTTGGTCTTGTATTGATTGATGGTGATGGTGATGGTGATGTCCTCTTCTAGGGTTTTGGTCCACTGCTGGTCTGTAATGTTTAGATACTATGATTTTTGGTGCGAAATTTCCTGTTCGTGGCTGTGCAGTCGGCTATGGGCATCATTAATCATTACCCATAGCATTCTGCGTCCATTCTGTTCAGCTATTTTGTGTACCTCTGGGTTGTTGTGTGGAGGTTTGTACTTCACGCTGTGGTGCAGTACCTGATTCCTGAGGGATTCGTGGAGAAAATGAAGTTGTTCGTGGTAGAGCTCAGTCGATTGGCGAAGGTTTCTCATTGTCAGGCATTTTTAGCGTGTTATGCCCATAGGTGTTTAAAGTTTTAGCAAAGATTTGTAGCTCGGGTTGTGGCTGGCTTGCTTTAGGAAGGAAACAAGCCATCAGAATACACGAACATCAGCTAGCAGCAAAATGGCACAATGAACTTTCCTTAATATCAGTTCACTCAAATAATGAAGGTCATCGGTTTAACTGGGATAAGGTAACCATAGTAGCCCAAGCCAAACATAGACATGCACAGGAATTCCTAGAGGCATGGTTTTCTACCCATAATGCAATCAACAAACCAATATAATTGGACCCATATACAAACCCATACAGATCAAAACCGGAAATGACACTACTCACCATAATGGACCAGACAGTACAAATTCCAAGCAGAGTAGAACAGCACCGCTTCATCGGAGGCCTCGCTGATGATGTCACCCAGCATGGTGCCGAAACGTCTGAATGCGAACAAGTTGGACAGTTGGTTATGGGCTGAGTTTTGGATAGCCCTTATTTATCCTTTGACTTGATGATTAGACTCTCTTAGGGAATAAAAGACATCAGATATAATGGAAAAAACTGAGCATTGTTTTGACATGAGAGTAATGGAAGTTGGATCATGTTGGAGGCTTTGGGTTATATTTCATGGAAATATCCCTGTGGCACTTAACGAAACATGGTGGGTCTTACCCAGGATCAAGCACCCTTAGCATGGTGGTGCTACCCACTGAAACTTGACCATTTGAAGGCTGGCAGATTTTCATTGAGTGGCAGCTGAGGTTGAGTTTTATAGAATGCCCAAGGCTAGGTGAGTACTGGGAGGTTGGCTGTGGAGTGGGCTTTGCAGGGAAGGGTGGTTGGCAGCAAAGGACTGATGTATCTCTGTGAGCCCCTCCTTTTCTGCTGCTGGGTCCCTAGATCAGGAAGAATATCTTTGAATGAGGATCGCTCCACCATCATAACCTCCCAGGAGCTTGCGGATTTGCTTATTTGGCTCTTTGTGGTTTTTCCTCTGCTCTCTACAGGTGGTATATCAGTGGCAGTGAAATGAGGCCCTTAAGTGGGCAGTAATGCCTTCCTGTCATAGACTTAATTGGTATGAAAGAAGGAAGGTGATGGGGACCCTATTGCATACCTCCTCTCTGATGTAATGTCACTACCACCATAAATTTTATTATGGTGAAAAGGATTAAATTCCCCCTCCATCTTACCTATTTGATATAATTGCTAGGTGCTTTCTTTTTGAGCAATAGAAATTTTTTTCTGCAATTGGAATCAGCATCTGTAATAGTAATTTAATGGATATATTATGAAGTAAAATGTTTCTTCTAGAAAATATTTCGATAAAATCCCTTGCCCCACCTCAATTTGCTATCCATTTTCTTGATCTTTCTGCTGTCTGTTGATCAGATGCTGACTATCTTCTGACATCATGTGGAAGTAGCCATTCTTGTTCAACGTAGCCAATGATCACAGGGGCATTACATCCAAAATAGATGGAATATGCTGTCAATTAAAACAAAAGACTTTTTTAATGTTATTGTTTGAAATAGCATTTGAAGGCTCTGTGCAGTTGGAAATAAAATTCCCAATTAGAACTGGAGTGACGGTAATCTGACCGCAGAAAATGAATAAGACTGCCTCTAATCTGTAGTCTAATAAATAAAACCATGGTTTGGAGTGGGGTGTTTGACAGTAGGAACAGCAAAACTGGAAATACATGGGCAGTGGTAGAGACACCCCCAAATGTCTCCAAATTGCCCACGAAAATGCAGTCAAGGGGCTGATCAATTATAAAAAATATTGCACACTTAAATGGAATGGACAGAAGAGGTGACGAGCCATACTCAGGGAGGGAAGCAGTTTGTGATTGAAGGAGCAACAAACCTTTAACAAAGTCAGAGCTGGTGTTGAGGGATTTGGCACAAGAGCCATGAGATCAGGAGCAGCAGAGGCGGTCAACAGCTTGGTGATGGATGGCTGCCAAGAGCCACCTGATTTGATATGTTACCATTTAGAGATGCAGCAGGATATTACTCATAATCTGCCACTACCATGCTGTGATACTTATAATTAGCTCCTGTAATATGGGGGTGGGGGGAGTAGGTCATATGGTAAAGAAATACTTAATGAACTTCAGTTATATCACCTGGTATCTATGCATGTAAACTACAATTCCAAACTTTTGAGCCTGGCTCAAGCTAAGTAATTTGGATGCACTGTAGCATGCTTCCTTCAGTGTGTAATGCTTCAGGAGAACAGAGCTCAGTAAGATGGACACTGCAAACATTATACCATTAGATCACATGCCATAATGCATTGACTACATCAACGTGCTCCTTGAAGGTATAATGCATGTCAGCTGCAGGACATAACACAATGGTGCCATTGATTGGGATGTGGGGTCTTTTATTTGGTTGATCTTTTTCTATATATGGGAGTTCCAACTGCAGGATCCAGGATGGAAGCATTAACCAGCTGAGGGCAGGGATAAGAGAGCAGGCAGTTACAGGGTGCTGTGGGGAGAGAGAAGGAGGCATGCAAATACCTGCAAGAGGGTTGGGGCTGAAACAATGCTGCAAGAGGGTTGGGGGTGGACACGGATTCTGGAAAGGAAGGAGAACAGTGAAACCTGTCAGCACAAATACTGAACAAACTGGGATCCAAGCAAATTTCATATCACTGTGGTAATGAATTCATTGCAAATGAACTTAGAATGGAAGTTTAGAGCTATGAAGGTTCAGGAGCTAATATATTTATAAATAAAAGTAGATCTGACTGTAATGACGCCATCAGTTGTATTTAAATTTGAGATTGAGATCCAGTATGCAGTAAATAAGATTGTAACTGCCTGATTAAAATGTTCCAGTTCTGTGCTTGTGTGACAGAAATGCATTAAGTTGTGACCTCACCAGCCTTCAGAGTGATGTCTTTTTATGTGTAGAAGAATATGGTAGTTATTTTGGAAAAAATATTTGTTAACTAACATACCTTTTATACAGTACCAAGTTAAATATAGCGGTGTCTAGGAATTTAATATTTTCCTTGCGTGTTGTGGTTTCAAGTCTAATGGAGAGTTGAAGATATTGATTCTGCATGTGTTCCAGTGCTGCATATGTGAACACAAATACAGAGTAATATGCATTGTGACACCATCACCTATTGAAAGAATTACTGAGACTGAAAAGGTAGCTCCCAAAAGCCAACATGTAGCCCTCAAGTAAATCTCAAGAGGAGCTCTCGACAAAGAAAAAGTATGTTGAGCCCTAAAGACTAACTGTTCACTGACAGTTCCAGAATATGCTGTTGTAAATTTTACTTTTTGTACACTCTGCTACCTAAGAGAGAACTGCGGTGAAAATCAGAAAAAGCTTTTAAATGTATCAGTGAATAAAAGTAACTTTTGCCTTAGTACAAAATACCAAAACAAGCTTTTGAGCACTGAGTTAATTATATTCAAGAGTTTGCTTATGCAACTACAGCCATTATTTGCAGAGATTTTTTAATGTAAAAAATATTGAGGAATGGTACATTAACGGAATGCATGAGATAACAGAAACATGACTTTGGAAAAGATTAAAAATAATTTTGTCTTTTCCAAATTTGATGGGGCTGTGTTCTCTTTTTCCACTCCATCATCTCTTTCCTACGACAGTGTTGCCTTCCCTTCACCTGGTATGACATCACGGTGGAAAAGAAATATTCTTGGTATTTAGTCTTCAAAATTATTTTTTCAAGAAACAGAATTCTGATTACATCACAGTGTATTTTTATGAGAATGTACTGCATAATTGAAATATTATGAATAACTAAAAATAAGCTTTGCTATATCTTTAAGCAATTTTTCCAAAACCTTATGCTTTTTCTAAAACAAATCAAACTGTACAAAGATGTTATGGCACACCTCTGGAGCAGGTGAGACTTGAACGTGGGCTTTCTGACTCAGAGGTAGGGATGCTACCTCTGCACCACAGAACCCTGATGCTTTTTCTATATTTTCTAATCAACTTGTTCAGAGATATTGCTACACAATGTCAAGCAGACAGGACTTGAATCAAGGCCTCCTAGCTCAGAGGTAAGAATGCTATCAATGCACAAGAGCCCTCTCTTTATACTTTTTAAAAAACCTAATGTAAATAGAAGTAACTGTGGGCCATTTGCCCTTTGAGGCAGTTCTGCGGTTTGATAAGATTATAGTTCATCTCAACCTTATCATTCTACATTGTCGCTATATCTGTTGATTCTCTTATTATCTAAGAAACTATCAGTTTCAGCTTGAACATATTCAACGACAGCTTCACAGTCCTTTGATGCAGAGAATCCCAAAAATTCAATGACTCTTTTATAAAGAAGAAATTTGTCCCAAACCCAGTCCAAAATGGCAGACACCTTGTCTGTGGATTAGTTTTCTCATTTTCGTCTCCTCAGTCAGGAGAAGCGTGCTCCCAGCATCTACCCTCTGGTGCTCTTAAGAATTTTCATGCGTCAATAAGATCTACTCATTCACCTAAACTCTAGTAGATTTAATAATGGCATGAACTTTACTATAAAAGATTGAGGGATAACTATTTCATTGTTTGGTTTGAATGATTTTTAAAACTATCAATGTATACTGCATTCTTTAATAATAAAGCAGCTGTAATGTTTTTACATAATTTTTAACCTAAACTCTCAAGTTTTTCTTTTATCCGCAAAATCTATAATATCTGAAATAACAATTGCATCTGGTGCATTTGATATTTCAAAGAGATAAGGGTGATAAGACCTTCCTTAGTTCTGAAATTACAAGGCTGTTAATCTTCCATATCTGGATATTGTCATGGCAGGAAACTGAACTTACTAGCCAATTGAGCAGGAGTGTTTCAATGTCATTCAATTTATGTATGTTAATAAATTCATTGTAGTATTTAGATTTTCTAACTCGTAATAGTGAGAATTACTGATTATTGGATTAATTCTTCCAGTCATGTTAACATTATACGGACAGGCAGAATCTGAAATTAAGTGAATTAAATATCTTTTTCATGCAAAAACTCAATCTACCAGCAATTTATGCACCTTCAGCATTGTAACAATTGCATGGTGTGTTTGTCACCACCAAAAAGAAATGTTAATTTGCCATATCTAGTCTAATAAAAAAGTTTAACAAAAGCCATAATAAGCTAATTACTGGAATTTGAATTAACAGTAACATTTTGGAGTTCTTTAAAATAAAAACCATTGGTATTTTGCATTGGATTAGTGTGTGCTTCTTTTCTTCTGATGGGGAAATTAATTCTGATGGCAATAAAAACAATAATGATTTATATAATATACTTACCATCAAAGGATGACTGTGCATTTCTTTCATATTTACAATGCTTTAGTTTACCTGAATTAAGAAATTGAAATGCATATAAACAGTGTTGGTCACTACTTGTTTAAGTGTTTTAAACTTATAAATGATTAGCAGAAATAATGATCTCATTTGCCATAATTGCATTAAAATGTGGTTAACATTTAATTTTTGTACTTAATATGCAAACATTTCCACTAGATTTGCAATAGAAGCTATTGAGATGCAATCATTACAAGAATAAAAATTGCAAGCACCATTTATTCAGGAAGAAAAGGACCTGGTACAGATCGCAACTCAGTACTTTTTGAATAATGGGACATCAGGCCTCACTGTGCCATTCACCATTAGTGTCTTTGTCTGAATAATTACTGCAGTCAACTATAAATTTAAACGTTGAGTTATAAGGCCTTGGATGCTGTTGCAAAGTGAGTTATGAGAAATGTTAGATTTCAAAATGTGATGGGAAATTGTCTGTTGAGGATAACGCAGTTGCAAGCACCTTTTGAATAATTTATATGCATGTTAAGAGATCTTTTCCCAATGTACAGTGTAAAGATTAGCCTGCTGACTTCGACTTTTTCATAGTCCAATTTCAGCAAAAACACAAAAAAGCTGTCAAGGGATGACCACAATGCAGGACCATAATCAAGAAGTTCAGATGACATGATGGAAAATGGTACACATGCATCATTTGAATCTACCTGTTGCATTGTGAAGCCCAAGAATACAGAGATTTATGAATGGAATATCCAATATACTGGCTTTACAGTGAATTATGAAGTTAAATTATATTTTATTTGAGTATTATGGAAGATTGGTTAAAGCTGAAGTGAGAAATAAGCAGAAATTGTAAATCAATGGCCTAATACAATTACATGTTAGTTTCACCGTATACTTTAAAGCTTTCATAGGTTTTACCATTTTAAACCACAGAATACAGAACAAGTTGGTGGAAAGTGTGTTCCATGATCAGACAGGTAGGAGGTAGGTTAGAACTGAAAGTTGCATTAGTGAGGGTTTGTGGCTATTTGGAAGGTTGTGCGAGAATTTGAGAATGGCAGCAGTGATACAAATGTGATCGGGTATCAAAATTGGGAGGGTAGTAGGAATGTGAGAGAACTGATGAGGGTTGATCAAGATATTTAATAAGACTTGGGAAAAGTGCCGATATGGTGTTGAAGGACTGGAAAAGGTATATTTGGTAAAGGCGCACAAAAAGTTAGCCTGCAGGTATAGAAAGTAATTATGGAGAGAAATGGCCCTTAGCCTTTATTGCAGGATATTGGAATATAACATTAAGTTATGTTTTGTTGCAACATATGGGATTTTGGTTTCCAAACCTAATGGAGGATATATTTGCCTCGGAGGCAGAACAGTGAAGATTCACAAAATTGGCTCTGGGCATAGCATCCCCACTGTGGAAACAGGCCCTTTGGCCCAACAAGTCCACACAGATCTTCTGAAGACCATCCCAGCCAGACCCATCCCCTAACCCTATCCCTGTATTTCACATAGCTAACACACCTAAACTACACATCCCTGTACACTATGGACAATTTAGCATGGCCAATCCACCTAACTTGCACATCTTTGGACTGTGAGAGGAAACCAGAGCACCTGGCGGAAACCCGTGCAGACACAGGGAGAACATGCGAACTCCACACAGACTGTCACCCGAGGGTGGAATCGAACGCGGGTTCCTGGCACTGTGAGGCAGCAGTGGTACCAACTGAGCCTCTATGCTGCATGAGAGCATTGACCTTTCAGAGGCTATGTTAACGGGGTCTGTTGTTATTTAAAACGGTGATTAGGAAGTAATCTCATTGAAACATACAAAATCGGAAGGGGTTTGTCAGGGCGGGTAAGAGAGGTGGTTTCTCGTGTCTGGGTATTCCAGGATACAATTAGAGCCTCATATTAAGGGTTGATTGCAAATGCCTGGGAAGAGAAATTTCTCTTCTGAGAAGGTTGTGGATGCTCCATTGTCTATATATTTAAAGCTGAGATTGTTGAACTGGGGAGTGATTTGGGGCAGTGGACAGGAAAGTGAAGTTGAGTTGGAATATCCAACATGAGCAATTGAATAGTGGAACAAGTCCAAGAGGCCATATGAGCTAATATGATATCACATGGTCTACTATGATCTGTGACATCCATATCATCTACTGTTGCAGCTGACCTGATGATGTGGAGTACAACCTAAAGTCATAGAATGATTGCAGCATAGAAGGAGGTCATTGTCATATTGAGTCCACAAAGACCCTCCGCAAAGGCAACTCCACTGATCTCCTCCCTGCCCATTCCCCATAATCTTAACACTTTTTTTTTAAACCCAGAGGGGCTTAACCAATTTTTGTTTACAGATGATTTCCTGTTTCTATCTTTTTACAGCATCTTCGGTTCTTTTGGCAGGTACCCTCCCACAAGAGTGAAAGGTAGGACAAACAAATCCAAAGCCCCCTGGATGATGACTGTGATAGAAAAAAAAGGATTAAAAAAAGAAAAAAAAATGCACATGACATATGCTGGGTAGACAGTAAGTTCAGAGAGGATGTGCAAAAAGAAATTAAGTGAAAAGAGACTGAGAAGAGACAGGTAGCTAACATGAAAGGAATGCAGTATTCTTTTATAGGCATATAAACAGTGAAAAGAACGAGGCTGTTTAGGGATTCAAGTAGGGATGTCAGAGGTATTGTGTTTTGGGTAAGACATTTAGACTGGGGCCCCATCTGGCTGTTGTGGTTGATGTAAACAATCCCCTGTATGTGATCAGCTGTAAAGTGCTTTGAGACATCTAGCAGTCTTGAAAAGTGCTCCATAAATGCAAGTATTTTGCTTGGTTTTGTATCGCAATAATGATTCCTGGCATTAAGATTTTTAGCGAAGCATTGCAGTAGACACTTGATGGATAAAACTGGAATTAAAAAGTGTAAAGGAAAGAATATTTGATAGATGACCATATGTCTTGGTAGTTTGCTGAAGACATTAACTTCAGTATTTACGGTAGAGGGGTATGAATTATTCTTGAAGTCAGTTGAAGTGTGCCTGAGAAAATTACAGTTGTATTTCAGTTGAAAAAGCTAAGGCCCAATTACATTAATGTAAACAGCATATTTTACAATAACTCTGAATGGAGGATATAACAATAATAATGTATTTGTAAGAATCTTACTAAAAATATTTTAATTGCTTGAAAATTGCTGTAGGTTAAGAATACTGTGCATTGAACAAATTGCTGTTGTGTTTAGTATAGCATCAAATAAAATCTTACCTCTATTAATACTTACACATTTTGAATGTATATCCAGTACATTACATATCTGGGTGCACCTCCCTTATTACTATTTTGTCAATCTTCAGTTACTAACTATCATCCAAAAGTCTGAGTCATGCAGCACAGACGAGGTTCTTTGGCCCATTGAATCTGTGCCGACCTATCTACACTAATCGCACTTTGCATCACTTTACTCATAGCCTTGAGTGTTATGACAGTTCAAATGCTCATTCACGTACCTTTTTAAAAGGTTGTGTGGTTTCCCACCTCTGTTACCCTCCTAAATAGTACATTCCAGAATCTTACCGTCGTCTGGGTGAAAAGTGTTTTCCTCAGATCTCCTCTAAAGCCACTGCCTTTCACCATAAAATTATGCCTCCTCAATATTGACCCTTCAGCCAACAGTAACAGTAGCTTCCTATCCATCCTTCCACACCCCTCATAACCTTGTCCACCTCAATCAGGTTCCCCCTAGTTTTCTGTACACTAAAGAAAATAATTCAGCCTGTCTTCATGGCTAAAATGTTCTGCCCTAGGCAGCATCCTGTTGAGTCTTCTCTGTACGCTGACCAGTACAATCGCTTCCTTCCTATTCTGCATCTGTTAATCACACTTATTCAGTTTTGTCACTTCTGTAAATCCTGACGTGTGACCAAAATGTTCTTTAGCTTTTGTGTGGCTCCCAACTTGATTTGAACGTGACTCTGGCCAACTGAGCAGTAAACAAAAATGTAACCCACCTATCGTTCTCAGCAATGATCCAAATACCTTTAATAAATGAGTTGTTCTGTTATTTTTCTTTTTAGTTTGTTCCTAGTATTCCATATTGTAGTTCTGCAGCTGATGTTTTAAATCCTCTATAATGTTCTGAGGGCCTTTTCTCCCTTTGCTCTATGTTCTTATGATTTCCTTCCACAATGTGTTATTTTCTTCATTTTCTTGACCATCAATTCTCCATAGTAAATAAAAATTCTAATACCTAACATACAAGCGAGTATAACATAATAAAGGTTAAGATTTAATATTCCACAGTAACATTACAAAATTTATTTAAAATTATCGTTGCAATCATTTTGTTATTTGGAGACCTCAGCCTTCCTTAAAGATATGACCTATGATTTGATATCTTTGTCCGGATTGGGCAATATTCTTACATGAAGATTAATCTGTGATCTGAGCATCTGTTGTATATAGTTTCTCTGGGCGCCCAGTAGCATTTAATTAGCCAAAGCTGTCAAGATATTATTTTCTTCAGTGTCTCACTTTATCTACTTGGATTGTGAATGTTTTCAAACATGATATGGAAATGGAAGTAAATGAATAAATTTTAAAAGTTTTAATTTAGTGAAGTTAATTTTGAGTTTTTATATAAATAAGTAGTGGCTTACTGTATAAAGATATACAAAAAAAAGAAACTAATAGGTCCACTTCAAATATGACAGCACTATTTTCAAAACTGTGGCAGCTTTTATGTATGAATCATAAATATTTTCATAGAAACATAGAAAATAGGAGCAGGAGTAGGCCATTTGGCCCCTTGAGCCTGCTCCGCCATTCATTTTGATAATGGATGGTCATGCAACTCAGTAGCCTATTCCTGCTTTTCCCTCCTGTTCTTTGATCCCTTTAGCCCGAGGTGCTATGTCCAACTCAGTTTTGAAATCATACAATGTTTTAGCCTCGGCTGCTTTCTGTCGTGGCGAATTCTATAGACCCACCACTTGGTGAGGAAATTTCACCTCATCACAATCCTGAATGGCTTGCTGTTTATCCTTAAGACTGTGGTTCCTGGTTCTGGACTTCTCTGCCGTCAGGGATATCCTTTCTGAATAGTCCTGTTAGAATTTTATAGGTTTCTACGAGATTCCTCCCTCATTCTTCTGAACTCCAACGAACATAATCCTTATTGACTCAACCATTTCTCATGCATCGGTCCTGCCATCCCAGGAAGCAGTCTGGTAAACCTTTGCTGCACTGTCTTTATAGAAAGAACATCCATCCTTAGATAAGGAGACCAAAATTGCACACATTGTTCCAGGTGTGGTCTCACAAGGTCTTGTGTAATTGCAGCAAGACATGCCCGCTGCTGTGCTTGAATCCTATTGCTATAAAGGCCAACATACCAATTTGCCTTCTTGACAGTCTACCACACCTGCATGCTTACCTTCAGTGACTGGTGTACGAGGACACCTAGGTCTAATTGTGTATTATCCTCTCTCAATTTATTTGCCCTTCTGCTTTTGCCCACAAAGTGGATAACCTCACATTCATGCACATTGTGCTGCATCTGCCATGCATTTGTCCACTCGCTCAGTGTGTCCAAATTACATTGAAGTATCTCTGTATCTTCCTCAAATTTCACCCTCCCACCCAGTTTTGTGTTATTTATAAATTTGGAGATATTAATGATTTAGATGAGGGAACTAAATTTAATGTGAAAATGTGGGGTCCTAGCTCTGACCCCTGCAGTACCCCACTGGTCTCTGCCTACTATTTGGAAAAAGATCCATTTATTCCCAGTTTATTTCCTATCTGCCAACCAGCTTTCTGTCTGTCTCAAAATACTACCCCAATCCCATGTGCTTTAACTTTATACACTAATCTCTTACTTGTTGATAGCCTTCTGTAAATCCAAATAAGCCACATCAACTCATTCCCCTGCGTCAACTTTACAAGTTACATCCGCAAAATTGCAGTAGATTTGTCAAGCTTGATTTCCCTTCTGTAAAGCCACGTCTGTCTGATTTTCTTACTGTTTTCTAAGTCTCGGTTAGTAAATCGTTTATAATGGACTCTAACATTTTACCCACTACCGACGTCAAGCTCGTCTCTTTGCATCCCTTTTCAAATTGAGTGATTACATTAGCTATCCTTCAGCCTGTAAGAACTGGTCCAGAATCTTGGAAGATGATCACCAATGTATCCACCATTTCCAGGGCCACTTCCTTAAGTATTCTGGGATGCAGATTATCAGGTCCGTTTCAGTAGTCTTTAGTCCCTTCAGTTTCCCCAACATTATTTCTCTATTTGTACTGATAACCATCCTCTCAGTAAACTGTGTTTCCCAATGTTTTTGCTCTGTTATTTGTGAACACAAAACAAAGGTATGTATTTAGTTGGTCAACAGTTTCTTTGTTCCCTATTATAAACTTCCCTGTTCCTGAGTGGAAGGAGTCTACATTTGTCGTCTTCATTTTCCCCTTTATGTCTATATAGAAGGTTTTACAGTCAGTTTATTATGTTCCCTATGAGCTTACTCTTGTACTGTCTTCTCTCTTAATCAATCCCTGCGTCGTCCTTTGCTGAATGCTAAACTGCTCCCACTCCTCAGGTCTATTGCTTCTTTCTGGCCAATTTGTATGCCTCTTCCTTGGATCTAATACTATCTCTAATTTTCTTTGTCTGGTGCAAAAGTAAAATTGAAAAGGTGGCCATACCAATGGCTTACAATGTCCCCCAGTCTTGTGCCTCATGCCATTGTAATATCCTATACTTAGATCCAAGATCCTAGTCTCAGAATCAACACTGGCACTCTCCACTTTGAAAAGGAATTCTATCATTCTACATGATTTAGCCTGAAGGCGCTTCGTGCAATTAGATTGCCAATTATTCCTTTCTCGTTACACAATACGCAGTCTAGGATGGCCAGTTCTCTAGTTGGTTCCTCAACACATTGGTCCATAAAACCCATCCCATGTGCACTCCAGAAATTCCTCCTTGATGGTATTGTTATGCATTTGATTTGCCCAATCTATGTGCACATTAAAGCCACCTATAATTACAGATGTTCCTTTATTTCAGTTTGGCAGGGGAGGGGAATCTGTACAATCCCCACTAATATTTCTTTTCCCTTGGAATTTCTTAGCTCTAACCATTCAGATTCAACATTGGAGCTAATGTCCTTCCTCACTGTTGAGTTAACTTCCTCCTTAACCAGCAATGTAACTCTACTGCCCTTTCCTTTTTGTCTGTTGTTACCAAACACTGAATACCTCTGGATAATCAGTTCCTGTCCCTTATCACCCTGCAGCCGTGTCTCTGTAATCTTGACCAGATCACACTTGTTTTCGTTTATTTAAATGATTAATTCATCCACTTTATTGCGAATGCTTTGCATGGTAAGACACTCTGCCTTAAGGCTTGACTTTTTAAGATTACTTATCATGTTCTCATTATTTTTCACTGTGTCCCTGTTTGATTCTGGCCCTTGATTTCTCTGCCTAACACTTGTTACAGTTCCGAATTTTGTTCTTTCCTCTAACTTCTTGTAGTGTATACTTACAGTAAATTTTATGACTTGGAAGGAAGCGAATATACTGTAGCCAAATTTGCAGATGACACTAAAATAGACAGAAGGGCAGGTGATGAGAGGGATGTAAATAGATTACAGAGAGATAGCGACAATAAAGTCAGTGAAAAGTTGGCAAATGGACCATAATGTGGGAAAATGTGAAGTTGTTCCTTTTGGAAAGGAGAACAAAAGAACAGTATCATTCAAATGGAGAAAAGCTGCAGAGAGCTGCAACACAAAGGGACTTGAGCAAACAGGTGCAGCAGGTAGTCAGGAAGGCCAGTGGAACGCCAGCCCTTATTTCGAGGGGATTGGAGTATTACAGTAGGGAAGTCTTACTGCAACTAGATAAGGTGCTGGTGAGACCACATCTAGAGTACTGTAAGCAGTTTTGGTCCCCTTATTTAAGGAAAGGTATTTAATTGGAAACAATTCGGAGAAGTTCACTAGGATTATCCCTGGTATAGAGGGATAACCTTACGAACAAAGACTAAACAGGTTGAGACTCTACTAATTGGAATGTAGAAAAATGAGAGGTGATATCATTGAAATATATAGGATTCTTAAGACGCTTGACAGGATAAATGCTGAGAGGATGTTTCCTCTCACTGGAGAGTCTAGGATCAGAGGGCATTGTCTCAGAAAAAAGGGGCGGCAATTTAAGACTGAGATGAGGAGAATTTTATCCTGAGAGTAGAGTGCCTTTGGAACTTCTTGCAACAGAGAGCTGTGGGGGCGGAGTCCTTGTGTGTTTTAAGGCTGAGTTAGATAGATTCTTGATTAATAGAGGAATCAAGGGTTATGGGGGAAGGCAGGAAAGTGGACAAAAGTGTTGGATCAGCCACAATCCTTTTTAATGTTGTAGCAGGCTCAAGGAGCCGAATGGCCTACTCCTGTTTCTATTCCTTACAGTCATGTGATCTTATACATAGGTTTCCATCCCTCTGCCATTTTAGTTTAAAGGCTCCCCAATCGCTCTCACAAATACTCCTCATTGGACATCAGTTCTTCATTGAATTAGGCAATATTTAGCTTGTTTGAGGTTGAGGGTAAACGTGAGTAAGTTGAAATGAAATCTGTTAACGTGTATTAGCCTTTTCATTCTAAAAAAATCTTGTAAAAGTAATCTTCTGTTGAGGAAAATACTTTCTTCTGTCTTGAGAATCCCATAGGCTGTGAGGAGTACACAAAGATTCTGCACAGAGATGTGGACAAGTTAAATGAATAGGCTATGTCTGAGACCAATGATAATACTCCCTGTCCTTCATGTTCTCCTTTATGTTGCCCGCCTGATCACCTTTCGGCTTCCCATGCCCCCATTTCTGTGTTTCTGTTCATCCACTTCAAGTAATTTTCTCAATTTGCTCTTGAGCCTGAGGCATTGTGATTTGTCATGCCGTTGTTGATCGTATGATATCATGTCAGGCCAGAGTGACAGTGATTTGTGAGAATCTGCAGCTTCCTGATCCCTTACAGGTTCTACAAACCCCACTGTTCTATCATGAATTGCTGCCTTTCACTATAATCATTCCCTCGGCAACACAATCCAATTAACCCCATCCCCAGATTTGAGCTTCCTAATTTCCGCAGGGTTCCGTGGACAGCGTCTTGACTATGAATGTTCAAACTCCCAGGATTGAATGTGGCCCATTCCCTGGTCTAACTTCACAGGACAGCCCAGCCCCCAGACATTTGGCTCCACATACCTGAATACTGAATACCCACTAACATACCTGATCCAGAGAAGCAAACAGCAAGTTTTTGCTGTCAGGAGACCATCCTGACTACCATGTCAGGAATCGGGACCATCCAGTTTCTTAGTGAAGAAAGGGAGATACATAGAAATGAGGTGAGATTAGCTAATAACGAGATATGGTCACCACCGCTCATTAGTGAGATTCACAACTCTGCTTGGACTTTAAGGAGAAAATTGAAAATATTTTTCTTGGTGTTGGGGATTTGATTTTTTAAATTCACATTGAAATTTCCCAACAAATTGCTGTTAGCTACATCTCTCAAGTAGTGGAAAACTCCACCTCCTGTATCTGGATATACAGTATATCATTTGAAAGCTGAAGTTTTTAAAATGAAGATTATAGATTGGATAATAAATTTGAATATGTTTTCAGTTGACAATTTAAATAAAAGTCTTAAACTTAATTGGCTGAACTGAAATTAATATTTTCTTCAGTTTTGATGAAACGCTAGAAAACAAATCTCTTTTGTTTTCTTTCTGTTAATTATGTATTGGATCTTGCTTTAATGAAAAACTTGCTACTTTTAAACCCATCATACACCCCCTCCTGCACAGCACTGATAAAAGCTGATACATTTTTAAAAATATCCTTAACTGTAAGAATGGTAAGGGATGCAAATTAAATATATCTAAGTAGAGGAACATTTATGGGGGCTACTCAATCGACCTTGCTATAAATAATAAAGATTTTCAGAATCAAAAAGATAGTGCTAATGATTTATTTTAGTATGGAATACTGTGAATTAAAAATGTAGTCTTATTTTGGTGCCAACGTGTTTCATGAGGCATACTGGACTAATCTTGAGATAGATTGGGTCGATTCCTGGAGGAATGCAATAATTGATGTAAAAGACTTTTTGTGAAAAGAAAAATTAATACTGGGATAATGTGGTATAATTCATGCCAGCTAGGTTTTAAGTGTAGTTTTTTGGGTGATTTTGATGAATTAATTACATTGTATGTAGCATTTCACTGACAAATTGTATGATGCTTCCCACCATGATTCTGGCAATTGATCCTTCTGCACTACTTTTTCTGTCTGTGTACAGTTTCAGCCGTCTAAGCTGCCCCTCCAAATAATCAGTATTCACGTTTGAGCCTTGTTACTGAGTGTGGCCTCATTATTTGTTTGCAAAAGGTACCATTGTGATGCTTGATTCTAACCTCACTTGTTGTCCAAACAGGTAGTTATTAAAGCTAATTTCTGTGTCTTTTCTTTAATGGTCTGGGTTTCTTTACCAAAGTAATGGGAATCTTGTGTGTGATGATGCCGTTAGCAGATCCATAGCAATAGATGCTATTTACTTAAAGAGTGTGTTAAAACAGGTTTCTGTGACATGCTCGGGTATGCTTTCTAGAGCAGTAGGTTTTTAGTCCAACCAAAAGTTGTCAAATTTTTTAAAAGAAAGGAGGGGAAATGGGAAATTTTCAAAATGACTGGGATCTGGAACATTACCTGAAAAGCTAGTAGAAGCTGATTTCAGAAATAATTTTCAAAGCTGGTTGGGCAGGCAGTTGAGGATGAGGAACCTACAAGATTACAGACAAAAAACAGGGATGTGGGGCTAGCACAATAGCTCTTTCAAAGATCCATTGCAGGCACAATGGGCCTTTTGTGTATCTTTTAAATTCTCCTTTTAAAGAAAGAGCTATTGCTGTATTTAGTTTTAGAAAATGAAATTGGAAGAGAAGATAATATACAGGCAAGTAATTCAGAAAATAATGACCATGCTGTAATTAGGCTCAAAATAAAATTCAAAAGTGGAATGAATAGTTGAATACTTTTTAAGTGAAAGGATACAGAGCTGACCCTAGCAAAAGAAAAAATGAAAATTAAAGCAAAATTTGCACAAGCAAACATTCAAATAATCAAGAAATTCAGCCTTATGCAGGTGATAGTAAGCTGTTTGGTCAGGACCCCGCTGATATTTTAAATGTTCACTTCTTTTACCATCGACTGCAGTGCGCACAATCTAAATAATGCATAGCAGAAATTTGCCAGGCCTCCTCCTTTACCATCCAACAATATATCTGTATGGTGACCTGTAAAGCTTAGAAGGACAAAGGATAGCAAGCCTTGGAAACATTGCCACTGCCAAATCTTTAACAATACTAACTTGTAGATATATTACAGTTCCTTCATTGTTGCCAGGGTCAAACTTCTGCAATGCCTTTTCTAATAGAATGGAAGTACTGTCACTACACAAACTGCAGCAATTCAAAAAGGAAGTTCATTACCTTCTGATGACCAGTGATGTTTGCAGCAAGTAAATAAATCCCAAGACTAGTTAAGTGATGGATTAAACGTATTGTCACCTTTCAAAAAAAAACAGCATATTGGATCCTGTGCTTTATGAAAGCATTGTAATAACGTTTCACCTATTATACCCTTTTTTAAGGTTGTGAATATGGTTTCCACATTTGTGAGGAAATGTACTATATTAAACCACAATAGTGCAGTGAAACTTGCAGCCTTGCTCCTGCTTCTTCTGGCTTTACGTCAAGTAATTTTGATTTTAAACACTTGAGTTTTTGTTAGAGGCCTCTGTTGGTGCCTTTCCAGGTTAGACTGCAGGAGGACCTGGATCATGTTTAGCACCTCAGTACGAACCATTTTCCAATAGAGGTCCTTAAACTGGCATTGGCTGCCACATCAGAATATTGAAGAAGCCTCATGAGTGTTTCAGACAATGCATCCTGTGAATTAATGAATGAATAAAATACAAGACTATAAATCAAAAAGATTAAAAAACCAAAAGTGGAGCGGTCATATTGCAAGATGTGGACTATAGCGTTCTGCCGCACCCCACCGCGCATACACACGCACACGCACACACACGAAAGTTAGAGAAATAGATAACGAGATATGTAGGCAATTTTCAGAGAACTGTAAAAGGGAATAGGGTAGCGATAGTGTGGGATTTCAACTTCCCAATATTTACTGGGATAGTCCTAATGTAAAAGGTTTAAAGGGAGCAAAATGCTTTAAACTGCATCAGGATTGTTTTTCAAGCCACAGCAAAGTGCCAGAGAACTGGAGGACAGCTGATGTGGTACTTCTGCTCAAGAAGGGAGGAAGGTATAAGACAGGAAACTACAGGCAATTCAGTCTAACCTCAGTGGTGGGGAAACTATTAGAAGCAATTCTGAGGGGTAGAATTACTCAACACTTAGGGAGGCAGGGATTAATCAAGAAGAGTCAGCATAGTTTTGTTAAGGGGAGGTCATGTCTGACCAACTTGATAAAGTTTATCAAAGAGGTGACCAGTTGTGTTGATGAGGGCAGTGCATTCAACATAGTCTACTTAGACTTCAAGGCTTTTGATAAGGTAAGAGCCCATGGGTTCCAAAGAAATTTAGCTAATTGAATCCAGAATTGGCTAAATGGCAGGAAACAAGGTGATGGTTGAAGAATATTTTGTGATTATTGTTTTAATTGGGGTTTCACAAGGATCAGTGTTGGAGTCTTTGCTGTTTGTGTATATATTTAGACTTGAGCATAGGAAGGCTGTGGATGATTAATGTGTGGTAGTAGATTTGTGGATGATGTGAAAATTAGTGGGTGGTAAATAATGAGGAAGAATAGCTTCAAATTATAGGAGGATATAGATGGGTTGGTCAGTGGCGACTGGAATTCAGTCCAGATAAGTATGAGGTCATGCTCTTGCGCAGGACAAACAAAGCAAGGAAATACACAATAAATGGCCGTATCCTGTGAAGCACCGAGGATTGGGGGGACTTTGGTGTGCATATTGTCATGGACATTGAATTAACCACATGGGCAAACACAAAGTGGCGAGCTACACGTGTGTAGCATGATGAAACTTCTGTGAAGTTATTGCAATACCTGCACACAATTGTCCTCTCCATTGGTTTACAGCCCCTGTGTTATACATATTGTGAAGAGTTCTGACATTGTTTTATGTAAAATAGGAATGACTGTTTATTACTAACTAAAGTGCTTTACAAAATATTAGGAATGGTAATGATACCGACTCTTAAAATCATGATTAACTAACGGGATTATTATCCTAAAATTCTCCCATTTCGCCTAAGCTGGCACATAAACCTGACAGACAACATAAAAGGTTAGTAGTAGAGGTAGATATTACATTAAAGATAGAAAAGGCTGATATCCATGTGGCTGGACTCAGTTTTTGAATCTTAGGTTAGCAGTTCTGATCCCTGAATGTGCTAAATTCCTCTGAGTAGCTGTATGACAATTAGTGAGGAAAGTGTTTAAGCCTTCAAAAGAGTTTTTGAGTTGGGTTGGTTTCTTCTGATTTTGCTTCACAGCTGTGACCCTCCAGATTGGGGCGGCATGGTTGTTCACTGGTTAGCACTGCTGCCTCACAGCGCTAGGGACCCAGGTTCAATTCCACCCTCTGGCGACTGTCCGTGTGGACTTTACATATTCTGCCTTTGTGCATGTGGGTTATCTCCGGGTGCTCCGGTTTTCTTCCACAGTCCAAAGATATGCAAGTTAGGCAGATTGGCCATGCTAAATTGCCCACAGTGTCCAGGGATATACAAGCTAGGTAGGTTAGCTATGGGAAATGCAGGGTTACAGGGATAGGGTAGGCAGGGTGGGATGCTCTATAGAGGGTCACTGTGGATTTTATGGGCCGAATGGCCTGCTTCTGCACTGTAGGGATTCTATGATTGTAACTTTTCTTACTGGTCATTTTTGCATTCACTGCAAGGTCATAGGGTCAAACTTCTTCTCAGCTTTGGTTGGCTTTCTGCTGTGTGGGGGTGACCAATGAGGCCAATCCCAATCCATACTGCTACCTGTTGTCCCCAAGGTTGATTCTATAGAGCATCTCAGTCTTGTCTGATAAATTTTAAAAAATTAACGTTATAAGTTAATTATAGAAGGAAATGTTAGATAGAACAGATAAGGTTATAACAATGTCCACTAAATCCTGTGAAGTTAACTAAGTAATCTTCATTCTAAAACTCACTTTGCAAACAAGGTGATATAAGATCAAATTCTAAAAATGAGATTTCCTCATGAGCAGCATTTTTTACAATTGTATAAATTGTCAATATGTGGACTATTTGTAAATTAATTTTGACTTATTCGTTAGTAACTATAAATCAAGCAATTTCTATTTGTCTGAAGAAATACCATTGTATTACTTTGTAATGTTCAAGTTGATTATAGACAATGAATTTTCTAAATACGTGTTTAAATAAATATATGCAACCAATGTTTAAAGTTATGTCAAATGATGTGTTATGTATAAGCTATTAATATATTGGGCCTTTCTGCAAATGAATCATTCCTGACACCTGTATGTCATCTGAATATTTATATTTGTGTGCGTTAGTGCTTAATGTGACTTTCTTGTCACTTTTGCCATTGTTGGCATCATTTGGAATGTTTGCCAATGACACATCCATCTGTGTGTTCAATATTGCCTGCAGTCTTTAAAATAATTCAGTCTAACAATTGTATAATTTACAAAAGCCATTGATTCCTATTGTTGACTCCTTTCACAGTTTTTAATTTTAATCTTATTTTCTTTGTCCTTATATGTTACGTCAGTCTGTTGGCTTTCTAAAACAAAATTTGCAAGAGGCAAGATTTCATGTTCGTTCTCAAACTAATTAAATACATTTTGTTACTAACAATAATAATCAATAAAATCAACAGTAGTTAATAAGGCAATGTTATATTTTACAATAACTCTGATATGATGTCAGATTTATGTCCAATTCAACAGTGATAACCGCCTAAGAGATGATGTCAAATTGGCTAGAAGGTATTTTCCATCTCAGTTGAAAGTTGGAGACACAAGTATGACACTATGGCTGTGGAATTAACTGTTTGCACCCAACATGGTGTCTCTTAATAGTTTTTTCTCTAAGTAAGTCTTTGTCACATTTGATGTCACTCATTGAAGGGACCTTCAGACCTTAACGCTCATTTACTGGTAAAATATATCCGCTCTGCTTCTGCATTATGAATATGGGCTGTCAACAATTTGAAATGCCGTCTTTTGTTGCTCACCTTGTGATACTCAACATTGTCATGGTTGCGCCAATTATGGTTTACAGTGAAATAGCATGTTCACAGATCAAAGTCTTGCATTTGTAGGGAAAGATTGATTCTATAAATTTATATTCACAGAAACAGTTACATAAAAATAGTAAGGAGCTCAAGTCTGTGCAGTGAAGGTTGATCATAAAACCCCTAAAGTGAAAGTATATTACTGTCATTATACAGAATTTGAACTCTAGCCAAAAATTGAAGTAATTATATTCTTTCCTGTGTTAAAAGTTATTGACCGGAGTCACAGCAAGATCCTTCCCTAATTAATGTAGCTCTTCAAAAATGTTGTAGAGTAGTTAGGAAATGTGAATACTGTATCATGAATGATTTTTGAGAGTTAGGTTGCTACTTTAAATATTTATACAATTGAATTCAACAATATTAGATTGTAACCTCTGCTCCCTTTTTTTTGGATGGCAGCAGTTAATTATTCTTTTTTCACTTACACCTCCTTTGGACCCATCTTTTGTTGCTTTACTTATCCCAATGTCATCTCCTTTTGCCTGGCATCACTATTCCTTTTGTCGCACAATCTCTTTTGCCTTCCACCCTATCATATCTTCTCTTTGTCTGCCTCCCATCCCTTTACCCTGCCTCTGTACTTGTACTTGTTATATGTCTCTCATCTATTCAAGTTCTAATGAGAGATTCTCACACTGAAAATTTAACACTTTTATGTGCAAGCATACTTCCATCTAACTAACATGATGGACAGTTAGCTTGTGCATTGCTTTTATAAAATTGGAAAGTGCTTTTCATTCCTGTTTCAGTTAGAGTATTGACATCTGTGCAACAGTTTCGCGATTAATCCAATAAACTCCTTGTTTGTAGAATAGGAGTCACCACTGGCCACAGCATTCAGAAATAGAGAAGGACTAGATCCTTGGGCTTTCTCTCTTGCTGTGTGCTGCTTTCTTCAAGAGAGAGCACAGATTATTTTTGACTGATTCGGAATGTTTGGATGATGCCTGTCATATCTGGAAATGTGTAGAACCAGTGAGAAGTACCTGTGCGACTGGAATGGCTTGAAGATTTAGTGGTGCAAATAGAAAGAAGGGTGGGCAAAATTGAAGCAATAAACCATTGATTCTTTACTAACTGCAATGCAGAGTAGTCAACAAATGTCACTGTAAAGGTGAGTTTCTGGATGAGAACAAAAAGCAATAAATTTTCAACAGGAAAATTCAGTGAAATAAATTTTTATAAACCACAAAATTTTTTTTTTAAATGACGTGACTTTAGGTATACTTGTAACTAACGGTACTAGGTATCTATCTACCAGGTTGTTGAGGATAGTTAAAATTGAGGATAGACTACAAGATAACTTGTAAGATGTACCAATTGGGAAGTGTTATATGGACTTGGACTTAAAGTTGCACTGTTTTAATCAATGGAATTTGTCTGAAATCAGGTAAACCAGTGCAAAGAGTTTAGAATTTAGATTAAAAATTGCAACCAATCCAAATAGAGTTTTTGTAATCTTCTGTGTTGGTTTGGTTGACTTCAGATAAATCATGTTGACAAAAGCTGAAATTTGATGCTTATTAACTTATACTGGACTTTGGCCAGTTTTGGGAGCAGTGCCAATATCTAGCACAATGTTTCTATACCAGCGTAAAAGATTGTAGAGCCAAAATTATCACCAATGCAAATAGAGTTTCTGAGATCTTTTGCAGTGGCTTAGAAGCAGTGTGTTGAATAATGGTGCTGCGCCCCCCCCCCCCCCCCCCGAAAAAAAATTGGCCACAGTCCAAATCAACTTAATTGCCATTATGGGTTTCCACTAATTGCACTCATTTGAGTGATTTCAAGGAGGTTCTTAAAATCAAGCTGGTTCTTTTGGCTGCACACTATTGGACATACTTTAAAAGCTTTTGAACTTTAATTATGAACAAACTGATTTTCTTTTTACCTTGGTCATTCGGGAATTATTTTCTGTTCTTTCATGTATGTTGGGCAGATTGCACATCCTAAGTGTCCTTGAAAAGATGAGCTGCCTTCTTAAACCACTGCAGTCCATGTAGTAGTAGGTACACCCACAGTGCTGTTAGGAAAGGAATTCCAGGATTGTTATCATATATGCTTTGTAGTTTCTTATTTGTTATATTCTAGCCACTTTACTTTTTGGTTCATTTGTTCCCTATGTATTCATTTTTGGTGTGATACTTTAAGGTAGCGAATTTACATTGTGTAAGGCAAGAAGAAGTGTACACGGGGCAAGTTTGTGTCAAAATGAAATCAAGTCTAAGTTAATTGTGTTGGGTATGGGAGGGTGGGATAACTGAATTAAAGTAGAGAAGTGCTGAGAAGGAAAAATGACAGGATGGTCAGAGGGTAAGGCAAAAGATATGAGCAGGAGCATACTGGGAAAAGTGAAAAAAGAAAAAAGTTTGCAAAGGCAAAAAGAAGTCTAAAATAATGCTATCAGTTGGAAATAATAAATATGAGATATGTTAACTGGACTGAGCACCCTCAAAATATATTAGGAAGATAGTCTAGATCTTCACTTTTTTCTTATTTTAAAGGTAAGTGTAAGGCATTGTGCTCCAGATGCAATTAATTGGTCAAACCACAGTTAAAATACAGACAAAATAAAAAGAAAAGAATTGGCTGAACTGTAATTCTATTATTTTGCTAAGCATTTCGATATGTATATATAAACTACTACCAATTAACTGTTCCAATATAATAACATCCTATAAACACACACTTGGCAAAGGCAAATTCAGTAAAATAGATTGCCTCACATGCGATTCTAGAAGCAGGAAGAGAACCCCAGCTTTTAGCTGTAATATAGATGAATAAGAGCTTCCACATCCAGCTTCAATATCCCAGCAACTGCAGAAAGCCAAAATTAAAAATCCTGTTTTTGTGGGAGCTTGACTCCTCCCATGAAAGCTGCTTCTGTTATTCCAATTTTTTTTAAAAAACTCAGGGCCTCACAAGCTGTTTACTTTATTGGCTTTGAGCAGACTGCTCAATACCCCTGTCTCAACCTTGCTTCATTTTAAAAAAAAAGGATAAAATACACCTCTTAAAGCCATAGTATCATTACATAAAACATCAGTGATGAGTTCACAGCCAGAAAAGATCCTTCCATGCTGTGTTATCATTCTGTCATTTGGTTGGGTTTGGATCTCCTCTAAGTTGGAATTCTGTTCTTTGGGGATGCTTCTAGCATGTGAAAACACGCCTTTTTGGGAGAAGCCTTCAAAGGGTCCTTAAATGCACCTGGATGAGACCTAAAGTGCCTTTCAGTAAGGGATTGGGCTGGTCCAAAAAGTGGTTGTGCATGAAGTACAAGACAGTGGATACCAAAAGTGGGGTATTGTCAGAAAATGTTGGTTAGACTGGAAGCTGAGGCTGACTGCCACCTAGTGGAGCAATAGTGGAGTTGCTTGCTGACAAATCCTGATCGAAAATTCAGTTCCAGTGCTTGGTCTGAAGCTAATGTTTGAAGACTTTCTAAACATTATCAATTCTAATTTACATTTTTATCTTACAGATGCAGTGAGTAAGTGATATTTTTCCCATTGGCATAAATTTCCAGTTACATTGAGGAGTCTTGCCTCCCCTTGCCACCATCTCGTTTCCTGCATTAATTTTCCCTCTTCCATGCTGGATCACATTCATATAAGATACACAGGCACAGAATCAGCCCATTTGCATCAATGTTCAGAATTACTGGCAACTTCCCAGATATTGAAGCAGTCCATTTACATCACACCTGGACAGCATGCAAGTTTGGGATGATGTGCGGCACAAATTTTACTTGCCATTAAGTGCCAGGAGAGAATCTGAGAATTTCTACTTGACAATCAAAGGCATTACCATCACTAAATCCCCCACTATTAACATCCTGGGGGTTACCATTGACCAAAAACTGAACCAGACCAGCCGTATAAATACCTTAGCCACAAAAACAGATCAGGCCAGGAATTTTGCAGTGAATTACACATCTGACTCTCCAATAACTATCTACAAGACACATGTCAGCAGTATGATAGAAAACTCTCCATTTGTCTAGATGAGTGCACTTCTAACAATATTCTTGGGGGATGACATCATCCAGGATAAAGAAACCTGCATGATTGGCAACCCATCCACCAATGTTAAACATTCATTCCTTCACTAGCGATTCACAGGACCAGCATTGTGTACCGTCTACAAGATACAATGTAGCAGTTCACCAAGGCACATTCCGAACTGGAACCTATAACACCTGTAAGGTCAAGAATAGCAAATGCATGGGTGCACCATCACTTGCAAGTTCCCCTTGCACCATTTTGACTTGGAATAATATTGTCTTGCCTTCCCATCACTGTTGGCTGAATCAAAATCTGATAATCCCTTCCTATGGGTGTACCTACCCACCACAGAATTCAATGGTTTAAGAAACCTGTTCATCATGACCTTTTCAAGGGCAATAAATGCTGGCTTAGCTAGCAAAGCCCACATCTTGTAAATGAGTAAATTTATCTTGTGCTGGTTTACTTCCTTTCAAATTTCTTCTTCTAAATTATCATCATTACCCTTTATTTATTTCTCCCTCATGTTTGTTTAGCATCTACTTAACCGTTGGAACTTCCACTCATTTTTTCCTCTGAACTACCATTATAATCCTCTATATCCTTCTCCTTCATATGCTTGTCTAGTTCCCCTCAATATTATTTACTTCATCTCTTACCTATCAGAACTGTTTGCACGTTCCCACTACTCTTTTTGGATAAAGAAGTTTCTTCTGAATTCCATATTAGAATTCTTGGTGACTATCTTGTATTGTTAGCTTTGGGGTACATTCTTTCCCACGAGTAGAAATATACTATGTCTGTTCCATCAAAATTTTCCGAGTATTTGAAGACCTCTAATAGGTCACTTCTCAGCATTTGCTCAAGAGAGAGGAAAATTAACCTGTTGATCCTTTCCTATTGTTTACACCATGCATTTTTTGTCTCATCCTTATACATTTGTTTTTGTGTCTTTTTCTGTGCCACTACATTTTTCCAAGAAATGAAGACCATAAGTGAATGCAGTACTAAGTGTCATTTCAGATCTGTACTTGGGCCTCAGCTGCACACATACATCAATGATTTGGTTATGAAGATCAAGTGTAATATTTCTGACATTGAAGAAAATAAAAAGCTAAGTGGGAATGTACGTTTTGAGGAAGATGTAAAGCAGCTTAGAAGGTATTGGACAAATGCAGTGGGTGGGCAAAAAGCATGACAAATGGAATGAGTGGTAAAATGAAAAGTTATCCACCTTGGAAGAAAGAACAGCTATGCAGAGTGTTTCTTAAATTTAAGGGGTTGGAAATATAGATATACAAAGGAAGCTAGATGTCCTTTGTCAATTAGTCAGTGAAGGATAAAATGCAGTTGCCCAAACTACTAGAAAGTCTAATCGAATGATAGCTTTTATTGCAAGAGGATTTCAGTATAGAAGTAGTGAAGTGTTGCTTCAATTGTAAAGATGCTTAATTAGACCACACATGGAGCAGCGTAACCACAGAAAGGATATTATTGCCATAGAGACAGTGCAATGAATATTTTTCAGATTCAATCTCCGCATGATGGAACTGTCCTCTGAGGAGAGATTCGGCAAACTGAGCTTGTATTCTCTAGGTTTTTGACAAATGAGAGGTGATTTCCTTTAAACCTACAAAATGCTTAAACCAAAAGGCAGATAGATGCAGATAAGAAGTTTACTCCAGCTGTGGTGTCTAGAACCAAAGGATACAATTTAAAAATAAGGATCGAGATGAGGAACATCTTTTACTCAGGATTGTAAGTGTTTGCTTCTACAGGCCTTTGTGATTGAGAATTCCATGGTCTTTTGAGTATGCTTAAGGTAGAACTTGATAGTTTGATAGATAAACGAAAGAAAAATATTGTACGAGACCTGGGAACCCTGCATGGTGAAGCATATTTGTGATTGGCTCCGGAAAAGAAGGGAACCTTAAGGTAGATACCAACAGCTAAAGACAGTGGAAGACTTGGATGAGTATAGGAAATGCATGGGAAGAAATTGGAGAGCGCAGATGGACCATAAATATACATTGCTGAGTAAAATTATGGAAAATTGAAAGGTGCTTTACAAGAAGATTTGGGGCAAGGGGATAACCAGGGAAAGAACAGGGATGATTAGGGACAAAAATGGCAATCTGTATGTGGACCCAGAAGATGTAGATAGGTTTTGAATGAGTGCCTCGCATTTATATTATATTATAAGAGCAGGACAAAGTAGGTGTGGAAATCAGGGAAGAGGCTCTGATAAACTTGAATAAATTGGCTTTGGGAGGAAGGAGTTATTAATAGTTTTAGCGGGTGAAAATTGGATGATTTCCCCAGATTTGAATGTTATGTATCTCAGGCTCTTCTGGGAAGCAAAGAAGATGATTACATGGGTCCTGATGTTAATTTTCAAATCCTCTCTGACCACAGAAGAGGTGCCAGAGGACTGGAAAATAGCTAATACGGCATCATTATAGGATGGTGGGAATAAACCAGGGCCATTGAGCCCAAATTAAGTAGTTAGGAAACTTTTAGTGAAAAATTCTGTGGGACAGAATTCATTTCCACTCAGAGAGGCAAGGATTAATAAAGGATAGTCAGCATGACTTTGTCAGGCAGAGATCATGTCTAACAAATTTAATTGAATTTACTGAGGAGGTGACTAGATGTGTAGATGGGGGTAGTGCAGTTGGCCTTTGGCCTACTGTTCAGTAAGGCCTTTGACAAGGTGCTGCATGGGAGGCTGGTAAAAGGTGGAATTTGACAAATTCTATCCAAAACTGATTTAGTGGCAGGAGACACAGGGCAATGATAGAAAGTTGTTTTAGTGACTGGAAGCCTGTGTCTAGTGTTGTATCCAAAGTTTTAGTGCTGGATTCCCTGCTGTTTGTAGTGTACTTTAATTATCTTGACACAAATACAGGAAGTTTGATGAATAAGTTTGCAGATGACACAAGAATTGACAGTGTGGTAAGTATTGAGGAGGAAAGCCTTAGACTACAGGATGATATGGATATGCTGACAGAGATAGACATTTGGAGTTTAATCCGGAGAAGTGAAAGATGATACACTTTGGGAGGACTAACAAGGAAAGGGGTACACAATGAATGGTAGGATTGTAGGATGTACAGAGTATCAGAGTGACCTTCGTATGCATGTGCATAGATCTGTGAAGGCAACAGGCAGATTATTGCATAGTTAAGAAAGCATATGGGGTACCTGCATTTATTAGTTGAAGCATCAAGTACAAAAGTAAGGAGGTTATGATGGAGCTATATGAGATGCTGGTTAGGCCATAGCAGGAATACTATGTGCATTTCTGATTGCATGAAAGAAAGCATATGATTGCACAAGAGAGGGTGCAGGGAAGATTCGTAAGGGTGTTGTCCAGGCTGGAACGTTTCAGCTATAAAGAGAGACTGGTTAGGCTGAGGTTAATTGCCTTGGAGCAGAGAAGGCTGAGAGTGTGCAAAATCATGAGGCATAGATGGGTTAGATATGAAGAAGCTTTTCACCTTAGAGGGGATTTAAAGGAAACTTTTTTTCACCCACTGGGTCATGGGCATTTTGAACTCATTGCCTGAATGGGTAATAGAAATGGGAGCCATCACAACATTTAAGTCGTATTTGGATGTACACTTTGAAGTGCCATGCACACAAGACTATGAACTAAGGGCTGGAAAATAGATTTAACGTAGATAAGTGCTTGATGACCAGTTCTGACACGATGTAGTGAAATGCCTTTATCTGTCCAGTCATTCTCTAACTGTATGACGTACTTGAATGGTAAACATAGTTCAATGCACCGAATTCTCTTTGCGTCCAAAAATCTGTGGTAGAAAGTGGTGTAAGTGATGGCAAGCACTAACAATCAGTGTGTGCTTACACAGCATTCTGGGATATTGTGCTTCGTTCCCAAGTCACGTGATAATCTGACTAGAGAGCTCTTACAATTCTGTTGACCATTTGAAGTCAACAAAGACATCCTGCAGGAGGTATTCAGTAGAAGATTGGAAAGGAAATCAAAGGGTTTGCAGAGCTTCTTACACACATTGTGTGAATGATATAGTATTAATTACCAAGTCAATTTCTCTGTACATGTATATTTCCAAACCCTTTTCCAAGTCACTCATCATATTGCAGGAATCCAACAAGATAGACATCAGTTTATTCTGTGGTTGTTTATGCTTGTCAAATACTTCATTTAGTTAGTCTGAGAAAGACTTTACAGAAAATAAAGAATATTTTGCAAATAGATTGCCAGAACTCAACACCATTGTGTTGGTACTGTGTGACAACTAGGTTATTCATGTTTGGAGAAAGGAAACAAGACCTCAGGTCTTTATCCAGCTTTATTTGGAACAATATCCCATTATCAAACCTCAGCTTATACAAAGAACATTAAAAAAAAAGAATTATTTGGCCATGAAGCCTGTCTGCTACTCAGTAATATCATGGCCGATTTTCCCCAGGCCTCAACTCCTTCTTTCACACTAGCTCCTCATAGCCTGAACTTCCTGAGATTTCAATAATGTATCTTACTTCCTCTTTAAATACTCCCACTGATCTAGCCTCTACAACTGTCTGGAATAGAGTATTCCAGACATTCACTACCCTTTGGGAGAAGTATTTTCTACACATCTTTCAGTTTTATATGAATATTCCCTTATTCGGTAACTATGACCCATTGTTAGAGTTCTATTACAAGTGGAAACACCCTTCCATCATCTAGCCAGTCAAGCCTCTTCATAATCTTATGTTTTAGTAAAATCACCATTCATTCTTCCAAACTCTAATGTATATACCTCTAATTTGTTTAACCATTCTTGATATGTCCACCTTGTCATCTCAAGGATCAGTCTCAATCCAATGTCAATACATCCTTTCTTAAATTCAGGGACCAAAGTTCTACACAGTACTCTGGCTGTGGACTCATCAATACACTATACAGTCAAAATAAGATGCGTCTATTTTTAAGTTTCACTCACTAACAATAAAGGCCAAGGTTGCATTTGCCTTAATTATGTGCTGTACCTGCATGCTAACTGTTTGTGTTCGATGCACAAGAAGGCCCAGAATGCTCTCTGTCTTTTATTTTTTTCCCTACCCCTCACTTTCCTACATTAAACTCCATTTTCCAGGTTTCTGCACAGCCATTCAACGTATCCATATGCCCTTGCAGATTCTTTTTGTCCTCATAACAACATGCCGCCACCTTTTTTCCTAACATCAGCAAATGTATATATGTTATACTCTGTCTTCCTCGCAGTCAATAATATAGTTAGTAAATAATAGAAGCCCTAGGGCTGATCCTTGTGGCACTCCACTAGTTACACCTTTCCAGCTGAAAAAGACTTATTAATCCTGACTCTGCCTTCTATGCATTAACCAATTTTCAATTAATGATAATACATTACCCTCCAATGTGGTAAGCTCCGATCTTGTGCTAAGCTTTTTATATGGCACCTTATTAAATGCCTTCCAGAAATCCAAATACATGACATTTACAGCTTTCTCCTCTATCAGTTCTGCATGTTATATCCTTAAAGAGTTCTTGCAAATTTGTTAAACATGATTGCTCTTTCACAAGCCATGTTGACTCTGTTTGTTTGAGTTAATTTTCTCTAAATGTTCTGCTATTTCTTCCTTAATAATCGACTCGAGCAGTTTTGCAATGACAAATGTTAGGCTAATTGACATTTGGTTTACTGTTTTCTATCTCTCTCTCTTCTTGATCAAGCATATCTCATTTCTCCAATTTACTGGAACCCTCTGGAATATTATAATCAATGCCTCCACTGTCTTTGTAGCCACTTCCTTTAAAATCCTTGGATGCAGGTCATCAGGTGTTGGTGACATATCTACCTTTAGTCCCATTCATTTGTCAAATACTTTTGTCCCTTAAAATAGATACTGTAATATGATCTTTCTTCCCATTAACACCTTGCTTATCTGTTACCTTTGGGATTTAGTGACCTCCACTGTGAAGACCAATGCAAAGTATTGTTATAAATTATTTGACATTTCCCTGTTCAGTATCAGTTTCCCCAGTTGCGTCCTCCAAGGTTCCAACATTTACTTTAACTACTCTCTTTTTATATAGGAGCTCTTGCTGTTTGTTTTTATACTTCTTACCAATTTACTTTCATAATCAACTCTCTTAGCTTTTTCATTCATTTGGTTCCTAAAAAGGAAAGCAATTCACTGGCCTATCATTAGCTTTTGCTCCTTTGCAATCCTTAGATTTTGATTGGATACTCTCCTTGAAGCCTTAGATAACCAAGGTGGCTCATTCTTCTTTTTGATTAGAAAATTTTTTTGTGAACATTATGAACTACTTGCTTAAATGTCTGCCTCTGCTCATCCACTGACTTTCCCCTTAGTCTTATCTTCCAGCCTGCATTGGGCAACTTTTTATTCATACCTCTGTAATGGCCTTTAAGTTGAGGACACTGGTTCAAGACCCAGGTTTCTTTCCCTCAAACTGAATATAAAGTTCTACCATTTTGTGATTGCTACCCTCTAAAGGATTGTTAACTTTAACACATTATACATTACACATTACTAGACCTAACACAGCCTGATCTAAAAAAGATAGATTCAGCAACATACTGTTCTAAGAAATAATCCCTGATGCATTCATCAGATTCATCTTCCACGTAATCCTTGCCCATCTGATTTGATCAGTCAATGTACAGATTAAAATCATGCATAACATTCGTAATGACCTTCTTGTGTGCCTCCATTATTTCCTGATTTATACCTTGCCCTACAGGGAGACAATTCTTTGTGGTCCTATAGATGACTTCCACCCATGACTTCTTTCCCCTATTATTCCTTATTTCCATTTTGTGATACCTCTATCACTACTCACCCTCCTTTATTAACACTGCTCTCCACTGTGTTTTCCTTTTTGTCCATTTTTCCAGAATGTCAAGTATCCATGAATGTTGAATCTCAGTCTTGGTCACCCTAAATCCATGCCTTTGCAATAGGTATCAAGTCATATTCATTTTATTTGTGTCGTCAAATCATGTATCTTATTAAAAATGCAGTATGCATTCAGTTAAAGAGCCTTTAGCCTTGACCTTTAACTATTATTTCTGATTTTTGCTGCACTCTTCTGCGTATTTTTTCTGCCCTTCCTGTCATGCTTTGATTACTGTTCACATCTTCACTACCCTGCACCCCGTCCTTTCATTTCTTTTTGATTATTTTTTAAACTTCCCTCCAATTGAACTTTCCTGTCCACTGATTAGTATGAAGCCAAGTTTTAAATCCACCAGCACAGTATGGTTTAAATGAAGCCCATCCAAACAGAAGAGCTCTCTCTTTCCCTAGTTCTGGTGCCAATGCCCAATGAATTGGAGCCCCTTTCTCCACAGCAATATTTGAGCGACAAAATTACCTTTACTCTTTCTACCCTTTGTCAATTTGCATGTGATCAGGTAATAATTCAGAGGCTGTTACATTTGTGGTTCTGTGTTTTAAATGAGCCCCAAGCTCCTTGTAATCCCTCATCAGAACGTTTTCCCTATTCCACCTAGATCATTGATATGTACATGGCACACAACAACTGGATTCTTCCTCTCCCACTCCAAGTTCCTCTACAGCCCAGAGAGATGTCCTGAACATTGGCATCAAGTGGACATCACCACTGCCTTTGAGACATTCTGTCTTTGCTGCAGAGAACTGTATCAATTGCCCCAACTATGCTATCCTCTATTAATGCTAAATTTTACCTCTGCACCCAAATCGAATGGATCTCTTAACCACAATGCTGTGGTCAGTTCACTCATCCTCCCTGCAATCTATCTCCTCATCCATACCAGGAGCAAAAACCTCGTACCAATTTTACACAAGGTCACTGGCTGACACTTCTTTGAAAGTAAATACTAGATCTCCATACGATGTTTCATGAAACAGTATGTCCAGAGATCTCTTCCCCCTCTCTGATATATCACAGTGTCTGCAGTTCTCACACTAGCTCATCAACTCTGATCCAAATTTCCTTGAACAGCCAGCACTTGCTGCAAATGAGATCACTGTTATCACACTGGCATCCACTAGCCCTGAACTGCTACAGAATCTACTTTTCCTGTTCTCTCCTGCGCGTTATAAACTAAAGGCATCAACAGGTTTGGGGGAGAAAGTGGGAACAGGGTGCTGAGTTGAATGATCAGCATTATCATATTGAATGGCAGAGCAGACTTGAAGGGCTGAATGGCCTACTCCTGCTCCTATTTTTCCTATTACCTATGTTAAGTGCTAAATTGTTCTGGGCAAGAAAACTGAGAACCTGGCTTCAAAATTTGATATCTGATATGTTGTTGGTACAGAAGACTTTGATGAGGTTGTGGGAAGGTGGCATTCAAAGCAATAGCCTTGAAGAGTTGATACTGGCCAATCCAGCTGAGCTTGACTGGAATTTCTTAGCAGAAAAGCTGTTGAGTGATACAAAAAGAAAGAGTATCCTCTTAGCTTGAAAGTAGTTATATACTTTTGAAGCAGACTAGCTGGCTAATAAGTTAATTTCAAACAATTTTTGCATTTGCCATAATTAAAGACTTAAAAATCATTTAGCCTTTTGTCCTTTGGAAAGTAGTAATGGGATTTTTGCGGCACTAAGAATACAGTTTCATGAGACTTAGCTGACAATTGATAATCAATAAAATTGAACTCTGCACTTGTGTTTTCTGAGGGCTGTGGTAGTTTATTCCTTCCTTGTGCATCGTAGTGTATTTCTGAATTGCATTACAAGCACAATACCATGTCTGGTTGCCAAATCTTTCAAAGGAGCTTTGAAAGATTTGGCAAGCAATTCACCAGCTTTTGCTTCCAGCAAATCACAGTGCTACCCTTCAGGCCCTTGTTGACTTCAAGCCTCTCATCTCTATCTCCATGATCAAAAATATCTGTCTTTTGACTTGTCATAATGCATGTTTTGATTCACAATTGGAAAGCATAGTTGAAATAATTCAACAGCCATTGGTTGAAAAGAAGCTTTCAGTTCATTTTATATCAAGCCAATCACAAATATGCTTGCTAACCAAGGTTGATTCATTAAGCATCTCCAAAAAGGGAAGAGGCCACTTACACTGTCTGCTCCTCTTAAATAATTTGAAACTCAATGATAGTGACACCAAAGTCAGAAATTTCAAAGGGGTATTGACACAATGGAACAACAAAAGAATCCACTCAAGATACCATTTAATAACTCATGAGTCTAGCCTACTCCCAGAAAGATTTCTGGCTGTTTTTACTGCAGTCATGGCAGTGGTTGGGAGCTGTGTTATCTATTATCTCAATGCTTTAAGTTGGTTTCAGGTTAACGTAACAAAGCTGCCGGATCTAAAGACAGAATTCCAAACTGGGGTAAATCATTTAAATTCTGCACCAAAGAAGTTGGTTCACTGCAACATTCCAAATATATTTTATTTGCATTCTGATAACTGGCTGCCTATACATTTATTCAAAGAACTTAGCATTGCTACAACAGATTCCATCTTGATTGGCTTTGCTGTACTCTCCGTTGCCCTTGATGTTTCATGCCCCACTTCTCTTGTATCTTTGACGCTCCGTGTAGCTCAATCAACCTACATATATGTCCATTGACCCTAACAAGCTGGCAGATTTGCGAACAGAATACAGTGGGTTGTGTTGGCAAGACAAATGACATTGAATAATTTACTTGCGTTGTTATGTGTTCTTTCCCATGCTTCCATATAAAGAGCATACTATGTGACTGCAACTTGAGATTGAGTAAAAGCTAACTGCAACTTTAGTGGTATTTCAAATTCATAGCATAATCATTACTTGAGGACTTGACCTTGGAAGGAACATACAAAAAAAAGCATCATAAAAACCGCACGTTGCTAATGAATATTGTACTGGATAATGAATGTGATACAGTGATGCATGCAGCTCATGATAATGTTTTTGTGCCTTTTGTTTACAGGTTGGTAAAAATTAAAGAGTGGGTAGACAAGCATGACCCAAGAGCAATGGTAATACCTTTCAGTGGAGTACTTGAACTAAAGATACAGGAAATGGGTGAAGATGAAACAAAGAAATACATGGAAGAAAACAAAACGCAAAGGTTAGTAGCTATTTTTCTCTGCGAACTTCCGTTTTTAAATGATGATTGGCAGAATTTGTTTTTAATCTAAATACTTTGTGGGGGGAAAAATTCTTTGCATCCATCTTCGCTGTGTAAGCGAGCAACCTATGAATATTGTAACATTCAATGCACAGTGTTCCAATGGTTGCTACATTTGATTTTGCTTTGGAACAGTGGGACCCTTTTGGAATGTGTTAAGAGGGCATACCAACAGCAATGATTTGGTCAGTTTGTCAGTGAGACAGAGTAAGAGAAGGTGCCTCCTATGTTGCTAGAGAACTGCTGAATGTGAAAGCCAATGGGATGCAGTCTTGGATGAAGAGATTGAGATGCTGATAAGTAAGTATTTCTGGTTCTGAGAGCAGTTTGTACCTGAGAGGGGGCATGAGGAAAGCTCTTAAGTACTGTTTGTTTGGTGTAACTGACAAAAATTGAGGCTCTGAGAAATTCAGGCAACTCGATGAAGTTTAGTAAAAAGCTGAAATTGTGCTGGTAATTGGCTGCTTGTCAGCAATCTTGCAAATTCTGGGGATTGTGGTCTTGAGACAAAAGATTTGTACCAGGACATAAGCACTCATTGAGGCAGTCCTTGGCAGAGTGACTTTGAGGGACATTCAGAGCTATATCTTCAAATGTGAAGAATTGGAATCCTTTGTAAAGGAGGCAAAAATTTAATTAGATTTGGTGACCCGTAGTATCATCATAGGATCTGGGTGAATTGTAGAGAAATCTGTGGGATCTATCTCATCTGCATCTGATAGTTAATGTGCTGCATAGTGCACTATAAATGTCTTAACACCCATTTACCTGACGTTAAATCTGAATGTTAAAATATAACTTCTGTATGTGTATTTGTGTATGTAGCAAATTGTTTTATTTTTCTAATGATCTAAAGTTTATGTATTTGTTCAAAATTGTGAAATCTTTGCATGTATCTGGGATTTCTAGTGTTGTCTACTTTTTAAAAAAAAAGTTATTGTTCCCAATTTTGGTGGTCTCGCCTGGAATGAAAATATACTTTACAAAAGTATTGGGCATTTTGATTTCTTGGTGCTTGTCAGAGGAGTATGCGGTTGTACTTGCTTATTTGATCTGGATACTTTGTACATGAAGCAGAGGTATAAGTAATTTGTTGTAGACATTTTTAAACCACCCCTGAAGCAGGTGAGACTTCAATCCAGGCCTCCTGGCCTAGAGGCAGAGATAATGCCATTGGTATCGTAATAGCCCTCAAGTAATTTGTTCTTTTTTTTTCCAAAGTAATTTGTTCCAGGTTCATAGAGTTCAGATGAATCAGACATGGTCCTAAGCCATTTATGCTCTTGTTTGTGGGTTTGCTCCTTGTTAATAAGTTGTTGACTCATTCTCCTCCTAAGCTGCTCCACTTTCTGCTGTTAAGTGTTTAGGCATTCGGAAAATGAGAGTTGAATTGTATTCAGAAGGTTTCCAAGGAAGGGGTCAAATTACTTAGTATCCCCCTTGTTTGATCATTTTACCTTCATTCATATTTTCTTCTGTACAGCTTCTTAGAAAAGTAGGATTATATGCTTTGAGGAAGTGAGAAGATATTTCTTAAATTATGAAATGTTAAACTGAAACCGGAAGTCAGCTTTCATTATGAGGAGCTTTTGCGCGTTGCTTACATCCTCATTATTTTAAAATGGAATATTTCTTGCAACTGTAATATTTTGTGAATCCAAAGCAGCAGAAATCTGTCACAGGTCGTCAAAAGTAAGTAATGTGCCACATCAAATTATGGCGATAATCGTGCAGAATTGTAATAACATAATAATTCAGTTTGAGTTTGTTTATTGTTGTCACATGTACCATGTACGATGAAAAGTGTCAGTTTGCATGCTATACAGGCAAATCGTACCATACAAAGTGTATCAGGGTAGCAGAACAGAGTGCAGAATACGGTGTGATAGCCATGGAGAAGGTGCAAAGAGAGAGATCAGAATTAACATTTGAGAGGTCTGCTCAAAAGTCTGATAATAGCAGGGAAGAAGCTGTTCTTGAATCTGTTTGTGTTTGTATGTGTATTCAAACTTTTATATCTTCTGCCGGCTGGAAGAGGGTGGAAGAGATTAATACTTGGGGCGGGAGGGAACTTTGATTATGTTGGTTGCTTTCCCGAGGCAGTGGGAAGCATTGATGGGAAGCATAGATAGAGTCAGTAGATCGAAGGTTGGTTTGTGTGATTGACTGGGCCATGTTCACGACTCTCTGTAGTTTCTTGCGGACTTGGGAAGTGCAGTTGCCATGCCATGCTGTGATGCATCCAGATAGGATGCTTTCTATGGTGTATCTATAAAAATTGATAAGTGTCCTTGTGCACATACTAAATTTCCTTAGCTTTTTGAAGTAGAGGCGTTGTTGTGGTTTCTTGACCATCATGTTGACAGGGTGGATCAGGACAGATCGTTGGTGATCATCACTCCCAGGAATTTGACGGTCTCTACCATCTCTCCCTCAGCACCATTGATGCAGACAGGGGCATCCTGTCAACTCCACTTCCTGAAGTCAATGACCAGCTCCTTTGTTTTGCTGGCATTGATCGAGAAATTGTTGTCTCTATACCATGCCGCTAAGCACTCAGTCTGCTTCCTCTATTCTGTATTGTCGTTGTTTGAGATCCAACCTGCAATGGTGGTGCTGTCAGCAAACTTGTGAATGGAACAAAAACAAAGTTGCTGGAAAAGCTCAGCAGGTCTGGCAGCATCTGTGAAGGCAACAACAGGATTAACTGAAGTTCTGAGGAAGGGTCACTGGATCCGAAACGTTAATCCTGTTGTTTCCTTCACAGACGCTGCCAGACCTGCTGAGCTTTTCCAGCAACTTTGTTTTTGTTCCTGATTTACAGCATCCGCAGTTTTTTCGGTTTTTAACTTGTAAATGGAGTTGGGGTGGAATTTGGCCACACAGTCATGAGTGTATAAGGAATATAGTAGGGGGCTGAGTACGCATCGTTGCGAGACACCAGTGTTGAGGATTATGGTGGAGGAGGTGCTGTCACCTATTTTTGCGGTCTATGGGTCAGGAAGTTGAGGATTCAATTACAAATGGGGGAGCCGAGACCTAGGTCTCAGTGTTGAGATGAGTTTGTTTGGAATTATGGTGTTGAAGGCAGAGCTATAGTCAATAAGTAGGAGCTTGACGTAGGTATCCTTGTTAGCCAGATGTTCCAAGGATGAGTGTATGGCTGGGGAGATGTGGACCTGTTGTGCCAGTTGGTGAATTGCAAAGGATCAAGGCAATTTGGTAGGCTGGAGTTGATGTGAGCCATGACAAACCTTTCGAAGGACTTCATAATTATGGAGGTCAGAGCCACCGGGTGGTAGTCATTGAAACTCGCCCCATGATTTTTCATTTTCTAAATGAGGCAGTGTTAAAGTGTGCATTTCTATTGGTATAGCCCATATGATATACAGTTGCACTAAGCATTGTTCAGGCTCATATTAATTTTATTAAATTTTATTTTTTATTGGAACCTGATTTTGTTTTTATTTAGAAATATTGGTAAGCCTGAAATTATATTTCTTATCACCAAGTATTAATAGCTGATAATCATGTTAGAGATGTTGGATGGTTCAAATCAGATCATGGGTAATATCACCCAGGACCATTATCCTTGCAAAATCTTTATTATTATATCTGATGTGACATGGAAGAGGGTGTTCAGAGACTCAAAAATTAAAACAAAAACTGATGGAGATACTCCATCACGTTTGGTGGCATTTTTGGAAAGACCAATAAAATTGACGTTTCAAGTCAAATGACTTCTTCAGAACTCTTTAGAGTATCATGTGTGCTTGTGCTATAACTTCAAATGCACACTACTTGAAGAATTTCAATGTGTATGTTTTCTGACAATATATGAAGTTATGACTATTATAAACAAGTCTAAATAATAGAGAATAAAACATTTTGGACAATAGCTTTATGAAAGACAATGTTTGCGTCATATTATTTGAAATCATTATTTAGGAATAGACATTTGCAAAATGCTAAAATGTTAGTAAATAGCTTTAAACTGTTTGCAATGAAATAACTTGGACATTCTTTAGAAGAAACACCAGTGTGTTTGTGATTTCAGTGCTTTGCCCAAGATCATCAAGACTGGATTCTCATCTCTGCAGCTTGAATATTTTTTTACTGCAGGGCCAGATGAAGTGCGAGCATGGACCATAAAGGTATGTTTCACAGTCTGTTGTCAGCCATATACAGTTCCACACTGTTGAATTCAGATTGATATCATCGACTTTTAAGTTTGTCATGGCAGTGGTTAGCTAGTCATTATAGGCTGGGTTTTGTTCGTGTTAACTTTAATTATTTGTGAGCTGTTGAACAGTGAAAGTGGGGTGCATTGATTGAGGCAGGTAGCAATTGATTCTGCCTATTACATAGTATGAATTTCTTCATCCTGCAGAATCTATCTTTCCTCCTCCTGTGGTCAGAGATAAGGCACATCAGTATTGTGCTTGCTTAATCTGTGTGACTGGGTTTGTCGCCAGTGAAATTGATGTTGCTTTTCATTTGGTATTTGCTAAGTTTGTTTGGGTTGTCTGTGGCGTCTTCTCTTGCTTGACTAACATGAAGTTTATAAGCAATGTATTATGTAATCTGCTGTTAGTATGTAAAGTGTTTTTTTTCAGTCATACTCATGAATTTACTTTAAACTTCCCATTTTTAATGCTGATCTCTTGCAGGTTAATGTTTGTAGCACACAGTTGAGCTTTTCATGACACTTTAGTTCTACATGTTAATAGTATACAATACAAAATCAGTCTTTTTTCAATATTTGATTATTGTCTCAATTTGTTTGTAAAGTTTGAAATGTGCAGATTAAAATTTAATGAAGACTAGCAATTTGACATACACTATTTATACCCAGGATGTGTAGGGAGTTATTCATCGTAGTTGAATTTATGTATACGATTGACTACATTAAATTATTTGAGCTTTTCGTTACAAATTTTCTACTTTAAAGCATGCATTGCAATCATGAGTTGTTCACTGCTTAATGATGCAGCTTGCAAAAGTAAATATTTCAAATTACTTGGCAAGACATTCTACTCTCACCAAATGTGAACATAAAAGTTCGATGATCCTTGTTGTAAATTGTGATGTTGGGAACTTTATAAAATGAACTTCGATTCAAACTTCTTCCTGGTTTTATATCTTGTATAATAGTGGTTAAAAATTTCTTACCTGGTAGAAATATGCATCATTTTTATTTCTGAAATGAAGCCCTAATTTGTATTCTATAAGGGCCTTCAAAATTATTGGGCACTGTGTAATTGTGTTGTAGAAACAAGAGTTGCCATCTCTTTCATTGTTATTTATTTTTCAAAAGCTGAAATTCACTTTTCAGCCCAGTAGAGGCAAATAATAGAGACAACAGCTGATGTTAATGGAGCACTTCCTTTCATCAGAAGAGAAACAAAATGCTAAATTTCTTCGTATGTTCCATGTGCACACCTTTAAAGGAAATGGCATTGAATGGAATGTAGTTTGTTTGAAGGATAGGAACAAGAGTGTACTATTTAGTTCCTTGAGTTTTTTCTGCCTGTTTGTTTTGCCACAGTTTTATCAAATTGGGAGGTTTTTTTTAAAGCATTAAGAATGACTTTGGTTATTCAATTATATGTTTTGATGTCAAGTTAATATTATATTATTATCTCTATTTAAATTATATTTTGAGTAACCACGTAAATTATGTAGTAATAAATATACTTTTTCACATGAAGAGGTGAATTTATGTACCACTGCAGCCATAGTAGTCTTTCACTCTCCCCAGGCTGTTTGAAGTGCAATATAATATTGACTCTGTTGTTCATTGCTGTGCATATGCTGATTGAAAAGTCAAGTTAGATGGTGTGAAACGAGTTACCTTGGAAAAGGGGTATAGCATGCAGTGAACAAAGTTTGCATTTTTGTTTAAGACAATTGTAAGTAGGATCATAATCTTACAGCTTAAAGCTGTTAGGTAATATGAGTATATTAGCTTTCTGAAATCTTGGAGGTCTGATATAACATTGCCGCAGTTTTAGGCTGTAACTTTGTATTTGGTGACTAAAAACCAATTCAGATTAAAATAAGTCTCTGTTTAACCAAATGATAATAGATATTAAACGAATAACCTGTAGTTCTGGCGGTCTTACTTTTTTAATATATGATTGAATATAATCCATATTGGTTGGTACGTTTATTGTGGGGGCAGATTAAATCCAGTGGGTGGAAACTTGTCTTTGCCTGTGTTCAACACAACTATAACAATGGTGGGGGAGTGCATTGAGTGGCTACCTGCCAGTGGACCTATAGAGGGCATAAGGCGCAGCTTAAGGGCTCTATCTTGCTTCGATCAAGCAGCCAGTCTTTAAGGTTTCATTGCACCGACTGGTTGTGATGATGGGGTCCATCCTTAAGTAGGGCACAGGGGCCGTTGAAGGCCCTTGTCTGCCAGAAACCATAAAGAGCCCCAGGTTATCCTGTCCTCATCACCTTACAAACCTGCATGCCAACCCCTTCTTCCCTCCCCCTGCCCTCCAATTTACCAATCCAAATACTTCCAAAGCTCCAATTCTTTGCAATTTGCATCCTTATCACTTTAAGCCAGTACCAGCATTGGTCCTGTAATTGCTACCAGTGCATCTTAAGCTGGCAACCTCTGATTGGCTGACAGAAAACTTTGAAGGGGAGCTTCATGCCAGAGGTTAGAAATTCAGCCTATTGCTTCTAATTAAATGACTACAGAGCTGTTCTTGTCCTGAACCAGCCATGCCCTGGCCTTTAATCCAGCGGGGAGTATAGAGCCCATGGTGCTCTTACAATTCAGCCCATAGTACCAATATGGAGACCTTTATGATATAAAATTGTATGTACAATAAAATAACCTTGTGGTCAGGAAGGAATATTTTTTCTGCCTATGTTAATTATGGACACGTTTTGCTTAAATGCTCTTATTAACTTTGAATACTTCAGGATATTTAGTCAGGGAAACACCAATGAGTAGCCATATTGACTTAAAATCTCTTCCATTATGAAAAATAAATTTTCTAATCCCTCACTTTATCATGCTCTGATAAACATCTTTGAGGTTGTCATCATGTGTCACATTTCCTTGCATGGCCATCTTTGACATTGCAGACCCCTTGTAAATCAGCATATGGGTAATCACGTAATATTGTATTCCTGTCCTCCTACATAAACTAAACTCTGATTTATTATGGTTACATTTATGAGTGTTCAGTCAAGGAAAATTACTTCATGCTTACAATATTATTATAACAATTATTATTAACAAATGAACACAATGTTGGCATATTTCTCTTGTTTTTTGAGCTGGGTATTTTTGAGTTCTTGAAATTTAAATTCAAGCTTAGCTTTAAAGACACAATTTTAAAGCTTATTTTCACCCATTTCCTGAATTACCCCTCGTTGAACAAGGCAAAAATACTGGAAAAATTACGTAGCAACATCCTTTTGGATAGATAATATATTTGAACATTAAAAATGTTATTGTTAAGTATTTCATTTTAAGATTAGTATAGTCATTTGTATACGTAATATGGTATATATTTTTTCTTTTTATTTCAGTTATTCTGACAAACGTGAATCTCTTTAAAAGAATTTTAACATCTGAAAACATTAATTGATTTTTGAATTGAAAGCTTGAGTACCAATGTACATACTGCGAAAATGTCGTGAGCAAAGCATGTCTAACATTTTGAAAAATGCCGTTTGTGCCCTTTTGGGTCAATAAATTCAATTATATTCTCAGATCATGTATCCAAAATGTTGCCTCAGACAACCTAAATGAGAAGAGATGTCTCTGGACTCACAGTGACAAGATTACTTCATCTAAAATCAATACCACCTTCAAAATCTGTATCAAAAATTGCTGCTTTGCATTGATAACAGGAGTTACTTTATCTCTGGTTTCCTAAATGGGTATCCAATATCAGGATAAGGTTGATTGTATATGTGACATGTCAAGTGATATGAAGCGAAGTTTCTCTGAAGCCTGATACTGTATCAAAGGGACATGCATCTCTCCTGTAATCCATCTTCTTAAAAACAATTAATTTTCCTTTGGCCTTCTACTGACAGAAAGGGACGAAGGCACCTCAGGCTGCTGGCAAGATCCACACAGATTTCGAGAAGGGCTTCATTATGGCCGATGTAATGAAATTTGAAGATTTTAAAGCCGAAGGCAGTGAAACTGCTGTCAAGGTGAGAGTGCTGTTGCAGCTTTTTAGACGTTTCTTTGAATTAAGAGAAGTCTGCAGTGATAAGTGACCATGGCAGTCACATTCACTTTCAGAATGGCTGTTGATACAAATGTGTTATGGATTTACACTGGGGAAAGAATTGTCCTAGTTCTCTTATAGAAGACATGACAAGGTAACAGAGTCCAAGAATGAATGGCAGCTGAAAAGCACAGGTACTGTACTGTAAAATCACAGCAAAGGCTTTAAGACTAGTCTGTATTTTAGAGTTGTTTGATATTTTTATTGAATTAAAATGATAAATTGTCCTTTTTTTCCACTATGGAAAATCCAGTGTCACTTTCCGAGGTGAGTCAACATAGTACATGGATCAGTATTTTACAGTGGGATAATATTTTAAAGATGTCAGCATTTTTTTCAATGCAAGATGAGTTTATAAGATATAAACATATAAGATTTTGAAGAGCCTTGACAGGGTAGATGCTGAAAGAATGTTTCCCTTCATGGGGAAATTGAAAACTAAGGGGCACAGGTTTAAAATAAGGCGTCTCCCATTTTGAGATGGAGATGAGAAGGAATTTCTTATGCGAATCATTAATATTTGCTCTCTGGTGTAGAGAATTCCAATGAAGACCGAGTACTTGAATATATTTAAGGTAGAGTTTGAGAGATCTTGATTAACATGGGAGCTAAGGGATATGGAAGGCAGGCAGGAAAGTGGGATTAAGGGCACAATCGGATCAGCCATGATCTTATTGAATGGCATGGTAAGTTTGAGGGGTTAGATAACCTACTCCTATTTTACGTGTTCTCATTTTCCTTTATTTTAGTGAATTGATCATTTTTAAAATTTGTTTAAATGATTGTGTTTCTTACCTAATTTTCTGATATCTTGCTATTTAACTGGGCTGTAAAATAATACTTTTGCTTTATTACGTCAACAGGTACAATTTACCTTCATGTTTGAGTACTGAATCCAATCAGTTATACTTCCTACAGAGTACGTCATTGCACTATAAATGCTTAGAAAAAAAATCATCTTGTCTCAAAATTTGGTTATGCATTAACTAAACCAAAGAATGGCTCCCAGTAATGATTTTATTCGTTGGGCTAAAGTGACAAGTATCTCTACTAATCTGCGCATTAATATTTTTAATCCTAGCTTTTAAGAAATTAAGACTCCATTAAGTTGTAATGTACTTTAAAACAATAGATACCAAATAGTTAATCTGCTTTCTAGACACTAGATGGCAGTTTCAGTACAAAGACATTATTTTCCCCCTCAAGCTACTCATGACACCTGCAGACTTTATTTCTGTTAATTGACAAAAGTTATTCCACTGTAGAAAGTAATCATATTTGATTTTTAAAAATTTATTACTTTGACTATTTGCACTTCTATCATCATCATTGACATTCAATTTATACTTTGAAAATAATAGAAAAAGACCCTGCTAATATGCAATTCAAATGATTTTGTGCATTATATAAAAGAATCAAATGCATTAACATGACATATTTGACAAAACTTCCTTGTGAGCACAGATGCCATGTTATATAACTGACTGATATTTATTGTGGGAGAAAAGGCTTTGAATTCATGGGACATTGGCACCAGTCCTGGGAGAGGAGGAAACTTTTCTGATGGGATGGGCTCCATTTGAATCATGCTGCGACCAGAGTCCTGGTGAATCGAATAACTAGGCTGTGGATAGGGCTTTAAAGTAAAGAGTGGTGGTGGGGGCATTCAGTTGGATGGACAGTTATGGAAAATATTAAGTGGGGGCGGGCTCAGCAGAGGTTATTAAAGTTTTCCGAGCAAGTAATAGGACAGAGAGTATGGAAGGGGTCAGAAATCTAACTTCAGGCACAGCAGATAAAGGGACAGCTATGAGAAGGGGGCAGTCAACACAGGACTGAGGGTGTGTACTTAAATGCACGCAGTATACAAAACAAGATAAATCAGCTTGTAGTATAGATTGAAATTGGCGGGTACAATATTGTGGATATCTCAGAGATGTGGCTACAAGGGGATCAGGACTGGAAACTAAATACCTAAGGATACTATTGAAAGTACAGCCAGATGGGCAGAGGGAGCGGGATTGCCTTGTTAGTGAGAAATGAAATTAAATCAACACTAAGAAATGATATAGAGTCAGGATGGGTCGAATCTATGTTGGTAGAGTTGAGGAATCACAAAGAAAAAAAGACCCTGATAGGACCTTATGTCCAGGCCTCCTGTCAGTAACCAGGATCTGAGGAAGAAAATAAATCAGGAGATAGAAAAATCATGTAAGAAAGGCACTATTACAAAAAGCATGGAGGACTTCCATATGATGGTGGACTGAGTAAATTGAATTGGAAGGAGAGACAACAAAAGGAATTTGTGGAATGTTGACAAAATGGTTTTTTGGAGCAGCTTGTGGTAGAGCCCACAACAGAACAGGAAGTTCTGGATTTGGTGATGTGTAGTGAGGCAGACTTGATTAGGGAGCTTGCGGTGAAAGAACCCCTTGGGGTCACTGACCATAATATGATAGAATTCTACCTGCAGTTTGAGAGGGAGAAGCTGGAATCAGATGTTACAGTATTACAATTGAGTAATAGTAACTACAATGACATGATGGAAGAGCTGGCCAGAGTTAATTGGAAGGGGAGCCTATCAGGGAAGACGGTGGAGCAGCAATGGCAGGAGTTTCTGGGGGTAATTCAGGAGGCACAGCAGAAATTCATTGCAAGGAAGAAAAAAAACACAGCAAGAGGAGGATGTGGCTGGCAAGAGAAATCAGGGACAGAATAAAAGGAAAAGAAAGGATAATTTTTAAAAAAAAAAGCAATAAGGAGGTAGAAGATGAAACTTGAGAGTAAGTGAGCTAGTAATATAAGGCAAGATTGCAAGAGTTTTATTAGATATCGAAAAGAAAAGAGAGATACAAGAGTGGAGACTAGACTGCTGGAAAATAAGGCAGGAGAAGTAGTAATGGGGAAAAAAGAAATGGCAGTAGAACTGAATAAGTACTTTGCATCAGTCTTCGTGTTGGAAGACAGCAGTATACCAGAACCTCAAGCGAATCAGGGGCAGGGGAGAAAGTAGTGGCCATCACCAAGGAGAAGTGCTGGGGAAGCTGAAAGATCTGAAGGCAGATGAATCATCTAGACCAGATTAACTACACCCCATAGTTCTGAAGGAGATAGCTGAAGAGATTGTAGAGGTAATGGTGTGATCAGGGAATGTTCCAGAGGAATGGAAAATGACTAATGTAACACCCCTATTTAAAAAGGGAGGTGGGGGGCAGAAAACAGTAAACTACAAGCCAGTTAGCCTGACCTCAGTTGTTGGTAAGATTTGAAGAGTCCGTTATTAAAGATGGCATACTTGGAAGTGCATTGTAAAATAGGGCTGAGTCAGCATGGCTTCGTCAAGGGGAGGTCATGCCTGACAAATGTTAGCATTCTTTAAGGAGGTAATGAGCAAGTTAGACAAAGGAGAGCCAGTGGATGTGATTTATTTGGCTTTCTACAGGCCTTTGACAAGATGCAAAAGAAGGCTGCAAAATAAAATGAGAGTCCATGATGTTAGGGGCAAGGTACCAGCATGGATAGAGGATTGGCTGACTGGCAGAAAGCAGAGTGTGGCATTAAAGGCACTTTTTTAGGATGGCAGCTGGTGACTAGTGGAATTCCGCAGGGGATCTTTGTGGAACTACATCTTTTCACGTTACCCATTAACACTCTAGATGAAGGAACTGAGGGCATTGTTGCTAAGTTTACAGATGATACAAAGATTGGTGTAGGGACAGGTAATGTCTAGGAAACAGGGAGGCTGCAGAAGGACTTGAACAAGCCAGGAGAGTTAGAACAAAGAGCAAAGAAAGAACAAAGAAAATTACAGCACAGGAATAGGCCCTGCGGTCCACCAAGCCTGCATTGACATGCTGCCCATCACAACTAAAACCCCCTACCTTTCTGGGGACCATATCTCTGTATTCCCATCCTATTCATGTATTTGTCAATACGCCCTTTAAACAACACTGTAGTATCTGCTTCCACTACCTCCCCCGGCAGCAAGTTCCAGGCACCCACCACCTCTGGGTAAAAAAAAAAACCTTACTCATACATCACCTTTAAACCTTGCCCCTCGCACCTTAAACCTATGACCCCTGGTAACTGACTCTTCTGCCCTGGGAAAAAGCTTCTGACTGTCCACTCTGTCCATGTCCTTCATAATCTTGTAGACCTCTACCAAGTCGCCCCTCAACCTCCGTCGTTCCAGTGAGAACAACCCAAGTTTCTCCAACCTCTCCTCATAACTAATGCCCTCCATACCAGGCAACATTCTGGTAAATCATTTCTGTACCCTCTCCAAAGCCACCACATCCTTCTGGTAGTGTGGCAACCAGAATTGAACACAATATTCCAAATGCGGCCTAACTAAGGTTCCATAAAGCTGCAACATTACTTGCCAATTTTTAAACTCAATGCCTCAGCCAATGAAGGCAAGCATGCCTTATGCCTTGTTGACTGCCTTTTCCAGCTGTGTTGTTACTTTCAGTGACCTGTGTACCTGTACACCCAGATCCCTCCGCCTATCAGTACTCTTAAGGGTTCTGCCATTTACTGTATATTTTCCATCTGGATTAGACCTTCCGAAATGCATTACCTCACATTTTTCCAGATTAAACTCCATCTGCCATCTCACTGCCCAAGTCACCAACCCATCTATATCCAGCTGTATCCTTTGACGGTCCTCATTGCTATCCACAATTCCTCCAACCTTTGTGTCATTGGCAAACTTACTAATTAGACCAATTACATTCTCCTCCAAATCATTTATATATATGAAACAAACAGCAACGGTCCCAACACTGAACCCTGAGGAACGCCACTAGTCAAAGCCCTCCATTCAGAAACGCACCCTTCCACTGCAACCCTCTGTCTCCTATGACCGAGCCAGTTTTTATCCATCTTGCAAGCTCACCTCTGACTCCATGCGACTTTACCTTCTTTATCAGCCTGCCATGAGGGATCTTGTCAAAGGCCTTACTGAAGTCCATGTAGACAACATCCACTGCCCTACCCTCATCGATCATCTTTGTCACTTCCTCAAAAAACTCAGCCAAGTTAGTGAGACACGACCTCCCCTTTACAAAACCATGTTGCCTTTCACTAATATGCCCACTAATTCCCAGAGGGAGTAAATCCTGTCTCCAAGAATCCTCTCCAATAATTTCCCTACCACTGACGTAAGGCTCACCGACCTGTAATTAGCTGGATTATCCTTGGCACCCTTCTTTAAACAAAGGAATGACATTGGCTATTCTCCAGTCCTCTGGGACCTCCCCTGTAGCCAGTGAGGATATAAAAATTTCCCTCAAGGCCACAGTAATTTCCTCCCTTGCCTGTCTCCATATTCTGGGGTATATACCATCAGGCACAGGGGACTTGTCTACCTTGATGTTTTTTAAGACCCCCAATATCTCCTCAACATGACCCAAAATATTTACACACCCTTCCCCAGATTCAGCATCCACCAAGTCCTCCTCTATGGTGAATACTGACGCAAAGTACTCATTTATTACCTTGCCCATTTCCTCTGGCTCCACACATAAATTCCCTTCCCTATCCTTGATTGGGCCAACTCTCTCCCTGGCTATCCTCTTTCTCTTTATATATGTATAAAAAGCCTTGGGATTTTCCTTAATCCTGTTGGCCAATTTTCATGACCCCTTTTAGCCCTTCTGACTCCTTGCTTAAGGTTCTTTCGACTTTCCTTGTATTGCACCCTTGCTTTGTGTGTTCCCAGCCTCCTAGCCTTGACAAGTGCTCCCTTTAAAGTAAGTTGGTAAGGAAGTGGCAGATGGAATACATGCGGGAAGATGTGAAACAATGTACTTTGGTAGGAAGAATAGAGGCGTAGAATATTTCCTAAATGCGGAATGGTTTTAGAAATCCGAAGCATAAAGGGACTTTGGAGTCCTGGTTCACGATTCCCTTAAGATTAACATGCATATTCAGTTGGCAGTTAGGAAGGCAAGTACAATGCTAGCATTCATTTCAAGAGAGCTGGAATGCAAGAATAGAAATGTACTGCTAAGGATATGTAAATCTCTGGCCAGAGCAATTGTGAGCAATTTCCCCTTTATTCATTCACAGGATGAGGGCATCACTGGCCAGGCAGCATTTATTGCCCATCCCTAATTGCCCAAAGGACAGTTAAGAGTCACCCACATTGCTGTGGATCTGGGGTCACATGTAGGCCAGACCAGGTAAGGGTGGCAGTTTCCTTCCCTAAAGGATACTAGTAAACCATATGGGTTTTTCCTGACAATCGTCAATGGATTCACATTCATCGTTAGATTCCTAATTCCAGATATTTATTGAACTCAAATTCCACAATCTGCTGTGGTGGGATTCGAACCCGGGTCCCCAGAATGTTATCTGGGTCTCTGGATTAACAGTCCAGCGATTAGTACCACTAGGCCATCGCCTCCCCATATTTTTGGCCTCTTATCTAGAAGGGTCTAGGCCCAAAATGTCAGCTTTCCTGCTCCTCTGATGCTGCTTGGCCTGCTGTGTTCATCCAGCTCTACACCTTGCTATCTCAGATTCTCCAGCATCTGCAGTTCCTGCTATCTCTAAGTCTAAAGGAGATGAGACTGTCAAGCCTTTTATACACAGAGGGTGATAAATGCCTGGAATGTGCTACCAGAGGAGGTGGTGGAAGCACATATAATAGCAATGTTTGATATGCATCTTGACAGATATATGAATAGTCAGGGAAGAGATACAGACAGTCTAAAGGCAAAAGATTTTTAGTTTAAAAAGGCATTGTGTGTGCAGTGTTGATGGGCCAAAGGACCTATACCTGTGTGTACTGTTCTTTGAATTTTGAAAGATGAGGAGGGATCCAGTGGAACTTACAGAATACTGAGAGGTCTGGATAGAGTGGACAAGGAGAAGATATTTCCATTAGTGGGAGAGACTATACCCAAGGGTACAGCCTCAGAGTGAAGGGAAAACCTTTTCAAACTGAGATGAGGAGGAATTTCTTCAGCGTGGTGAATCTGTGGAACTCATTGCCGCAGAAGGCTGTGGAGGCCAAGTCATTGAGTGTATTTAAGACCGGGATAGATAGGTTCGTTATTAATAAGGGATTCAAGGGTGATTCAAGGCAGGGGCGTGGGGTGTTGAACATATCAGCCATTAAATATTGGTGGAGCAGAATGGCCTAATTCTGCACCTGTTTTATGATCGTAGTGGATCATTTTTCTCGACTTTTGGCACAACTGAAAGGTTTCAGTTTTTTAGAATCTGATTTTGCGATATATTAAGTTTTGTTGTAAATTATAAAATTGATGATGTCTTAACTAGCTATTCCCATATATGAACCTGATTGGTGAGCAACACAGTGAAAGTAAATATTGTTTGTAAGTCATAAGATGTTTGTTTTATGATCCACTTAAACTACATTGTTTTTAATGTAGACTATTAATGGTATGAAAAATAGATTTAGATTTCCCATTATATTGTCAGCTATTGCTGTTCAGATATTTGCGTAAGTATCTTAAATTGTGATATCTTCCGTTATCTCCTTCAGCATCAACTTATAGAGTGGGTGCAGCTCAAAGTATGATCAACCTGTTAAAAAGTTGGGATTGAAGGTCTGTGATGGCACAGACATGGGTGCTAAAGTTTGCCATTTCCTGAATTCTTTCTCCAGTTGTCACATTCCTTGGGGTCAATATATGTTTGGAACTTGAGAAGTGCTGCTGTAATAAAAGTTCTTATCTCTAAAGGGTAGTATTATCTTATTATTCTTTAGGCAGTATTATCTGGTTCATTATTTTTAAAAATATGTCCAGCCTAGGAAGTAGCAATTATGTATCACCATTGGCTGAGAAACCAGATATCCAGTACCTGCCTCTTGACTATCTTGATCTATTGCCAGTCATTTGGAAGTAAAAGAAAGAAGCCTGGATTATTTACAGCTTTATAGCTTTCATACCCTGTATCCTGTTTGCATGACATTGCTCTGAGTAACTTGTCTCCATGTTTTTCTACATTGCAATAGTGACAAGGCTTCATGACTACTTCACTTTCTGTAAAGCACTTTAGAATATCCTAAATGTATGATAAAAACAGAGGACTTAGAAACAAGAGTATATGTGAACTTAGCAAAAACCGTTTTCTAGCGAAGAAAGTTCCACAGTCCTAACAAACTTCTGAAAGAAAAAAAAAACTTCTCACTGTCTTAAAAGCAAGACATTTTGTTCTTAAACTGTGTCTTTTTGTTCTAGACTTTTCTACAATGGGAAACATTCTCTCAGAACCCACCATGTCAGGTCCCCTCAGGATTTTATATGTTTTAACAAGATCACCTCTCAGTCTTCTAAAATCCAATCATCCATTCTAAAATCACCATTTCTTCATAAAATTAGTCCTTCATTTCAAAATGGGTTGAATGAACCTTCTGAGTAGCTTCAAACACAGTTATATCCTTAGACAGAAAACCAAAAGAACTGTGGAGGCTGGAAATCAGAAACCAAAACAGAAATTGCTGGAAAACTCAGCAGGTCTGACGGCATTTGTGGAGAGAAATCAGAGATGACGTTTAGGGTTCAACACCCCTTTGGAAATGATGGTAGCGAGGTAAAGGATGGTTTTTATATAGCTGATATGGTGTAGAGGAGACATTGGGGAAATGAAACACAGACTGGGTGACTGCTTTGCAGAACACATCTGCGTTCTGTCCACAGTAAAGACCTGAGCTTCTAGTTGCTTGACATTCCAACACACTACTGGGTTCCTTGACCAACATCTCTGTCTCAGGCATGCTGCAGTGCTCTGAACAGCATCTCATTTTCCACTTGGGAATCCTGAAGTCTTCTGAATTTAATATTAAGTTCAACAATTTCAGGGCTTGAGCACCATTCCTCATACATTCCCCATCCCCATATACCAGGCCTTGCCATCACATGGGCTGCTACCATACACAACCCATTGTCAGCTACTAATAGTCCCCATTAACAGCTATTCATTCTGCTAGGCTGGTCTTTATCCACTCCTTTTCTGTCCAACTGTTTTTCTCTCTCTTGAGATCTATCCCCTCCTATTGTTTATTCTCCCCTCGCTCCACAGATGTATCCTTTCTCAAAGGAGACCAAAATTGAACACAGTACCCTAGATGTTGTCTCTCCACAGTCGCGTACAACCGCAGTAAAAATCCCTACACTAACATTCCACCCCCTCCTGCAATAAACATTGCATTGGTCATTCTGATCATCTGTACCTGCAAACTAACTTTTTGTGGTTCGTGTACCAGACCATCCAGATCCCTCTGTACCTCCAGGTTTGCAGTCTGTCTCCATTTAAATAATCTAGTGCTTTTCTGTTCATCCTACCAAATTGGACAAGTCCATATTTTCCACATTATGCTCATCTGTTAATTATTTACCCACTTACATAACAACTTACATATGTCCAAATAATTGTTTGGTAGTTCCGAACCTAACCACTGCTGAAAAGAAACAAAGTTAAAGCTTTTCACTTTCCACTCATCAGGACTGAAACATTTACGTTGGAAAGGAAAGATGATTTATACAGCTTGAGAAGAGGATGCTTATTGGTTGCACTACTTTCAGCATGGCGATACAGCAGGAGCTGTGGATTAATTAAATTCAAACAAGGCAACTCTTCCCATGGCAACGTCCTGACCATGCAGCTGGGATTGCCTATCTTTGGAATCTTCTTCTGAGTGAAAAAGGAGAATTGTGTAAATGTAATCTTCAAGCATGATGGCTCAGTGTTTAGCACTGCTGCCTGACAGTACCAGGGACCCAGGTTTAATTCTAGCCCTGGGCGACTGTCTATGTGGAGTTTGCGCATTCTCCCTGTGTCTATGTGGGTTTCCACGGTGCTCCTGTTTCCTCCCACAGTCGAAGGAGGGGAAGGTTAAGTGGATTGACTATGGTAAATGTGGGGTTACGGGGATAAGGTAGGGGGCTGGATCTGGGGGGGTGATGCTCTTTGGAGGGTTGATGCAGACTCGATAGGCCGAAAGGCCTGTTTCTGCACTGTAGAGATTTTGTGATTCTATTCCATGACTCTGGGACTTTGCAGTACAGGGCCCTGTGTACAAATGAATGCAACTTCTAGTACTTAGCATGAAAATGAATCACAATACCTTAAATTGGTTCCCTGTAATTCTAAGGACAGTATGAATTATTTAGTAATTGCAAAATCACGTCAAATGTTGGACATTGTGTTCTGAGTTTTCCAAGCATAGGCTGGTTGAGTACAAGCGGAATGCTGCCCACATTGGATGCATTCTTTGATACAGTTTGCCTGTCATTGGAATGTGCAGCCTGCATATCTGGCACTAGATTGATGTTGAATCTCACATACCACATTAGTAATTTGTGTGGGAGGCAGAACATCTTTTTGACTTGATAGCAACATCCGTTCAGTGGACAATACCACTTGTGCTTTTACTGCAGAGTAGCGGCATGAGACCACTGGCTTCATCTGTTGTGCAAATCTTTGAGACACCTCACTGCTTCTAGGGTAACTGAAGTAAACTGGGTATATGTCATTGCCAAATCATTTTGAAAACTTGCTAGTTCCTGTTGACAACTTACCATGGTGTCATCTAAAAAATTAGCTATAATACATTTGGTCGCCAGTCATTGATATATATTTTAAGCAGCTAAGGCCCCAGTACTGCTCCCTGTGGAACTTTACTAGTTAGAGATTGACATCCAAAATAGATCTCTTTTTTTCCCCCAACTCTCCATTATCTGTTAGTTTAGTAATCCTTCATCCCTGCTAATAATGTTACTGTGTACATCCTGAACTCTTATTCTGTGCAGTAACCTTTGATGGGCAACTTATTAAATGCCTTTGATAATCCAAGTACATCACAACTATAGGTTTCCCTTGATTGTTACTTCCTCAGAAAAATACAAATCAGCTAAACACAATTTCTCGAACAAAATCGTGTTGACGCTTCCTGAGCACATTGATTTTCTGCTGTAACTCCTTAATAATGGATTTTAGCAATTTGCCAATAACAGATGTTAGGCTAGTTGGCTTATAGTTTCCATTTTTCTATCTCCTTTCTTTCTTGAATAATTAATTATTTTTCGAACTGCTGCAACCCTTCTAATATCAAAGGAATTTTTGAAAATTACAACCAATGCATCTACCATCTCTGCAGTCACTTGTACAAAGGAAGGATGCATGCCAGCTGGTCCTGGAGACTTATCAGATTTTGGTCGAACAGTTTCTCGGCAGATTTTACTGGGTGTGATATGCAAATATGCGTTCTATCCTTTCGTGAAATATGAGGGAAGTGATGTCCTAGTGGTATTATCGTCGGACTGTTAATCTGGAGACCTAGGCAGATGGAAGAATTTGAATTCAATAGGAATCTTGAATTAAGAGTCTAATAATGACCATGAAACCATTGTCGATTTGCGGAAAAGTCCATCTGGTTCACTAATATCCTTTAGGGAAGTAAATTTGCCATTCTTGGTCTGGCTTGGGCAGTATGGTGGTTCAGTAGTTAGCACTGCTGCCCCACAGCATCAGGGACGTGGGTTCAATTCCACCCTTGGGTGACTGCCTGTATGGAGTTTGCACATTCTCTGTGTCTGCGTGGGTTTTCTCCCACAGTTCTCCAAAGATGTACAAGTTAGGTGGATTAGCCATGCTAACTTGCCCATAGTGTCTGAAACATTTTTAAAAAACCATTGGAAAGGAAAGAACAACTTATACAGCTTGAGAAGAGGATGCCTATTGGTTGACCTATTTTCAGCATGGCAATGCAGCAAGAACTGTGAGTTAATTAAATTCAGACAAGGCAAATCTTCCCATGGCAAAATGTTGACTGTACAGCAGGGATTGTCTATCTCTGGAATCTTTTTCTGAGTGAAAAAGGAGAAATGTGTAAACATATTCCTTAAGCATGGTGGCACAGTGATTAGCACTGCTGCCTCACAGTACCAGGGACCCAGGTTTGATTCTAGCCCTGGGCGACTCTGTGTGGAGTTTGCACGTTCTCCCCGTGTCTGCGTGGGTTTCTACCTAGTCCTCTGATTTCGTCCCACAGTCCAAAGATGTGCACATTAGGTGAATTAGCCAAGCTAAATTTCCCATAGTGTCTAGCAATGTGCAGGTTAGGTGGAAAATGCAGGGTTACAGAGATGGTGTAGGGGATATGTCTGGGTGGGATGCTCTTTGAAGGGTCGGTGTAGACAGAATGGACCAAATGGCCTGCTTTCACACTGTAGGGATTCTATCAATTTGCCTATTTAGCAGGAGATTTGATTTCTGTAATCCTGTGCTGGCTTTATTTAATAATTGGCTTTTGAATTCATCAATGCATAATTTTGATTTATAATGTAATCACATAAAAATGTGAGGTTAACTTTTCATTATTCCGTTATGAAATGTTTTTTGTTACTTGGTAGGTTGATTTTGAAAATTATTTTACAGTGATATCCAAACTGTTTGAAATATATACCACAGGCTTTTAAACTGGTAAAATATTTTGTAGTTGGTAGTTGCCTGACAGTGATAGGCTTCCAGTATGTCTTGAGAAAAGCTAAGGGAGCCTCTGACTGCAAATGTATGAATTGCTTCTTGAGGTGAGGATGCACATAGGATTTGTTAAACATTCCTAAGGAAAATGTTGAATTAAATCACACTTTTACCATTACTTCAAATCTAAATGTTCAAAGGATTTAGAAAATCTTTTGCGGATTTTACATTAATCAGTGTTATGTTCATAATTTTTACTGCACGGCTCAATTAGCGGCTAGAGCTTTCTGAAAGCTTTAGCAAGTTTCACGAACATACTCATAAGTGTTTCTAGATTTTATTTGCATTTTACAGTCTTTAATTTGAACTTCTCTCTCTGTTTTTTTTGTTTCACTTGAGCTTCCTGCATCTTTCTGTGCAATGCTCATCTCTGCCAGGTCTGCAATACCTGAGTAGCAAGAGAAGAGCTAGTACAGTATGTATAAATCCTATTGCTAGTACAGTAGTAATTTGGTTTAGTCAGTCCCTTACAGTTCCAATGTGTGGCTAGCAATAATCATAAATGGCAATTCAAGGAATGCCCAAGGTTTAATACCTGCCTCAATCGAATATGTAAAGCTTGGGGTGATAGCATAGTATCTAACTTAGTTAATTACTTTGTAACACAATTGTTAGTTTAAGTGCGATCATCCCTGATCTTCCATTTCGCTTTAAGATGTTGGATTACTTGATCCCAACAATACTATTTTTCTGGACTTTTCAAAACTATCCCTTACTCTGGGTCATTTGATTTTGCTGTGCAGTTTCCACAGCCATCTTGTCAAACAGATAACATTGAATAGTCGGCAGTTTTTTTGGATGTGAGGAACATGTGACCCTGTTAAGTTTTTCCAAGTTTATTTAAGAAAAATTTATGATAAAGATTATCCTGCTAAAGGCCTACGAGAAGCAATGAAGTAGGAGACGAATAAAGCTGAAAAAAGGGCGCTCATGCTTTGTCTTTCAGAATAAATTTAATCAAAATCATGTGACATAATTCTATTTTTAAGTAATTTAGTTATACTTACCAGCTTTCATGTAATGTGTTATATCCTGAACTGGCTCAATGCCTTAATATATGGAGTAACAACTCCATGTTTGAATCATTTATTGGCTTTAGCAACAATTATGTATTTTTCATTATTCAGCCCTTTGTTTCAGTCAATGACAATTGCTGCTATGATTGTAACTTCCTATGGTTCCTGCTCTCTTTTCGTTCAATAATTAGTTGTAAAGCCTGCTTATGCCTCAGCAATATTCAGCCTAAGCCTTGCTTGTTCCTTCTCTTCAAAAGCATCCTTAAAACCTACTTCTACAATCTAGCTTCTGTCACAACCATAATCTTTCATAAATTTCATCTTTTTTTCCTATATTTGTTCAGCACTGCAATTTTCTATTGAGTTTAAGGTGCTATATGGTATAAGTTATTTTGAATTCAAAATAAATTTATATTGACATGCATCATAGAAAATAATTTATACGATTATATTTATACGAAATGTACTTTTGAAAGACATCTTAAGAGCCATTTAAAGGGACTTACATTATATCTTCTCCATAAATTTAAGCTTATCTGGAAAAATCAATATAGGAAAGCATTTTGCGCTACTGGTTTGACTAATAACACTTAATGTTTGGTCTATGAACTTCACATTGAATGGCTCTGGTAGGGCTTTGTAGTCAACAGGGATGTTGCATTATTAGCCGTCATATCTGATTGTGAAATGCTGGCCTTTCCAGATGGCTGCTTTCAAGTGCAAATGAACTGGTTGCACACTATCTAGCTTAATACATATTTAGGATTCACAAATAGTCATTAATTTTTTAAAATACTTTTCTGCAATGTAAAAGGCTTAGAATAAATGGTTTCTTGAATATTAGGACAGTTGGTCTTTTAATTAGTACAGACAAAAAACCACAGAGTCTACAAATTAAGAAATAGTACCTAAGTAATGCTGTTTGCACTTTGCAAAACATTTTTAATGTATGTTGATATTCTACTTAAAATATATTTTTCTTTAATGTACTTATTGCTATTTGAATGTCATATTTCTTTATATTTAATACGCTTTTGCAGATTTTCACTCGAATTTCCTTTGAACTATATTTGTCTGTTTTACACATTTTTTGTCATTTCTATATCTGTAATTTGAATGTCAAATTGAAAAGAGTTCTGCTTATCATAATCACAAATGCGCAAACAATTTTGTCATAAAAGCAACTTGAAACTCGTGTATATCTTACAGTTTGTGCAGTTGAGTTATTTTCAGCTGGTAAATGAGGACTTAAAATTACAATTTTTCTTTTCAACATTAAACATTATTGGACCAAACTTTCCAAAAAGGAATGGGTAAGATGAGCACCATAAACATACTGTGGAGTGGACAACCTCAAATTGGCATCTCTGATTCTAAGCAGTGATTTTCCAGTCTTTGTTTTGCCATTTGTGTTGTTACCGGGCATATTTTGAGGAAGATAGGTGGAAAATATTGGAAGAGTTAGCTTAAATCCCATTTTAGACTAAAGATTCGAGATTGCCTGTAGCAGAATTTAAAGATCTCTGATGTCTGCAACCCAGCTAAGGTTTACTTTAGTAATACAATAGCCCTTCTACAGAGAATATTTGTTCATGAGATGAGGGTGACACTGCCCATCCCTATTTGCCCATTGGGCAGTTAAGAGTCCACCACTTTGCTGTGGGTCTGGAGTCACATGTCGGCCAGACCAGGTAAGGATGGCAGTTTCTTTCCCTGATGGGCATTAGTGAACCAGATTTTTTTTTTTCCCCCAACAATTGACAATGTTTTCATGGTCATCATTAAACTCTGATTCTAGATTTTTTTATTGAGTTCAAATTCTGCCATCTACCGTGTGGGATTTGAACCCGGGACCCTGGACATTACTTGGGTTTCTAGATTAACAGTCAAATGATAATACCGCTCAGATCCTAGCTGATAAATTAATTTTATAGTTTTCTTGTATTGTAATTTAACTTCGGGGAGAATATGTATTATTAAATCTTTATTAAGATAATTCAGTGTAAGCCATAATTCAGTCTTGTATTCTTGCCTGAGTCCCATTCCTCTCCACAGTTTGAGCACAAAGTAACGGATGACAGACCCATGCAGTACTGAAAGAGTGCTGCACTGTTGGAGGTGTTATCTTTCAGTTGAATCAGTAAACTGTGGCCCTGTCTGCCAGATCAGGTGGATGAAAAGGACTGTGTCACTACTTAGAAGAGCAGGGGTATTATTCCTGGTGTCTTGGCTAATTATTTATACCTCAGTTATCATCGCAGAAACAGATAAACTTGTCATCATGAAGTTGATGACTGTGCACAAATTGGCGGTGGCCTACATTTCCTACATTACAATAGCTACAGTTCAACATTACTTGCTTGACTGTAAAACACTTTGAGATGTCTAGTGGTGTGAAAGGTGCTACAAAATGCAAATATTTTCCTTTATTTCAGAAGTGTCTTTAATTATGAGTTTTGATTTTGTTCTGGTATCTCACAGATAAATTGCTGCATTTTTTGAGTTGCTTATTTGATTGTAAAACTGATAATCTCAATTAAAAAAAGGAAGAAATAGTCTCAAATTATATGCCTTTTATAAAATCTCTTATGCCTCCTGTTTGTTCATTTCAGATCTTGGAAACTAATTGCAGAATGAATAAAATTGCTGCTAGATTAGTTCGGGGTGTGGGGATAAGCTGAAACTGAATTGTTTATGAAAGCAATGTATATTTGTACATAATTTATATTGTGATTGTTTTAACCGTATCCATTTTGTAATTGTTTTCAGAGTGCTGGAAAATATAGACAACAAGGCAGAAATTACATTGTTGAAGATGGAGACATTATCTTTTTCAAATTCAATACACCCCAGCAAGCAAAAAAGAAGTGAATTTAGCGTACAGCTGACTCCTGTCATAAGCAATAGAACATAATGGCCACGAAGTTGCAGACATTCAGACATGCAAATAAAAGGACTTAACCGTATCAGGGACTATATAAGGACAGTTTGTTAACTGGCAACAATTTGCATAAATTGGAACTTTGACAGGATTCTGCTTATTAATATTATATTTGTGGATTTAACGATGTTCTCAAGCAACTGAACTATTATTGAATCTTCTGTTAATTTCTTTTGGATATATTTGGCTGTAAATCATGGTTCAGACCTGTCTAGGGACAGCCTGTTCTTCCTTTAATTATATCCCTCATGTTTGTTCTGGGTTGAGATAATGTTATTCCAATGAAAATGTAGGTTCACTAAATGTCGACAGCTTTAATTTAAGATTAGAGCTCTACTCTAAATTGGAACATTTCAAGAACCATATTACTCTCATGATACTTCATTAATCTCCATCACGAGATGCCAAATCTGACATATTTGACAGAAAAGACAATGCCACTTGCTCCATTCTGAATCTACAGATAATGCATGTTTTACAGTACTCCAGATGTTTACAGTCAATAAAACATTTGACAAAAACAGTCTTGGTGTGTTTGGGGATGTCTGTATTGACTGACTGTGGTGTGTTGAATGTGATATGGCACCTGGTGGTTGCTGATTACAGAATTTAAAGACGTGTGTATGATACAGTAACTGTCACTGTGGGCAGCTTTTATTATAATTCAGAAGTGGTTCTTTTCATTAAAAGATAAAGATTAGGGTACTGTGATTTATTGAAAGCATGAATAGGTGGACATTTGTTGTGAGAATAAGTAGTTTCATGTCTGTATTATGAGAGTTCATGATCTGGATGGGTGTGATGCAGAAGCACAAATTTATGCCTTTTGGCAGAATTTTGATTTCTGTATACAACTAGGAGATCCACCTCAGTGGTTTGCTTTTATTCCTTTACAGTTGACCTCTTTAGATATTTATAAATGCATTTTGCAGTGTTAGTGATTAAAGCTCCTTTCTACTACAATAATACATTTGTCACTGGGTATACTTTGCGTATTGACTTTGCTGAATTCCTAAGTTAGTTTGAAATGCTGGCTTCTAACTTTTGCAAATATTTATCATATACCCTTCATTAAATTCACTCACTTAGAATGAATTTGCTGTTGTAAGTTTTTTTGTGTGAAATCAGTCAAAAACTAAAAGCCTAAAGCTCAGAATTCAGGCCAGTCAGCATCTGAAAGAGAAAGAAATCCCTGAAGGTTCATATTGAAACATTATCACATGCTTTTCTCTTTAAGATGCTAACTGATCAATACATTCCTGCCATTTGCACTTCAGGTATGCTGCTAGTGGACATTTAAGGGTCTGTTTTTAACTCTTTAAAGGATAAATTATGATTAAGTTAAAATCTCTTTAGCTCCAGACCTGTGTAATGACATCAAGAAATCCAGTCTGCTCTTCATCCACCATAAAACTTTTGTTGAAATTTGCACGGGAACAGTAATGGCGATAATTTTATGCCCGTGATTGCTGGTGGAAACGAGGTATGTGTCACAGAAATGAAATTTACCTCTTACTCTATTAACAGGAGAAGCTTCTTCTATAGCTTTACTGGTCAGACAGAATTTGTATTCAAAACATTACCTTGCACATGTGGCACGTTACCATCCTATGAATATGAAGATTACTGCATTTCTTTTCCAACAAAAAATGCAATAATTTTGATACTCTTGCTGAACTTTACATAGAGAATATAGGATTGCATCTTACCAAAAATTGACTAAGCATCAAATTTGGGGAATTTCATGGAGGGTTTTTCTCCAAGACCCCTAGCAAGTTATCTCATGCTGCTGCCAACTTCATTTTATATATATAGACCGCACTACTCTCTCACTATTTTGCACCTGCTAGTGGTGGAAGCATTTACTGCTGTAGGGACCATCCATGATTTGTGCTGCCCCAATATTTATAGGTCAGAAGTACACCAGTTTAAATGCTGAACAAAAACAAAGTTGCTGGAAAAGCTCAGCAGGCCTGGCAGCATCTGTGAAGGAGAAAACAGAGTTAACATTTCGGGTCTGTTTCTGAGGAACGGTCACCGGACCCGAAATATTAACTCTGTTTTCTCCTTCACAGATGCTGCCAGACCTGCTGAGCTTTTCCAGCAACTTTGTTTTTGTTCCTGATTTACAGCATCTGCAGTTCTTTTGGTTTTTATCCAGTTTAAATGCTGTCAGCCATAGTAGATCTTCACAGTACAAGTATTTGAAGGGAAATGAATAAGAAAAGCTTCTGCAAGCAAATAGGTGGCACTTTATTGGAATTAGAATCTCACATCCAGTAAATTTAATGCCACTTTACATCATCACCTGTCTGATCTGTTATAGTAATTGCAACTGCAAGTGTTGCGACTTATCATGCAAGAAGCCTGTCTGAAGATGTGCTACTCTTTTCCGAATGCCCATAACATCTCATTGTTCAATGTGAGAAAAATTGCAGGTTGGAAGGTCTTCAAGCAGTTGATAATGTTAACTTTTATTCAGAAACAAGAAGAGTGATGACAAAGAAACAGAAAAGCTGCATTTGCTTTTGGTGGTAATCTGGCACTACTTGACTTTTGACCAATAACAAATTTATGGTCACAAACGATGATCTCACCCACCTTGCATTTTTGGAATTGGGTGCCATTTCAGTCATAGTGAAGGTGATGTTCCCCTGCTCTATATCCCCATCTTCCTCCTTCGAAGACTGCTGCCAGCACAGCATCTAAGGATTAAGTGACGCACTGATGCATACTGCAAGCAGTTCAGTGAAGGTGTCTCAGGACAACTCAGTCTGGGTTGGCAATATTTTACTGATCTGGAAGAAATGATATCTAAGATTATAGACTTTGGGTTTGCTCCATTTCCTGAGGCAACTTTCAGCTGTGACTTCTTCCTGTAGAGACTGTTCGGCAGCCACTGGAGATTGCTAATGGCCCTAGACTTGTTTGCACATTTGTACTTCAATTTATCTTGCCTTTGCACCACCACTGCAGTGACAAATAATCCTGCTGTATCTGAATCCATCTGTCACTGTTGCAATGAACCTGTGTGGGGAATATCAAAAATAGGATAGGTCATTTGTAATGTGAACAGGCAGTAGTTAAATCTCACAAATTACACTTTAGTATAGTCCCTGATACAGTGAGATGTTGAAGACTCTGACAAGAAAGGCCGAGGAATGCCTATTCCAGTGGACCTTAATCCAGTGAATGCAACACATGCCATGTTACAAATGACTTAAAACTGTACTGTGAAACTGCCTGATTAATGCATTTGTCATTTGAAGTGCCTCACATAACTTACACATAAAGTTTGCATCCTCAGGCAGAAAAAGACCCCACTTACTCCACCCACTGCCGGTGGTGGCAGCTGTTTTTCACTTCCTTTGCATATTTGCAATTTGGATGAGAATGGAATTCAATACAGAACATGTTTTGTAGAGTGAACCACAGGCTCAGCCTGTAAATCTAGGTGACACTCCAAATCTTCCTTGCACTCCCTGTCAACCCCATCAGTTCAGAGTTTAGCAACGTTCCCACTCAAGTATTAACTTAAGTCTTCATCTTCCCACATTACCCCCTGAACTCTGGGCATTCAGTTAGTTATGCCAAGCCAAACACTGCACCAAACCCCCACCCTCCCTTCTGCAGTAACCTATGTCCTCTAATAACTATTGTCTCCCACCCTTATGTTCAGTTGCCCTTGTCGCAATTATTGCCTCCTCTGTATCCCAGCGTGCCGCCTCACAATTGACTTCCCAATTTGCCCACCATAGCAGTGACCCTTAACAAACACCTTTGACTCTCACTGAATAGAGAGGGATGATTGTTGTCCAGCCCCATGACTGACTTGGAACAGCATTCCCAACTGATTGAACTTCTCCTTGACTGACTTAGATTGAACTTCTCCTTGACTGACTTACTACTACTCCCTGAACTAATTGCTCTGGACCTACAAGACCGACCGTGACCCAGTGCCCAGTCTGCAGTGAGATGGAACGCATGACCCTAACCACTTCAAGTTCCTGACCTGAGATCAAACACTGCCCTTGACTGAGTGTGGTGGACACCCTGACTGTGATCACTACCCTTAATTGAGGACTGGTCGTCTTAAGCTGTGCCATGGTCACTTGTTTGAAGCCCACTTAATGTGTTTACCACATAAATTCCTGACACATGCTGTAGTTGTGACGATGTAGTACAGTGCTGTACAGCAATATGTCCATCCTTGACGGATCATTATTGGCAAACATGACAAACTATTTGGCTTTGTGTCTGCACTAAAGAGCAAGGCAAGACAGAAGCACTGTGGGGCTATAAATTGTGAATGACATGACAATGTGCAAAAGACAAGGCAAAGCAGAGATGCAGTGAGCATCCTAGTAAGTGCTGAGAAAACAAGCTACCAGCTCTGAGATGGGTACCTAACTCTGTGTGCAAGTGGCCTGGCAGCAGAATTAAAGGTGTTGGTGCTCTCCAAAATGCTAAATTGCTTTATGGTGAATCTGAGATGTGCCATGAGGATGTGGTGAGGCTGTTGCATGTATAGTGCTAACCTCTGTGGATGAAGGATGCAGTCGATCACTGAACATGAAGTATAACTGTAAATGTTGAGGACTGGAGGCCCAATAGAGGATGTGGGGAACTCTGTGAATCTGTTCAGAATTTCATGTTGAGAATTGTTGCCATCTAGTTTCTCCCCATCACCTGGTAAATTAGCAATCTGCATGTAAATGAGGTGAGAATAGGTAATAATGAGGTGTTAATGCATGCAAATAGGCCCCGCATTGCACACTGGTGTGATTTTCATCTTTCTGTTAAAACCTTTGATGGAAATGGGTGTTTTGTCTCAAGAATTTTTTGTTTCCAATCTTGCCATATTTTTCCAATTGATATTTTCCCATTATTCACATCATGCAACAGCTGGGAATATTCTGCCTATAGTCGTTATTGTATGTTGAAGTGTGTATCTGATACAGATGGCAGAATAATTATTGCTGTAAGATATTGTCTGTACTGTACCTGGAACAATCAAAGACATGTTTCCGATCTTGGTTGCTCATCCAGACAAGTGAAGAGTATTGTTACATTTCTAATTTATACCTTGAAGAAGGTAAAAGGGTTTTTGAAGAGCTTGGATGTAAGCTACTTGCAGAATTTCTACATATACTTATAGCCACAGTATTTATTTGGGTTGTCCACTCCATTTTTTGGTCAATGCTAACACCTGGATGAGGTGTTTAACAATGGTAATGCCACTGAATGTCAAGAGGTGATGGTTAGATTCTCTCTTGTTGGAGATGGTCCTTGTGTGACAGTAATGTTACATGCCACTTAGGGACTCAAAATAATTATTTTCTCCTCCAAGGACTACTCTTTGGCTCCTTTCGCAGTCCTTTTAATTCCTTCATTTGATGATGCAATCACTTCTTTTTGTTCATGCACAGGATCCAGGCATGAATTGCCAGATTGCCAGACGCAATGAAGAGACATTGCTATGAGTCTGGAGTCCCATTTAGGCCGAACTAAAGTAAGGATGGTAGGTTCCTTCCCTAAATGACATTAGTGAATCCCAATGGGTCATTGTTAGCCTCTTAATTCCAGATTTTATTTTGATTGAATGGACGTTCTACCATCTGCCATGGCAAGATTTCTATAAAAAAAATTCCATAAAAGATTCGAATCTGGGTTTCCAGAATTTTAGGAACAAAAACAGAAGTTGCTGGAAAAGCTCAGCAGGTCTGGCAGCACCTAGGAAGAAAAATCAAAGTTAACGTTTCAGGACTGGTGACACTTCGTCAGAACATGCTGAGCTCTTCCAGCAACTTCTGTTTTTGTTCCTGATCTACAGTATCCGCAGTTCTTCTGGTTCTCCCAGAATTTTACCTGGGTCTCTGGATTAATAGTCTAGCTATGATACCACTGGGCCATCACTGCCCCTTAGCAACAACACCTTCTGTATTTGTGTTTATGTTCAAGGGTTTCCTACTCATCCAGGGTAGAACGAGCAGAATTAATCCATATCCTAATTAATCATCACCACTCAACACATAGGGAACCTAATTTCCTCGTCACAGTATTTAAATCAGCACAAGACAATAGTCATAATCTAGCAACAAATATTGCTTTTGGAAAAGAACTGACACACTTCTATACACAAAAAGCCATCACTGTAAACACATGCTTTCCGGCGGCTCGTTAGGTCACAACTAAATTGTTGTATGTTTGTTTCTAACATAGTCACGGCACAAAAGCACATAACTGACATTTATTGCAATCACATTCACTAAATTCCCTCCTTTTCGTAGATCCTGAACTCTTTCAGCTTTAATCTAGAGATTCTACATTGAATTCTTTGCAAATTATTAATTCAACTTTCTTGTTCTCAGTTAAGTATTACCCTTGTTTAAAAGGTTAAAACTGTTTACACCCCTGCTTTCACATCCTTTCCACACTTTTGCAGACCCTCATTTCCCCTTTGTATCTCTTCTTTCCCCATTCCTCACCACAGCTTCTCTTTTTTTTCTCTCCCATCATCACCAGCTGTAACTCCCTCCCAAAAGCCTTTTTGCCTCAGGTTATAACCTCACCTACCCACCATCAGGCACTTGGCCTTATTTCCCAGTCTTGTCCCACTTTGTTTCCTGTTATCTTTGTCCCCACTTACTCTAGCATTGCTTCACTCGCCTTACTCCCCACCAATTTCTTTCATTCTGCTTATGAAGGCAGCTTCTCTCTGGTTGCTCCCATGAGAGGATTTTGCAAAGTGATTTGGGATTTTAGGGATGGATCAGACTGCCACCTCCATCTGTTTTGAATGCTATTACCACTTATTACTCAAGACTGAATGCTATCCAGGTCTTGTTGCAAATGGACATTGACTGCCTCAGTATCTGAGGAGTCTCAAATCGTGCTGAACATTGTGCAATCATTGTCCCCACTTCTGACTGTATGACAAAGGGAAGGTTGGTCAATAAGGTAACAAATCATACAGTAGGGCTGAGGGAATAACACAACCAAAATACAGTTTGGACTGAGATAGTAGGAACTGCAGATGCTGGAGAATCCTGAGATAACAAGGTGTAGAGCTGGATGAACACAGCAGGCCAAGCAGCATCAGAGGACCCTGCTTCCTGCTCCTGTGATGCTGCTTGGCCTGCTGTGTTCATCCAGCACTACACCTTGTTATCTCTTATTACAGTTTGGACTACACTGACTTAGAATGTTTCCATCAGTGATGTTTTTTTTTAATCTCTCAATTGAATTTCTACAGAAGTGTAGAGTTATGAGGCATTTCTATAATGCTACAGGGAGTATTTAACAATGATCTTTATGCTAATATATCAATAGTATGACCCTATATTTTTATTCTTTTAACCTACAGGCAGATAAGCTGTATTCACAAGTATTAGTCTTTCCTATGGAGAAATGTTTTCACTAATGCTTGCTTATCTGTAGCAATGTACTGACTGCGACAGGGAGGATGTTATATCAGCACTTGGAACAGTCCTTTTTCCTATCAATTATCTGGTCGGCGTGGATGGGTTGGACCGAAGCATCTGTTTCCATGCTGTATAACTCTATGACTCTAATTGAGACCAAACAGCTTTTCAAAAAGCTACAGAGTCTAAATATGCCCCTTCAGTGCCCTGATTCACTGCTGAAATGTCACTAATGAGTCGATTCTAAGACACACAACCCCCACCTCCTGCACACAATCCCTGGTCTCTTACCACTAGACCAGTTATCACCAATGTGGTTGCCTCTCATATGTCTCTCTTATCTCTTATCTGCCTGACAGCTGTAGAGGCAAATGGAAGACATCTAAAAGCAGAAAAATAAGAAAATGGGGAAGAAATTGGGAAACTGAAAGAACATTGCAATGCAAAAAGAAAAGATGGTCAGAGAAAGCAAAGAAGGCAGCTAAAACAATGTAATCATTTGTAGAATATGGATATGTTAATTACTACGTCCAGTGTACACCAATTGTGGGGTACATGGATGTACAAGCACACTGGTGTTTTCCTCAGGTTATATGGTGGTGTAATATGTTAACATTTTGCTGAGGTCCAATGGATTGTATTAAAGATAGCTAGTATACAAGATAAATACATATATTTGTAGTGGAATGGGGACACTTTTATCCTGCCTTTCTATGCCTCAAGATAACTCAAAGCATTGTACAGCCAATGTGTTATTTTTGAAATGTAGTTATTGTTGTCATTCAGAAGATCAAGTCAGTTACCATGTAGCAAGATCCCTCAGAGGGCACTGTAATCCTAAATTCTTAACATGTTTTTGAGTAATACCTAATTGGCCAAGACTCCCTTGCTCTTAAAACCAGAAAAAGTTGAAAGCTTCGGTAGGTCTGGCAGCACCTGTGAAGAATAGAAGAGTCAGTATTTCAGTCGAATACCATTTGTCACTCGCCAGCTCTTTGGATATTGCAATGGGATCTTTTAGATTCACCCAATTTAATTGCTCATCTGAGACTGTACGTCCAACAAAGCAGCACTCCTTCAGTATTTTACTGGAATGTCAGCCTAGGTTTTGTACTTATGTTTCTTTGTGCAGGGCTTGTTTCCAAAACATTCTGTATCAGATGCTGTTACCAAATAAGCCACAGTTAACAAATAAGCCACAGTTAACTTGATGAGTTCATGGACTAAATGGTTTTGTTCATTTTCTGTTCAGGGTTTTATTTTACAATTATGGAACAAAGCTGACAAAACACTAAAGTTTAAAATATAAAATGGCTGAGTGTTAATTAATGTCTCTCTTTCTCTCCAATCTGGAAATTGAAGCACCAAATTTAACCAAGGGAAACACATAGTTTCCGTTTCAAGTCCTGCTTGATAATGATACAAATCTGAAGATTCACTCCTAATTTTTCTCTCCACAGATGATATCAAACCTATTGAGTACTTTCAGCATTTACTGTTCTTATTCCACACCTACAAAGTTACTTTTAACTAGGGACAGTTATGATTTTGAGGAACGTAATGCAACATTTATGAAACGAAACTTCAGCCAATTTTATGAAAATGGCTACATGGACTAAATAGCACATCAGTGTGTGAGAAAAGATTTTTCAGAAATGTTGCTTTTGAGCTGGGCATTGTTACTCAGTACATTTAGTAACCATGACTCGAGAGAGGCCTTTAAATTGTGTGTGTCTGTGTGAGTGTGTGTATTTGGGGATGGGAGGGATCAGTGAGGGAAATTTAGAAAGCTAAAAAGAAAAGGACAAAGAGATTTGTGCAGAATGACAATTATGGCTGTGACAACCAGAGTGACAGAAATGAAAAATGTAAAAATGTGAGAGTTGGAAAAAGTGGTAAAAAATACAAAACTAAAGGCTTTTTTCTCTGATTATAGGTAGAACCAAGTATTCAGGAGTATTTGACATTTTTGAATAATAGACAGAAAGGAAAAGAAGTTCCACGAATAAAGGATGAGGTCAGTATATTAGCAAGAAATTATCTTGGCTTGGAAGATCAAGATGTAAAACGAGTTGGGTGGAGATAAGAAATACCAAAGGAAAGAAGTCACAGCTGGGACACTGGTCTATTTTCCCACTAGCAGGCACCATACTGTAAAAAAGCTTTTGAGAAGATTTGTAGCTTGGGTTATGGATGAGGTTGTAGACTTGCTTACCAAGCTGGTGTGTGTGATTGCAGAATTTTCGTCACCCTGCTGGGTAATATCATCAACGCGCCTCCGATGAAGCATTGGTGTTCTGTCCCGCTTGTTATTTATATGCCTTGGTTTGCTGGGGTGGTTGGCATCACTTCCGGTTCTGTTTTTCAGTGGTTTGATTATAGGTTTAAGATGGGGGGAAAATGTTTAAAGGAGATGTGCGAAAAACTTTTTTTACACAGAGGATGGAAAGTGTCTGGAATGCAATGTGGGGGGACATGGTAGAAGCAGATATGATAGCAAAGTTTAAGAGGCACTTAGACAAACACACGAACAGGCAGAGAATAGAGGAATATGGACCATGCACAGACAGATGGGATTAATTTAAAATGGCATCATGCTCAGCACAGATATGGTGAGCTGAAAGGCCTGTTCTTGTTCTGCAGTATTTTAAGCTGTATTTTCTATAATGAAGAATTGGCAACATGGTTCCAAATCAGGATGATGTGTGGCTTGGAGGAGAACTTGCAGGTGGTGGTTTTCCCATGCATTTGTTGGCATTGTTCTTTGAGGCTGTTGTAGTTGCATGTTTGAAAGGTAATTTTGAAAGTGCATTGGTGAGTTACTGTACTGTCTCTTGTATATGGTACACACTGCTGTCCCTGTGCATCAATGGTGAAGGGAATATACATGTTTAAGTTGCTGATTGGGGGTGCCATTTCATAGCACCTTTAGGACATCTTTCATCACTTTTTTTCATTATTGAGAGTAAACTGAAAGACAATAATTGGATTTGTTCTACTCTTTGTAAAGGATTCTGTGAGAAAATTGATCATAACATGAAGAATTACACATTCAGTTTTCAACTGAGGAATCTAGATCTGAACTTAATTGCTTAGATGTAAATAAAGCCAGTTAAAAAGGGACAGTTGGCTATTAAAAGGTAAAATGGAAAAATAGGCAGGGCAGATACTTAGAGGTAGAGTATAATTCTCACCACAGATATTTGAGAAAGAATTTGCAAGAAATATGAGCCATGTGTGGCTACATAAGGAGGTTAAAAATTGTTTCAAATTGAAATAAAAGTCATACAATGTTATGAAGATAAGTAGAAGGCATACAGTTTGGCAGAATTATAGAAATCAGTTAAATATGACTAAACAAAAATAAGAGTGAGAAAACAGATTGAGAGTAAACTATTTCTCAGCATGGGGAATCAAGAAGTAGGGGACACACTTTAAAAATCTTTCTATTTAAGATGTAGAAGGGAAAGTATATCTTCTCTTAGACTATCCAATAATTGGAGCTGGAGAATTATGCAGTTAACAAGGGATAATTGTCTTTATTAGTTGAGGTATTTGAATACAAGAGCAGGGAGATTATGATGAACCTGGGTATGACATTAGTTAGCCTACAGCTGGGGAATTGTCGTGTGCAGTTCTGGTAACCATGCTCTAGCAATGATGTGATTATTACTAGAAAGGGTGCAGAGGAAATTCACCAGGATGTTGCCTGGGCTGGACCATTTCAGGTATGAAGAAGGACTAGATTGGCTGGGATAGTAGGAACTGCAGATGCTGGAGAATCCGAGACAACAAGGTGCAGAGCTGGATGAACACAGCAGGCCAAGCAGCATCATAGACGCTTCATCAGAAATCTGTCTAGGCCCGAAACATCAGCCTTTCTGCTCCTATGATGCTGCTTGACCTGCTGTGTTCATCCAGCTCTGCACCTTGTTGTCTCTAGATTGGCTGGGGTTGCTTCCCTTAAAGTAAAGAAGGGCAGGGTTACCAGATTGAAGTGTACAAAAATTGAGAGGAGTGGGTAGGAAGAAACACTTCCCCTCAGTAGAGGGATTGATAACTGAGGGCATACATTTAAGGTAATGGGTAGGAAGTTCAAAGTGCATTTAGGCAAGAATTTTTTCACCCATAGGCTAGTGGGTACTGAAAGGATTGTAGAACTGTCACAATATTTAAGTATTTGGAGGATCACCCAAGCACCATAGCATGGTAATGCTGGAAAAAGGGGCGAGACAAGATGGATACTTGATGACGAGTGTGGGCACAGTGGGCCAAAGACCTCTTTCTGTGCTGCAAAACTCTGGCTCTACAGAATTCCAAACATGCAGCATTGGACACTTGAACATTAAACATAATCAAATCCAAGTTGGACTTTTTTTTTGATTTTACAAGGGAGTTAAGGTTCTGGTGGAGGGAATAGTCGAGGTAAAGCCACAATCAGGCAGTTTCTAAGTATATTAGGGGCAAGAGAATAATAAGGAAGAGAGTAGAGCCCATTAACGACCAGAGTTGTAATTTGTGATTGGAGCCAGAAGACAGCTGACATTTTAAATAAGTACTTTGAACCTGAATTCAGTATAGAAAAGGATGATGTATAGGATTTGACAGGGTAAATGCTAAGATGATGTTCCCCTCATGGTCTAGGACCAGAAGGCATTGTGTCAGAAATAAGGGGTACCAATTTAAGACTGAGAAGGAATTTCTTCTCTAAATGTTGAGAGTTTCTGGAAAGCCTTGCCACAGAGAGCTTTAGGAACAGTCCTTGTATATATTTAAGGCTATGATATGCAGATTCTTGATAAGTAGGGGAATCCAGGATTACAGGGAAAGGGCAGAAAAGTGGTTGTGAGGAATATCAGATCAGCCATGATCCTATTGAATGGTGGAATAGGCTCGAGGGTCTGAATGGCCCTATTCCTGTTCCTATGTCTTATGATGAAATGAAATTATCAGGCCATAAATTCAAAATTATTAACGGTATTGAAAATAGGCAAAGGGTCTGTGATATGCTTGAATGAATTAGCATCATGAGAGAGGAGGTATTGGCACTTCTAGCAAGCCTAGATGAGAGGCACCTTAGGATGCTGTGGGAGGCTAGGGAAGACATTGCAGGTTAATTTTTAAATCCAGTGTGGCCTGGAAGACAGATAATGTGACTCCATTATTCAAGAAAGGTGTTAGGAATAAACCAGGAAACTATAGGCCAGTGAATCTACCTTCGTGCTAAGGAAACTACTGGAAAACAATTCTAAGGGAAAGAATTAATCTCTGCTTGGAGAGGCAAGAATTAATCAAGGGTAGTCAGCATGGCCTTTGTACGAAGGAGATTATGTCTGACAATTATGAATTTTTCAATGTGGCTAGGTGTGTACATGAGGTTACTGTAGTTAATATAGTCTCCATGAGCTTCAATAAGGCATTTGATAAGGTTCTGCATGGCAAACTGCGCAAAAGGCTAAGAGCTCATGAAATCCAGGGCAGTTTGACAGATTGGATCCAAAATTGGTTTAGTGTCAGGAAGCAGAATGTGATGGTTGAACAGTGTTTTTGTAATTGGAAGCATGCGCGTGGTGGCGTACTCAAGGGTTCAGTGCTGCATCCCATGTTTGTTGTAACATTAATATTTCGACCATTGATGTATCACTTCTGATTAGTAAGTTTGCAGATGACATGAAACTCCATGTAAATAGTGAGTAGGAAATCCTTAAACTACAGTACAATAATGACTGGCATGTCAGATGGGCTGAAGAGTAGCAAATGGATTTTAATTCTGAAAACTGAAAGGTGACACATTTTCAGAGGACTAACAAAGCAAGTGCACACCCAATGGAGCTTGGTGTGCGTGGCTATAGATCGTTGAAGGCAGCAGGATAGGTAGAGGAGGTGAATAAGGTATGTGGGGTACTTGTCTTTATTTATCAAGGCCTTGAATGGAAGAGCAAGGAGGTTACGATGGAGCTGTATATAATATTAGGACATAGTTCGAGTACTGCATGCAGTTCTGGTCACCATTCTAAAGGAAGGATGTGATTGTGCTTTAAAAGGCCCAGAGAAGATTCACCATGATGTTGGTGGAACCCATAAAGAGAGAATAGAGAAGTTGGAGATAGTAGGAACTGCAGATGCTGGAGAATGCTTCAGAAGGGTCTAGGCCCGAAACGTCAGCTTTCCTGCTCGGCCTGCTGTGTTCATCCAGCTCCATACCTTGTTATTTCTAGTGAAGTTGGGAATGTTTTCCGTATAACGACCTGAGGGGTACTTGGTCGCAGTTAGCAAAACTATGAACCGCATAGAAAGGGGAAACGGGGAGAAACTAGGGGGCCACAGTTTTAAGGTAAGGAACCGGAAGTATGAGGAAAGTTTTATTTCCCACACCCAGATGGTTGTGGATATCTGGAATTCACTGCCTGAGAGGGTGGTTTAGATGAGCACTTGAAACGACGTGGCAATAGAAGGCCAAATGGTGGAAAATGGGATATTTGATGGCTGCTATAAACACGATGACCTGAAAGGCCTGTTTCCGTGTAGTTTTTAAAAAAAACACAAGATCAGCCATGATCGTATCGAATGACAGAGCAAGCTTTAATGCCTTATAAAAAGGTCGAGGTTAATTTCCTTTTCATCTTTACTTGGGACAGTTTTAGTGCTTCCACACAACCCCATAGCTAACCTACCCGCTCTAATCGATTCTGTGCCTCACCTCCCCCCAAGACCAACACTATCCCGCCCTGAAGGGAGGACGGGTGGGGGTGGGGGAAGAATCGGATCACACAAACTTCGTGAGCGGAAGTGGCGTGATTGATGTCTCACTGGACCAGTCAGGACCGAGATGATCCTGACACGGCGGCAGCGGGCCAATGAGGAGGAAGTGGGAGGGCGGGGACATCCGCTATGGTGTTCGGTTGCAGGCACAAGAACGTCGTGGTTTTTCTGCCGACCCCCGGACGGTCTCGGCTCGAAGCCCCACCCTTCGAGCACCCACCCCACCCCACCCCAACCCCCACCTCTCCTCCTCCTCCTCCCCTCCGCTTCCTGCACCGTCAATCAAAGCAACAAAAAAAACACCAGCGACGCTCGCCCGGCGTCAGCGTCCGAGAGACACAATGTTAACCGTATAAACCGAGCCGGTGTGAGCTGAGCTGAGCCGTGCCGTGCCGCCCGAGGTGGGAGCCGCTATGACTGGTAGGTTTGTAGAAAGGCCGGTGCGGCGGCCAGGCCCAGGCCCGAGCACGAGCCCGCGTTCAATCCGATCACCGTCTCCTGACCGCCCACGGTTACAGGTCTTCACCCTCATGATCGTTTCTTTTATTTTTTTTTCTCTCTCTCTCTTACCCCGACCCCCTTCCCTTCCTTCCTTCCTTCCTTCTTCGCAGCTCCAGAAAAGCCAGTGAAGCAAGAGGAAATGGCTGCGCTGGACGTGGACAAGCAGAGCGAGTATCTGCAGCACCGAAACGCCGCCGGCGCGCAGGTAAGGCCGGACCTAACTGGCGCGCTTTCTTTTGTCTTGCAGTTTGCTAATAAACAGAATCTGTAATGTGTGTGTTCACATGTTTAAATTTTGATGTGTACGGTTACTTCCTGTGTAAGCCCCGGACTAATTCACACCCACTTTCCTCCTAAACCCGCCCCCTGTGGGTAGAACATTCAGCCGTCACCGCTTGCATTGCTGGCAGCTACGTGCAGCAAGATCGGGTCGCCGCCATCGGAGACCGTTGGAGCTACCACAACAGTTGGGACCGGGCTGGTGAGTCAATCAGACAGTCTGTGAACAGGCATTTTTTTTCAAAGGGGGAAAGAGGAAAACAAAAGACAAGTTACCGCAAAATGAAACTCCCCCCTGCACCCACTCAAGCCACAACCACCACCACCCCGCAATCTCCCGAAAACGAACAAAATTAATCGGTGCAGTGAAGTTCTGCAAATCCAGGGTTCCATACCGAGGTGCGCAAGTGCCATTTTAAAAGAGAAACCGCAAATGCAGCCTGCGGTGATCGACTGAATAAGCTGTTGTGCATGTTTTCATGCAACTTCATTCTTTGTAGAATTAAAACACTCTTAGGAAGAACAGGGCCCAACAAAATTTTAAAAACACTTGTAAACACACAACCTCTCGTCTTTATTTCTGTCACGTGTATGTTTCCAGGATGAAGTTAAATTATAGATATTTTTATAGATATTTCAAATCATGGTCTGGCAGCTTCCTAAATCCCAAGAAAGTATTGCTTTGCTGAGTTCACTATGTAACTTTTGAAAGGTAGGTCATTCATTTTCTAAACCAGTAATGATTTTCCCTGCTGTGTAACTGAACGTTAGTATCCAAGAGCAATTGCGGGTAGACAACTTTAAACGAGGAGAAACTGTATGCATGCTGCCATTCACTGCCTACACAAAAATGAACTAAGTTTGTCGTACTATACGTTCCACAAGGTTTTAACCACTTTATTTCTTCAGCTATCATTACATATTTAAAAATGGAAAGTCGATACTGGGATCAAAACAAAATCTTAGTAAACCTTTCAAGCTATTTGACATCTCAGAATTTGTTTTGGTACAAGCTGTTAGCAATTTCCTTGCTACCGTGGGTTTTTGGTCTTCTCTTCCAGATACATTCTTGATAGATTAGATTTGTCCAAAAGCAGTTATCATCTAAATTTTCTAAAAGGCATCAGTTGTATTGCTGAAGGAAAAGGGCAGTGTGACCTAGCATAGGAAAGTGATGTGTGAAGCAACTGATAGTTACTGGTACACTAACTTCGCTGTGGTGGTCTGCGCCTATTGAATGTAATATAGTTTGTCCAATCTCTACAATATCTTTTGATGCATCTATTTAGTTTACAAATCACAAGTATCTCAAGGTGATATGAAAAAACTGTTCAACAGGGTTGGTGGAGGGATAAAGTAAAATTGCCAGTGCTTTTTATATTTAGTTAATATTCCTTGCTATTGAGTATTTACTTTTAGCTTAACTTCCCTAAATAGTTACCTGGATCTTCCCCTCATTTCCTTCCTTTCCCACTTCCCCAGCAGAAATGAAATCAGTAATTTCAAATTTACTTAAATTAACCTTAGGAAATTGCCATTTCTCTTGCACTTTGAATTTAGGGAGTATGGACACCTTTCTCAACTAGGTCATGTTTTCTTTTGAGTTCAGATTCTGAATCATACCAATTTGAATGTCATTTTTGTATTGGTGAATCAGATACTAATGCACTGTGCAGTGATAACCATTGCATACTTCATGTATCCATCCTAGGAAACCTTATCTTTAAACATTGTAGTGTTCTTCAGCTTCCCCAACAATCATGATCTTATTTTAAAATTGTAATACAAAAAAATCCAAGAGCACCAAGTAAGCTGCTGCAGAAAATTAAAATTGGAGCACTTTATCACTTTTCATTATTTCTAGAACAATGCCTGTTGACTGCTGAGGGGAAACATAATAGACACATCCCATGTATGGAAAAGGCATGGACATGAACGCCTTTATTCATAGCAGTATCCATATTGCTTGAGGCTGATGAAAATAATTGCTGGAACTTGAGTGCAGAAATTCTGATCTTTCCTGGAATAAAAGCAAACAAATACGTATGAAGCTATCTCTCTGACAGAAAAATAAAATATTCAAAGGTATTTTGTGCGTCATAATGAGAAGATATATAGCCTAGGTCATGTAAATCTTCAGTGGGCAGAATACTTGAGTTTCCATCTACCTGCTGCTGCAATCCTATTCTGTTTCCCCTTGATGATAAGCGGTAGTTGGTTAGCTCAGTTGGGTGGATGGCTAATTTTATTGTGAAAAGTAATGTCATCAGCTTGTTTAAGTTCCTACACCAGCTGAGGTTGCTGTGAAGGATTTTTCTTCTCGCCTCTCTCCTTGCCTGTGATGTGACCCTTGGGTTAAACCATCACCAGTTGTCTCTGAGGGAGCAGCCCTATTGTCCAGTATGACTATGGTGACTTTATCTTTAATATTCTTACCACATGAGAGAGTATCTTTTGATATATCATCAAAATAAAATTGGACTTAGTTATCCTTGTTTATCTCCACTTTTATGGAAGTGACCATAGATACTTGTGATTAGCTTGATATTTTAGTGTTTATCGAAATAAATTCAAATATAGCATTATTTCATCTAGCCATCAGATATCTTGCATGGTGTGATGTTTAGCTGCTTATCTGCTATCCCCTTGTTTTTGAGTTTTGTACTGGAAAAGAACCATAAATATGAAGAAGCTAGCTGCTTATGAACCTTTGGTAATTTAGAGGGTAATTGTAACTGTTCATACTTCAGCTTCAAGTTATCAGTCCTAAGATGTGTAGCATTGGGGTCATGACATGTCTAATTTTGTAATTTTTATCTATTTGGTTTAGAAACAATATTGTCAATTCTGTATTATTGTATGAAATTTAAAATTGTGAGAAATACAGACTGTTATTGACTAATCACATTAGTTGGTGTTCTGGGTGAAGGATTGTTTTTTGTATGTTAGGTTAGTTAGAGAAGACATATTTACCTAATGTCTGAGACGTTCATACTTCTAATGCTGAAATTGCTTCTATTCTTTGCTAGGAGTAACGTTAAGCTTAAATTGTGTTCTCTAACATCCAGATAGGCACAGATGCTAGTTTTCATTCACAGTTTAATGAGCAAATCCTCAGCACAGTTAGAGGAGGGGCAGAGATTAACCGTTGTGCTTATAGGTGGGAGAAATGTACCATCTGTGTTTGAAACGGGACAAGAAGCTTATTTTAAATCAGTGCTAGTTAATTTAGCATTGCTTGCTTAACAAAAGTGAAATAGTTCCCTATTTAGAGCTAAGTTTGAAGTCCTTTTTTTAATATAGAGAGTCAGGATTATATAAAATTCTGTGCCGAGAGGTGTGTTCAGTTATGAATTTCATTTAAACTGTTTTAACTTATTTTTAGATTTGACCTTTTCAAATAGAATCCTAAACAGTGTATGTATGTTTTTTAAAAAAAAATAGGAGATGGGCATGTAACTTCCTTTTTATTCAGTATTATAATGTAGATAAAGTTCCTGGGGCAGGTGAGAAATGGAAATTTAGCCGTAAAAGCAGCCAGTGAATGCCTCAACAAGGTAAGTGTTGAGGAAGGCATGAAAGGAGAAAACAGAAGTTTACAGGGTGTAATCTAGGCATGGTCGTCTTTTTATCAGTTGCACAAGATGTATTCCTAAAAGCAGATATCAATTGGGGTATAAGGGTATGAAAAGTGAGCCAAAATATTGAGTAATTTGCTACAAAGGAGCATTCAGGCTTAAAAGTAGTAAAAATGTCATGAGTTATCTAAAGCAAACGGTGGAAGAAAGGGAATCTCGAATTGTATTTGCACAAAACCAAGCTGGAAAGGAAATACTTATAGACTGCAAGTTTGATAAAGTTCAGTAAGCCTGCCCTGATAATTTTGTCAAATTGAAACTGATTTGCTGTAGATGGTAACAAAAATAAATGATATCTTAATTACATTAAGCTGCTAGTTTATTACTATAAATAACATGTATGACTATGTAAAGTAGTTGAAGGTTTCCCTGATGTCGGTTCAGTAGACATTATGAACTATATAGCATAAGAGTAGCTTGATTTACTGTTCAAAACCAACAAAGTTTAAGAAATTCATTGAGAACACCAAAAATCTTTAGCAAAGCAGCCAATGATGAGTGTTTTTATTGACAGCTAATGGGCCATTTCTCAACACTCTTTAGAATGGGAGCGACTGAGCATTTACCGTTTGGTTTAGCATTTTTTATTATTGGTGGACACTGACTGCAATCGCCTTTACAGCATTTTGCTGATTTGAGTGGGGTCGTCCTAAATGGAGAAAACGATAACATTTCTGAGCAGGAGGAGCTTCTTAAAATTTACCTTGCAAACAGCATGTTGTTCTTTTTTTTATTATGGAAAGTAAATTTGTTCATTGATTTACAAGTGGTCTTAATAATTTGATCACCTGTATAATCGTATATTGACCTGTATAATTGGAGAATTGCACCTGACCTGTGCATGCTCATGTAATTCTGAATGCACTAGAGTTCTATTCTGAAAGCCTCTGGGCCATGTTATTATAGAACCTGGAGAGTAAATGTGGACTTCTTCATCACAGTGGATCCATGGCCTGCTATTGGAAGTGATTGGAGATTGTTGATCTGAGCAACCATTTCCTGCAAATCTGAAAAATATCTTGCTAGTTTCTTTATAAGTAATTCAGTCAAGATGTTATGCCCGCAGTGGAAATCTGTGGGTGTGTTGATACCTGGAGTAGGATATGGCAGTTTATAATACAAGGGAGAAAAATCAACAGGCTCAGGGGCATGTCTGAGGATAGAGTTTAGGAATTTGCTGTACTAGAACAAAAGTTCTAATTATATGGTGTGTAGCAACAGTGGGAAATGATTTGACTTGAAATAGCACTGTTTCTGAGTTGCATCCATTCTACTTGATTTTCTAAAGCATTATTATTTGGTCTTGACTACCCCTGTATTATTGAGAGTGTGGAGTAATTAAACCAATGTAATGTCGGGATGAAAGAGGGATATGGGAGAACCAGCAAAATTGGTTTTAGAGGAACTATTTTCAGTAGGATTTTTAGATGGTGAGGGGAGGTAGGTGTTGCTCACAGACTGTTGGTGGAAAAAATGTAGTTTAAATTCAAGACTGTTGATGCATATTTACTGTTGCTCTGCTGACGTAGTCTGGCTATAGGTGTGGCATAGAAAGACTCAGGCAGTTTCATTAAGTGAAACAGTGAGAGTATTGGATTGGGTGGGGGATAAGGGAGAAATACTGCAGAGGAAATGAGGGATAATAAGCAGTACAGGAGAAGAGATGGTAGCATGAAAGATCATGCTAAGAAATTCTTTTGAAGTGAGTAAAGAGAGAACTGCTAGGAACTTGTCTGTCGGATGGGATGGAAAATCTTTGGTTTTGATTCTCAATTCTCTTTGCTTACTTTCCCTAAAATGCTGAAAGCTCTCCCTGCTATTTTCTTGGTGGTTTCTTAGGGTCTTGCCCTCCTACCCTGTGATCCTCCCCACGTCTCTTTTAACTTTTACTAGCTTTTCTCTTTTTGCTGTTCTTTTGGAGTTGGTGACCGATGTGTGACCTTTGGAAGATCCCACTCCAAGCTCCTGTCCTAGACTACGCTGTTTTGCTCCTTATTTAATTCTTCCTCAAAAAGAAAGGTAAGTACGGTAGGATTAGAGACAGTGGTTGAGTAAGGATAGTTTCTAGTCAAGAATATAAGGGAATCATATCAGATATAGACAACTGCATTCAAATAAATCTCTTGAACAGCTTGGCAAATAAGGTTAAGGATAATCCAAAGATTCTGCAAGTATGCTAAGAGTAAGAGAACAACTAGAGAGAGTGTGGAGTGCCTTAAAGATCAAAGAATTCGTCCTTGTTTAAACCTCCAAGAGATGGAGGGTTATTAAATGAATATCTTGCGTCAGTTATTACTGGATAAAGAAATGGAGGCTAGAGAACTCTGGGAAATAAAAATTGATGTTTTGAAAACACATTACAGAAAAGGAAGTACTAGAGGTCTTAGAAAATATAAAGGTGGATAAATCTCTGGGACTTGATCTAGTGTATCCCAGGATGTTGTGGGAAGTTGGGGAGGAGTTGTAGTACCCCTCGCAGAAATATTTGTGTCATCTATAACTACAGAAGAGGTGCTGGATGACTGGAGAGTAACTAATGTTTTGCCTTTATTTAAGAAGGGATGTAAGGAGAAGCCTGGGAACTACAGACGCACGAGTCTAATTTCAGTGGTGAGTGAGTTGTTGGAGTTGATTCTGAAAGAAGGGTTTTATATGCCTTGGAAGGTAAGGAATGATTAGGGATAGTCAGCATGGTGTTATGTGAGGAAAATCATGCCTCACAAACTTGATTTTTTTTGAGGAAGTAAGCAAAAAGATTGACGGCAGAGTGGCAGATGTTTACTGGACTTCAGTAAAGCCTTTGAGAAGGTTCCGTGTGGTAGGCTAATTAGTAAAGTTAGGTCACGTGGGATTCAAGGTGAGTTTGCCAATTGCATACAAAATTGGCTTAACACAGGAGATAGAATGTGATGGTGGAAGGTTGTTTTTCAGACTGGAGGCCTGTGACCAGTGGTGTTCCACAGGGATCAGTGCTGGGTCTGTTTTTTTTGTTTGTTATTTACACAAATGATTTGGATGAGAATATAGAAGGTATGGTTAGCAAGTTTGCAGATGACATCAAAATTGAATGTATAGTGGACAGTGAAGGTTATCTAAGATGACAGTGAGATCTTGATCACTTCAGTCAATGGGCTGAAGTAGGGCCTTGCGTAGTGTTGTAAAACTGAGACGACTAGGGGTTCAGGTACAAAATTCTTTCAAGTTTGCATCATCTATAGATAGGCTGGTTAAGGTGTTTAGCATGCTTACCTTCATTGTTCAGACCTTTGAGTATAGGAGTTGGGACGTCATGTTGAAGTTGTGCAGTATGTTGATGAGGCCTTTTCTGGGGTATTATGTGCAGTTCTGCTCGCCCTATTATAGGAAGGATACTATTAAGCAGGGGAGGGTTCAGAAGAGATTTACTAGTATGTTGCCGGGAGTGGAGGGTTTGAGTTAGGAGAGGCTGGATTTGCTGGGACTTTTTTAACTGGAGCGTAGGAGGTTGAGGTGTTACCTTGTAGAGGTTTATAAAATCAGGACGGACATGGATAAGGTGAATGTCAAGTGTCTTTCCCTAGGCAAGGGATTTCAACATGGGAACATATTATTAAGGTGAGAGGAGAAAGATCTTAAAAAGGACATGAGGGGCAGTTGTTTTACACAGTGGTTAGTGTGTTGGAATGAACTGCCAGAGGAAGTAGATGTGGGTACATTTAATGTTTGGAGGCATATGGACCAAGAACAGACAGGTGGGACTAGTTTAGTTTGGGATTATGGTCAGCATGGACTGAAAGGGCTGTTTCTGTGCTTTTTGATTCTATGACTTTATGCTCCCAATATTATTCCACTGCTACACCCCTCATTCCTGTTTCTCTGCCTTCCCTTTATACTTCTCACTTTCCACAAAACTTGATTTTTTTTAAACTTTCCATTTAGTTCTCTCTTACCAGTACCCACCAAACATTTGCTGTGCCAGGATCCCACTTGCTGTACCTGTGTTAAATAGTGAATTTCTGTACTTCTAAAATGCAAACCAAAAACCTCTCTTGAGCATTCCTCTGTATGTGGCCTTAATCTCTACATATGTGTAATGTAATGCAGTTAACATCAGAAGCATACATGCTAATGTGTACTAAAACTTTTGAGGTTTCAAAAAATAGCTTCTAAGCAGAAAATGCTAGTCACTGAAGTGCGCAAGTGTTTGAAGGCAAAAGACTGATGGATGGAATAACATTTGTAGTGAGATAAGTGATTGACCAAGCTGCTCAACATGTTATAACAACCCAGGAAGTTCCTGATCCAGACTCTCAATGCACCACAATGCAACATGTTGCTAGTTTATAAGTCAGTTTTTTTTCCTTCATTTGTTCACGGGATGAGGGCATCGCTAGCTAGGCAGCATTTATTGCCCATCCCTAATTGCCCAGAGGGCAGTTAAGAGTCAACCACATTGCTGCGGGTCTGGAGTCACATGGCCAGACCAGGTAAGGGTGGCAGTTTTCTTCCCTAAAGGACATTATTGAACCAGATGGGTTTTTCCAACAATCGACAGTGGATTCACGGTTATCATTAGATTTTTAATTCCAGATATTTATTGAATTCAAATTCCACCATCTGCCATGGCAGGATTTGAAGCTGGATCCCCAGAGCATTATCTGGGTCTCTGGATTAACAGTCCAGCGATAATTAGTTAAAAGGTCTATATGATAGCAGGGCTAAAGTTGGGCGGAAACAGGCATTGTGAAATGCACAATTCACTCTTAATGTAAAGTCTAAAAAAAAAACTAGAAGTGCAGAAACAACTTGTAGGAGTTTGGAATCCGAACACTAGTGATGTAATGAAGCATAACTTCGTAACTACCTGCTGGAATAGGTTGGGGTCAGTAATTGAACAACAAAACATTTTTAAATGCCCATCACTAAGACAAACTGATTTCTTTAGACAACATGAGTAGCGGTGCTACTCAAGATTAAGGAATAAAATGTTTTGTCTATATTCAGCTGCTAGAAGGTATGATTTCCATGAGACCCAGACATGATAATTGATGTAAGTATAAGGACATGGTTTAGATTTCACATGACACTGTTCACTGAATGTGATAATTTCCAATCACATTTAAACATTCATTACTTAATGGCTTTGCCAACTGAGAAATTCTTTTATGGCAGTTGCCAATTGGGTTTGAGGTATTATAAGGATAGAATGCTAATCAGCATAAGGAAGAGAACTTTGGTGTCTAAAGAGCATTGATACGAAGAATTCCAGGGAAACTAGGAGAGTTGGCAGAAGGATTCTGTGACGGAGTAATTGGGAAAGGTTGGTGTTTGCACGTTTGGGTGATTTGGGTTCTATCGAGGTTTATGATGAGTGTGGGAAAAGTGATGTTTGATGTAGAGAGAGCCTGAAATTATTGGGAGAGCAGGATTTGATAACCTTTTGATAATATCCAAACTGCTTTTAGCCCATCTGGAACCATTGAAATCCAAATGTCTTGTTCTTGCATGTTATTAGGCTTCCTTATCTAGTTTGTGAGCCCATTTTCTGCCTTCGAATATTATCACTTCTCCCATTGTCAACCCATTTCTGTTTTTGTTATTGTGTAAAAAGCATTTGGTGTGTAACTGAATTGCAGGAGTGCAAAAGTGGGAAATGTAATGTACTACTCGATAATACCTTGCATATATTGTTTTGCAATTAATTACCACCCCTTGTTTCTGCTGTGTTGTTCAATTTTCCGTCAACTTTGCTTCCCTAGCCTATTTCCATATCTCTTGACTCCTTTACAATCTTGGCTTTGAGCATGCTCAAAAGACCATGTGCATCTACAAACTTTATGGGATAGAGAATTCTGAAGATTCATATATCCTCGAGTAATTACATTTCTTCTTGTTTCAGTCCCAAATGACCAGCCTTTTATGCTGACACTGACTTCTACAGCCAGAAACACTACAGAGATGAAAGGACGTATCAGCGCCTGTCCTGTCAAACTTCCTAAGAAATTGACACTTTCAGCTTGAACACCATTTCAGTTTTGAAAGACACCAGAGAATAGAGACACTGCACATGCTTGATAAGTAATTCGTTCTACACGGTGTAATCTAATGATCCTTAGCACTCCCTCCCCAATCCCAGGCAAATAGTTATCATCCTTGGGTAAAGAGTCCAAAATTGTAGTTCTCCAAGTATGGCCTCATTAGAATGCTACCTTTTAACGTTATACTTCAGTTCACTTGTTATAATAGCTAAGTGTTTGTACCTGAATGTTGACTTCAGAAGGACAGCCAGAATCACCAACTACCAACATTTGTTAATTCTTTACATTTAAAATAAAACTCTACTTTTCTATTCTATTCCTATTAATTTGGATAATTTCTTATCGCCCACATTAAATCTAAATAAAGGGATCTACGAGGGCCTGAAGCATGAATTGATCAGGATTGATTTGGGAAAGTGAAAAGTGTTGACTGTGGATAGGCAATGGCTGATTTTTGAAGAACAGGTGTATGAATTACAACAACTGTTCATTCTTTCTTTCTGGCACAAAGATAAAACAAAAATGGTGGCTCAGCCATGGCTTCCAAAATAAATTATGGCTAGTATGTCTCCTTGTTGTACCCAATATAAAATTCAGAAAAAGCAGCAAGCCTGAAGATTGGAATCCGTTTAGAATATAGCAGAAGAGGATAAACAGTTTGAGTTGCGAGTAAAATTGCAGGGAGCATAAAAACTGACTGTAAAACTTTGTTTATAAATGTGTGAAGAGAAAGTGTAAACAAATTTAGGTCCCTTGTGTCAGAGCCTTTAGCTATAGGAAAGATGTTATGAAACTTGAAAGGGTTCAGAAAAGGTTTACAAGGATGTTGCCATTGTTGGACAGTTTGAGCTTTAGGGAGAGGCTGAATAGCCTGGGGCTGTTTTCCCTGGAGTGTCAAAGGCTGAGGGGTGACCTTATAGAAGTTTATAAAATCATGAGGGGCATGGATAGGGTGAATAGTTACGGTTTTTTCCGCAGATTAGGGGCTTCCAAAACTAGAGGGCGTAGCCTTAAGGTGAGAGGGGAAAGATTTAAAAGGGACTTGAGGGGCACCTTTTTCATGCAGCGCCTGGTGCATCTATGGAGTGAACTGCCAGAAGAAGTGGTGGAGGCTAGTACAGTTACAACATTTAAATGACATCTGGGTGAGTACATGAATTGGAAGGGTTTAGATGGATATGGGCCAAATGCTAGCCAATGGGACTAGATTAATTTAGCATATCTGGTGGGCATGGACGAGTTGGATCGAAGGGTCTGTTTCCGTGCTGTATATCTCTGACTCTAATTTGTGGGAAACAAAAGAAATGGCAGGTGAATTGGGGGAGGAGTTGAAAAAAATCAGTATTAGGAAAAAGTGTTGCGAGAGAAATGTGGATGTACAAAGGGATCTTGGTGACCTTGTACACCAGTCATTGAAAGTAAGTAGGTGTAGCAACCAGTCAGGAAAGCAAATGTTAGCTACCTTTGCAAGAGGATTTGCGTTCAGAAATTGGAATGGCCACTGGTCTATATTCCTTTATAGTCCTTTTGTGTCCTCCTCGCAACTTACTTTCTCATTTTGTTATTGCTTGGCTCTCTCCTCCAAGTCAAATTTAGGGCTTTGAGCTAGACTTGCAGGGGTTGTGAGGAAGAACCTCTTTAAGGAAGGGGATAATGCTTGGAATCCACTGCCTGCAAGGGTAATGGAAACAGATGCAGTTAATAACAGACATGTGAGAAGTAAGCTTGTAAGGGGGATGTGGACAGAAAAGGGCAACGGAACTGATTTGTGTTGCTGCACAGAGCCAATATTAGCTTAATGGGCTACCTTCTGTTCTTTAGTGACAACTTTATGACCCATTGATACAGATTGTAAATAACATAAGAAATAGGATCAATATTAAGCCATTCAATCCTTTAAATCCACTGTTATTTAGTGGGGTTGTAGCTGATTGCTATCACACCATTTACATGTACTGTTCCCATATCCTATGATGGGTGGTTCTTCAGTAAAAGTCTTACTGATCTCGGCCTCGAACATGCACAGAAACTTCCACTTCCTCCTGGAGCAGAGAAATTCCAAAGATAAAACCACCTAGTTATTTGAGTTCTAAATGCCCCTTATTCTAATGTATGCTTTCTTGTTCTCGTGCCCTCCAAGTTAACCTCCCCACTCCCAAAGCCAGCCAGTGTAAGTAATCTTGGTGCATTAGCTCTCTGATCGCTCTCTTGCTTTCTTGCATGTGGATGTGCTCTCACTCCCTTTCTTGTGTTCGCTTTTTCAGGTACAAGCACCCTCAAACTAAAGAAACCAAATCAGAGCCTAATACTCCAGGTATAGTTTTAACAGAGGCTCTATATAATTGGAACAGGGCATCTTTACCCCTATACTTGATTTATCTGTATTAAAGGCTAACATGCCATTTGCCAACTTAATTGCTTCCTGTGCCTGCATGTTTAGCTTTCAGGGACTTATGAACAAGAGCAGCAACTCCTTTTGGAATTGAACACTTAGCCTCTCACCATTTAGGATGTACTTTTAGATTTCTGTTTTCCCGACAAAAATCTGACCATGGTGGGCTGGTGACGAAGTGGAAGTGCGCTGGACTGATAGTCCACAGGCCCAGGGCAATGCTCTGGGTATGTCTCTTCAAAATCTGAAATTTATAGCTCGTCTCAGTAGTAGTGACCATGAACAAAATTTGTTGTGAAATATTATCTGGTTCGTTGACATCTTTTTTAGGAAAGAAGATCTGGCTTACATGACTCCATTCGCACAGCAATTTTGTTGACTCTTAACCCTCTGAAGTGGCCTAGTGAGCCACTCAGTTCAAGAGCAGTTGAGGATGGGCAAGAAATGCTGACCTTGTTTGAGAAGCTCACCCAAATGAATGAGTTGTGGGGGAAAAAAAACCTTTCTTAGTTGTACCTACATTTCCAAATTCCCAACTATCCAGCCTTTGGTTAAACTTGTACTGTAATATTACTGGTTGGAGTGATCACAACTTGACCTTTGCCCTGGTTCCTATTCAAGCCATTATTCTTACCCACTGTTACGTGAGGAAAATAACAATATCGGCAGGATTGTGTTGGAAATTGGATCATCTGGATTTTAATGGGATCAAGGAGGTGGGAGATGAGCTTAGATTGGGCATGTGAGAAGATAGCGAAATAAGAGTTCAGATTTTGGGAGGTGGAAACTTAGAGGATATTTGATCCAATGAGGTAGAGGAATGGAGGGAAATGGTAGGCAGTTAAATGCTTGATCTAAACTTGCTGATTATATACTGTATGAACTCCTTGAACTTCCTGGAGATATGGAGGAAGAGAGCAATATACCTTTCTGAAGTCAGTCCTGAAGTAGTGAGCATTTTTGGCTGAAAGAGCAGGATCAGATGGTGGTTTTATGGTTCAGCAGTATTTGATGATGGGCAGTATTTGATGATGGGCAGCACTTGTTGAACTTATTGCGTTTCGTAGTGTTGTGGCATGCATTCTGTGGACAAGAGGTGATGGCATTTGTGGGGGAATCCGTGAAAAGAAGGATCATGAGAGGATGCCTTGGAGATGACCTTTTCAGTGACTAACACGGAGGGGGAGGCCACATGAACAATGTGAAGAGGATGATTGTCACTTTGGGTACGTGCAGTTATAGATTTAAGGGAGGATAGAATAACTGAATTCGAGAAGGATCCAGAATAAGAAGTATGTTTTTAGTACAAGCAACATGGATCTTATATTTCAGGAGCAAGCATTTAAATCAATACATAATGATCAAATCTTAATTCTCAAAAGACTTTTTTTCTTCACAGTTTGAAAAGAATATGTTTGAATTTTTATGGCATCATGTAATGTTGAATTATATTAAGATAATGCAAATCATTTTTTTTCCAGCCGCTTGACTTGGCTTCCGCACAGCTAGCAGCGTCCAATGGATGGCAGTTAATAACTTCAACACCAACTGTTGTAACAAAAGATACTGCTGGTAATTATGTGCAAATTACTGGACAGGTACCAGGATCTCCAGTTACTGCTTCTGTACCAACAAGTGGACAATATGTTCTGCAAAGTTTACAGAATCAACAGGTCTTTGCTGTTGCTCCAGGATCATCCACAGCTCCAACTGGTGTAGTGCCCAGTGTTCAATATCAAGTTATTCCACAAATCCAGCCTGGTGATGGGCAGCACTTGCAATTAGGTTTGGCTTCTTCTGGCACAGATACAGCATTACAGCAAGATGGTAATGGCCAAATTCAAATTATTCCTGGTACCAACCAAACAATAATCGCTGGTAAGACTTCTTCAGGCAACATTCTGTCTACCCAAAACCTTGTGTCACCAGCTGTTTCAGTTCAGATACAGCAGGGCAATGCTCACGTCCCTGTGCAAATTCAAGGAGTAGCTTACAGTGGTACATCTTATCCTAGTCAAGCTCAGCTTCTTACCAATGTTCCTGTTGGATTAACGGGTAATGTTGCTTTTGTGCCCATTGGAAATGTTGATGTTGATTCTCTTGGAACACCACCGACTTCAGAGTCTTTGAATCAAAGTGACTCTGCAGCGATTACTACGTCAAGCCAGATGATTATACCTGTTTCATCGGAAGCTATAAATAATATAGATACCTCAACAAGGACAGATGAGCAAAGTATTCCTGGACCTGTACAGAACCCAGCTTCTGGTGACGCCAACACTAGTATAGCTTCATTTGTGCCAACGACGTCAGTGGGTCATATGGTTGTTTCTGATGACCATATTGATGATGTGCAGCAAACCACCTCCAGTAGCAATTCTACTGAAACCCCTGATCAGATTCAGGCAACAAATGTGCTTCATGTGAATCAAGCTACTGTTGATCAAACACAGCTACAAGACATACAAGCTTCAACCTCTCAAACAGCTGATCATCAAATTCAATTTCAGTCGCATCAGCAATTTACTGTCCAGCCACAGATTGTTCAGAGTATTCCACAGCAGGCAATACAGTCTATTGCAGGACAGCCAATTACTGCACAAGCCATTACTCAGCAAGCTTTGCAGAATGTTCAACTACAAGTAGTACAAAATGCAGGCTCCTTAATATTACGAGCTCCAACATTAACTCCATCTGGAGAAATTACCTGGCAAACCTTTCAGGTACAGAACATCCAGAACTTGCAAAATGTGCAAATTCAGAATGCACCAACCCAGCAGATAACTCTGACACCAGTACATACAGTCACATTGGGCCAAGTAGCATCCAGTGGGGCACTGACACCAATTGCACCAGCTCCACTAACTGTTAGTAGCCCACAATTACAGACAGCAACTGTGAATTCGTTCACTTCTTCGAGCATTCAGTTGCAACAAGGCGCACACAATTCAAGTAAGTACTTTCATTAATTTGACCTATAATTAAATTAGTTGATGAAAAAATTGATATTCAAATCTATTGTAATCTCCATTTCCATTTTTTTTGTGGTTTCCCTGTCATATCAGGTGTGCAACTTACCTCCCAGATTGTTCCGTTGTTCTTTCAAATTTGAGCAATGGGTCATGTATGTGAGCTGCTTGATGATTTTGTCCCTCCTTTATCAACATATCTGGATTCTCCACTACAATATGACTCAGATCTTTTGCTCTTCTGTTTCTGTCTTTTATCAGTTTGTGGAATCTGGGCATCAATAGCTAGGCCAGCATTTTTGCCTGGCCCTCCCTCCCTTTTGAGGAGGTGATGGTGAGCTGATGACTTGAACTATTGCTGTCTTTGAGGTATAGGTAATTTAATAGTGCTATTAGAATTACAGGATTTTGCCCTGGCCACAGTGAATGTAGTCAAAAATCAGGATGGTGTAGACTGAGATGTTGCTGATGGTTGTCTTGGTACTGAGAATAGTTTTAAACTTGGCGATCCAGTTAAATGCGTAACTCTTAAATAATAATATATAACTTCATAATGTGTATTGTAGTTTGTTTTGAAGTATGAAAGTGTGTTCTAAGTTAGTTTTAATCAACTTTAGTTAATAGCAAAATTTAGAGAAACAACATCAACACTGGTTCAGAACTGGTCTTGTGTGCACAATTATTTGAATAGAAGTCTTGTTAATCTTGTCCAGTTTAAGAATGGCCAAATAATTTTAGTTGTGAAGTTTCTGATGTTGCAAGACTTTCTGGTGGAGTGAGACACAAGTTCGATGTGGCCAGTATAAAGTGCAGTGAATCAGGTTTGAAGTATCTTTTCTGTGTCATAAAACGATTATGAAACTGTATAACATTCAGTTGATGCTTCTTTCACATATTGAGAGTAGAGTTTTTTTTTAATTTGAAACTTGTTGTGGAAAGGGGATGAAATGCAGGGTAATGAAGTGGCAAGTAGTAAATGAAAAGGTGTTCAGAGGTATTAGTGCCAATGATTTGAGAATAATACATTTGTCCTTTCAATAAGAAAATTGAACAAGATGTTATTTTTAATTGGGGCAATTCGATACTTGGCCAATACAGAGCTGAGTGTGTACAATTGGTTGACAGAGGTAGTTCCAAAGTATTGACAGGGATCTGAATGGAGACATCGTAGCAGCCATCATGAGATCAGAGGAAGGGATATTCACTGACAATTTTGTAGTGTTCAACACCTTGCAATACTTCATGCTGCACATGGAAATGAACTACTTCAGTAAGACCTGAAGAACAGCCAGGCATGGACTGATACATGTTTGAATGCAGAATTGCATTAGATAAAGCTATCAAAAAGGCAACAAGGTTTTGGTTTTACATGGTGTACAGAAGCGAAGACTGAATTATAAATTTGTGCAGAACCCCATATCCTTTTGTTTGCATTTTGTCATAACAAGAATAGTATTGAAGTAGCAATGTGATCAATATCTTCACTGCTGGAATTCCTTCTATGACTTTGACACTCCCAGACTTTGCAAGCTGGATAGGGAAGTTTCTGCTTTTTAGCAGAAGAATTCTGCTCCTTGAAATGGTTTTTTTTGTCTAACCTCTGTTTTTGCCTTTGCCTCTCCCTCTCCTTAGCCTCTTTTCACATACCTAATCTGGCATGGTTCTGTCATGTTTGTGTGGGCTGCATGTAACACCAATGTTGAAATACTGAGGCCAATTTGATTTTATCCAAATGCATTAGTTCACTGTTTTGACAGTACTAGAAGGTAAACCTGGAAAATATGTCTCCATCCGCATGAAGTCGAATTTTTCCGTCTGTTTTGAGCTGCTTGGAAGCATTTGCATTTTACTACAAATCATAAAGTGGATTATAGTTTTCTTTCAACATCTGATTTTCTTATCACATTTTCAGACTCGCATCCCTGTTGTTTTTCATCCTTTACTATTGACATATACTGTCCTGCTGGGCAACACTTCAGTTGTAACTGAACTGTATGAACCCTGTCCAACCTACTGTATTAACATTAATCATAATTGGACATGTCAGTTTTCAGAAGGAAACCTGGCATAATGCATCATTAATTTTTCAGGTGGATACTGTGGTGGCTAGTTGTTGAAGCCTGTTCACACTGATTTTTTTTCTTAACACCAGCTCGAGTTTATTACGCAGACCAAGCAATGTAGATGTGGCACAATTTAAAAAGATATTAGTGTAGTCTCCACTCCAGGTGAAGCCTCGTGGACACCCTCAACAGTTGGAAGAAGACTTCCCTATTCTCAAGCTCCAACAAAGGCCAAATTCCATTTGCTGTTTTGTGTTTGCTTGTTGCACCTGCTTGTTAATTGTGATTCATGCACAAGACCACCTAGATTCCTCTATGCTGCATTTTTTGACAGTTCCAAGTAAATAATACTCAGCCTTTTGATTCTTCCTACCAGAGTGAATGACCTTCACTTTCCAAAATTAAAGAAAGTTTTCTGCCCATTCACTCAACCTGCTTATATTCTCTTGATAATTGTTATGCCCTCATCACAATATGTTCTCACCTATTTTTGTGTTGTATCCAAATTTGGGCACATGCCACTCTGTTCTCTCCTCCAAGTCATTTAATATGGATCATAAATAATTAGAGGCCTATGTCTAATCCTGCTGGCATTCCATTAGTTAAAAGACCAGTTAATCTTGACACTCTATCTTCTGGGTGTTATCCAATCCTCATTCCTTGCCAATACATTGCCCCCAGTACCATAAGGTGCTATCTTCTGCAGTAGGCTTTTATGTGGCACTTTATTGAAAAACTTCTGGAAATCCAAACACACACCACCTACTGATTCCCTTTTAACTCAAACAATTATAGCAAATTTGTCAAACAGGAATTCTCCTTTCTAAGACCGTGTTGACTCCATCTGATTGTATTATGCTTTTCTAAATCCTGTACTATTTCTTCCTTAATTTACTCTAGCGTTTTCCCAAAACAAGTGTTAGGCTAACTTATGTTTACTGCTTCCTGTCTTATAGAACATTAAACAATCCAGCACAGGTACAGGACCTTTGGCCCAACATATCTATGCTGATCATGGTCCCATGCTAAATTAATTCTGAAATAATGCTAATCCTGTAGTAAATGAGGACTGGTCATTTCATAAATTCTGTTCAAGGATCGGCAACCAAACGGCACAGACATAAACCAGTTCTAAGGAGCAATGGCAACGTGGGGAAAAGCACTCATGTAATGTAAGCATTTTTTTAGGACAATGTTTCCAAAACTTCTCTCCTCCTCCTCCTCCGCCCCCCCCCCCCCCCCCAACCCCCCAATTGGGACTCCGTTGTCAAGCCTGAAATGATCAGGTGAGCCCTAGGCTAGGAACTGTGATGCACTGGTTGAGTGTGTGTTGCAGGCAGGTTTGATCAAAACATCCAACATGGATCTTTGTTATCTAAAATTGAAGGATATCAGGGCTGTGGAAAGAAGATAGGAGAGGAAAGGTGGAAGTAGCACTAGGCGAATTTCTCCTTCAGAGAGCTAGCACAGACAAGATAGAATAGGAGGCCACCTAGTCCATACCTGTTTTGTGAATCTATAAGGAGCCACCAAACATGCCTCTACTGTAAATTCGTTGTAACAAAAAAAGTATTGAGGTTCAAGCAGAAGAGATATGACTAGATAGAGAAAAACTTTTCTCTATTGCAAGTGAATCATGAAGTAGAAATCGTCAGTTTAAAATAATTGGCAAAGATATGGAAACAAGACAAGATGTTTTTCATTCAGAATCTGGAATCCTCTACTTGGAAAAATTGGTACAAGCTGATTCCAACAATAAGCTCAAAAGTCATTTGGTCAGATACTTGAGGATGAGGCACTAGCAGGACAGACAAAAAGCAGGGGCAGGGATGGAAAGAAAAGCCAGCAGAGGCACAATGGGCTAAAAACGGGAACAGGAGTAGGCCATGCAGCCCTTCAAACGTGTTCTTCCATTCATCATGAGCAAGACTGATCATTCAACTCAGTACACCATTACTGCATTCTCCCCATACCCTTTGATCCCTTTAATCCTAAGAACTATATCTAACTCCTTGAAAACATTCAAATTTTTGGTCACAACCACTTTCTGTGGCAGAGAATTCCACAGGCTCGCCACTCTGTGTAAAGAAATTTCTCTTCATCTTGGTCTTAAATCCCATGTCCTTAATGTTATCCCTAGTTGAGGATTTATTGGTCATTGGGAACATCCTTCTTGCATTTAGCTTGTCTAGTTGGTGATTTTACGATCTATTGGAACCTTCCTGGAATCCACTGAGTTCTTGAAATGTTCAACCAGTCCCAATAGTTTGTCTAATACTTTGCCTGTTGTGATAGACTGTTACGTTTCTTCCCATTAGCACGTTGGTTAATTGATATCTTTGGATTGTTTACAGTGTCCTCCACTGTGAAGACCAATTCAAAGTATTGATTCAAAATATTTTTCATTTGTATGTTCCATGTTATCATCCCCCAGTTGCATCCTGAAATTGTCCCACATTCAATTTAGCTACTCTTTTATATCTGTAGAAGCTTTTTTAATTTGTTGCAAATTTATTTTTACAATCTCTTTTCTCCCCTTTTTCAGTAGTTTGCTGATTCCTGAAAAAAAAATCCCGATTCCCTGGCCTTTCACTAATTTAAGTTTAGATGCCTTAGTTTTTGACTGTATAACATAGAAGTGGGTGATTCAGTCCATCAAGTCTGCTTTGCCATTAAGTGAGAACATCACTGATCTGATCATCTTCAACTCACTTTCCTGACTTATCCCATAACCTTTGATTCCCTTCCTTCCTAAAAATTTATTCCTCTGCCAAGTGCGCTGAACGATCCAGGCTCAACTACCCTCTGCAGTGAAGAATTCCACAGATTTACTACCCTTATTTTTTCTTTAAATGGCTGACCCCTTATTCTGAAATTTGTTCTCTGGTCCTGGACACTCCTACAATGGGAAACAACTGTACTGCATTTATATTGAGAATCGGGTCCCCTAAGAATTTTTTTATTTTTTCAATAAGATCCTCTGTTATTTCTACAAAATCCTTCCAAATTTGGAATCAACCTAGTTAACCTTTGCTGGACTGTTTCCAATGCCAATAATATTTTTCCCTGGATCAGAGACAAAATGTGTTCACAGTATTCTAGGTGTGATATTCCTAGTGTCGTGTAGTTTGAGAAAGACTCCCTATATTTTACATTCCATTCCCTTTGAAATAAAGACCAACTGTTCATTTGCGTTGAACAGAACTTTAAGGTTTTTTTTAATGAATCATGCAGGAGGACCCCCAACTGCCTCTGTCTTGCAGCATTTTATGGACATTCCTTATTTAGAAAATATTCAATCATCTTCTCTTCTGCCAAAATACGTAACCTCTCCTTGGCAATTTTTTTTAAAATGACAGTGCTTCATCCTTGCCGTCATGTCTTTTTTGAATGGAATAAGTTTTTGTTGAGTGTTATGCTTAAATGTCTGACTGCTCGTTTACTGATCTTTGTTTTCCAGGCCTATTTTCTCAGCCTACTTTGGACAAATTTCTTATGCCTCTTTATTTGCTGTTATTCAAATTGTTCAGAGCAAATATCCAATATAATCCACTCCTATCAATATATTGGACAATTTTTGAGTTTTGGTTGGGCAAAGAAAATCCAAGATAGTCCTTGTTGCATCTCTTAGTGCGCTTTGATCTTGTCTAACACTCTGGTCCAAATATATTCCATTTGTTTGGCAAATTGACTTTTGGTTAGATTTGTGACAAAATTTAGCTTTTTTTAAGCTGATCAAACAGTTCGTACAAGTGGTCGAAATGCTTTTTCTGGGTTGACTGAACAAACTAAATTGTCAATGTAAACAGTGCAGTTCCATAGTTTTTCAATGACTTTGTTGGTTAACCCATGGAAAATTTCTGGTGCACTTTTCATTCCAAATCCATAGCTACATTGACCGAGTCCATCTGGTGTTGTCAGTAGAACATGCTAATATCCCTTCAAGTCAATTTTGATGACAGGTTATAATGTCTAGTTTTTGCAATGTAGTCCTAGGATTGTTGAATAAAATAACAGTCCACCTTGTTACATTAATTCTGCCATAATCAAGACAAAGCTTTGACATGTCTGGATTCAGTGCCATCACAATGGGTGAGCTTTAGGCACAATGCCTTGATTCATTGTCATTAAACCTAATCTTTTCCCTCTCAAGCAAACTCCCCTGGATTGAGACTGTAAGAATGTTATTTTACATGTAACACATCACCTACATCAGCATTATGTATAGCCAAAGATATTTTTTCCGGCTTATTTGCATAATGATTTATGACTTTGTCAATAGCCATTATAAGTCACTTTTATAGCTTTCTGGAAAATAGTGTAATAACCCCTCAAACTTTTTAAGCACCCCTGTGTTCTGATTACTGGCAGGTCAGCTTTTGAATGTTTGATTTCTTCTCCAGTTGTTCTGACTTTATTTGCACTCCCTATGTCTTTCACTACCATAAATACACTCTTTAATCACGATTCTCTTCCCTGTCGTAATGTATTCAACATATTAACATGAATAATTTCTGATTTTCCACGTCTGGAGTACTCTAAATAATTCGCATCATTTGAATTTCTTTTTGTCGTGGTCCAATGAACCTTGCATGTAATGGTTTCCCAGAGACCGGTAGTAATATTAATACCTTGTCACCAGCAACAACATTTTGAGCTTGGCCTTACTATCTCCTCTAGTTTTTATTGTTAGGTGAATGGTTTCCAACTGACATGCTTTGGTCAGTATCTCTAAAACTTGAAACATAGGTTGGAAGTGTAGCGTCTTGAGCTTTAGCTTATAAAGTTCTCCTCTAATCCAAAAGCAATCCTCAAGTCTTGTGTCCTTGTCAGTTCAAAAGGACTGAATTATGTGCTTATTAGGAGCGTCTCAAATGGCAAGTGGTGACAAGGGAATTCTTTTATCACAATCATATGAACATTGCTGACGGTAAGTTCAATCATGGTCTTCAAAGTTTACCATCTTTCCAATGCTGTTTGAGTTTGTGGAGGATAAGCTGAAGATGTAATTTTTTTTCTCAAACTATTCATTAAAATAAATGTTCCTGCTGTACAATCAGATCAAATTTGAAAATTTATTTGCTTGCCTAATGTCCTGGTTAAAAATTGTAATCACTTTTTGCAATAATTCTCCCCAAATGCACTGCTTCAGGAAATCTTGTCGATATGTCCTTATTTGTTAAAAGATACTGTTTTCCACTCGTACTTTTAGGTAGTGGTCCTAAACCATCTGTGTGAAGGCCTTGCTAAACCTTTTTGAAAGCTGTCCATAGAATTAAAGGCTCAGGATTATTAGAAAATTCTGGTCTACCCACCACCTGGCATATATGGCAAATCTGTTAAAATTTGACCACAACTTTGTAATCCTGGCCAATAAAAAAAGCTTTATTTTAGTTGGCAGATTGGCTGGGTATTAGGAAAACGCCATTAGAATTTTGTGAACCACTTCTGAATATTTTTGATACTCGGACTAATCTACCACTTGACTATTTCCCATTCCTCATTTCTGCTATACGAGGTGGCTTCATTTCTTGTTAATACAGTTTTTCAAATTGTAATACTCCAGGGGAGTTCTGAGTACAGGTAGTTCTCCTATATTGCGATGGTAACAGTAATGTTCTTACATAACCTCGCGCTATAGAAAATTGCCACCAAAAATTACATTAGGGATATTGCTATAGAATCTCGCTAAACCTGTACAGCAAAAAGTTTGCATTATCCGAAAGCATCCACTATCCGTCAATCACGTTACGGCCAATTCGCGTTAGTGAAACATGCATTAACTACCTGTAGTCATTTTGGTAGAGTTCTTTCAATTTAGGATCTGATTGTTGCAGGATGGGCTAAATCTGTCAGCTTTTTTTAAAATACATTTTCAAAAACTAACCAATGTCTGAATTTGCCAGTCATCTTTTTTTAGCCCCCTCATAGATTTCTCCCCTTCTTGTCTAATTCTACATGCCCAAGATCTAGTCACAGACATTCATGATATGAATCAGGTTGACCTCTTGTAACATTAGTTTCTTTTTAATTTTTAACAGTTGTTCCAGCACTCTTGAGGCCAATTTTTTAAACCGGTGAGGTTATTCTCCAAGATAAAATCGATTCCTTCTACAAGAATTTGTTGTGCTATCCAGTGCTAGCTTCTGCATGTACGAATTCACTCTACTCTGCGTTTACCAACCATCCTATTTTACACCAGTCTATACCTCCAATTAATATTTTCTCCTTCATTAACCCTTCTGGAACACTTTGGATTATTATTCAATGTCAGAAACTTACTTGCACCAGTGGGTCTCAATATTTGTTGGTTTTCTTCTTCAATTTTGAAGAATAAGGCAAAATCTCTGCCTTTTGAAGTGAAATGTGGAGTTACTAGTGGTCTGATTCTCTTCAATAGTTGAAGAATATTCTTGACCTGACTTATTTGTGCCTTAATAAATTGTAAGAAAACGTTTCCTTTGTACTAAATTTAATACTGATTTTCATTTCTTTATGCATTCTTTTCTGAGGATTTCCTGAACATTGCTACCACTTTAGTTTTCCTAATTCAGTTTCACTTCGCTTTTGATATGTACAGTTTTAATACAATGGGGGCATATTATTTTGCTTATTACTTTGTTTCTAGCCTTTCTCCTTTATTACTTCGGCAGACTTCCATTTGTTCCCTAAAACTCTCCATGAGCAGATATGTCTTCCATTTGCAGATTTTCTATTCCTCCAGATTCCCTGTGGATTCTCAAATGAACATCTCTGTACACAACTGTTTTAACTTCTTCTCTGATCTTTGAGGCTTGATGCTTACCTAAATAACCCTTAAGGTTTACTAGGATACTATTTCTGCATTCTTCCTTAGCCATGATTTCCCCTGTATTCTCAAAAGGGTTTCTCTTGCATATTCTGTAAATACTTGTTCTGGTTTCTTGGGGCATATTCATGAGTACTCAAGTTTTTATTAACAATTTCGTAGTCTGTAGAGCTTTCTTCTGATGGGTAGGCATAAACAGTCATAGTTGTACCTGCCAAAGCACTCTGCAACCTTATAATCCAAATATCTTTGGCCAGTTTATTTTGTCCAGCTGCCTTTTTACAAACATCTTTCAACTCTATCCTCTGTAAATGTAGGTACAAATCATGGGTTTCTGATGAAATCTTGCATCAGAATCAGAATTAGAATTTGGGCTACAACTACGACTTCTTGTTCTAAGCTTTTCTCTAGCCAAGACGCATTGTCTGATTGCCTTTTATCTCTTTTGAAGTTAAACTGTTTTAAATTCAATTTGTGTTTTCTGTCCTTGCATACTCCAGTTCAGTTTTTCATTTGCATATCTCTCTCCCTTTTTTCTCTTCCCTTTCCATTTCTTTGTTCCAGTTCAAATATTTTTATTTCTTTTTCTCCAAGTCAAGATTTTTTCATTTCTGCATGATTCCTAGCTAATTCTAGCAATGACACATGAAGTTCTTTCTTAGTCATTCTAAATGCTGGCTAATTAACTATCTCATCCTTAGGAGTTCTTGCTTTTATTTCTACCCTCAATTTATCTGTAAACTCTTAGTTTAGAATTAGTAAAATATTTCAAATAATCAAAATAATTGAAAGTCAATCCAGTCAATAAACTTCACTCTTGTTTAATAACTAGAAGCTTAATGTTTGGCTTTTCAAATAAATTCCAACCCTGCCAGATCACCCCACTTTATGTTCCCAGCTGATGGTAAAGTTGAACTTGTCGATTCCTGAAAGAAATCTAACTAGATAGATCATATATTTAATTTTTTGCAGTTTGGTAATATGGTGATTAGTTACCGAAACATTCACAAGCAGCTACAAATGTTCTTTGCTACCAGAAAATCAGCTCATATGATGAAGACAAGTACGTTGTGATTTTAGTTATAGAAGACATTTGGGAAAGGTCTTAAACCATGCAGCAAAACAAAGTTTCAACCTGTTTTCCAGCACTATCTGTTATGAGAGACTCCAATCTGAAGAAATTATCCTCCAGTCTGAACTTAAGTTTCTACTTAAATGACTTCCTTCCATTTTCTTTACTGTGGTTTGCCAGGACAATTTTACAATTCTTTCAACGTCTGCAGTCATTGACCTATTAGCAGTGGGCTTTGTTTGGTTCTAACTGCTTGTAGACTATAATCTCTCCTGGTTTGGAAATGGCACAGAAAATAGGTAGCTGGTTCCCCTGAACCAAACTGAAGAATTGTTCTCCTTCCCAGAGAAAAACTTCTGATCTGAACTGAACTGAGTTCTTGTGCTCTGAATTCAACAAACTTTATTCTGTTTACTCTGCCTGTCATAAACTCACTCGTCGAAACATCTTATCCATTGACAATTAAAGGGGTGTTCTCAGTCCCTTGATTGTAGTTACATGCTTCCTCAGCTGAGGTCGGGTCACCCATTCCAAAATAACTTTCAGACTTCTAAAAGAAAACAAACCTTTGCGGAACTGACCAAATCTCAGTGCCTCAGTTTTAAAATATAACTTTCAAAAATGATTGTCTCTTGTCCTAATTGCTTGAATTTTAAATCATGTTTGTTCTCTAACTTACCTGCAAAAGTGTATTCTCCATAATGCTGCTTCCATTTTCTTCTTTCTTTCTTGCTTTGCTTTCACTGAATTTTCTTTCTTTCACAATGCATTTTTCTTCTGTGCATTTTTGTGCATTCCCTTTTGTAATCACCTCACTATTGGTTTTATAAGGTCCCTGGAATTTCCTAAGTTTCTCTATTTCTCTTTACAGCCTCACTAGGCCTTTAAACCAAATTTCTGTCATCCCCTTCCTTATGTCTTCCTTTATTGACTTTTTTCCCCTTTATACCTATCTGCAGAACACTTCGGGATTTTTTTGGTTAAAGATACGATGCAATTCACAGCTCAGTGTCCTGTTCTGGAACTATTTTTGCTAGTTATTTTTCTGCTGGTCTCAAATTGTAGGATTGTCCTTGAATTCTAATTATAGGTTGTTAAAAGTAAAGCAGGTGGCTAAGACTGGTATTATAGAATGATTGCATAGGGCTAATCAAACTTGGGTTAAGTTGTCCGCATGTTACTATTGCAGTATAGAAAGTGTAAACCTGGTTCTTCAACAGCACTTTCCAAACACGTCTCTGCTATCTAAAGTAAAAGATACAAGGGAACACCATTACAACTCCATTCACACACTATCCCAACTTTGAATAGTGTCACTGTCAAAATCTTAGAATTGTTTCCCAGTTCACTGGGTAGATTGTTGTGAGTTTTATGCATTTTTGTTCCAGTTGATATGGAAATGAGAACTGTATCCATATTGGGCAAAAATTGTTTCAGTAAGAGTGCCATAAATTTTGGCTGTGCAATTAAACCATCTGGTGTGTTGACAGAGTTTTAATGGGTTTTAACTCCCTTGCATTAATTGCTGTGGTTCCCATAGATATGAAGGTTTAGTCGTTGTGGACATTGTCAGTGTCAGTGTTCTTTATTGGTTTTGATTTGGTGATTTTACTACCTTCACTGTTTGTTTGTTACTGTTTACCACTTGAACTTTTGCGCCAAAGATGTGGATGCTATCACTGGAATTTACTTTGGCTTGAAATTGGAGTCTGTTAATGTAGTTTGATTTTTAGACTTCAGACCACAGTTCTTCGTGTCTGTGAACCATAGAATCCCTACAGAGTGGAAAAAGGTCATTCAGCCCATCAAGTCCATACTTGCCCTAAAAAGAGCATCCTACCCAGACCCGGTCCCAGTCCCACCCCACCCTATCCCCATAACCCCACATTTACCATGGCTAACCCACCAAGCTTGCATTTTCCTGGACACTACACGGTAATTTAGCATGGCCAAACCACCTAAACTGCACATTTTTGGACTGAGGAAGGAAACCAGAGGAAACACATGGACATCGGGAAAATGTATAAACTCTATACAGTCACCTGAGGGTGGAATCAAACTGGAGTCCTTGGTGCTGTAAGACACAGTGTTACCATGCTACCTTACATCTACAATGATGTCAAAAATAAATATTTTCTCAAGGTTATTATAGAAATATGACAGGAGGCATAAATTGAGGCATGTAACTTAAGGGGTGCAAGACATTTGGGAAGGATAGAAAGCTAGGAAAAGGTGAAGGTTAGTTAATGGTATTAACACGAGAGAAAGATGATCTAAATTCGGGAAGTCAGGATTTGGAAACGGTTTGGATAGAAATGAGAGGCAAGATATCAACTTTAGGAGTAGTGTATAGGCTCCCTAGCAATAACCACATGGTATGGTGAAAATTTAATAATGGATAATCAGCAAATGTTGGAGAAATTAAGAAGGTATTTTGCGTCATTCTTCATTATAGAGAATGCAAGTAATATCTCCGACACCGTTGTAAATCAGGAAATGGAAAAGAGGGAATAACTCTGGATAATTAAAATCATTGGAAAAATGGTTGAGAAAATTGAGCTGCCTATTAACAGGTGCCTGGATTCGGATAGACTTCGTTTTAAGGTCTTCAAAGAAGTGGCTAAAGAGATTGTTGTGTTGGTTTAATTTTCCAAAACCACCTTGCTTTAGGATGGTCCCATTAGATTGAAAGATAGCAAATGTAACTTATTGATTCAGAAAGCAGAAACCTACAGGCCAGTTAGCTTAACATCTCTTGTGGGGAAAGTGTTTGTCATTTACAAAGAAGTAGCAAAAGCTGCAGCAGGACACTTGGAAAAGCTCAGGGTAATCAGAAAAAGTCAGCATGACTTTGTGAAAGGGAAATCATGTTTATCCAATCTTTGAGGAAGTAGCGTACTCTGGATAAAGGGGAATCAATGGATCTTGACTCCTTGCATTTGATGAAGTGCCACCTAAAAGGTTTTTGTGGACAATAAAAGCTCACTGTGTAAAAGGTAACACATTGACTTGAATGGAAGTTTGGATGACTAACAGGAAATAAAGTGGGCACAAATCGGTCATTTTCAGATTGGAAAAATACAATGTGTTGTCAGTTTAGTGTCTGTGGGATGTAAGGGATCTGAGGAGGTATAATCTGTTTTACTTTGGACTACACTTCAGCTGCAAGTTGAACTGTTGCAGTGCTAGTTCACAAGATTAGATGAGAAGTATGAAATCAGATTCGTGCATTTACAGTAACATTTTGGCAAAAATACAAAAGTATTAACTTACTTTCTTCATGATGCTGCCCTTGTTCTAGATAGTCATAAGACAGCAGGAGGCCTCTAAGCTCATTGAGTCCCAGCTGACTTTGTAGAGACTTCTGGTCAGTTTCATTCCCAATGCTCCCCCGCCGTCCTGCAGATTTATTTCTCTCAAGTGATCATCCATTTTCCATTTAAAATTATTGGTGTCTGCATGCTCCACCCATGTGTGTCAATCTGTTTCAAGTCATTACCACTCACCTGTTTTTTTTTTAAATCTTATTTCCTCACATTCTCCCTGCGTCACTTGCCCAAAAATGTAATCTGAGCCCTTAATCTTTGCACCATCAGTTAATGGAAATAGCTTACTATTTGCCTATCTACGTAAACTGGACATAACTAGGAGAATCTCTGTCAGATCATTCAGCTTTTAATCCTGCAACCTAACCTTGCAGCCAATCCCTCAAGCCCTAATTGATTTATATCCTGAGCAGATTCATTGCTATTTTTCTGATTCTTGAATTGCAACCATTTCATTTTGTGTTAGAAATGTTCAAGTTGCTCTGCACTTTTTGCTTTTCGGACCACTTCAAAGTGCATTAAGTAAACTAAGTCATGTGAATCTGGGATCCTATATAGACGAGATGGTGCAGGAATCTTGTACCATTCAAAGCTTCTGATGCAAGCCTAGCAGAGATGATTTTTTTTTTTTGCTGCCTTCTTACACGTCACAGTAGTTGCTGAATTCAACACTCAGAAGTCTGATTTGCAGCTTGCCATCATGAGATTTGAATGAGTGATCTCTATATTGCTATTCTGTAACTATAATCACTATTAAGTTTGTAACATTGATCTAAAGAACAAGTTTACATAACTAAAATAACTGAGTTAAAGTGCAAGAATTTTTATTGTAGAAAAGGACTTCAGCTGGATTGTGAAAGAAGAGGAACCTGCAGTCTGAGATGCTTATTTTAGTTCTTAATTGGATATGTCTTTCCAGATTGTTAACTTTAAACTCTGCTAAATTAGTCTAAGTTCTCTTTCATCTGTATCTGTGTAAATCACACATCTAAATATGCACTGTTCTTTTGTAGAATAACCATGCGTGTAGTCCAATTGTCTCATTGTACTGGAAATGTTATTCTGAGTGGAAACGGAGAAGATTCTGAGCAATATTCATTAATTACCAGAGACAATTAATCTTTATTATACTCATAATCTAAAATCTTTGCAGTTCATTTCTCCATGCATTTATTGACATTTGATTCACTTTACATATTGTATATGAACTTAGCTTGTGCAATCAGTAATCTGTTTTTAAATATATTTAAGTTTTTCAACAGTTGAACTTCTTGAATACCACTATGCACTTAATAATTAATGATTCAGATGAGGGGACTAAATGTAACATCTTCAAATTTGCAGACAACCCAAAGCTAGGTGGAACGGTGAATTCAGGAGGATGCAGAAATGCTTTATTGTGATTTGGGCAAGTTGGGCAAGATGAGTGGGCAAATGCATGGGAGATGAAGTATAATGTGGATAGATGTGAGGTTATCCATTTTTTGTAGCAAAAATAGGAAGGTGGATTATTATCTGAATGGTGATTTGATTGGGAATGGCAGAGGTACGATGACAACTGGGTGCCCTTGTACACCATTTGCTGAAAGTAAGAATGCAGATGCTGAAGAAGGCAAATGGTATGTTGGCCTTTATGGTAAGAAGATTAGAGTACAGGAACAGGGATGTAAGACCATAAGAAATATGAAAGGAATAGACAGTTTGGCGCCTCAAGTCTGCTCTGCTGCTTAGTAAGTTCATAGCTGATCCGACATTCCTCACGTCCACTTTCCTGCATTTTCCCATAACCCTGTATTCCCATATTGATCAAGAATCTATCTTAGCGTTTTATATATGTACACAAAAACTGTGCCCTCTCAGCTCTCAGTGGCACAGTTCCAAAGATGCTAAACCCTCAGAAGAAATTCCTCCTCATCTCAGTCTTAAATTGTACCCCTTTATTCTGAGATTATGCATTCTGTTTCTAGGCTCTGCCGTTGAGGGAAAACATCCTGTCAGCATTTACTCTGTCAGACCCCTGAAGAATCCAATAATATCTCGCTGCAATTGTACAAGGCCTTGGTGAGATAGATTTGGAACATTGTGTGTAGTTTTGGACTCCATATCTGAGGAAGGATTTTACCTTTGGTCATCTAATCTGGTTATAGGTGAAGTGAAATGAAGTTTTACCAGGCTGATTCCTAAGATGGTAGGACTCACATATGAAGAGAGACTGGATTGGTTAGGACTGTATTCATTGTTTAGAAGAATGACAGGGGGTATCATGGAAATATAAATTCTAACAAGACTAGAGAGGGTAAATGCTAGTAGGATGTTCCTGATGACTGAGAAATCCAGAATTATAGTTGATACAGGGTTGACTATTTAGGGCTGAGATGAGAAACTTCTTCACTGAGAGTGGTGAGCCTGTGGAACTTTCTGCCAGAGAAAGCAGTTGAGACCAAACATTGAATGTTTTTAAGGAAGAGTTGGGTATAGTTCTTTGGACTGAATGGAACAAAAGGTATGGAGAGAATTTGGGAACAAGGTATTGAGTTGAATGATCAGCCAGCTCCTATTGATTGACAGAGCTAGTTCAAAGGGCTGAATAGCCTACTCCTACTTGTATTTCTAAGTTTCTATGACTAGGAGTTCTTCCCAATACCCTGATGTGGACTCTCAAAATTTTACCTTACTGTTGTTCGATTTATTTTATTCTATATTATGTCAAATTTTTTGTGAGCTGTAATGGCATTGCGTGTTATTTTAATAGTTTCAAGATTTAAACCCATTTCTCAAACCAAGTGGGTTTTGTTCCTGGCTGTTTGTCTTTGCAGTTTTGGGGATTTTTAGCTGAGTGTTGGTTGGTAGGTACAGGAATTCCAAACCCTTGGTGGACCATGAGCATTTGATGGTGCTTTTAAGATGGGTTAATTTCTTTGGATGATCTCCGCTTGTTAAATGGTATTTCAGTGATCACTGCTGTCGTCGGGAGAGCTACTACTTGTGTTCAGTGAGGGTTGGGCTCACTGTCTCAAGTGAGATCAGTTTGAGAACAGTTTATGGGGGTGTTGTATGCACAGTTAAGTCATTGTGTACCATGTGAATGCTTGTTGTCATGTTTGGCTTAATTTTTCATGGGATATGGGTATTGCACATTCCTAGTTGCTTTTCAGAGAGTGGTGATGAGCTGCCGTTTTTAAACTACTACAGTCCTCACTATTCGGAGAGGAGTTCTAAGATTTTGACAGTGACTGAAGAACGGTGACACTGTTCAAATTTGGGCTAGTATGTGAATGGAGTGTGGAACTTGGATTTGTGGTGGTGTTCCCTTGTATCTTTTACTTCAGATGGCAGAGACGTGTTTGGAAAGTGCTGTTGAAGAATATTTGAGTTGCTGAATTCCATGTTGCAGGTTGTACACACTACATGGGTGCTGAAGGGAATGAATTTAAAGGTATTGGCTGAGTTGCCAATCAAGGCAGCTGCTTTGTCTTGGATACTGTTTAGCTCTGACAACAGAAAAGGCTTCAGCCATCCTGACTGGCAAATATCTCATCGCATTTCCCAATTGGGCCTTGTAGAAGGGAAATGAGAGGTAAGTTACTGGGTGCAGAATTCCTATCCTCTGACCTGTTCTTGTAGTTGCAGTATTAATACAGGAGATCCAGTCAGTTTCTGGCCAGTAGTGTTCCCCAAAATGTTGATGGGGAATATAAGCAGTATTAATGTCACTGAATGCCAAGGGGCAGTGGCTGCATTCTCTCTTGTTGAAGACGGTCTTTTCCTGACATCTGTATGATGCATATATTCTTGTTACATATATACATTTATCTGATGTCCAGGTTTTGTTGTGTCTGGACACTGACTACTTCAGTATCTGAAGAGACAAGAATAGTTCATAAGATATAGGGGCAGAATTAGGCCAGTCGGCCCATCGAAGTCTGCTCCTCCATTCAGTCGTGGCTGATATGCTCCTCACTCCTATTTTCCTGCCTTCTGTCCATAACCCTTCAATCAATTATCAATTAAAAATCTGTCTAAATTCTCTTTAAATTTACTTACTGTCCCAGCATCCACTGAACTTTGGGGTAGCGAATTCCATGGAATGGTGCTGAACATTGTGCAATCTCAGATTGTCGCTAGGAATCAGTTTCTCTCATCCAGGCTTCCATTGTTCAAGTGACTGATTTTAAAGCATTTCTTGGTGTAACTTGAGTTCATATCTGGGACCTCTTGTTGAATACCTCAGTTCATTGCCTTGATCCCCTGAAAATGGGGACAAAACATGCAACTTGATCTGCAGACATCATTGCCATTGATGGGTATTTGCAGATGCTACTCTGTCAGTGTTGAAACATGGAGGATAGATTGACATAAGTTAGGCAGCCACATTTGGCTGCCAGCTCAGGTTATGCCTAATCTTGGTTTCTCCGTAGTGGATGTAAGGAAAAATGTGACTTGACATAAAACATTTTTGTGACGACTTACAGGTTTTGTTTCTGGCAAACTATTTACTGCTTTGGGATGGACTGTACAGGATGGTCTCTGCTTGAATTTAATGAAGCCAACTAATTGTGTGTTGGGAGACTGAGCACAGTTTAGGAGACTGTTGTTTGATCATTTGCATTTGGAAAGTGCAGCTACACTTGCGTTTTATGTGGGGAGTCACATTGTTTATGTATCTCTACTTTGGTTGGAAATGAAATTTCTCTCTAAGGCTCACTTTAGAATTTCCTGTCAGGAAGAGCATTTATTTTACCTGATTGCAGATTAATTTTGTGCCACGAATTTGAAGCCACTTTTGGGGCTTTTTTTGTTCAATTTGCAATAATCAGGACTGAATTTAATCTATGTTCTGAAATAATCTGTTTTTTTATTTATCTCTGGATTCAACATTTGATAACTTTTTTGCTAATCGCGTTACTTCATTTTACAATTGATTTTCATAAATCAAGGCTGTTTAATCAAGATTATTCAGTGCTAGTAGTGGTTAATAGCTTTGCTGTTCTTCATCCAGCCTGCCTCCTTTATGACGCTTCAAAAACTTATCAAGATCCTTGGGTGTGTTGCATTGTATCCATGGCCAACTAATTTCGAAAGTAATCGTGCATTATGTTTGTTACTCCAAGTTCTAGTTTGAATGGGTTACCTAGTTTAGTTTTGAGTATTGTGAATCTTTGCGCAGGACCAAAGAAGACTTGCTTACTTTTGAGACCACGCATGGTATATTACGTGCAGTCTGGTTCCCCTTGCCTAAGGAATGAAATAGTTATTAGCATAGCTTGGAGAGAATGTGGACTATGCCGGTACATTTGAGTGTAGAAAAATGAGACAGTCTTATAGAAATGTATAATATTCTGACAGGGTTAGACAGAATAGATGCAAAAAGGATGTTTCCTTTGGCGGCCTAGAGTTAGGCACAGTTTGAGAATAAAGCATTTAATACTGAAATGAAGAGGAACTTCATCAGTGAAATTCTCCCCTGTATAGGGCTGTGCAAACTCTGTCATGAATTTATAAATGACTGAGACTGATAAGTTTCTAGATGCTAATAACATGAAGGGATCTTGGAACAGAGTGGGAAAATGGCATTTGAGGTAGCTGATAAGCCTTGATCTAGAAAGGCAGAGTAAGCTTAAGGGGCTGAATGGGCCTACTTCTATGCTGCTGTTCCCGTATTCTTGTGTTTATCTTTGCAGTATATCCTGTAAAATTTTAGGCTAACTGTGCATTCATGCACAAGGTGTGCAAACTCCTTTGTTTACAGCTTTGCTATTGAATGACCCATTTTGACCTACAAACAGCAACCACAGCAATAGGAATGGAGCTCCTTCTTTCTGCTTTTGAGACCTCTACTGCATTATGATTTGGTTCATTTTCTTTACAAAGAGCAAAACTATCCCATGTTGCTGAAGGTCCTTTAAAACTTTGGTTCGTTATCAAGATCCCATATGTTTGGCAGAAAGTTGTTGGAAGTGGTCATTTCCAGTAGCCCTTCAGTTTTCTCTATAAACCTGTGTAGTGAAATCTGACTCCTGAAATAAATGGCAATGATGTGCTACCAGTTAAGCTTACAAATATGTATTAAAGGAAAATAGCCAAGCTATCAATTTATTTTACTATGGTATAATCAATAACTTCGGAATGCGAATATGTTTAAAAGAATTGTTTCCGTAATGCAATAGTTTTGTTTTGTATTAGATGGGTAGTATCAATGCACATATCCTTGTTTTGAGTTCCCACAATCTCCTAGCCTTTTGGCAATTCATACTTTAAGATTTGTTACTATGTGCTCGTGTATGCACTAAGTTACTTGGCTACGACTGTGAATGTATTGAGGCTATACTTAATGTTCCAAGATTTCAACTTGAATTGACCATTTTTCTGAATGCAGTGGTTATTTTGAAAACACTGAAGATTACAGGGTAAGAAGAATTTACACAAGTTCTCCATAAGTCTTGATTACATATTTACAATAAGAAAATTAGTTTCTTTCTGAAACTTGATGCTTCTTTATTTTATGGCATTGCTTGCCATTGTTAAGAAAATTAATATACTATAAAAACACCAGATTTTGAAAATACTTTGAATATTATTCCCTAAACTAAGTCATAATGCATTCTTTATAGTTGCATTTTAGTCTTTTACTGTATATTGTGGCACAATGTTGGAAAGGGTTAAGTAGTCTTGTGGTTTGAAGTGAAAATTGAATATGCTCTTACTGATTCTAGGTGTACATATAAAAGAAGAAGAGGATGATTCGGAATCCTGGCAGTTAGCATCACAACCTTCTACAGTCACTAATGTGGGAACTACAACCGTCCTTGGTTCCAGTGATTTAGCACAAGTGTCTGTGAACCTGGGTGAGGAAGGCAATGATCAGCAGTATCAACCAGGGAAACGACTCCGTCGAGTAGCATGTACTTGTCCTAACTGCAAGGATGTTTTGGGAAGGTATGTTTTTGTTTAGTGTAAATTAAATCAGTTGAAGTATTAAAAGCTCGCAAGGAGAATTTAAACTAACTTTTCTGGCAGATGGGAGCTTGAGGAAGTATTCGATTAAGTGAGAAACAAAAGCTGGTTATGGTAGATGAAGAGGTAGTAAATGAAAGTGGAAGGCCACAGAAACAAATGCCAAAAATCAAAGTGTGAAAATACAGAATAATGTTTAAAAAGGCTGTGAATTAAAGGTGCTCTGTCTGAATGTCGGTTGCATTCTGGAGAAAGTAAATGAATTGATAGCACAAGTAGAAGTATGTGACTATGATACATTTGCAGGGCTGGGAACCAAATGTTTATCATTTAGGTAGACAGAAAAAATGAAAAGGAGGTGGGATAGTGCTGATGAAGGATAGGGTCAATATATCGGAGAGGATCTTGAATTGCAATAACAAGACAATAACAAATTGCAATCTATTTGGCTGGAACTAAAAAACAACAAGGGCAAAAACATTGACAGGAGTTGTTTTAGACCACCAAACACCAGTTAAAAACTTAAGGTGCATGTAACCAGAGTAATTCATTAATCATGGGTGACTCCATTCTGTTCAAATTCCCTTGGAGTCTCATTGAACCTTTCTCTACACATTCCCACACAGCTTTGTGTCATCTGCAAACTGGAAATATATTTGTCCCCATAACCAAAGCATACACTAGACTGGGTAAGCCTAATGAACACCAATGCTGTGGAGGATGGATCCTTGGAATGTGTCCAAGATGGTTTCCAGAGCAGTATGTTGAGGAACCAATGGGAGAACCGACTATTCTAGATCTAATATTATGCACTGAAAAGGGGTTAATTAATAAACTTGTTATTTAGAAAGTTTATGCAGTGAATGATCATGTGATGGAAATTTCCAGTTACATTTGTAAACAATATAATCTATCTGAAGTCAGGATCTTGAATCTAAAAAAGGGAACTATATAGTGACAGGCAAATAGACAGGGTGAGGAATGAATATATGGTTTAGAATAAATATACATTGTTTTAAGATAAAACCCAACACGAAAATTAATTTATTATGGCTAACAAAGGAAGTTACAGATTGTGTTAGATAAAAAGAGGAGGCTTCGAAAACTTACTTTAAAAAGTAGTAAGGCTAGTGATTGGGAGTATTTTAGAATTCAGCAAAGGAGGACCACAAAACTGGTAAAAGGAAAATAGAATATAAATGTAAAATGGCAAGAAACATAGTGTAAAAGTTTCCATAGATATGTAAAAAGATAAATGTGGGTCCATTGCAGACAGAGACCGTAGAGTTCATAAAGGGAAATGGTAGAGAAGCTAAATATTTTGTGCCTCTCGTAGGGGAAAGATGCAACAAGTCTACCAAAAATACTTTAGATCCAAGGGAGTGGTGGGAATGGGGAACATAAAGACATGAATATTAGTTTAATTGGTCCACTACAACTGAAAGTTGACAAATTCCTGAGACCTGATTTACACCCCTTAGTGCTAGAAGAGGTAGCTATAGAGATAGTTCATGCTTTGATTATCTTTTGAAAATTCTATAGATTCTGGAATTGCCGATAGGTTGGAATGTTGCAAATGTAACCCAGTTTGTTATGAGGAAGTGAGAAAACGAGGAGCTGTTTTGATTTATTAGCGTGACCTCTGTGGTAAGGGAATATATTACAGTCTATTCTAATGGATGTGATAACTGTGCTTAGAAAGTAATTGTGATTTGAGAGAATTAAGAGGATTCATAAAAGGAAAATCATGTTTGGCATAATTGATTTTTTTTTTTAAATTACAAAACTATTTGTAGCGTACATAAAGATGAATCAATGGATGTGGTACTCAGTTTTAGAAGGTTTCCAGTAAGGTCCCATACAAAAAACAAAATTAGATCGTATGGCATGGGGTAATATCGTGATGTGGATTGAGGTTTAATTAATGGGAACAAAGTAGAAAGTGAGAATAAGTGGGATTGGCAGTTTGTGACCACAACGATCAGTGTTTGGATCCACATGTTCAAAATTCAAATCAATGATTTGGTTAAGAGGACAAATGTATTTCCAGTTTGCAGATGACACAAAGCTAGGTGGGAATGTGTAGAGGAAGGTTCAATGAGACTTCACGAGAATTTGAACATGCTAAATTAATGGGCATGAAATGGCAGATGGAATAAAATGTGGATAAGTGTGAGGTTATCAATTTTGTAAGGAAAAGGGGAGGTGCAGAATATTTCTTCAATGATGAGAGCCTGTGAAGAGTTGATGTCCAAAGGAAACTTGGCATCCTTGTTCATAAGCTCCTGAACAGAGAAGCAACAATATGTTAGCCTTTTATGGTGAGAGAATTTGCGGAGAGGAGTAAAAATGTTTTACTTCTACTATATCGAACTTTGAGCCTCGGCATTGTACAGTGTTTTTTCCGTTACCTAAGGAAGGATGTGCTTTCCGTGGAGAGAGTACAATGAGGGCTCACCAGACTAATTACTCGGGTGGCTAGAGACTCCTGTGAGAAGAGATTGGAGGAAACTCTGCCTGTATTTTCAATACTTTTGAAGAATTAGGTGTGAGCTCATTGAAACTCACTGTTCATACTACAGAGTAGACAAAGAACGGACGTTCCCTTGGAATCTAGAACCATGCAACAGTATCGGAATAAACAGCAAGTTGTTTAGAACTGACGTGAGGAATTTCTGAAGAAGGGTCTAGGCCCGAAACGTCAGCCTTTCTGCTCCTATGATGCTGCTTGGCCTGCTGTGTTCATCCAGCTCTGCACCTTGTTGTCTCGGATTCTCCAGCATCTGCAGTTCCTACTATCTCTGAGGAATTTCTTTACTCTGTGCATTGTGAATCTTCGGAATTCTCTGCTCCAGGGGACTGTGGAAGCTTTGTAATAGAGTATGTTTTATACAGATTAATGGCCGCCAAGGGCGGCATGATGGAACAACGGTTACTACCGCTGTCTCACAGCACCAGAGACCCAGGCTCAATTCCAGCCTTGGCCAACTGTCTGCGTGGAGCTTGCATGTTCTCCCTTTGTCTGCGTTGGTTTCCTTCCACAAACCAAAAGTGTGAATTGGCTAAATTGCCTGTAGTGCCCAAGGATGTGCAGGCTAGGTGGATTTGCCATGGTAAAAGGGGGAGGGGGTATGGGGATATGATGGTGGGCTGAATAACCTGCTTCTGCCATGTTTATTGGCAAACAAATTGCGCATTAATTATATTTTTCTCCCAATACTTCTACAAAGCAAAATATGAAGACCATTTCCAAATGCAGCTTTAACAGAATGAAAATGTCACATTCTGGAAACAGCTACATAAAACTGTTCATGTGTGGTGACAGACCGAGGAATTTAACTGGAAACTTTGTTAGAAGTCTGGCTTTCTGATTTTGTTTATAGTTATTGAATGTGTAAGTATGATTAGGAGTCAGTTTCCCCTGATTTGAAAAGTCAGGTTTGTGTTTGGTCAGGTTAGTAATATTTGTGGAGTCAGCACACTTTCTTTCCTTGAAATCTGTTTGTTTTGGCATCTATCATTGGTAATTAGGAAGCAGTTTTCTCCAATCTTGTTCCATTATACAGCCATAAGAACATATGAAATAGCAGCCGAAATAAGCCATTTGTCCCTTGGAGCCTGCTGCACCGTTCAATAAGATCACATCCAATCTGTTTGTGTAGATTCTGTAACATGATGACCTTTTATTCCCTAGTCTAACAAAGGGAATTGATCTCCCTCCACCTTGATATTCAATTACTTCACCTCCACTACCTTGTGCAATCAAGTGTTATCAAGTTGCGCAATCCTGTGAGAGAAAAATAAATTGCCTTCATCTCTGCCTAGAAGGGAGATCCTTAATTTTAAAGTATCTCCTAGTTCTGGACTGAATCCACAAAAGGAAACATGCTTTCCACATCCACCTTGTCAAGATTATTCAGGATCTTTACACTTCAACCATGTCACCCCTTGCTCTTCAAAGCTGCAATGGAAACAAGCTCAGCTTCTCTGATCTTTCCTTGTAAGATAACTCGCTCATTCCACATATCAAGCCATTAACCTCTGAACTGCCTCAAGCGCACTTGCATCCTTCACTAAATAAGGAGACCAAAATTATGCACAGTATTCGAGATGTGGTCTCAGCAATCCCCAGTATAACTGAAGGATAATATTTTTACGTTCCATTCCTCTTCTAATAAAGATTAGCATCTGTTAGCATTCTTAGTCACTTTGCTAGGCCAACATGCTAATGTTTTATGACTTGTACCACTCAAACACCTGTATTCCTCTGCACCTTGGAATCTATAGTCATTCTGTTTAAATAATACTCTGCCTTATTTTATTTTTGCCAAAGTGAACAACTTCACATTTTCTCAATTATACTTGGTCTGCCAGATTTTTGCCTACTCACTCAACTTATCTATATCAGTCTGGATCTTGGTCATCTTCACAGTATATTTTCCAACCTATTTGGTGTCATCTGAGACATTGGCCAGTAAGTCTTGTATCCCCCTCATTTAAGACATCTGTATTAATTGTAAAGTTGAAGGCCCAGCACAGATTCCTGCAGGACCCCATTTATCAGATACTGCTAATCTGAGTTAATTCATTTTTGTTAAACCAGTCAGCGAATCATCTCTCCATGCTTCTGTTTGTGCAACAACCTTTTTATGTGAAGCCTTATCAAATCTGTGGAAACCCAAGTATGTCTATGAACTCCCCAGAATCCAAAGAATTCCGATAAATGATTTAACGCAATTTCCCTTTCACAAAACTATATAGATACTTCCCAAATGCATTGTTTTTCCAGGTACCCAGTTACAATCTTAATGATCGATTCTGAGACCTTCCCCATGATACATGTTAAGCTAACTGGCATATATTCTCCTATTTTCTGCCTTCTTCCCTTGAATAGAGAGATTATATTTGTTCTTTTCTAGCGTAATGGAACTTTTCCTGATCTAATGAATTTTGGGAAATTATCATCAATTGAATAGCCTCCTGTTTAAAACTCTAGAATAAAATCCATCAGGCCTGGGGGGTTTACCAATCCCGCATGCTTCATTAGTTTGCTTAGTATGGCTTCACTGCTGATGTGTAATTTCAATGGGTTCCTCTCTTCCTTCAGTCTCTTGATTTTACAGGCATTAGTGAGATATTAAAATATTTACTGTATCTAGCACTTTCTTTTTTCACTACCACTTTCTTCATACTATTAACTCCATATTCTCCTGTTGTTATAGAGAACCAACACACTCTACTTTTTACCTTTTTAGATACCTGTAGAAACTTGCTATCTAGTTTTACATTCCAACTAATCTTCTCCTAATATTCTCATTTATATGTCCAGATTAACCTTCTAATTATTTTGTCATTCTTTCTGGAGGTCTGAATTCAACTACTCCTCCTCGGGTCTGTGACAAACTGCAACTATGACTCCAAAGGCTGTTGCCAGGCACCTTTTCAATCCATAAATACTTGGTGCCAACTTACCTCTCAAAAGTGTCCAGTAAAAGTTACGTGACCTGTTGTGACAGATAAGTTGATATATCACAGTTCTACTTCTAACCTTTTTGGGTGTGGGCAAAAAAAGGCCTGGAACATTATCTGCAGTACAGTTTCTAAATGTCCATTTTTCTAGCCTATATTCCAAAAAAAATTAGCCTTTACAATGTGATTCGGCAAGACCAGCAACATACCTCTGTTAATCGATGGTGTTTACATGCCGAAACACACTATCTGTTTTGTTAGAGTTTAGTTTCATGCTAGAATGAAGAATAGTTCTGTCCTAGCAGCAGAATTGGATTTTTTTATGTGCTGAAGGACTGTTTTCCTAGAAACAAATATTAACTTTTTGATCCATCAAGCTTGGTCTGCCATTCAATACGATCATCATTGATCTGCTGTCAAAGTCATATTCCTGACCCCTCTCCATACTCCTTAAAATGTTTAAGGAATACAGGTTCTCAGAACTGAAAGGTGGTTTGGGCCATCAGAACATGAAAGCAACTTTAAAACTGTTTCAGCAGTCTGAGGGGAAAACTGGAATGAATCCAGTAAGTGAGATATTAAAGTGTCAAATAGGAATGATTGTTCTCTGGAATGAGTATTGGAAAAGGATATTGCTGGGAAAATGGTTGGATCTGTGTTTTTTGATAAGATCTTTTCACGTTGCCTGTGTATTTCGTTTGTGTAAGCCAATAAACTTGAGTTAAAAGAACCGTGGCAGCTTCAGGTGAATATGTTCAATAACTAGCCACCACAGTAATCAACTGCAAAAACAACACTTACGATGTATCAACTTTCTGAAGAAGGGTCCTGACCCGAAACGTCAGCTTTCCTGTTCCTCTGATGCTGCCTGGCCTGCTATGTTCCTCCAGCTCCGCACTTTATCTATTATTAACTTACGATCTATCAAACAAGGTTTCATTCTGGAATCCAACTTGTCCAGTATTGCCATCAACTAGGATCACAACACTTGTTAATTTCACTTTAGACCATAAGATATAGGAGCAGAATTAGGCCATTCAGCTCATCAGTTCTGCTCCGCCATTCAATGATGGCTGATATGTTTCTCAACCCCATTCTCCTGCCTTCTCCCTGTAACCCTCGGTCCCCTTACTAATCAAGAACCTACCTATCTCCTATCTTAAATACAATCAATAACTTGGCCTTCGTAGCCCGTTGCCACAATGAGTTCCACAGAATCACCACCCTCTGGCTGAAAAAAATCCTTCTCATCTCAGTTCTAAAGGGTCATCCCTTCAGCCGGGGTCTGTGTTCCTGGGTCCTAATCTCTCCCAGTCGTGCAAACATCTTCTCCACGTCCACTCTATCCAAGCCTGTCAGTATCCTGTAAGTTTCAATAGGAATTGTTCCCCCGCTCTGCCCCCATCCTCTAAACTCAATCGAGTATAGACCCAGAGTCCTCAACCACTCATCATATGATGAGCCCTTCATTCCTGGGATTATTCTTGTAAACGTCCTCTGGATCACCTCCAATGCCAGCACATCTTTTCTTGGGTACAAGTCCCTAAACTGCTAACAATATTCCAAATATGGTCTGATCAGAGTCTTATACAGCCTCATCAATACATCTCTGCTCTTGTTTTCTAGCCATCGTGAAATAAATGCCAACATTGCATTTGCCTTCCTAACTGCCAACTGAACCTGCATGATAACCTTAAGAAAATTCTGAACTAGGCTCCCAAGTCCCTTTGCACGGAAGACTTCTGAAGCCTTTCCCATTTAGAAAATAGTCTATGCCTCCATTCTTCTAACCAAAATGTATACCCTGTCACTTTGCCACATTGTTTTCCACCTGCCAATTCTTGCTACTTGCCCACATGTCCAAGTCTATCTGCAGGTTAAAAAGCAAATGTGCCATTTACCCCGCAGCGAGAAAAGTAGAGACTATGCCTATCAAAATGCATGGCAAAATTGCATCTCCTTTGATGTACAAGTGTTGTAAACAAAATGTTCTTTTTTCACGTAAAATCATTGAAAAAGGATTTTTTTTTTATTTTTCCTTTTATAGACAGTGTATAAGGTCTCTTCGCAATTGTATTTTGATTATGGTTATTTCTTTTCCTTCAACATTCTTTTGTTTCAACATTTTGAAAAAAGAAGCCAATCTTAATCAAAATGCATGCTGACATTTGATTTTCTTGTAAACTTGAGCTGTTGTAATTTTAAAATTCCTGAATGTGATGTACTGAATGCAAATCAGCTGTTTTTTAATATATGTTTAAAACATTAACTCCCTGCCTGCTTAAACTTATTTCATGATAATTGATCGGTACTTCCCAAAATTTTTTTCTTGCTTAACTAATTCCGAGTTGTCTTTAAGAAAATGGTGGTAAACTGCTGCAGCCCATGTGCTGTAAGTAAACTCACAATGCAGTTAGGGAAGAAATTCAAGGCAAGGGGAACTTGGGTGGGCTTCATCAGCCAAGCAGGATGATGAAGGGGTTGTGGAGTGTGGCGAACAGTTTAAACGGCAAATTTTTAATCTAGGTTGGGGATAAAGGTCCTCCCATATCACAGGCTTTTTATTTGCAACAGCCATCTGGCCTCAGATGTGGCTGTTAGGTGGTTCCCACTATTAGCAGAAGACAATTTAAAGGAGTCTTGCATAGGTCAGCATTCACTCAAGCTTCTTAGCAGCCATAGCGTTGCATTGAAAATAGGAGCAGGAGGAGGCCTCCAATATTTCCACTCAGTATTTCTGGATGATGATTACAGAAAAATTTGGCCTTGTCTTTTGCACTGTGTTGGACTTCCCATCATTGAGATGAGGATATTTGTGAAGCTGCTGCCTCTACTTGTTTAAATTGTCTGCTACCATTCACAACTGGATATGACGTGACTGCAAAGCTTTGATCTGATGCATTGGTTGTGTTAATGTTTTAGATTGTTCTGTATCCATTTTAAATTGCTGATCACATCATCCTCTTTTTTTCAACATTGTTTGGCTTTGTTGTTCTTTGCATAAGTGGACTCTCTGTCTGGCAAGGCTTCTCTTCCCACACTTGCATCACCATGTCCAACATCCGCCAAAAATCTATCTTTTCCCTTGCTGTTTGTCCTACTTGCTGGCCAATGCTGAATGCATTTGTTGATATGAAGTCAGCTTCTTCATCTATGCTGGTAAATTCCAGATCTTTCAACCCATCTTACTCAGTCCACTTTTTTTTGTTAGCTTGATGGCTCAACATTTGATGTCGGGATGATCTGTAACTTTCTACGGCTAAGTATCAAGAACATGGCTGTCGTCTTTGAGCCCTGCCACATATTCTTTATGATATTTGGACCGCAACGCACAGTAGCCATTATTTAGGCTGAACTAGATTATGGTTAGCCTCACTGCCATTTCAACCCAGAGTTGAGTATTTTTTTATTCCATATTCCATCTTATTGCAAAGACTGTCTACTTCTACCTCTGAGGCATTGTTGCTTACTTGGCCCAAATACTTGCCTGAATTTCATTATTCAACTCCCCAACTTCAAGTTTGTTATTGCATATCTCTATTTTTTTTCCCGTTCCACTACCTTTCTCCTTTTGTGCTGACACATGCTTATGGTGTCTCTCTTTCTCCCCCGCCTCCCCCAATACTTCAAATTAAAATATCTAATTTGTATCCAAACTCTTTTGTACGTTTACAGAGATATTTCTAACTTTTATACCTCTGACATTAGCACTTGTAGCTTTGCCTGTCTCGAGTCACTGTAGTTATCCTCGAATCCCTACAGTGTGGAAAAAGGCCGTTGGGCCTATTGATTCTGTGCTGGCCCTTGAGCATTCCACCCAGACCCAGTGCCCCACCCTATCCCTGCAACCCCCACTTAGCATGGCCAGTCCACATAGCCTACACATCCCTCCTACTGTGGGCAATGAAGCCTGGCCAACACACCCAACCTGCACATCTTTGGACTGTGGGAGGAAACTGGAGCTCCTGGAGGAAATCTATGCAGACACTGAGAACACGTGCAAATTCCACACAGTCGCCTGAGCCTGGAATTGATCCCAGGACCCTGATCCTGAAAGACAGCAGTGCTAACCACTGTTCCACTGTGCCGCCTAGCTCATGAAGATTTGCTTCATAACAACTGTCCTTAGCTAAGCTTGTAGTCATAGCTCTTAAATGTCTCCTTTTTTAGCTCAGTGCCTTTTTCTTGTAGGGCGTTAAGGGCATTGTGTAAGTCAGAGTTGTTATATGATGCAAAGTTATCACTATAGAAACCTGAATAGTATTTATCCAGGTAAGTGTGTTAGTTAGAGGCAAAGACAGGAAATGTTCATCATTTTCAGATTCTATGCACTTTTTAATAAAGTAATTTATCAGCAGTTCACTTATACAACAGGATTTACATTACTTATTTCGATTTTCTAAATATTATGCAATTTGGAATCTTAATTTGATATTCAAACAAATCTGACTGCAAAACTCCAGCGTTTGTTGGTCCTCCAGTCTTAATTAATGTAAAGCTTGCTAAAAATTATTTTGCAATTTCTCACAGTAGTCATATAGTAGTGCATAATGGTTGTTTGGATTTGGTTACCAGGGAAATATTTTCAGTTACTGCAGTTAATTCTGTAGAAAAATTTTGAAAATGTAATACGTGTTTGTGATTCAGAGGATAAAATGAGTGCGTGCACATTATGTTCGAATTTGTGGTTTTCCTCAGATCCTCCAATAACTTGGGCAAGAAAAAACAACATATTTGCCACTTTCCTGGCTGTGGAAAGACGTATGGAAAAACCTCCCATCTTCGAGCTCACCTTCGCTGGCACACAGGAGAACGACCTTTTGTCTGTAACTGGGTTTTCTGTGGAAAACGCTTTACTCGCAGCGATGAACTGCAACGACACAGAAAAACACATACAGGTTACTGTTTCTACCTTTTTAAAACTAGAGTAGATTTCACTCATTATCTTAATGTCAGTCACTAGCATGATTTCCCATTTATTGTCCAACAGAACTCTGTTCCTGAAGCCTTAAAGCTAAATATCCAAGCTAAGTTAGATCTTACAATCAATTACAATAAGCATAGTTACATCTTTCACAAAACATTTATTTTCTGAATTATTGCTTTGATTACTCAGTATGTTTTCTGACTTTAGATCTGTTCACAGTATTCTCGAATTGAAATGCTACCTGCAAGAAGGGTTAGGTGCTCCGGTGAAAGATACTTAAAAATTGTAGGTTTTGTGGCAGTGATAATATTTGTACTTCACTCATTTTAACGCTGTGGATATTGCAGAGCTCTTTTCCAACTTCACATGATAATGATTTGCAAGGGGATTGGCATCAGGACTGATAGGTAGTAGAGCTATAAGTTATCTAGAAATATGGATAGTGATATTAGCTATTCTACTTATTGATTTCCTAATACAGCTCACTTAAATATTTGCATAAAACTGGGCAAAATATATTAACAGTAATTTTCAAGCTTAAGCGGGGAACCCTTGCAGACATTGATATTTCCTCAGCTTATTGTGCAGTCTTCTCAAAGACTATGACATCTATTGTGAGGAAAACAGTAATTTTCTCCATCTTTCTGTTCTTTTCCAAATTCTTGAGTATACTGTTACTCTCCAGATCCACGCCATCTCTCCCACTGCTGCATCTGAACTCCTCCAGTCAAATTTTTGCCCTTTCACATCTCAAACAGTCCTAAGAAAATCATGAATAACAATTACCTGGATGTAACCTCTGATCAAAATTACCCCAACTTGTAATTTGGATGAAATTTCCCCTTCATTATAAAGGCTCCATTTTTGTTCCAACTTCCCCCATTGTTACTGAAACTCTCACTATACTTTCAGCTGCAAGATTTAACTCTGCAAGTCTCTAAATTTTCTCTCATCCAAACTGCTACCCATTCTCAATGGGCTCCTTTGGCTCCTGATGTTCACTGATACCTCAAACTTAAACTTGTGTTCAAAATCCTGAAATGACTCCCCTATTGCTGTTGCCTTCTTGTGTTGCAAGAAACTATTTCTGGCTCCAGTGTCTTCTGCCTTCTTCTTTCATTTGCAACCAGAACTGGCATCCATCCCATCAGCTACCGAGCATCACCTGGTAGAACAGCCTACCTCTGCTGGCTAATACTCTATTTAATATTCTTCTCCTTTTGGTTCAGCATCCATTTACTTCTTCCATCATAACCAAATGTGTTTGGTTATGTTAAAGATGCCAAATAAATGCAAACTGTAAAAATAGCCAAGTGTCTACACCACCAATGTAAGTAGTTAAGTCCAACTGATTCGTGCTGACACTTATCCCAACTCTGGGTGAAAAATATTTCCTCAAATCCTCTCTAAGCCTCCTGGCTTCCACCATTAAAAGTATGACCCCTTTTTACTGATACTTCAACGAAGGGGAACAGCTGCTTTCTGTCCACCCTGACCATGCCCCTCATAATCTTATACATTTCTTTCAGATTCCCCATTAACCTTCTCTGCTTCAAAAAAAATAAGTTGAGTTTATCCACCTTCTCTTTGTAGCAGTAGTGCTGCATCCCAGGCAACATCCTGGTGAATCTCTTTTTTGTATCTGCTGCAGTGTAATTGCATCTTTCCTATAGTGTAATGACCAGAACTGCACAAAGTACTCCAATTGTGAGCAGTTTTGACTTTCTGGTGAGCTTTTATAAGAAGCAGCACAGCAACTTTTGTGAAACTGTCGTGAAAGACAGCTTTAAACCAAAAATAAAATTGGAAAAATCTGGCTGTTACGATTCTTCTAAATAGTCTATTGATTCTGAAGATTAGACCCCTTTTGAGCCAGATTATTGAGAGAGGCAATCGAAGAGGCTACTGGGGCCTTGACCAAGATCTTTGTATCCTTGCTAGCCACTGGAGAGATATCGGAGGAGTGGTAGGTAGCTAACGTTGTTCCTCTGTTCAAGAAGGGAATAGGGATAATTCAGGAAACTATAGACCGGAGAGTCTCACATCAGTAGTTGGGAACCTGTTGTAGATAATTCTTGGGTATGAGATTCGTGTGCATTTGGAAAAGCATGGCCTAATTAGGGACCATTAGCATGGCTTTGTGCAGGGCAGGTCATGTCTTAATAACTTAATTGAATTTTTTGAGCGGGTGATTGCTGAGGGTAGAGCAGTGGATGTTGTCACATAGATTTTAGTAAGGCTTTCGACAAGGTCCGTCATAGTAGGCTCATCCAGAAGATCAAGATGCATGGGATCCACGATGACTTGGCTGCTTGGATTCTGAATTGGCTTGCCCATAGAAGGCAGAGGATAGTGGTGAAAGGGTGTTTTTCTGGCTGGAGGTCTAACTAGTGTTCCACAGGAATCCATATTGGGATCTCTGCTGTTTGTGATATATTTTTTTTAAAAAATGATTTTGGATGAAAACACGGATGGGTTAGTAAGTTTGCAAACAGTACAAAGAACTGTACAGTTGTAGATAGTGTGGAAGGTTGTCAAAGGATATAGTGAGATGTAGATCAGTTGCAGTTATGCGTGCAGAAATGGCAGGTGGCGTTTAATCCAGGTAAGTGTGAGGTGCTGCACTTTGGGAGATCAAACATTAAGGAAAAGCATCCAGTTAATGGCAGGATGTACAGAGGGATCTTGGGGTTCAAGTCCATAGCTCCCTGAAAGTGGCCACGCAAGCAGGTCGGGTCGTCAGGGTGGTGTATGATATGCCTCCTTGGTTGAGGAATTGAGTACAAGAATCAGGATGTCATGTTGCAGCTTTATAAGACTTTGGTTAGGCCACACTTAGGATATTGCATTCAATTCTGGTCGTCACATTACAGGAAGGATGTGGAGGCTTTGGAGGATGTACAGAAGAAGTTTACCAGGATGCTGCCTAGATTAGGGGTATGAGCTTTAAGGAGAGGCTAGAAAAACCTGTTGTTTTCTCTGGAGTGGCAGAGGCTGAAGGAAGTCTCGCAGGCTTGGAGGGCCGAAGGGCCTGTTCCTGTGCTGTAACTTTCTTTGTTCTAAAATTGAGTTGCGTAGATAGGGTAGACAGTCAGAATCTTTTTCCCCAGAGTTGAATTGTTTAATACTAGGGGGCATGCTTTTAAGTTAAGAGTGGGGAGGGGGCAGTTCAAAGGAAATGTGAGAGGCAGTTTTTTATTCAGTGTTAGGAGTCTGGAAACTGGTGCTAGGTGTGGTCGTGGAGGCATTTAAGGGGTTTTTAGATAAGCATGTGAATATGCAAGGGATGAAGTGATATGGACCAAGGGTAGACAGAAAGGACTGGTTTAATTTGGTGTCATGTTCGGTACATTGTCATGGGCCAAGGCCCATTTTGTACCGTACCATTCTATGAATCTCACTGTTCTGACAACCCCCCAACCCTCAGTCCCTAATGTTTGACACCTTATGTATCCTCTTCCTGGATGATGCAACATCTTTCTGCCACCACTTTGTTAGGTTGACAGTGGAAGGAAAGCTGATGGATGGTCTGATTTCCTTTACATACTGAGGGAAGACCAAATATAGTCTTTAGATGAAATAGGGTTAGAACTTGTTGAAAAATTGGGACTAGAGCAAATCTGAGTTAGATTTTGCACCTTTCTGAATTTTTTTTTTAGCTGGATAACAAAATTCCATAATTTGGGAAAGGGTTAGTTGTAAAGTTTGTTTGCTGTGTGGACAGAATCTGGAAGACACAATTGAGTCTGCAGTGTAGTCATCTGTGAAAAGTATCATAGGAATTTATTTTGGAAGTATGTTTTTTATTCATGGTATGTGGTGGGTACCTACTGTAAGTCCTAGTTGTCCTTGAAGGTGGGGATGATGAGCTGCTGCCTTGAACTGCGGCAATCTGTTTTGTGTAGGTACCCCCAAGATGCTATTAGTGAAGTCCACCGACACTGGAGGAACAATGATATATTTCCAAGTTAGGATGGCAAGTGGCTTTGAGGTAAATCTCAGGTGTCCCCATGTGTCTGGTGCCCTTTGCCTTCTAGTTGGCAGTGGTCATGAGTTTAGTAGATGCTCTGTAAGAAGCCTTCGTGAATTTTTGCAGTACATCTTGTAAGATGGTATATACCACTGCTGGTGAGCATTGGAGGTGGATGTATGTCTGTCAATTAGGCTACTTTGTCCTCAATGGTGTCAAGCTGTTGATGAGTTAATGGAAGCTGCACTCTTCAAGGCAAATGGGTATTTTATTGCACTCCTGATTTGTGAATTGTAAATGATAGACAGAAATTTATTGCAGATGTATGTGTTTTTATAAGTTGAAATAATACTTTCAAGTATTGTGTTAAGTTTTTTATTTACAGAGGAGCAAAGTTGCAAAGGATTCCACAAATTAACTAATACTTTGTAAATGCTTAACCTTTAGATCTCACTGTGTTTCCTTCATTACAAATAATTCATTGTAAAGCACTTTGGGGTATTTGATTCTTGATAAAAGTCTCAATTTATACCAAACAGGTGAGAAAAAATTTGTCTGTCCAGAATGCTCCAAACGCTTTATAAGAAGTGACCACCTTTCAAAGCACATCAAAACACATCAGAACAAGAGAGCCAACCTTTCCAGCCACAACAGTGCAGCTATATCATCAATGGAAGTGACATCTGCCTCTGATGTTGGTATCCTTACTTCAGGAGGAACTATTATGTCACCTGTAATAGCGAGCATTCAGCAGGGCCATATGGAAGGGATTGGAACTGATCATTCTGATGGTGCAAATACTGAAGAAATGTTACATAATACTGATATACAGTTAGTCACTATTGGTGGAGATGACTGTATGGACTGAAAAATGCCGTTTATAGAAAAAACAATGTGTTAGTGATTTTATAATGGAGTAAAAAGCTAGTAAATTTTGAGCTTTTTCTGCAGTCTTTTTATCAGTGTGGTTCAAAAAAATTCATGTATTATGGAAAAGTGACAATGTCACTAAAATGCCTTATTTTCTATGTATTTGTAATACAGTATTCATATATCTATTGAACACTGGCAATGTTGCATGTACATTTTGCAGATACTCACCACATGTAGCAATTTTTCAAAACTAGCACTCATGATAGATTATATACACAGGGAAATAGCTATGCAAGACTGATGAGGAAATCTTGAAAATTAAAAAGATTTGGGGACGATCCAGTTCAGAATGGGAAAGTATATACATCTTGAACACAATTTATTGTGATAAATCTGTTTTCTATTAAATTTCATAGCAATTTTCTAATTCAATGCATTGCATTTTCTGATACAAATAAGCGTATTTCAGCCGTAAAGGGTCACCGGTGTGCATTCTAAAAGCTGATTAGTAAACTAGCTGTTTGCCATTTAAATGTCAAAGTATGCATTTCTGTGTATCATTAAGCTCTTTATAAAAGAGGAATATTGTAAAAAAAAAAGGATCTGAAGTCTTAATCTATTTTTTCAATTTATTAAAAGCCATTTTTTTTCTTGCTAAATGTTAAGGGTCATCTGCCAAATGACTGTGTGTTGATTGTAATTAACCTTGAAGTTTCAAAGTTAACTATTACATAAAACTGCTTTGACACATTGCAGATCCTTATGCATCTACCCTTTGTAATTTTCTATACAAGTTTTTACCTTAACTATTTGTTGCGCATATATATATTCGGTTTGTATTTTTATTGTGTATTTGTTAAGGCGACAGAGGTAATGCATAACTATTTAATCTCTATCATCATTTCAGTACCATAGAAATGGGGATAAAGATGCTACCATTTGACTTTTTTTTTTCTTCACAAACCCCTAGGGTGACCATTATTGCTTCCAGATGTGCAGTGCTGTTAAACTATTCTGTTGCACTTTGCTTCAGGATATACGAGAGACATCTTGTGCCAGTTATATTTTTTAAAGTACTGCATCACTTTGTTGTTTTTACGCCCTTGAAATTTATTTTAACTGTCTTGTCCTTTTTTGTAATGAAATCAGATGAGTGGAATAAACATTCAGATTACAGTATAAACCAGCTTTGAACTAACTGAAATGAATTGTGGTTTCAATATTTTCTTTGGTTTTAATCATTTTAAGAAACCACTAGTATGAAGCTTTGGTGTCACGTGATATAGCAGCATTCCTATGGTCAAGTAGTACTGTGTGCATACAGACACAGATATAGAGAAAAATGTTTATACCGTAACTCAGTTGATCACTGTTTCTACTTTGAATCCAATTACTATTTAGTAAAAGTGATCTGATTATCTAGAACTCTGCAAAAAGCCTACATTGTGCATTGTATTTCAACATAGGATTCAAGACTTTTTGAAGTTTCCCTGCAGTGATATTTGCAGTTTAAGTATAGTTCCTTTATTGCAGTAATTATTTTCCTCACATAAGGTATGTCAACTTGCATTGGAAAAATGGGCCTCAAACTCAGATGTGTTATGTGCAAGTGCCAACAGTTGGGGTAAAAAGTGTATGTTACATGTGAAAATATATAATGGATAGTACTGTTTTGTAGTGACCTATTGCATTTTTTTTTTTTTTTTACTTTTCATTAATGTTTTAAATAGATTGTTTGAGCAGTTTTCTTTGCATTTGAGATAAACTAGATCATACTTTTCTCCCTACCTCTACCTTCCCTCCCAAAACAATTAATGTGGTATTTTAAAACAATGATGAAACTTGATTTTAAAATTCAATAAAAAATATATACATTGCCATGTGGTAATTGTCTAGTCTTACATGTTCCTTCAAAATGTATAAATATAAATTAAACTGCTAATAAAGTAAGATTATACTATCAACAAATTGCTGACCTTATTTAAATTTTCATCAGTATTAAAAAACCAGTCTATTTTTCTATAAAATTTGCAAAGCCTAAATTACTTTTACACGTGGCCTCTGCAATTTCATTTGTTCAAAGGGGGAAAGTACAAATTCTTAAAACTAGTTCCATCAGAGTTTACAAATAGCTAAAATTGGCCATTGCATTTTTAAAATATTACTTCCCTTGCCTGTTGTATTATCATGAATACAGATAATTTTTGGTGTTTGTTTTTGCTAAAGTTGCATGTTTAAGTTCCTGATTCTGTATGCTGACCACATGAATGCTAAGGTCATGGTATAGTTTAGGAAGTTATAGAACTTTGTTCCTGGATGTGTAATATCATCTTGCCATATGAAATGCGCTTATCAATGTGTATTTCTTACTAACCCACTAATATAATATTTGTTGTAAAATTTCAAATACCATCTTTGTTCATCCATTCTTCCTCCACTATTAATGTAAAACAGCAATTGTGCAGATGAATGAATGAAAATTAAAACTGAAAATAGGGATACCCATTAGAAATAGCGTGCTTATGTAAAACATTTTAAAGTGATTGTCATTACCATAAGGAATTTTAAGATTAAAGTCTAGTAAAAGTTTTGGCCTGGAATGTAAGAGAAGTGTGGAATGCTCCTATTTTAAGCTCCCATGCATTATTCCAAGGAATGCTGGACAAACAAATAAACCACAATTGAGACCAGTTACAGATAAGTCTGTACGATTTATTTTATTTAAAAAAAAAAGCTTTATCCTGATCACAACTTTGAAATGATGTGGCATCAGAGACCTCAATGAATTGTGGAACCATAGAATTTCCAATGGATTGATGAAATTCATGTGTTACATGGGTAAGTGAAATTTTGTATTTTGGGAAGAGAAATTCTGACAGTAACATTATTTGGAAAATAACCTAAATGGAGAACAGGAGCCAAGGGATCTTAGTGTACCTTCGCTAAATGTGATAGGTCAATAAGGCCATGATACATCTTAAAGGGATAGAATTAAACAGTAAATAAGCTGTGATTAACTTGTATCAAAACTGGGCTAGACTACACTTGGAATATCGTGTACTGTTTGGATTGCTGTATTATAAAAACAACATAAAACCACTGGAACAGGTACAAAAAATGTACTACAAGTATCATATTACAAGATTATACCAGGAAAGAATGAACAGGCTAGGTCTCTTGAAAAAGCATTGAGGGCTGATTGAGAAAACTTGAAAATATGCAAGATTTTAATAGGGTTGACAGGGCTAGTATTTCCTCTTGAGACAAACAAAACTATGAGCAAGTGATGAAATGGGCACCAAAAATCAAATTTGGAAGAGTTCTTGAGTGACAAGAATGTGAACTCTGTCATGGGAATTTTTTGAGATGACATTAAAGGGGATGAGTTAATGTTGAAGGGAACAGAGGGTTATGTTAATAGCTGAATGAGAAAGGACAGAAGGAGGCTTGAGTGGAAGAAGATGGATATAGTCACAGGCTGTTTTTTGAGCTGTAATTTCTATGTAATTAGGGATTGGGAAAGGTAGAGAGGAATGACTGGGAAGCATTATAATTGAGTATTGTCAAAGAGGAAAATTGGATTGAGGGAAAATATTAAACTTGGATAAATTGTCCTTTGGAGTATTACAATACTCTGGGGGAATGAAACTCACTAGTTTAAATTTTGAATTCTGGGGCAAAGATGAATCAACATGATTCACTATCATTTTCTGTGTATTTGTAACTTTGTATTTGCAGTGAAATCTTAGCTTTCTCCAAATGTACGACTACTTGATTTGATCACTATTTTGCCTTTCTGTAAAGGTGCAAATATATTTAGTTTGTACTTAATTTAACCATCCAGTATTCGATCTGGCTGGACTACAAAATACTATCTGACCTGACGTCACACTACTACATGACCAAGCTGAAAAACACAATACTGCTAACCAACTCTCAAAACTATGCATACCCTACACTCCTAACTGGGAGGACTGAACTAATGTTCAGTTCCTACATCCTATTGTCCTAGCTTCTGAAAATGGAGTCACAGGTAAACAGGCTGGTGAAGATGATGTTTGGCACACCTGCCTTCATTGGTCAATGCACTAAGTATAAGAGTTGGGACATGGTGTGTAGTTGCGCAGAACATTGAGGAGGCCACTTTTGGAATGTTGCATACAGTTCTGGTTGTCCTGCTATGGGAAAGATGTTAAACTTGTAAGGGTTCAGAAAAGCTATACAAAGATGTTGCTGGACTGGAGGGCTTGAGTTATGGGAAGAGGCTGAGTAGGCTGTGCCTTTTTTCCCCTGGAGCTTTGGAGGCTGAGGGGTGACCTTTTAGAGGTTTATAAAATCATGGGTAGCATGGATAAGATGAATAGCCAGTCTTTTTCGTCAGGTAGGGGAGCCCAGAATAGAGGGCCCAGATTTGAGGTGAGGGGAAAAGATTTGAAAAGGACCCGCGGGCTAACTTTTTCACAAATGGTAGTGCATGTATAGAATGAGCTGCTAGAGGAAATGGTAGAGGCTGGTACAATTACAACATTGAAAAAGCATCTGGATGGGTATATGAATAGGATGGGTTTTAGAGGATTTGGGGCCAAACGCTGGGAAATGGAACTAGGTCAGTTTGGGATGTCTGGTCTGTGCAGACAAATTAGACTGCTGAATCTGTTTCTGTGCTCTGACTCCTGCTTTAGTCCAATCTTTTTCAGCTACCTAGGCTTTGAGTTATATTTTCCCTTTGGTATCTTGTGCTATGCTTATTGGATTCAGCTCCTACAACTTCCATTTCTTTCCTACTAAACTGATTACTAAATTTCCCTTTCAGACACCTCAATTAGCTGATGTGATTCTGTTGCTAGTCTTAAGCATTTTTTGTGGGCTAGCAACACAAACATTCTTTTTACTTACCCACCCTAATTTCCATTTTCTTTGCTGAATCTTTAATGTTTTGATTTAGTCAGGAGGTCCATCTAACAACTGTTAATTCGCTAAAATCAGGTTTAGCAACGCCCCTCCCATAAAGAAATAACTAAATTTATGAATATTACTCGTGCATTGTTGCTTTTATCATTGCTATTGCATTTAATAGCTTCCCCATCATTCATTTTAGCCCAGTTTAGATGCTTAATCCTATTCTTAGTTATTTTCATAGTTGTGTTCCTCTCCAAACCCCTCATTTCCGTAAATTTTCATTGATCTATCTCTACAGATATTCTCTAAATCCATCTATTCAGAGATGTTATTACACACTTCTGGAGCAGTTGAACTTGAACACAAGCCTCCTGGCACAATTACCACCGCAATTAGTGCCCTCCTTGCTTGTATTTTATGTTGCACTAATCCCGGCTCACTCAAGTTCTTTCAGCGGTATTTCTCATGCGCGCCTGATACCAAGTACCTTACTGCACTGCATAACCCTGAAATAAGTAACCAGCGGAAGTGATTAAATTTAATTTTGGAGATTCATAGTTTATAGAATATTTGCCACATAAGTAAAATATCCTTCGGTCCATCATGTCCGCACCAGTCATCAAACATCCTTCCACTCCAAACCCATTTTCCAGCATTTGGCCTTTAGCCTCCTATGCTCTGGCTTTTTAAGTGTTCATCTGAACAGTTCTCAAATATCTAGATGGTTCCAGTCTTTATCACCGGTTTTAGGCAGAGTTCCTGCTATCAGGAGCTCCACTCGCCTGTGCCTTGTTTTATTGTCTAACTGTAATAATTTGGCTTTCATTTCGAGCATACTCCGTTTTCTCTCCCAGCATATGGTATCTTTATTCATCCATTATTGATCCCGGAACATGTGCACACAGCGAATATGTAAGCGGGCTCCCGCCGGAGGAACATCGCTAGCTCCTCTCAGGTTGTCCAGTCCGAGGGAACTGCAACTTACTCCCCAGCAATGCGCAGCTCCGCCACGTCTTAACAATTAGCTAGTCAACTTTCCACTTCTTCTGTAATTGTTTGTGCCTCTTAAAATTTGTGTCACTGGGGGTGGCACAGCCCATTCTTATTGTTTGGCTGACTTCCATAATTTAGTCCTGTCGATTCGGTGCGACCAGCATTTAGTTGCACGCCCTCTTTACTTCACTCCAGCCTTTGGCCATTTACTTTTTTCCCCTGCATTCCATCCAGTCGCTGACTTCTCCTTTCCTGCCCCATCCCCTTTTCCCTGTCTTTAATCCATCTCGAGCCTTTTAACAGCTGCCTGACGTGTTGATTGCGTTTCTCTCCACAGCTGCTGTCTGATCTGCTCAGTAGCATTTTCTATAGCTCTTTCAGGTGCAAGAGAAGTTCATGATGAGCAAGAGCAAAAGCAAATCGTTGCTTACATTTAAAACATAGAAAAACCTACACGAAATGAAAAAAAAACTAATTTAGTTAGTCGACCTTCCTCTCATTTGTTTTTTCCTTCCTATTGCCTTTTAAGGCTGATGCAATGACTGAAGAAAAAGTTGCTTTGAATTCTCTCCGTGTTAGTGCCGACGAACGAATAGAATTTATAAAGGAGCAAGCGTTTAAGTCGTTAAAGGTAAAATCTGAAAGATGGAATAGTTTCATTGCTGAGGATGAAAATAAAAAACTGCTGCTGGATTTTCTCGATGAAGCGCAGAATGGAAGACTACTGTTATTTACTGGAACAGGAGGAGCTCTGCACGCTGACATGCAGGTACGGGCAAAATGGGTCATAAGACTTTTTAAAGTTGATTTTATTATTGTTAATTCAAAACGCACTTTTTGGTTTAGAAAAAAGTAAATTGGGGGGGAGATTTGATTTTTTTTTTATTGATTCATTGTCCAAAAGAATAAGGAATTTTGCCAAAAGAAATTATTCAAAACCTGTGCTAAAATCTCTAATTATGAAGGTGATGTATTATTACAATCGTTGTTATTGTTATAAATGCAATATCAATTATCTTGGCAATAATAAGTTGAATCTAAAATTGCATTAAATTTTGTATGGTGATTTCAATACACTAAGAGTTCACCAGTGTAATATTAACAACTTCCGTTTCTTTTCAAAGTTGACCGTCCCATCAAAAAGCAAAATGCTTTATATTTTCAAAAATTGTAGAAAATTATCCGATAATGACCATGTCAATGAACTGATGCTTGGAGAGATCTTGCAGCACCCAGTGGAGCATCTTGCAGTTTTGATCAATGAGGTAAAGTAACATATTAGCACACTTTTTAACAGATGAGATCATATGTTCTTTTTAAGAAGTACAAGTTCCTTTGGTGAACAGCATCTATCCATCAGACCAGGGGCTACATCTTGGATTTCCACCAGCCACATTTGTACCTTATCCATTTGATAATTGTGGCTGGCAACAATTGACCAACCGTGTGAATGAGAAAATAAAGACTATCTGATCCACAGTTATCTGTTCAACTTACACCATTTGTAAGTTTCGCAGTAGTTAAACATCCCACTCCACATGAAACCATGTGGTTTTCTGGGAGAGGTTTTCTAATAAAAAGTTAAAATTCAAACCAGTTTGGGGGTGGGGGATCAAAGTTTGAGAAATTCCTCTGATCCATCTGGGCAATCAAAACTAATCATGAAGATTATTTTGACCCCAACTTTTTGATGTTACCTACTTTTTGTAACAAGTGATGTCTGCCCCAACTAAAAACAAGTCCAGCTTTTATCTGGAGTAATAGAGCATGTTGGTAGCAACTGCATAAGACAATAGCTTGTTCTTGGAGTTACTGTTTCCTGACTTGGATTTGGCCCCTGTCAGCTTCAAATTGTAACTCCTGTCCTCACTGACCTACTTAGTTGGAAGAAACTGTCAATTTCACAATCTAGTCCAGGCCCCTCTTCATCTTTTGACTCAGATCACCCCTTTTATGATTCTGTAAAATGTAGAATCCCAATTCATTTATCCTAAGATGCTTTATATTAGGAATTAATTTACTCTGTCTAAAGCAACATCATCACCCAAAACTGGTCATACTTTCTCAAGTAAAATATGACCAAAGTCATGCGGAAGAACAGAATAATATGCCTCAACTTGTACATACATGCCCTAAGAATGCACCCAACACTTTTTTTTCTCCTCTAGCTATCGGTTCACAGCATTGTGTATGTACTTTAGAGCTGTGTATTTTTGACAGTTTGAATCTCCCTCTTTCGCCCTTTTTAATACTTTCCTGGAAAGGATGTATGAATGTTAACCTTTTAGCTTGGACTACAAGCTTCATACTGTGCTTATCCAAATTGGGCTCATGACTCCTAACACATTGCATTATCTGCTTCAGATAAATATTAATGTGCGTAGTCCTAAGACTTGCACAGACCTTTTATCTGTAAATTTGCAGACAGTGCCCACAACATGCATCCAGGTCTGTGGTTATTCTTTCTAAAATAACCATATATAATCTCTTGGTTCTGCTTTCTTTCCAATTCCAAAAGTTCAAAAAGTATTGTAATACATTTGCTTCTTACAGTCCTTGGAGATTTCACTCAATTAGGGAGCAATGAACAGCTACATGAGTTTCTGATATACATTTCAGAGTTCCATGTCAATATGAATGAATGTTACTTGCACTGAAGATCTAAATGATCTTATTGTTACATTCCTTTGTGGAATGTAATTGGAATATCCATGTAACGTGTGATTTCGATGTACTGATGTATCTCTGTTTCGGGTTTAAGTAGTCTCCCCTTAACGTTTTCAATGTGCTGCCATTTGTCATACCACTGCATTAAATTCTGAATAACTTGTGTGTGTATGTACGCTATATTTAGCTATCCTGTCATCTTGCATAAATTGCAGAAAGCTAAGTATTAAAATTGAGTTATTCTCCCATATAAATTAGTAACATTACATTTTCTAAATTGAAGGATTATATTTACACTCATGTCATCACAAAGGCTGAACTGTTGAATGAGCTGAGCTACTTTCATGTCAATCATGTGTCAAAAGGAATGACCAATTATAAGATTGAATTGCAAAGTAATCTAATATACCTCTCATCACATAACAACAGTGAATAATGTATAGTGTGCTTTAACAAACAAGCTTCAAGAAGCAGTTGTAATTCTTTGTACAAAATGCTTGCAGGATGATAATCTCAATTTATTTTTGTTGATTCCATATCGCGTTACTTTAAAGGGTGCGTACTACTTGGAGCAAATCCAGGAATTTCAGGTTAGGTGACGTATTAAAAAACAGAACCTCGAGTAGTCATCTCAATTACTACTTTTGTCATTGCTGCTTTCTTTTATTAACTAGACAATTGCAAAATATATAACTAATGAAATAGTAAAGTAGGGTGGTATTCAGATTCATGGGAGATTGTGATCACTGTGAGACAGGTGATCTGTACAAAACTGGCTCAGCCTTTTTTTTTGCAAAGCATGCCTATGGCATTGCTGGAAGAATAATTAGAATTTTGTAACACTGGTTCAACAAATATGCATGGGAGAAGGGGGCAAAAATAGATGAGGTAGCTGAAAATAAAACAAGGGGCAAAAGGTATAGGAACAACAATATACAAAACTTGACAGTAATATGTCCTCAAGAGGAAAAAAATCCGAATTCATGTGTAGCAAGACCAGAACAACATTCAGGTTTGGGTAGATAATTGATAACTTTATTGGGGATAAGGTTTGGATAACAGCCATCTTCACTAAGAGGTTTCCTCTTAGCACTCAATGCTATTACCATTGCTGACCCTCACTATATTCAACTTGGGAGTCTTACCATTCACCAAAAACAAAACTGGACAAGTATTCAGACTACTGTGCGTACAAGAGCAGCTCAAGACACTGGGTATTCGCTGATGAGTAACTCACCTCTTGACTACTTTTGAGTCTGTCTAATATCTATAAGGCACAAATCAGGTGTGAAATGGATTCACTGACTGGATGAGTGCAACTCCAGCAATGCTCATGATAATTAACAAGATCCAGGACAAAGCAGTTCACTTGATCAGCATCCCATCCACCACCTTTGGCATTCATTCTCTCCACCATAGGCACATAGTACACACTGCTGCCACTATCTACAAGTTGCACTGCAGCAACTCACCAAGATTTCTTCAACTGCGTCTACCAAACCTTGGATTCCTATCACCTCAAAGAACAAAGGCAATAGGTGCACGGGGATGCCATTGACTGCAAACTCCCCTCCAAGTCATTTATCATCTTACTTGGGAAAAATATCACCATTCCAAAATGTTAAAATCCTAGAATATCTTAAATGCACTGTGAACCTATACAATGATTGTAGCAGTTCAACAAAGCACCTTACCACCACTGTCTCAGGTGAAATGGGGATCAGCAATAAATGTTGGCCTCAGGGATGTTCGTGGTCTATGAATGAAGGAGTAGTATTGTGCAATTGGATCCTCATTGTTGGCAGCAGCAGAACACCTGGAGAGAATCTGAGCACAATGTCTGAGGAGTTAAAATGGCTAGAGAACCTCCCAGTGAAATCAGCAAAAGCACCACCTACAAAATAGCTTCAATGATGTATTAACCAGAGAAGGTTCCAGCATTGAAGATGCCACTATGTAGCTGTAGAATATTCTGATGAGAAGGGAGAGTGAATGGCAGAGGTCCACATCTATACTGATTATAGGCAGGAAGAGGGGTGAGGTCCTGAGGGTAGAGTTTTAGGGAGCTAGGAGAAAGGTTGTAAAGCAGATCCTTAATGGCTGTCATCTCCTGATTGCTGTTAGTATGACATGCTAGTGAATTCAGAAATGGTAAGATAATGCTGATGAATAAATGGTAAGATGGTGTAGGAGGGAGGGTTTTAGAATCTTGAAGCATTGGGAGCATTTCTAGAGGAGGTGTGACCCGTACAAGCCAGACAGATTGAACCTCAAAAGGGCTTACTCTGGAGGGGAGGTGAGGACCTGAGAGTAGATAGGGAAGAGACAGTAAAGAAATGGAAGGGAGAAAATTAGTAGCTATATTTAAAGGATAGGCTAGAAAATTGTCAAACTTGCCTGTTGTCTATGCTATATGGTATACTTTAATGCAAGAAATACAAGGTATAATACAGGTGAACTGAGAACATGGTATAAAACCCTTTTTTCCTTAAAAGCTCTATGTTCCCAATTCTTCATTTATGTCAATGGGATCCTCTGTTACTATGGAGTCATGGAGTCATATAGTGTGGAAACCGACCCTTTGGTCCTACTTGCCTGCGCGGACCAGATGTCCCATTTTGACCATTTGGCCCATATGCCTCTAAATCTTTCCTATCCGTGTACCCGTTAAGATGCCTTTTAAATGTTGTAGTTGTACCGGCCTCCGCCACTTCCGCTGGCAGCTTGTTCCATACACGCACCACCCACTGCGTGAAAATGTTACCCTTTCGGTGCTTTTTAAATCTTCCCCCTTTCTCCTGACCTAACAAAGTATGAACAACCAGGATCAGTGAATCAAGTAAAATCAATTAAGCAGGTTTTATAAATACTTGTACAAACAAGCAGTGATCCAAAGTTGTATATCCTTTAAGGCCCAGGATTCCTTGACTGGTGCCAGCACAGGTGATGCCTTTCATCTTCATTGAGGTGATGTTATATTGAATTACGTCTCAGAAGAATTGCACCACAGAAGCTATGGTAAAACCATGTCATAAAAAACTGAGAATCAAACACTTATCCTTAATTCCAAGGGCTAATACCAATATGCAGGTCCAAATTTACTCTCTGTTAGCTTAAGGTGAATTAATTCTCCGTGTTAGCTTAAGGTGAAGTCATCTGATGTCATCCCATCTCTCTAACTAGAGTCGTCAAGGCTAAACAAATATCCTCTTATTCCTTAGGCCCCAGGAGTTAATGTTTCATTGTGTACACTCCAGACATTAAGTTGTACCAATGATTTTATATCCTGTAATTAATAATGCTGAATTTCACAAATGATTCACCTAGCAACACCAGGAATACTGATACAATTGGAAACAAATGTTTCTGGTAGAATGTCAAGATGTCCTTTAATAAAATATGTTTTCTTCTATAGTTCTAGATAAATGTATTTCTTATTTCTTTACAGTAATCCTTCAATTGAATCTCATGTAATTAAAAGATACACAATTGTTTAAACCAAACACTTCAGCACCTTTTAAATAGCCACGAGGTCAGCAAGACCAACTTTCTGCAAGTAGTTGACCTGTTAATTATCTCAAGCAGAAATTCAAACTGAACTGCTTAAGAAGTTAGCTAAGGTAAAATCCTAAAAGTTATTTCAAGCATAAAGATAAATAATATGAAAATCTTGCATGCTCTTGCTAAGATATGACTGAAAGAAGGGTAGAAATGGCACCTCAACATCATTGGTTGTAGAATTTTCCAGATGAGATGGAAGCATAAAAAAGGAGAGGATTGTAATATAGATTAAAGAGACAATGAAGCTGACAGAAAGAATTCTATGATGGAAGGATCATCAAATAAAGCCATATTGGCTCAACAGAAGAACAGAACAAAGGCAACCATGTTACTGGAAATTAATGAAAGACTGCCCTTCCCTTGCTACCACCAACCCTAAACGAGCAGAGAGCGAGAGAAGAACAAACGTTGGTAAATCTGTGAGAAGTACAAAAACAATAAGCCAGTAATAAAGGACTTCAACTGCACAAATATTAACTCTGAGAATTAGTTTGAATGGCACAGACAGAGCAAAACTCATAAAATGCATTCATGGGAATCCTTTCAGTTAGTACAAAGTAAGTCCAATGAGAGTGGCAATGTGACTTAGTTTTAGGGAATGAAGCTTGGTGAGTGGAAAGGGATATCAGTTGGGGAGCACTTTGGAAGTGATCGTAACTCAGCTAAATTTGGGGTAATTATGGAAAAGGCCAAAGATAGACCAGGGATAATAATTCTCGGCTATCTTTATTAAGCTGAGGTGTGATTTAGCTAAATTGGATTAGACACTGATTTGATGGCAGATCAGTACTGGATAAATCGGTGTTCAAGGAAGAGACAGCAAGGGTTCAGAATAAGTATGTTTCCTTAAATGATGAGACGAAGGGATTTGGAGCACTGTGGATATCAAAGGGTTTGAGAGAGGAAGAAGGAAATAAAGAGAAGCAGATATCAAGGGCTCATTACTGTTGGAAACCTAGAGGAGTATAAGAAATAAAGGAGTCAAACAAAGAGGTAAAACAATGAAAAATAATGGCAAGTAAAATGATGGAAACTCCACAAATCTCCTTTGATAAATCTATAAAAGAGCAAAATGTTAAAAGTAGGACCGATTATGGACTAGAAGAGAAACTTGTGTGTGAATTAACAGGACTTTGTTATAACTTAGGTCAGTTTTCACACAAAGGAGAGAAGATGGACGTTGCAATCAGAGAGGAAGAATGTGAAATATCAGGAGACATTAACATGAGGAGAGAGGAAGGATTGAGGATTTAACATCTTAAAAGAATATATGATTTTTCAGCTCCAGATGAAAAATATCCTAGGCTGAGGTTAAGGGAAGCAAGAGAAGAAATATTGGGTCCCTAACTATCATTTTCCAACCTTCTCTGGCAACAGTTGCAGTTCCAAAGGTCTGGAAGTATCTAATGTTAAACAATAATTTACAAAGTGCGAAAGGGATTGAGTCTTGAGTAGTTATAGGCTGCTTAGGCAACTTCTGTGGTGGGAAATTTTGAAGAACAGGACAAATCAGACAGATTAATTAAGTACTGTCAGCACAATTTAAGGAAAGGAAAATTGACTTTTGTGGATCTATTTTATGGAATTAACAAGGCAGTTAATGAGAATTGTTCATTTGATGTAGTATACATGGATTATATCAAGACTTTAGACAAGGTTCCACATGGCAGACTGGTCGCAAAAGTAATAGAGTATGATCTAGCCAAAGTAGTAACCGGGATACAATGTTAGCTCAGAGGCAGTGTGCAAAGGTTAATATCAATGTGGGTGATTTTGTGATTGGAAGGCTCTTCCCTTTGCTCAACAGAACTCCTTATTAGACCTCTTTAATTGGAATATATTAATAATTTGGACTTGAGCATAGGGGACATGATTAAGAAGTTTGCAGACAATATAAAAATTGGCCATGTTGTTGATATCAAGAAGAAATCTGTAGATTGCAGAAGAATAACAATGGATTAGTCAGTTTAGCAGACAGTGGCAAATGGAGTTTAATCCAAAGAAGTGTAATGTGTTTTGGGAAGGCTAACAAGGGACGGGAATGCCTGGGAAGTATGCTGGGAAGTACGGAGAAATAGAGGAGGCTTTGGAGTGCCTGTCCGCAGATCTCTGAAGGTGACTGGACAGGTAGAAAAAGTTGTTGAAAAGTTGTACTTGCTTTCCTTAGTCTTGCCATAGAGTCAAAGAGCAGGAAGTTTATGCTGGAACTGTATTATACATGAGTTAGACCACAGATGGTATACTATGTGCAGTTATGATATTGTAGGAAAGATGACTATCAGTAAGCTGGCAGTGACGTGGGCTTCTGAGCCCAGAGCTTGTCTGCTCCATCTGTTTTTCTTTTCTTTCTTTCTTTCTTCTTTTTTTTCTCTGCTATTTTATCTTACTTACCTCCTTAGTGCATTGCTCACTCGTGGCGATGGAATCTGTAGCGAGTGGGCCCAGTGGTGGCGTCAGAGGCCCTAGTGGCTTCTGCATCACCGAAGCAGTCCTAGTGCCCACTCATTGGCTGCTGCTGCAGGGGCGAGTTTGGGTTCCCTGCGGCATCTGATTCCGTCACAAATTCGTGGAGACTCGTTTGGGCCCTGTACAAGACCCAGTAACGTCAGCATTGTAACGGCTGCATTGGCGAGGTGGGCCTGAAGTGGACTCATGGTGGCAGCAGCAGAGTCAAGTTTGGACCAGTTCGCTACCCGGCAGCATTGGTGGTGTCAGCATTGGTGAGGTCCAGTGAGGACTTGGAGGCGAGGGCATTGGTGGAGGTGAGATGGAGCCAAAGATTGGTGACTTTCGTTCCAGTGGTGGTGATGTGGCAAAGTGGATGCGTGCTTGGCTACCAGTTGGACACATTCCTTTTATTTCTTCATTTTTCTGTCTTTATTTTCTATGTTTTGTTTTATTTTTCTGTGTTTTAAGATGGCACTGGAGAGTGGTGAGACTGTGCAATACCTTTCACTGTATTTTGATACACGTGACAATACATAAATCAAATAAATGCAATTGCACGAGAGAGGATACCAAGGAGATCCATGAGAATGAAACCTGAATTAGATTATGAGAAAAGATTGGATAGGCCAGGGATGTTTTCATCAGACTAGACAAGGCTGAGGGAAGACATAAAAGAAATGTACAAGGTGTAGAGCTGGATGAACGCAGCAGGTCAAGCAGCATCAGCTTCTTCAGAAGGGTCTAGGCCCAAAACATCAGCTTTCCTGCTCCTCAGATGCTGCTTGACCTGCTGCATTCATCCAGCTCTACACCTTGTTATCTCAGATTTTCCAGCATCTGCAGTTCCTACTATCAACAAAATGTAGAAAATTGACAGGTACATATAAAATGGATAGGAAAGTCTTTTTCTCCTTTGATTGAGAGGCCCAAACCAAGGATTATAGGTTTAGGCTGAGAAAGGACATATTTGAGGATGGCATTGAAGAAATCTGCGGCATCAACTATGAAGTATATTCAAAGAATGAGTAGGCCAAGGTATTGTACAACAAGCCTACAGAATAGCTCTCCCAATTTTTGCACAGGGTTCCTGATGTGAGAGGAGGACATTTTATGGGGCAACTGTGCCTGTGCCTTTACGGTTCCAAGTGCAATCCTAGTTGCATTTTCCCATGGCAATATGATAACAGTTGCGAGGCCACTTCCAAGGACAGTGAAGAGTCACCCATTTTGGTATGGATCTGAACTTCTCCAGGCCAAGTAAGGACAGCAGATTTCCTTACCTGAACAACATTAGTGATCCAAATCAGTTTTATGCCAATCTGACAATTTCATCATCACTATCGTTCAAGCTGTTGCTTGAATGATTATTTTATAAATTAATTATTGAATATTTATTTTTTTTTAATGAATTGAATTCAAATTCCATGAAGGTAATTGAAGTCTTATCTCGTAAGTACTAGATCAGTAATTGTGTGGAATTATACAGCCTGGACTGGGGGAGACATGTAAAATATAGAAGGCAGCCTACCCATCCCCATCTGACCTGTGGTCTGTCAGTCCCTCATGTTGTGGGGTGGTGGGTAGGGTGATCAGGCAGCTTGTATTTAGGCCTGTTGAGAACCTTGAGAGGCTATATAATGGGCAGTCAAGGGCGTTGGTCTGTTTCCATTGCTATGTTACATTGAGTGGGGAAGGGGCAAGAAGGCGGTTAGCCTGGCAGCTTTGATGGCTTGACCTAAAGGCAGGCAGGACAAGAAGTACCACTTGTGTTGCCCCGTGTGCATGTTGAGGTCAACTCACTAACTTGATGTCATTTATTGTGCCTTGTCCATGCAATCTTACGTAACATGCACCCAAAACTCCCATGCATCCCTTTTCTGGCATGATGAAGGTGTGCCCACCCAAAATTGTTGGACTTAGCTTAAGAACAGGACACATCTTCAGTTATTCTCAGGACTCTTTGTGGTTCTAGCAGTGACTGCTTCTTTGATTTGGCGCTGTAGTCAATCAGTTGGCTGCCAATTTCCTGTGACTGAGCTTTCTGTCTCTGAGGGAGCAGATGTCCACTAACAAAAGACTAAGATTTCCCCAGTGTGTTATCACAACAGGGAAGCCAGCTTTCTATTCAGTGTGGTGCCGACCATCTTTTTGGTTAAGAGGACCAGTGGTCCACACCCTTCATCTCAAAAATTTACCCCGTTATCACTATTTTGCCATTTCAAGCCATGTACCAGAGATGGTCATTGAAGTATCTGAAAATGTTTAATCTTTACAAAACTTTGTTATTCTGGAGCTATGATGATTGACTGTGTCTACCACAACCAGAAAGGTGCCTCCTGTGCACCAAGTATAACAGCATTTGCCTGCTATTGAGCAGGATTGTAAGGGCTCCTTTTGTGCCATACCTTGCTTGGATATCAAGAGCAGTTACCCTCACCGTCACTCTGTCATACAGTTCTAAAGGTTTCACATTTGGATCAAAACTACAATAAGGTCCCATGCTGAATGTGTCTGGTGGAACCTAAACAAACTAATATTTTGTTGGTGAGTAGATTTTTGTGTGTTGGCACTTTTGATTATTTCTTATATCACTTCAGTTAAGGTTGGGAGGAGACAGTTAGTGTGGTGATTGTCTGATGTCTTTTTGTCTATCTGGGTCACCTATATCTGCAATATTCCATATTGTTGGGTAGACGCATGTAACATAACTCTGCTGGGATAGCTCAGCTCAAAGATTAATTGCTCAATTTTGTCCCAGTTCTCTTGGAAACAATATCCAGGCACAGCTTTTGTTCTGTCCAGTGACTTAGCTGCTGTTTAATGATAAATGTGTGTGTTTAATGTTGAACGCTGCTTACTTCTTTATGTTTTAGCATTATATTGTTTGCAACTATATTGTTTACTGAACTAAATTGTGCACTTGCAGGTACTGGTTCCAATTTTGTCCAATTCAAATAATCATTTGTGGTGGCCACAGGCTATATCCTATGATATCAGAAAACATATCGAAATGATAAGAAGCAGAATATCTGTTGTTCATGGTCAAATGGAAGGCAAAACTATTCTGCCATTGCCCTTGGTTCCTGAAAGTGTATATGAAAACCAAGAAATTGAAATTCAAGATAAGTACGTTTTTCTTCTACATTCTGATTCTTTCAAACTTGTTGATTCTCATAAATGCTTTTTGGTAAAGTTTCAAGGTCTTTGCTTTTGGAAAATGTTATTGGTGACTTCTTAAAATGAAGATCCTGCCAGTCAATCTCCTACTTAACCATGGGATGGTCTCCTATATTAAATATTGTATTTTGTTTTAGAAACAATTTTTAATTTTTAAATAAAACTTGACATAATTATGTGCTAAAGTTGATAAAGTTTTACTACAGCTAGAAATTTACAGAAACTGAAAATAGTTTTAAATGTTACTGCACACTTTTTGATACCAATCATTACATCATGGAAACAGCTTGACATTGTGAAATTGATATTTATAGTCTTTTTCATGATACATTATAACATAATAGTGAGACATCATTTTAGAGTGAAACTGTAACCTTATTAGTAATTAATTGTGAGTACAGACTTGACTAACTTGGCTCCTTCATATTGCTTCTAATGCAACCCAAAGCAATGTTTAGGAAGTGTTTCTTTGTTCAAGTGCTTATGAGTGTAAGGGTTAGCACCTCTCCATGTCAACCATGTCATGAAAAGTCTTATTAGTCATATGTGATCTTGCTTGTTGCCATTAAACGCTTGCAGTGTAAGAGATTAAGGCTGTCCTGGGACCATTAGCTTGCCTAAATAAGTTAACCAAAATCAAATCTGTGGCACTGTAAAAACTGTACTTAAGATCTTCCATGATTGAGAAATACATTTTTTTTATTCATTCATTCATGAGAAGTGGGCATCTCTGGCTAGGCCCACATTTATTGCCTGTCCCACAGGGCAATTCAGAATCAACCACATTGCTGTGGGTCTGGAGTCACATGTGGGTCAGACCAGGTAAGGATGGCAGTTTCTGTTTCTAAGGACATTGGTGAACCAGATGGGTTTTTCCAACAATTGACATGGTCATCGTTGGACTCTTAATTTCCGATTTCAAATTGAATTCAAATTCTACTGTCCGCGGTGGCAGGATTTGAACTGAAGTTCCCAGATCATTATTGAGGTCTCTGGATTAATAGTTGAGTGATAATACCACTAAGCAATTGCCTCCCCATTAAATGTCTCATTGTCTCATTGTCTCATTGTGGAATTATTGTATTGTTAAACTGCTCCACTGTTTACCTTGTCCACAGGAAAGAACCTTAACTCTTGTGACATACATTGTCTTTTGTAATCACTACATAGCATCTTCATTCGAAAGCGACATTGCTGAATACTTTGGTTCTTCCAAACCACTGATTGGTTTGGCTGCTGCTGTTTAGAACGTGGATTTTGAACGTGGAGGTTGCAGTATTTTATTTTGTTGCACACGTTTGAAGAATTTCAGTTGGACCAAGATTTAGCTGCCTGTATTTTTTTGTCCCAAAAAACCTCTTGGTAATTCCATTACACATCTGACTTGAGCCTTGTAGATGGTAGACAGGCTTTGGGGAGTCAGACTTCTTGGGCGGCACGGTGGCTCAGTGGTTAGCACTGCTGCCTCACAGCACCAGGGACCCGGGTTCAATTCCACCCCGCGACTGTCTGTGTGGAGTTTGCACGTTCTCCCCATGTCTGCGTCGGTTTCCTCTGGGTGCTTCGGTTTCCTCCCACAGTCCAAAGATGTGCAGATTAGATGGATTGGTCATGCTAAATTGCCCATAGTGTTCAGGGATCTGTAGATTAGGTGGGTTATAGGGGGATGGGTCTGGGTGGGATGCTCCAAGAGTCAGTGTGGACTTGTTGGGCTGAAGGGCCTGTTTCCACACTGTAGGGATTCTATGAATGTACAGTTTTTATGAGAATATCTTTTTTTTAGTGTAAGGGAGAGCTGTGGCAGATTTGTACCCTACTCTGTCATGAAAGTTGGCTGGAATAAAATGTTTTAATTTCAAAAACATACTGGCTAGCACCTGTAAATCTGACTGGGTCAGCCAAGTGGGTCTCGATTCAAAAAGGGTCTGACCTGGGAAGGAAAGAAACAGCTTTTTAATTAGCTTTGCAACCAAAAGAAACAATTGTGATAAACTATATTTGTTTTCTAACTTTAAACAAAGGAATTACAGCTGCTCTAACCTATTCGTACTGTCTGTCTATGAGCAGTGTAGAATCAAAAAACATCAGCTAATACATTTAAACAGATATTTAGATTTCCCTGAAATACTTATATTTATTAAGCAGTTTTAAGGTCTTCTGGGAAAATTAAAAAAACTCAATTTTCACGAGAATCTACAACTCGTGGATGGACAGATCTCAGGTTTGAAAGTTTGCACACTGAAATCTCTGAATATATGGATTTAAGGCTTTCTCCAATATCCAACTTTTTTTTCTCGCAATAAATGAAGCCCAGACATTTGCAACAAGCAGCATCTCCAACAAAAGAAAATCCAACATCACCTATTGATGTTCAATTGCAGTCCCATCACTGAATTCATCTCTTTGAGCATCCTGAAAGTTGCCATTGAGTAGAATCTGATCTGGACTAGCCATATATTTACAGCAGTTCCAGAGCAGATCAGGAGTTTGGTGGCAAATAACTCACCTTCTGACTCCCCAAAGCCTGTCTACCATCTACAAGGCTCAAGTCAGATGTGTAATGGAATATTTTCCAATTACTTGGCTGCAGCTCCAACAAGATTCACGAGGCTCAGTGCCATCTAGAACAAATCAGTCCACCTCACTGGCACGTAACCCCACCTTCCACGTTGAAACCTTCCACCACATAGTGGTAGCATAATGACGTACCATCTAGAAGATACACTACAGTAACTCTGCAAGGTTCCTCAGCACCTTCCAAAGCGACAAACTCTTCCACCTAGAAAGATTAGGGTAACAATTGCATGGGAAATGCATCATCTGTCTGTTTCCCCTCCAAGTCATGAGCTATCCTGACTTAGAACTGTATTGCCATTCCTTCAGTATTGCTGCATCAAGGTCCCAGAAGTCTCTTCCAAACAATATGCACGGGGAAGGCGATGGCCAAGTGGTATTATCGCTAGACTATTAATCCAGAGACCCTGATAATGTTCTGGGGGCGCGGGTTCAAATCCCACCATGGCAGATGGTGAAATTTGAATTCAATAATTATAAAAGAGTCTGGAATTAAGAATCTACTGATCATCATCATGAAATCATTCCTGATTGTCGGGAAAACCCATCTGGTTTACTGATGTACTTCAGGGAAGGAAATCTGCCACCCTCACCTACATGTGACTCCAGACCCACAGCAGTGTGTTTGACTCTCAGTTGCCCTCTGAAATGGCCTAGCAAGCCACTCAGTTGTACTAATCGCTACAAAATCTCAAAGAAATGAAACTGGACAGATCATCTGGCATCGACCTAGGCACCAGAAAAGACAACGGCAGAAACAGCCCTGTCGACCCTGCAAAGTCCTCCTCACTAACATCTGGGAGTTAGTGCCAAAATTGGGAGAGCTGTCTCACAGACTAGTTAAGCAAAAGCCTGACATAGTCATAGTAACAGAATCATACCTTACAATGTCCCAGACACCACCATCACCAGCTCTGGATATGTCCTGTCCCACCGGCAGGACAGACGCAGCAGAGGTGGGAGCACAGTGGTATACAGTTGGCGGGGGCTGTTGCTGTGGGAGTCCTCAACATTGACTCCAGACCCCATGAAGTCTCATGGCTTTAAGTTAAACATGGGCAAGAAAACTTCCTACTGGTTACCACATACCATCCTCCCTCAGCTGATGAATCAGTTCTCCTCCATGTTGAACAATACTTGGAGGAAGCACTGAGGATGGCAAGGGCACAAAATGTACTCTGGGTGGAGGATTTCAATGTCCACCACCAAGAGTGGCTCGGCAGCAGTACTATTGAATGAGCTGGTCGGGTTCTAAAGGACATAGCTGCTAGACTGGGTCTGCGGCAGGTGGTGAGGGAACCAACAAGAGGGAAAAACATACTTGATCTAAATCCTTACCAACTTGCCAGCTGCAGATGCATCTGTCCCTGACAATATCGGTAAGAGTGACCATCGCACAGTCCTTGTGGAGATGAAGTCCCCCTTCTCATTCAGAATAATTTCCATCATGTTGTGTGGCATGATCACAGTGCTAAATGGGACAGACTTCGCACAGATCTAGCACCTCAAGACTGGGCATCCATGAGGTGCTGTGGGCCATCAACGGCAGCAGAATTATACTCCAGCACAACCTGTAACCTCATGGCTCAGCATATCCCCCACTCCACCATTACCATCAAGCCAGGGGATCAACGTTTGATGAAGAGTACAGGAGGGCATGCCCAGAGCAGCACTAGGCATACCTGAAGATGAAGTATCAACCTCGTGATGCCATCAAACAGGACTATTTGCACACCAAACAGTGCAAGCAACAAGTGGTATACCGAGCTAAGCGATCCCACAACCAATGGATCAGATCTAGGCTCTGCAGTCCTGCCACATCCAGTCATGAATAGTGGTGGACAATTAAACAACTCACTGGAGGAGGAGGCTCCACAAATATCCCCATCCTCAATGATGGAAGAGCCCAGCACATCAGTGTAAAAGATAATGCTGAAGCATTTGCAGCAATCTTCAGCCAGAAGTGCCGAATAGATGATCCATCTTGGCCTCCTCCAGTGGTACCCAGCATTACAGATACCAGTCTTCAGCCAACTCGATTCACTGCACGTGATATCAAGAAATGGTTGGAGACATTGGATACTGCAAAGACTACAGGCTCTGACAACATTCCAGCAATAGTATTGATGACTTGTGCTCCAGAACTTGCCGCTCCCCTAGCCAAGCTGTTCCAGTGCAGTTACAACACTGGTATCTACCCGACAATGGGGAAAATTGTCCAAGTATATCCTGTACATAAAAGGCAGGACAAATCCAACCCGGCCAATTACCGCCCCATCAGTCTACTCTCAAACATCAGTAAAGTGATGGAAGGTGTCATCAACAGTGCTATCAAGCAGCACCTGCTCAGTGTCACCCAGTTTGTGTTCCACCAGGGCCACTCAGCTCCTGATCTCCTTACAGCCTTGGTTCAAACATGGACAAAAGAGCTGAATTCCAGAGGTGAAGTGAGAGTGACAGCACTTGACATCAAGGCTGCATTTGGCCGAGTGTGGCATCAAGGAGCCCTAGCAAAACTGTAATCAATGGCTTTCAGGGGGCAAACTTTCTGGTAGTTGGAGTCATACCTGGCACACTGGAAGATGGTTATGGTTGTTGGAGGTCAATCATCTCAGCTCCAAGACATCTCTGCAGGAGTTCCTCAGGGTAGTGTCCTTGGTCCAACTATCTTCAGCTGCTTCATCAATGACCTTCCCTCCATCATGAGGTCAGAAGTGGGGATGTTCGGCGATGATTGCACAATGTTCAGCACCATTCGTGACTCCTCAGATACTGAAGCAGTCCATGGTCACATGCAACAAGATCTGGACAATATCCAGGCTTGGGCTGACAAGTGGCATTCGCACCACCCAAATGCCAGGCTATGACCATCCCCAATAAGAGATAATCTAACCACCGCCCCAATGGTGTTACCATCACTGAATCCCCTGCTATCCTGTGGGTTATCATTGACTAGAAACTCAACTGGACTCACCACATAAACACAGTGGCTGCGAGAGCAGAATCAAAAGTTAGGAATACTGCAGCTAGTAACTCACCTCCTGACTCCTCAAAGCCTGCCCACCATCTACAAGGCACAAGCCAGGAGTGTGATGGAATACTCCCTCTTTGCCAGGATGAGTGCAGTCCCAGCAACACTCAAGAAGCTTGACACCATCCAGGACAAAGCAGCCTGCTTGATTGGCACTACATCTACTCCCTCCCCACCGATGCTCAGTAGCAGCAATGTGTACTATCTACAAGATGCACGGCAGAAATTCACCAAAGATCCTCAGACAGCACCTTCTAAATGCGCGACCACTTCCATCTAGAAGGACAAGGGCAGTAGACATTTGGGAATGCCATCATCTGCAGGTTCCCCTCCAAGTCACTCACCATCCTGACTTGGAAATATATTGCCGTTTCTTCACTGTTGCTGGGTCAAAATCCTGGAATTCCGTCCCTAATGGCATTGTGGATCAACCTACAGCTGGTGGACTGCGGTAGTTCAAGAAGCAGCTCAGCACCACCTTCTCAAGAGCAACTAGGGATGGGCAAGACATACTGACCAGGCAGCGATGCCCGCATCCCACAAATGAACAGAAAAATTGGGGCAGCATGGTGGCTCAGTGGTTAGCATTGCAGCCTCAGCGCCAGGGACCCAAGTTCGATTCCACTCTCAGGCGACTGTCTGTGTGGAGTTTGCACATTCTCCCCGTGTCTGCGTGGGTTTTCTCTGGGTGCTCTGGTTTCCTCCCACAATCCAAAGATATGCAGGCTAGGTGGATTGGCCATGCTAAATTGCCTGTGGTGTTCAGAGATGTGTCGATTAGGTGTGTTATAGGGGGATGGGTCTGGGTGGGATGCTCCAAGGGTCGGTATGGACTTGTTGGGCTGAAGGGCCTGTTTCCACACTGTAGGGCTTCTATGATTCTAGGGATTCTTTGATTCTATGAAAAAAAAAATATGCAGGTACTTCAACACTCCAAGTATTGTAGTGGTTTAGTACAATATACCAGCACTTTTCAAGGATAACTGAGGATGAGCAATAAAATGCTGGCTTAACCAGTGAAGTTAATGCCCTAGGAATAAACAACTAGCAAATCTGCCATAGCATGGCCTCGTGAAGGGCAAATAGCTATTGAAAAATGTCGCTATTAACCTCTACATCTATCATTTCAAGCTTCAATGTTGTCAACTTGTAATATACAGATGCTGTTGTAATGAAGTGGCTTAATGATGTCAGTTGATCTAACTTAGAGGTACTGTATTTACCTTGGTAGCCTTCCACGACTGGGCAAATCAATACTTCATTCTATTGAGTCCATAGTGATTCAATGGATGCATCAGATAATAGATGTTATGAAACAAGATTCATTTGATGACTTAATTGAAGAAAAAAATCCTACTCCAAGTTCAGAGATTTCCTTTTGGATGGCAAGAAAAGAAAACTTGCTTGGAATATATAAGCAGGTTGGTATGTAGAACAAACAAACTGTTTCCTCCTTTTTTGCTGTTAAGCTTTAAAAATGTGAAACCTACAAACCTGTATTTTAATGTTCGATATGATTCTGCCTATTTAACATAACCTGATATGAAATAGTTTACACTGACATTATTTAAAAATACATCTGGAATTTGAAAACATCACTTGAATTGAAACAATGGATTAGATTTAATGTGACCTTGCCAGGTACGTTTGGGGGAGATGCATGTAAAATAGGTTTGGTGACACCATGGCAGCCCACCCAACATATTATAAACCAATAATTAAGAACCAGTTAAACTTGACAAAGCTGAATTAATCCTGTAAGACCATAAGAAATAGGAGCAGGAGTAGGCCATTTGGCCCACTCACCTGCTTATCATTTCATAGATTCATAGCTGATCTGATATTCCTGACATGCAGTTTCCTGCCCTTTCTGCTTAACCTTTTGGTTCCCCTGATGATAAAGAATCTGTCCGTCCGTCAAATATACACAAGGACTGTTCCTCCACAGCTCTCTGTGGCAAGGAGATCCAAAGACGCTCAACCCTCAGAAAAAATTGATCCTCATCGCAGTCTTAAATTGGCACCTTTTCATTCTGAGAGTATTTGCTGTATTACTAGACTTAGCCATGAGGGGAAACACTTAGCCTTTACCTTGTCATGCCTCTTAAGAATCCTAGGTTTCAATGAGATCACCTCTCATTCTTCTAAATTCCAATTAGTAGAGTCTCAACTTTCTTGACCTTTGCTCATAATGCAATCCCTCCATACCAGGGATTATCCTCGTGAACCTTCTCTGAACTGCCTCCAATGAAATGATATCTTTCCTTTAAATAAGGGGACCTAAACTGCTCACAGTACTCCAGATGTGGTCTCATCGACACCTTGTCCAGTAAGACTTCCCTACTGTTTATACTGCAACCCCTTGAAATAAGGGCCAACATTCCATTAGCCTTCCTGATTATCTGCTGCACCTGTGTGCTTGCTCTGTGTTTTGTGCACAAGTGCCCCAAGTCCTTTTGGTGTTGCAGCTTTCTGCAGTTTTTCTGCTATTAAATAATAATTTGTTCTTTTGTTGTCCCTTCCAAAATGAACAACTTTACATTTCTTGTATTATTCTCCATTTGCCAAACTCTTGCTCACTTATTTAACCTTTCAATATCTCCCTACTCTCCCAGCAGCATGTTGCACATGTCTTGTTACATTTGAAAGGGGCAAGTGGATGGGAATGGGCAGCTGTTTTCTTAATAGCTTTTAAATGAGTCGGAGCGAAAGCTTTCTTCAGCGGTGTCCTTATGTGCACTGGGTGCACTCCCAGAACCTCCCACCTTGACTTTAAATCTAACCCTCCACCATCTTAGCACCCCTTCTTTTATATCTTCTGTTCCAGCTCAGCTGGTTCTGGGATCTACTGGTGCCGCTGTCCTGAGATTGATCACAGCAGTGGGTACTGTAAGCAATCTGATTGGCTGACCAAAGGGTAGGACTTTCTCTTTCACTGAGGGTCACTCGACTCTCCATCAATTTAGGGGCCAGATGTCTAATGTAGTCAGCTGATCACCCACTTTCCTTCCAGGTGTGTTTAAGGCTCTCCTGTAAAATTCTGGTCTACAATGTATAAAAAGTGCAGAACAGTAAAATTATTAGTGTTCATGCAAAGTACCCAAACACAGATGCAGTTAACAACCTTTTCCATCAAAATATGCTGACAAAGCTATTCTATTTCTTGAATTTGAGCAACTTGCAGTTTTTGCATTTTATACTTCACAGTGAACTGAGGTTTTCTGGGATTGGTGTAATAGGTTTGTACAGTGATGTGGCTCAATAGTGATTTAGTGTATTTATACTTCAGATTGTTCACAGGGCAAATACACCACTTCCTATGCCTTGTTCCACCACATGCCAAGTTTCTTCACGAGCTTCTCAAAAATAATAAGGAAAATTGTGAAAGCATGTTTCCTTCCCTACATTATCTGAGTCGTCATCTAGTTCTTGTTTAGATATTGACGTTGACAGCAAGTAAATAAACTACTGGCCCAAAATCATAGCAAGGACAAATGACAGTTTCTGTATCTTAGTAAGACATTTATTTTGGCAGTTCACATGCGAAGAGTTGACTTACTTGAACCATGGTGATTTACAATCATACTAACTTTGAAATTCATTTTGTACAGCTCCAGAATCCCAAGATTTACAAAATAGCTAATATTCTGCGAATTGTGAAAAGCAGCTATTATTCTACATTCAAAAATGCAATCTTGAAAGTCACAGAAGGTAACTCGCTGGCATTATATTTTGAACACCTTAAGATTGGTAAAACCTTTCAAAATTAAATAACCAGCCATTTGGATATATAGCATTACAACAATTCCAGAGATTGAGATGTAACATTTAAGAATGATAATTGCTGTTTTGAAATCAAATGTAAGTTGAGCATCTAACAACAATTTGGAAATATGTTGATCTCTTTTCGATCTGTGTTTGTAAATTATTGATTGTAACTGCAATTGTTGTGTGAGAGGAAAGTATTCAGAGGGTTAGATTTAGGACTCTGATTGAGAACCAGAGACAACGGGACTCCTAAATGACTGATTATTGGAACTTTGTACATGCAATTGATCTTTTGCTGATTATTAATGTTCTCAGTAAACTCAAGGGTCTAGGCCCGAAACGTCAGCCTTCCTGCTCCTCTGATGCTGCTTGGCCTGCTGTGTTCATCCAGCTCTACACCTTGTTATCCAAAAAATGTACGCTTTGTTTAATACTTGGACTATTCCTAAGCAAAAGTCATGTTAAAAGACTTTTCTGTGCCTCTTTGTAAGCTAAGCAGCCTGCAATGTTAATATAATCATTTCATAATAAGTCAGTAATGAATAATTTGTCATGTATGAACACAGGAATATTTATATGTATTTGAAACAATAATGTGTATAACACTGCTGGATATTAAAATAACATTCTCATTGCCTGAGATTGCAAAATGAGTTACAGGGTAGACTAGGAAAATGCTGCACGCACGAGGAATCAGGTAGGAGTCAAGCTCAAGGGAAAGGAGTTCATGTATGATCACTTTAGTTAAATATAGAACCAACAAAATATTTTTCTATTAATTGTCTAATGCTTATAGAGTCATAGGGATATACAGCATGGAAACAGACCCTTCGGTCCAACTTGTCCATGCCGACCAGATATCCTAAATTAATCTAGTCCCATTTGCCAGCATTTGGACCATATGCCTGTAAACCTTTCCTATTAATATACCCATCGAGATACCTTTTTAAATGTTGTAATTGTACCAGCTTCCGCCACTTCCTCTGGCATTTCCCTTAGACCTCTCTTAAATCTTTTCCCACTCACCTTAAGCCTATGCCCTCTAGTTTTGGACTCTCCCTCCCTGGGTAAAATACCTTGTTTATTCACCCTATCCATGCTTGTCATGATTTTATAAACCTCTATAAGGTGACCCCTCAGTGTCCGACACTCCAGGGAAAATAACCCCAGTCTATTCAGCCTCTCCCTATGGCTCAAAACTTCCAACTCTGGCAACATCTTTGTAAATCTTTTCTGAACCCTTTCAAGTTTTTTATATTCGTTCATGGGATGAGGGTGTTGCTGACCAGGCAGCATTTATTGTCCATCCCTAATTGTTCAGAGTCAACCACATTGCTGTGGGTCTGGAGTCACATGTAGGCCAATCCGGGTAAGGGTGACAGTTTCCTTTCCTAGAGGACATTAGTGAACCAGATGGTTTTTCTGATAATTGACACTGGATTCATGGTCGTCATTAGATTCTAAATTCCAGATATTTTTATTGAATTAAAATTCCACCATTTGCCATGGTGGGATTCGAACCCAGGTCCCCAGAGCGTTATCTGCGTCTCTAGATTAACAGAGAGTTTCATAACATCCTTCCTATAGCAGGGCAACAAGAATTGAACTGAGTATTCCAAAAGTGGCCTAACCAGTGTCCTGTACAGCTGCAGGATGACCTCCCAACTCTGTACCAAATGCACTGACCAAAAAAAGGCGTGCTTACCAAATGCCGCCTTCACTATCCTGTTTACCTGCAACTCCACTTACAAGGAACTGTAAACCTGCAATCCAAGGTCTCTTTGTTCAACAACACTCCCCAGGATTGTACCATTAGGCCTATAAGTCCTGACAAATAAGAATTTGCCTTACCAAAAAGTAGCACCTCTCATTTATCTAAATTAAAATTCCACCTGCCATTCTTCAGCCCATTAGCCTATCTGATCAAGGTTCCATTGTACTGAAAGGTAACCTTCTTGGCTGACACCTCCAATTTTGGTGTCATCTGCAAACTTGAACTTTCTTTCCCCCCAACAGCTTGTATAACTGAAATAAGCTAAAGTTGCAATTGTCTAACCAGAGTTTTACCATATTTTTTACCAGACCATAGAGCTGCTCCCTCATAACCTGAGGGTTATTACATCTCTGGCAAAGGGAGAGGTTGAGGGCGGGGGGGCCTTCATAGTAACCTCAGCTGGTGCAGGAATTGAACCCACCCTGTTGGCACCATTCTGAACCACAAACTAACCCCTCAGCCAACTGAGCTAACGTAAATGAAAAGGTTCTTATCGCTTTGCATTTGCTTCCTTTGTAAAAACACTTTAAATATGTGCTGTCTCGCTCTCAATCCTCTTGGGAGTGGGTACAGTTTTCCCCTCTATTTCCTCTGTCCAAATCCCTGATAATTTTGAAAACTTTTATCGAATTTCACCTTGGCCTTCTCTGAGCCAAGGAAAACAGTCCCAATCTATCCTCGTAATTAAAGTTTCTCATTCTCTGGAGCCACTCATAATCCAGTTCTGCACTCTTTGCAGTTTGTTCCCACATTTCCCAAAATGTGGTGTGAGAAGTGTACATAATACTCTAGCTGAGGTCTAACCATTGTCCTGTACATGTTCAGTATAGCATTCCTGTTCTTAGACTCTGTACATCTGCTTATGAAGCCTAGAATGCCATATGCTTTATTTACAGCTCGCTCAACCTGTCATACCACCCTTGATGACTTAAGTACATAGGCATTCAGGTCTCTTTGCTCGTGCACACGTTTTAGAATAGAACCCTTTATTTTGTACTGTGTCTCCACTTTATTCGTACCAACGTGTATCAGCTCATACATCGCCACGTTGAACTTCACTTGCTATCTATCTGCCCACTCCCCCAACTTGTTACTTCTTTTGAAGGTCCATACTATCTTTGCCACCGTTTACAGTTCTCCCATTTTTTAATTTCATCTGCAGACATTGAAAGTTCCTCTTGCACACCAATATCTAGATCATGTATTTACATGGATCAAGGGTCCCAATACTGACCCCCGGGAAACTCGAGTACAAACCATCCTCCAGCCTGAACAACACCCATTGACCATTACTGTCAATTTCTTACCCATCAGCTACTTTTGTATCCACTTAGCTACTGACTATTTTATTCAATGACCTATAAACTTTCCTCACAAGTCTATTGTGTGGCATCATGGCCTTGTGTGGCCTTTTGGAGGTCAACAGCACATCAACATCCTTCCCGTCATCAACACATTCTGTTACCTCTTCAAAAAAATATTCCAGAAAGTTAAACATGCATTTTGTTTAGCAAATCTATGTTGACTCTTCTGAATTAACCCATATTTTACCAAATGACTATCAATTGTTTTTAGAACAATTGTTGTTACCAGTTTCCTCACCAATGGAAGTCAAACTGACTGATCAGTAATTGATCATTACACACTTATGCAAAAAAGGTAATTATGTTTGTAATTCTTAAGTCCTCTGGCACCAACCCCAAATTTAGGGAAGATTGAAATATACTTGCCAGCACCTCTGCAATTTCCACACTTGATTCTTTCAATATCATTAGATAGATCTCATCCGGACTCAGTTCATTGTCACATTTAAATACTTACAGCTTATCTAATACCTCTTCTTTATTAATTTGAGCCCTTCACCAGAGTTTCCTCCTCTCACCATGTCCTGGACAGCACCTGCTATGTGGGTAAAGACGCATACAAAGTATTTATTAAGAACTCCGCTGTGCCTTCGCTCTGTGCTTAAGTCTCCTTTTATGGCTGTTAATCAGTTCTACTCCATTTACCACACTTATTTTTGTGCCTGTGGAAGATTTTGGGATTTCCATTTACATTAGCAGCCAGTGTTTTTTCATAATCCCGTTATACAGTGCTTAGCTTCTCTAATTTGCTTTTCACCTCTCCTCTGAATCTAATTTATCCATCTTGCTTCTCAATTGTACCTACTATCTAACACTTACCATCAGCACACATTTTCTTTTTTTACAATCTTTCTCCTGTGTTATCCAGTATGCTTTTTTTCTTGTCCTGCCTTCCCTCTTGAGGAACTATACCTATGCCCAAACCATTTCTTCTTTAACCGTAGCATATTGTTCAGCTACTGTTCTATGTATGTCTCCAGCTTCGGTTCCATTTGGTTCCTGGTCTATCCAGCTCAGCTCCATTCTTGCCCAAGTGAGATCTGTTGTCTATCAGTGATTATTCTCACTCGACCAATGTCATTTTACACTGTCATCCTTAAACTTATACAATGATCGCTGCTCCCTGAATGTTTCACCACTCACACTTCATCTACTGGGCTCATGCTATTCCCAAGAACCAGGTCTTATTGTGCCCTCTTTATTGGGCACATACTGTTGTGGGAAAATTTCCTGAACACAAAAGAGGATTGCTTGTTCTTCGCAACTCCTTATACTACCATTACCCCAGTCAATATATGGATAATTAAAGTCCTCTGTTATGACTACACCATAAAGTTTACACCTCTCTGTAATTTTCTTGTTGATTTGTTCCTCTATATACTTCTCACTAGTTGGTGATCTATAGGTTACTTGCTAAAGTCTACAAACTGATTTTAAACTTTGCTAGAGCTGAGACCATAAAAATGCCGCCTTCTTTCCAGAAGTGGAGATTGGCAGGAGTATTAGAGTTAACAGACCAGACAGTTGTCTTTGTTTGTTCAAGCGTAACCTTGAGATTAAGACCTAGAGAAGCAGGACATCAAACAGGAATTTCCAACAGAATAGTGTTGCAAATAAAAGCAATATAATTGCACTGGTTTTATTTATTAGCTGTAGCCAAATTGATTCTGTTCTTGAACCCTCTGAGACATCCATTGTCTCCTGTACTGAAATGCTGTCCTTAACCAAAAGCACTATCCCCTCTCCTCCTTTACCATTCCCTATGTGTTCTGAGCACCTTATAATCAGGAATGTTTGATACCAATGTGTGTGCCATATAAAGTTAATGCCTGCTTTTGACCAATTTAATTTGCTTTTATTTGCAACACTATTCTGTTGGAAATTCCTGTTTGATGTCCTGCTTCTCTAGGTCTTAATCTCAAGGTTACGCTTGAACAAACAAAGACAACTGTCTGGTCTGTTAACTCTAATACTCCTGCCAATCTCCACTTCTGGAAGGAAGGCGGCATTTTTATGGTCTCAGCTCTAGCAAAGTTTAAAATCAGTTTGTAGACTTTAGCAAGTCTGTGATTTGACTAAATTTCCCATCCTGCCTTCCTGTTCTATAACTCATAATGCAGTTCTTCAATCAGGCTACCACTTCTCCTTTGACATTTAATTCCACCATTTTTGATGGGAAAATCTTAGCACACAGGACTTGACCAGTTCACATTCACTAATATGAAGGAAGGATAAGAATGGTAATGTTCTTCAAAATGATCAATTAATACAAAAGTACATGATTGGCTTGCACATGAATATGAGAGAAAGTGTGTATACTGGCAAAAGAGGATATGCAAAACAAAGAGAAACATGCGGAAATGGAAGAAGCATGGATCATGAGAGTGTGTATGAGCATCAAAGAGAGAACAACAGCATTCTGACTGTTCATTTACTGCTCTTTCAAACTATTCCAGTTAGTCATTCAGAGTTTGGCAATATTGTGTACATGTGGGAACTGTCTTGTTAAGTGATTCCGGTGCCATTAGCTCCTAGATACCCATGTGCACATTACAGCAATATTTGAGGCCACAAAACAGGAAGATATTTTTATTTATAGTTAGCAAGTACAAAATTGCTATTATTGTACATCTTATCTTTCTTTCACTTACTTCCAGACCCTCCTCATAGCATACAATAGTTCTGCCCCATTATTACTTAGCCCATTTGAGAGGTTCATTTATTTTGGTCAGACAGAATCATACCAGATATTCCTCTGACCCTGAGGCTTTGTTCTAGTTTATTGGCCTGAATTTGTGCCTTTTCTCTGTTAACACGACCAATTGATTTCAAATATGTGCTTCAACTTTGTTTTGGCCTGTAGGTGCTCAGGAAATTGATAATTTGACCTTCAGTTCTTTTTGGAGTAGGGAAATTATTAAATTTCTATCAACTATTCCAATGAGTTTAAACATTTTATGTGCTTCATGTCTACTTTTAAAAATCTCAAAGAGCACCAAACGTGCCCCACAACCATAGTAAAAAGGCATTTGGCCTCTGTGAAAGAATACCACACCTTTTCTAAAGGATTCTGCTAAGTTTAGACTTGCACCAACCAGGTCTAACCTCCATGTATTGGGTGGAATTTTGTCGAGGTTTTGGGGAGAGCCAGCAAGAACCTGTGGTGCCCCTTTTCAGGAATGTTGGCAGCAGCACACACCAGTGAGGCAGTGGAGAGGCCATGGGTTGGTATTCCCTTGGAATTAAAGCTGTTGGGTGGTGATTCCTCATGGTCAGAGCTGGTGGATAATCAGGAGCTAGTAGCTTACACATTCAGTGGAGACAAAGGCTGTAGGTAAATAACATAGGGTTCTGAAGATAAGTCATACTGGACTCGAAATGTTAACTCTGTTCGTGTCTCCATAGATCTGCCAGACTTGCTGAGTTTCTCCAGCGCTCTGTGTTTGTTTCTAGTTTCCAGCATTCTTAGTATTTTGCCTTTGTTTTAATGTTAGGAAGATGTGAATAATATTCTTGAATTTTTGTAGGTGTCTCTGAGGCTCAAGACATTGAATTGCATCTCCGAGCTTTGAAATATCATGTATCACAATTGGAGAAATCAAACTTCACTGAAATCGAGCCACTTATTCCTCCCCTTTTCCATACTATTTGCTTGATATGGAGCCATTCCAGATACTATTGCTTCCCTTCAAGAATTATTATCTTGCTACAGGAATTCTGCAATCTTATCATCAACCAGGTACATGTGTCTGGTGTTGTGTTGAAAATAAATAATCTTTCGCAAAATTTTAAAGATTTACTGATGAATATACAATTCGTTATACAGCTTATTTTATTATTTGGGCATCATGTTGTGAAAAAAGGCTTTTAACACCCGCCTTATTCACATGGATAAGAATTGCAATCTTCTTATAACGTGAGAATAAAGCTTCTCTACAGAAAATTGAATAAAGTTTCTTTGGAGATTAGAAACTTTTAAAATGTCAATAACGTAATGAAGCAATTGCTGATATTAAAAAAAAAATCACATGCTTTTAAAGCTTTGTGACTGCTGAATTGTTAGTTTAAAGTATCCACGTAAAGCTTTATGCAGCTTCAACTAAAATTTCAATGTGTTTTTCTCAACTGAAGTGATTTATCAGAAAAAGAAAGTAATTAGAGTCATAGAATCATACAGCGCAGAAGCAGATCCTTCAGCCCAAGTTGTCCATGCTGACCAGGTTTCCTAAATTGAACTAGTCCCATTTGCCTGTGTTAGGCTCATATCCCGCTAAACCTTTCCTATCCATGTACCTGTCCAAATGTCTTTTAAATTGTTGTTTTAGTACATTCTTTGTGTCCATAAGCCTTTGCTTAAATTCTGAAAATGTTAAGAAATAGGTTTTATCCCAGAAGATAACTTGAAACTCCCAGTGCATTATTTATAATTTAAATGTAACAGTGGCTCCGTGGTTAGTATTGCTGCCTCACAGCACTAGGGACCCGGGTTTGATTCCTCAGGTGACTGCCTACATGGAGTTTGCATGTTCTCCCCATGTCTGCGTGGGTTTCCTCTGGGTGCTCTGGTATCCTCCCACAGTCCAAAAATGTGTCAGCTAGGTGGATTGGCTGTGCTAAATTTCCCATAGCGTCCAGGTATGTGCAGGCTAGGTGGGTTAGCTATGGGAAATTCAGGATTACAGGGATAGGGTAGAGGGTGGGTCTGGGTGGGATGCTGTTCGGAGGGTCGGTGTAGACTCGATGGGCTGAATGGCCTGCTTCCACACTGTAGGGATTCTGTGATTCTAAACATGAACAGATATTGCTGGCAACAATGCGGATACAAGCTCTGACCAATAGGTGGTGTTGCATCACGGATTCTCATCTTCGACATTTAACTCTAGCAACCATTTTCCCTGATTTAAAGTATTTTCCCTTTTTGTGGTAGCCATTGCCCATTAGCAGCTGCTATCAATAAGTGCCATCTAATTTTTCACCATATGTTGGCAGACATGCTGATTTGTAAGCCTCCACCATAGCATAACTATATAATCTACCTGATTTGGGATGGAACCTATCCAAATGTCAGAATTTATCAATGGTAAAGTGAGTCATGATCCACTTTTCAGAATGGCTTTCCTGTTTTGTTTACTTGCTTCTGTGATATAGTGGCTGGTCTCAATTCTATTTCCTGCATTACGCCCTGCACACCTGTTTCTCTGACCCTTTTGACCCACCGCTGGACTTTACACCCTCCTCTCAAACAGCTTTTATCACTCAGTCCTCCCTCTTCATCTTCTTCCAGTCACCTCTACACCTCCATAGCTGTGAGTACAGCTGAAGCAGGAATGTCTTTAAAAATCATAGGTTTGTTGGAAAGTAATAAAACATCTTGTTACAAAGCATTTTAGCTCAGGCGTCTAGTATTGCAATTTTTACATGTATAAATATAAAACATATGCATAATGATATTTGTTCACATCACTTTTAAATTTTTTGTACTTAATATTTTTTCAATAGGCATTAAACTATCTAGTTCCTGAAGAGATTTTTAAAGTTGAGATAGAAGAAGCATTGGAGAAGGTGCAACTTGCCATTCACATATTGAAAAGCTTTAAGAATTGTTTCCAACAACACAGATTAAAGATTTCTCAGTATTACAGGAGCATTATGGAAGTAAAACATTGGGACTTCCCTACACAGATGGTCTTTGCTCATTTTGATAGATTTTTTGCCTGTTTGTTAAAAATTGAGGTATGTAAAATTGTGTAGTAACTAAATGTGTTAATTTTTGCTTCTGTCATTATATCTCAGCAAGTCATACAAAGTGTAAAATATATTCAGTCATAACTATTTCATTACCTTTTTTCGGAAGGAAAGCTAATTTTGGCATTACTGATATGGGTTGTCAGAATTGCAAGTGATTTGAACTCCATACTATTTGGCTAACGCAAACCTTCTACTGGAAGATAGCAGAGCTCAACATACTTCATTGTTTAGGCAGTGTTATACAGTTCCAACAAGATGTATATCACCTGTCATGTTACTGAAAGAAGTCTCCTGCCAAGGTTCTACCCACCTATATGAGCCAAGATGTCACTTTGTGGTCTACTGCAGTTGATTGTTCATAACCCCTTTTCATATGGCCTGAAGTTGCAATCCCTTGACTCAATGAGCTGGACGTCGCCAAATTCGTTGGTGCTCCAACATTGGGACCATTTTACAGTTCCAATGTGCTTGAGGTTGGAGTGCATTGCATTTTATTATCTTGTGGGAGGATTGCCTTCTCAATCAGGATGTGAATGCTGGAAGTGGCATTTAAAAGGTGTTGGTGAGTGTCCAAAGAGTTTGCAGCCAGCAAGTGAGAAGCTGATAGAACAGGCTTTCAGATCAATAAGATACCAGTCTTTCTAAACTAGGGTGGTCTCTTGATTCACTAACACCTCCTTGGAGGTGATCGTAGAGAGGTTCCAGAAACACTTCATTTCTGGAGATCAACAACAGTAGTCACCGGTCAGACAGACACAAAGGAGGCATGGCTAGAGATTGCAAGAGATGTCAGCAGCTGCAGTGTAGTTAGCAGGACTGAGTCTAAAGCAGGAAATGCCTCAACATCCTTCTGTGGTCTGACTTGGTGAGTAGCAGCCATGACAGCCTGAAAGGAATGGCATGACTCTGATTAGAAAATCCTGTGGGCAGATAGAGCATATGCCAAGGGGTTTTGTGCATAGTGCCACCTCTTACCCAAGGGAAGGGAACAAAGTTATGTATGCTTGGGAGGATGGCGATGTAAACTGAGGGCAAGTGCAATGATGGAGTGGAGTGTAAAATGTGAAAATGTGAAGCTGTTCACTTAGAGTCATAGAGATATATAGCATGGAAGCAGATCATTCAGTTCCACTTGTCCATGCTGACCAGATATCCTAAATTAATCTAGCCCCATTTGCCAGCATTTGGCCCATATTCCTCTAAACTTTTCCTATTCGTGTACCCATTCAGATGCCTTTTAAATATTCTAATTTTACCAGCCTCTACCACTTCCTCTGGCAGCTCATGCCATATATGCACTACCATCTGCGTGAAAAAGTTACCCCCTAGGTCTGTTTTAAATCTTTCCCCTCTCACATTAAACCAATGCCCTCTAGTTTTGGAATCTTCCCACTCTAGAGAATACACCTTGGCTATTCACCCTTTCCATGCCGTTCATGATTTTATAAACCTCTATAAGGTCATCCCTCAGCCTCTGTCGCTCCAAGGAAAATAACCCCCGTCTATTCAGCCTCTCTGAAAGCTGAAATAGCTGGTCCCCTGTAGCTGAAACCCTCCAACCCTGGCAATATCCTTGCAAATCTTTTCTGAACCCTTTCAAGTTTCACAACATCCTTCCAATAGCAGGGAGACCAGAACTGACGCAATATTCCAAAAGTGGCCTAACCAATGTCCTGTACAGCTGCAACATGGCCTCCCAACTCCTATACTCAATGCACTGACCAATAAAGGCAAGCATACCAAACACCATCTTCACTATCTTGTCTACCTGCGACTCCACTTTCAAGGAGCTATGAACCTGCGCCCTAAGGTCTCTTTGTTCAGCAACACTTCCTGGGACCTTAGCATTAAGTGTATAAGTCTTGTCCTGATTTGCCTTTCCAAAATGCAGCACCTCACATTTATCTAAATTAAACTTGATCTGCTGCTCCTCGGCCCATTGGCCCATCTGATCAAGGTCCCATTATTCTCTGAGGTAACCTTCTTCACTGTCCACTACACCATCAATTTTGGTATCATCTGCAAAGAAACTAACCATATCTCCTATGTTCACATCCAAGTCATTTATATAATTGACGAAAAGCAGTGGATCCAGCACCGATCCTTATGGCACACTGCTGGTCACAGGTCTCCAGTCTGAAAAGAAACCCTTCACTACCACTCTCTGTCTTCTACTTTCAAGCCAGTTCAGTATCCAAATGGCTAGTTCTCCCTGTATTCCATGTGATCTAACTTGGCTAACCAGTCTGCCAAGAGGAACCTTGATGAGCACCTTACTGAAGTCCATTCAGATCACGTCCTCCACTCTACCCTCATCAGTACTCCTTGTGACTTCTTCAAAAAACTCAATCAAGTTAGTGAGACATGATTTCCTATGCACAAAGCCATGTTGACTATCCCTAATCAGTCTTTGCCTTTCCAAATACCTGTCAATGCTGTCCCTCAGGATTCCCTTCAACAACTTGTCCACCACTGATGCCAGGCTCACTGGTCTGTAGTTCCCTGGCTTTTCCTTACCACCCTTTGGTAGAAACAATAAAGAAAAAGCAGAGTATTACTTTGAGAAAAACTGCAGAAATCTGATTGCAGAAGAATTTAAGTGTTCTGGGTACATGAGTCACAAAAAGGTAGTAGGCAGGTGCAGTATGTAGTCACAAAGGCTAATGGGATGCTATCCTTGATGCTATGAAATGAACTGAACATAAACATTCTTCAATTATAGAGTATTGCTGAGACCATATCTAACATGCTTTGTGCAGTTTTGGTCTCCTTATTTAAGGAAGGATGTAAGTATATTGGAGGTGGTTCAGAGGATGTTTACTAGATTGATACCTGAGAAAGTGGATTGTCTTATGAGAAAATGTTGGACAGGATGGGCTTGGTTCTACTGGAGTCTCAAAGATTGATGGGTAACTTGATTGAAGTGTATAAGGTGCGGCCTTGACAAGGCAGGCATAGGAAGAATGTTTACTCTTGTGGATCAATGCATAACTTGGGCACACTGCTTTAAAGTTAAAGGTTGCCCTGTCAGGTTTGAGATGAAGAGAAGGTTTTCCCTCTGAGGGCTGTGTGACTTCGAAACTCTCTGTCTTAAGGCAGTGGAGACAGAGACGCTGTTTTTCTATACAGAGGTGGCTAGATTCTTATGAGGCAGGGAAATCAGGGTTGTTGGTGGTTGATGGGAATGTGGAATTAAAAACATAAACAGATCAGCTATGATCTTATTAAATGCAGAGCAGACTCCAGTGGTCTATTTCTGATCCATTTTTCATATATTCATATTAGTATTTCCTCAAACACCCTTGACTATTTAGTTTAATGCCCTGTCTACAGTACCAATAAGGTGATTTGCCAGACTCATGACCCAGTCCAGCTCAGATGAATACTATTGGAATAGCTATCCTGTTAACGAATTTTTTTTAAAAAAGGGTGTGACTACCTCCTACAGAAGAGATTCCAAGTAACTTTTCTCTTCCCTGATGCATTATTGTGACTAAAACTTGATCTCCGGTTCATCAGTACTGAGGTTATGCTCCTTGAGCTGTAGACTCTGTAGATTGATTGCCATCAATCACACTGATGTCTGCTCCTACACGCATGCTACAACTGCAGCACATCACCTGTCTTGTCATCTTGGTAGTTATACGAGATAACTTTAATTATTAACAAATTTGTGAACTTATCTGCGAGATGTAGGCATTGCTGGCTAGACCCTGCAGAAAGTAGTAGTGAGCTATCTTCTTGAAGCACTGTAATCTGTGTAGTGTAGGAGCTCCCATAGTGCTGTTAAATGGGGATTTCCAGGATTTTGAAGAAGCAACAGTGAAAGAATGGCTGCATAGTTGCATGTCAGGATGGTCATGACTTTGAGGGAACTTGCAGGTTTCGGTGTATCAATGCATCTGCTGCCCATGTCCTTCTAGGTGATAGCGGTCACAGGTTTGGAAGGTGCAGCTGTAGGAGCCTTGGTGAGTTAATACAGTACAACTTGTAGATGGTACATACTGCTGCAACTGTGTGGTGATGAACATGATGAATGTTGTGCCAATCAAGCAACCTGCTTTGTCCTCGGTGATATGGAGCTTTTTGCGTCTGCTACAGTTACGTTTATCTCAGAAAGTGGAGAGAATTCCATCACACTCCTGACTTGTGCCTTTGTAGATGGTGGACAGGCTTTGGGGGGGCAGTAGGTGAGGTACTTGCTGCAAGATTCCTAGGCCCTGACCTGCTTTTGTAGCCACTAGACTATATGGCTAGTCCAGTTCAATTTTTGGTCAGTGGTAACCTCCAAGATGTTGATAATGGGGGGATTCGGTCACAGCAGTGTCATCGACTGTCAAAGGACAATGGTTCAATTCTCTCTAGTTAGAGGAAGTCTTTGCCTGATTTAAGTGTGTGGAACTCTTGATGCTTGCCAGTTAATAGCTCAAACCTAACTGTTGTCCAGATCTTACTTCGGACGCAGACTGCTGCAGTATCTGATGAGCCATGAACGGTGCTGAACATGGTGCAGTCATTAATGAACATCCCCACTTCTGACCTTATGATGGAGAAAAGGTCATTGATGAAGCAGCTGAAGATGGTTGTGTTCCAGAAACTATCTTGAGTTTCTCCTGCAGAGATGTTTTGGAGCTGAGATGACTACCATGATTTCTCCAATTACCACAAGCATCTTCCTTTTTGCTGGGTATGGCTCTAAACAGTGGCAGGTTACTTCCTGAATTGTCACTGACTCCAGCTTTACAAGGGCACCTTGATGCCGTACTCGGTTGAATGCTGCCTTGAAGTTGAAGGCAGTCACTATGGCCTTGCCAATGGAATTCAGATCTTTTGTCCCTATTAGGACCAAGGCTGTAATGAGATCAGGAGTCTAGAGACCCTGTTGGATCCCAAACTGAATGTCAGCCTGTGAGCAGGATTATTCCTTTGCAAATGTGATTGCACTGTTGATGACCACTAACATCACTTTGCTGATGATTGAGAGTGGAGTGATAGAGCAGTAATATGTCCTGCTATTTGTGCACAGGGCACTTGGGAATTTTCCACATTGTGGGTAGATACCTTTGTTGTAGCTGTACTAGAATAACTTCACTCAGAGCAAAGCTAGTACAGGAACATGCATCTTCGTTGGTATTGCTGGAATGTTGTTAGGGCCCATAGACTTTTATGTAGTGTCTTTACCTTTTCTTGAGGATGTGGAGAGAATTTAATTGGTTGAAGACTGACACCTGTGATGCTGGATGGATCAACCATTTGGCACCTCCTGGCAGTAGGTAGGTGCAAATACTTCAGTCGTATCATTTGTACTGGTGTGCTAGGCTCCTCACTTTTGAGACGGGGATATCTGGGCGCTTACCCATCCTGTTAGTTGTTTAATCATCCACCCCAGTATTCACAACTGGATTTGGCAGGACTGCAGAGCTTAGATGTTATCCCTGATTGCCTTCCCATCGCATTTAACACAATGCTTATATCTGATTAGACTGAGACGCATGTTTAGAGGGATTAAATCTTCAGACCGATCTAGTAGTCACCTACTTGCCCATTTAATTAAAACTTTAAACACCACCAGCTTCTCGTGGCTAAGAAAATTAGCCAAAAAGAAGCAGCACCTCCTTCCCCCTCTGCAAAGAATTTCAATCTGCACTAAATTCATAAGTTAGCATTCGTACCTTGTCATGCTCAGGCCTCCTCACATGTTATGCTCCCACTCTGTCTATCAAACCAGTTTTGTTCATCATAGTTTGATAGTGATCAGTTTAAACGTGCAGCTTATACTACAGAATTATTTAAAATACTGCATGACCAATTTGAGTTACTTCAAAAATGTGCACATAATTCCCTAATCCGAGAAAATCCTGCCCTTGCAACACTAGCAAATGTATCAATAAGTAATTATTAGCAAACTAATTCATGATAATCTTGGAAGCATCTTGAACTGAAATGACTCTTGTGTGACATGTATTATGTGCAAGTTCTTTTATCATTGGATACCTCAGTCCTTGGCTCTGCATTTTGCAATTAGCAGATTTTGGCTAACATTTCTTCTCAAGTCTCTATAGTGATTTCCACACAATTTGTTCTTTTTAACACAATGGCCATGATGTTACAGGACGGCAGAGACCCTGACCACTTGCTGCAAATTTGGGGGAACCTACTTATAAAAAATACAGTCGGTCATGGAAACTTTGATTTGTATTTTATAATACTTGAGCAACTAATTTCCTTCTGTCAGACTGCTGCCCATTTAAAGGAAAATGTTCCTCTCTTAAAACATGCTGACGACTATTTGGAATACAGGCGCGTCTTCTGTCCCAGCATTGCCACTTGGAGCAATGACTACTCCTCAGATTACCGGAGGCCTTCACCAAACTTGTGGGAAGCCCTGGAATTGAGTTAAATTTGTGGGGCTCAATAAGGCACACCAGGCGAGCTGGGGGAGGTGATCTTAAAGCCTGGATAGCCTGGGCCACCACAGAGAGGCCTACTGTGGGCCATAGGATGCATGATGATAAGGGCATCTGGTTGCCTCCCTAGGTGGTGAACTGCTGATCTGCCACTCATAAATTATCGGTCTGTCACCTTCCACCCATTTGTTAGAATGTCAGCAGAGGCAGGAAGGCAATGGGCACATCACCTGCCACCATCTGAACAATTATACACCTCTTCCTTCACCCCTATCTCCCCCTTCAGCTCAAACCCTGTAAAATCTTGGCCATTGTTATTTAAATGTTTGTTATTTTAAAAATGAAGACAAAGAGACTTATTTCATCTCCTACAAGTCGTAGGCTACAAAAGTTATGAAATCCTGCTACATTGTTATAAAATACTGGTTATGCTTCAGCTGTTGTATTGTGCTTAATTCTTAAAGAAAAACCAAACACATCATATTGACGTGCTGAAATGTTACTTGCTCAATATTAATTGGTTTTCAGGAACTGTTTAATACAGCTACGGACTTTCTTAAACTGGAGAGAATTGAAATAGGAGGTTCCAAAGGAAAGGCTTTCAGTGAAATAATTTATGGTATCAATGAAGAATTTCAGGAATGTTGGCGAGTATTTGGAGAAAACAAATATGATCCACTTGATTACAACAATAAGGTTTGGCTTTATTATGAAACAGTGGAATTTCATATCTACTTTGATTTGCACTTCAAAAATGAAATCTATATCCTAAAATTAATTAAAAAACAATAAAGCTAATGTTAATTTAGTTTTAAAAACTAATTTTTCAAAGAATTTCACCTCTTTACCTTTGAAAATGTGTTTGTCAGTATATGAAAATTACATTATGTAAGTGCTAGATTATTCACAAATCTAAAAATATCTATTTTTTATCTGTTGCAATCCACACAGGAATTTTTGTCAGATCATAGCAGGTACATGGAGCAGATACTTGATTTTGACAAACGCTTAGGCTCAGTGCTGAATCTTGCATTTCAGGATTCAGGATCTCTGGAATCGGCTTTTAAGGTACTAATTATGCTTTGCTGTGGCTAAGATGAAAAAATAAGCATCATTTAATATTTTTGAAATAGTTGCATCATGAATTACTAGGTGGACCCTAAAAGTACTAAATGTATATTTTGGTATCAAATGCAAGATGGAAAATGCAAGGGGCAAGGCTTTTAGCTATTAAGTGACAGACTTTATGTTTGTAGATAGTTTTTGCTACAGATACTGTTTGAGGCAGACAGCATTATATCTTCAAGGAAAAATTAGTTAAATATTGTAAGTCAGGAGCAGGATTTATGTGGAGATCATGAGAGACTGTAATTAACTTTGGATTACTCTAGCAAAGATCTGCCACAGACAGAATGGACCTTTTTTAAGCTCCCCTGTGGGGCTTGAAACCTCTAGTTTTAAAATTATTATTTTAATGAACTGCTGCATCCTAAGCAAGTAATTTTGTGATGAAACCAAGTAGAGATTGCTGGAAAAGTTCTGCAGGTCTAGCAGCATCTGTGGAGAGAAATCAGAGGTTAATGTTTTGGGTAAAGTGACCCTTCCTCAGAACTTTCGATTTTTTAAAAAATTTAATATTGTGATGATCCTGTTGTGAGAGCTATAACTGGTCTGTCCACCAGCAGAACCAAGTTGACAACTTGGAGTTTCAGAAGTGTCATTGGGATTAAGTAAATTGAGAAAAGCTGTTAAAATGTAACAAGAACAAACTATTCAGCTCCTCAATCCTTCTCTGTAAAATCAAATAAGTCATAGATGATTTGTAAGTCAGCTCTGTTTATCCAACTTTGTTCTACATTTCATAATAACTTGCTAAGCAATATGTACCAATTTTAAATATTCCACTTGATCAAGCATCCAAAACCTTTTATGCAGTAGAGAGTTTCACACTTCCACTACCATTAGTGTATGCGTTTGTGTTATAATTAAATAAAGAAACTGCTTCCTAATTTCACTTCAAAATAAACTAGCTTTAATTTTAAAATTCTGGCTCACTGTTTTGGCTTTTCCCACCAGAGGAATAATTCTGTGAGTCTACCTCACCGAACCTTGATATCATTTTCCATGAATTGGTTAGAATAATTTTCAACTGTCTAAACTTTAGATAATACATACCAAATTTTAGTAACTTGACCTAATTTAACCCTTTGTAATGAAATCCATTTCCAGCAGTTCAAGATGAGTGCAACCTGAAGGTTACACTCAATTCCAAGAATTGCTCGATGGCAATGTTCATTTCTGCCCCAGAATAGGAAAGGGTCTGATGGTACGCCTTCATAGATGAGCACTTCTGTATAACTGAAAAGGGTGCTGAAAAACCCATGAGCAGTGTTTGCTGGATACAACTAAACAAGATTATGGCGCAGAAAAATACATGAGTAGTACTGGCTTGTTCAAGCTCTCAGTTGAAAAACTGGAGTTACGCATGTGAAGGAGTACAATATCTTGAACTGGGGAGTGTAGGGTCAGGATTGCAAGGTTGACTGACCAGAATTTGGGAGCAATTGTTGAGGTAGTGCATGGTGAACCATTGAGGAAGTTTCAAGGACAGATCAGCGGAAGTGAAGATTTTAACCCTTTGTGAGTTTTGATGAGACTTAATTATCCACATTGGTATTAATATATGAGAGAATTGCTATGAAATCTGATCAGTCTTTGAGAGCCATATTTACCACGTGTTGATTCTGGGTGCCAGAAGTGTAATGTAGAACGTATTACTGTTCTAATGCTGTACAGTAGAGTTTATTATTGTTTGTTCAAAATTGTGGAATCTGGTGGCTTTATTCTCTTAGTATGTCTCTTGGGTCTCACACTTTTTCTACTTTTAAAAATAAAAGTTTCTGTCCCCAGCCAAATCATGCCTTAAATTAGGCGGCCTGGTCCAGGATTATAACACCTTTTAAAACTATCGTATAATACTTGTGATCCCGTACTGTAATCTCTCTGCCAGTAAGGTAAAAGTTGTTATGGTCCAACTGGACCATAGGGCTGCTCTCTCATTAGCAACGACTGTCAGTGAGTTTATTCTGAGGATCACCATACCTCCAGGGAGTGGTGAGGATGGGAAGGCCTAACCTTTATGGTGACCTTAGCAGTACAGGAATTAAATCCATGCCAAGGCCTGTATGAATGCTATTTTGTAGCTGAGATCCGGCCAAGGCTCTGCGCAACTGTAACAGCACTTCCTCCCATTTATGTTCCAGTTTCTTTAAAAGAGAGACCAATATTTCACTAACCTTTTTGGGATACCTTTATTAATTATGCATTAGCCTTTGGTGATTTGCTAGAACCTTAAATCCCATTGCTCACCCACAGTTCCTTCCCTTTCCCTGAAGAAAATATTTTGAAAATGCAGTTCATCCACATATCAGGTAGGTCAAAGAGGATATTAAGACCCGTGTGGATGTACTGCCACTATTTTCCTTTAGGCTGAGATGCTGGTACAGGAGGTAATAGAGAAGAGTTGCAACTAAAAAAAATGTTTTTTCAACAGAAATTCACTTGCAGTTTGTAATTAAAAATCTTTTCTCTGTTAGCTTTTGTCAATATTTGGTGTGCTGCAAAAACGACCTGTCATTGCCAGCATTTTTGCTGTGAAATATGCCAACCTTCTGAGAATGTTTGAGGCAGAAATGGACAGCTGCAAAGAAATTTTTGATAAACAAGCAAAGGTAAAATAACACTTTCATTCTTACTAATGGTGAGTTTCAAAAGTGTGACTTTATTTAAAAACTATTGAGGTATGTTTTGCAATTAGTTGTGAGCTGTCAGTGCTGTGACCCATTTCCACTTCAAACTAAAGAATTGCTACGTAAAGGGGAAAACAATTCAGATAGGTGGGAAGATACATTTTAGAAAATATGTATATTTAAATATTTATTTTGATACCTCTCTTATCCTGTCTGCAGTCTGTGATGGTGACTATGTAATCTTCTTTTGGTGCTGCTCCACCGTTGCCCTGCTGAGCATACCTGCGTTTGTTGGGTTCCATTCTTATCAGTTCAATCACAGCTGAAATCTTCAGGTGACACTGGTGAGGGAAGGAGAATAAATGGACCAGGGCATGCTGACTTATGTCAGTCCCCATTTTTCCGTCAAAAATTCTGTCCTTATTGTTTTAAAGGACATTATTTTTTTTTTCAAAAATGTTTCATGGTAAGTTGGGAAGCAGTGAAAGACAGTTGGTAGGTGTCGATAGTAACAAAATTCAGTTAGGTATGAAAATTGGCGCAGGTTAATCGTGCATTGCAGCCAGTCAGTGCTAAACATTTGGCTGACTAGATGCGTACCTGAGCAGGATGCAATGGCACGACAGGCAAACACCACTGAAAGCCAACCTATGCCTCTTCAAAGAACAGATGCTGGAAAGTGGTTGCAGAAGAGTGTGTGGTCACAGAAATATGACACAGCATAGCACCTAGTCAGAATTTTATGGGCCCCCTTGGGAGGCTTGCTGTCTGAAAGTATTAGGGGTGGAGGGGTGATGCTAACTAATCATCCACCTGCAATCTGTCAGAAATTTTGTGGGGGCATGAGAGGTCTAGGACAACCCACCCACTCTGAATTCTTCGTTGGTCTCTTAAGGGCTGCTTCCTGCTCAGCTGCAGTTTTGAGACCAGTGAGAAGAGTTTGACAGCAGGGTCGACAGGTAAAGTTACTCAGTACTCTACTTAGGAAGGTTGTCTTTATTTAACCTTAGCTTATCTGGAGCAGAAAAATAGGCTATTCAGCTTAACATCTGTGAAGAAAAAATCAGAGTTAACGTTTTTGGTCCGGTGACCCTTCCTCGGAACTGATGGTAGCTGGGAAAACGTTGGTTTATATGCAGAAAATAGGGAGGGCGGGGGTGGGGTACAGAGTAAACAATAGGATAGAGCCCGAAGAGAGACAAAGGAGTTGGTAACAATCTGGCTAGGAGGTGAATAGTTGTTAATGGGGACTATTAGTGACTAACAATAGCTAGCATGTAATGGCAGGTGATATAATAACAAGGCCTGATGTGTGGCGTAGGGGGCGGGGACATGGGAAAGTTCAGGCCCTAAAATTATTGAACTCGATATTGAGCCCAGAGGGCTGCATGGTCCCCAAGCTGAAAATGAGTTGTTGTTCTTCCAGCTTGCGTTGAGCTTCTCTGGAACACTGCAGTAAGCCAGAGACAGATGTTGGCCAGGGAACAGGGTGGTGTGTTAAAGTGGCAGGCAACTGAAAGCTCATGTTCTACTCCTGGACATCCCGGATATCCTCCTATTTCAAGGACTGCATCTTCCCCATTCTCCCCACCCCCATGATCAAAAATGCCCTCAACTGCATCTCTTGCATTTCCCTCATTTCTGCCTTCAAGCCCCTCCACGCAACAAAGATAAAGATAGAATCCCCCGATCCTTTCATATCATCCCTAAATCTGCATCCAGCGTATCATTCTCTGCCATTTTTACAACCTACAATCCAACTCCACGATTAAAGATATATTTCCCTCACCACCCTTATCTGCCTTCCGTAGGGACTGCTAACTCTGTGACTCCCTTGTCTGCTTCACACTCCCCACCATCCCCGGCACCTTTCCCTGCAACTGCAGGAAGTGCTACACCTGCCTCTACACCTCACCCCTCACCTCCATCCGAGGCCCAAAGTGAACTTTCCATATTCAACAGGGGTTCACCTTTACATCCCCCAACCTGGTCTATTGTATTCGTTGCTCCTGATGTGGCCTCCTCTCCATCAGTGAGACCAAGCGTAGACTCGGGGCACCGTTTCGTGGAGCATCTGTGCTCTGTAAGCGATAATTAACAACACCTGCTGGTCGCCAACCGTTTTAATTCCCCACCCACTCCCTGGGTGACATGTTCATCCTGAGCCTCCTCCAGTGCCACATGACACAACATGCAAACTGGAGGAGCGACGCCTCATATTCCACCTCAGGAGCCTACAGCCTGATGGCCTGAACATAGAATTCACCAGTTCTAAAATCTTCCCACCCCCGGCCTTGTCCTGTGTCTATCCATGTCTCCCTCTCATCCCCGTCTCCTTGACCTGACACAATCTGTCTGTCATCTTCCCCACCTATCCACTTCACCCTTCCCACTGACCAATCCCCACTATCCCCACCTACATCCAACCTATTACTGTCCCACCTCCCTTCCTCCAGCCCACCCCTCCTCTCTATATTTATTTCCCACCTCCCTTCCCCCTCCCCACTTCTGAAGAAGGGTCCTGTCCCAAAACATCGACTTTTCTGCTCCTCTGCTGCCTGGCCTGCTGTGTTCCTCAGCTCCACACTGTGTTAGACTCTGACTCCAGCATCTGCAGTTCTTGCTATCTCCAATTTGCCCCTCATGTCCTCTTCAAATCTTGCTCCTCTCATCTTAAAAATTGCCCCTTAATTTTGAACTCCCCCACCCCAGGAAAAAGACCCTTGATATTCACGATATCTATGCCCCTCATGATTTTATAAACCTTGATAAGGTCACTGCTTAACTACCAATGCTCCACTGAAAAAAGTCTGAGCTGATCCAGCCTATTTTTATAACTCAAACCCTCCATTCTTGGCAACATCTCAGTCCAAAATGGTCTATCTACCCCGTGTCCTAAGACCATGGCCTCCTTGTTCTAGGCTCCACAACCAGGGAAACAACAACCCTGTATCCAATCTGTCCATCCCTATAAGAATTTTGTTTCAATGAGATCCCATCTCATTCTTCTAAACTCCATTGAACAGAGGCCCAGTCGCCCAATCTCTCCTCACACTACAAATCTACTGTCCCAGGAATAAGTCTGGTGAACTTTCACTGTTTTCTCTGTGCCATGTGTATTCTTTGTTAAGTAAGGAGATTAAAACAACACAAAATACTCCAGGTGTAATGTCACACGGTTCAAGAAGGCAGCTCACCACAACCTTCTCAAGGACAGTAAATGCTGACCCAGCCAGCAATGCCCGAATCTGATGAATGAATGATGAAAATCTTTCCAGCCCAATGAAGACCTCTTTCATATTATGGTCACTCATCTTTAAAGGACCTTGCACAGCAAGCTTATTAATTCATCTCTTCTCATTGCTCAATACCAAACCTACAATGGTGTTCACTAGTTGGTTTCTCAAATGTACTTGTTTAAAAAAAAAACCTGTACACACTCCATCATTCAAATTCATCAGCCACTGTCTTATTGGTAATGTATTTTCCCTGTCTATATGTTGGTTTAAGTCACTCATGTTTACACTTGCTACGTACCTCTCTAATTTCATGTTTACTGCCATCCCTGACTTCCCAGGAGGCCTATAGACAACTCCCACTAAGGTTTGCCACCCCTTGTTGCTCCTTAGCGCCTTACATACTGATACTACATCTTAATTTTCTGAGCCAATATCTCTTCTCACTACAGTGATTTTATCCATTACTAATAATTCTGTGCAACCTCCTTTTGACTTTTGCTAGTCCTTCCTAAATATTGAATAATCTTGGATATTCAGTTCCTAGCCTTGGTCATTCTGCAGTCAAGTCTCTGCCATTGTAATTATATTTTACCCATCTACAACTGTGTGCTTTTAATTCATCTCCCTTATTGAGAATGATTTATGCATTCACATGCAGTACCCTTAGGTTTGTCTGTCAGACCTGGTAAGAGAAGCTACAGAGGTGTGAACTAGAAGCTACAAAGAGCTGGAACACTGTTCATAGTTGGCAGTTGCAGATTGCATCAGGTGCCGATTAAATGTAGGGATGGTCCCTAATTGAGGTTTAGCCTAGAGTAAGTGGATATCATTTGAAATTCCTAAAAGGGAAGGTTTTGAAAAACACAGCACATTTGCAGGCTGAGAAAGCGAAGGGTTGGTGAGGTGTTTACAGCTGCAGTTGAGGGTCAAAGACATAGCATGGCTACAGTAAACAAGATCAAGAACCACAGAAACTATTTGAAAGTGAGGTCGCAGAACCAGGAACATAGCAACATCAGAATTCTAAAGGGGCAATTTGGAAGCCTAGGCAGATTTGGAGTCTAATGGAAAAAGGAACTAAGGAGACTTATAGAGGCTACAGTAAGAGTGGGTGATGCACAATTAAAACTGTAGTAAAGGCAGGAAGAATGTATTAAAACCACAAATAACGAGGCTGTTAAAGTGCGCGGGTAATATTTATTAAAAGTGTAGGTTGTTGGGATTAGTCACAGCACTGCAACAGCATTAATCATCTAGGAAAGGTCACTATGACAACAGGATTCAGCTCTGAAGCTGCCAGGCTGAGGAGCTCATTTGGTGAAACCATTAATAAGAACAGGAATTGTTTATTAGGCCACAGAAAGTGGAAATTCTCCATTTTAGCCTGAAGAGGTGGAAATCTTCTATTTTTTAGCTGCAAAAGCATGAGAAAACTCACCACCAGGGAAGTACAGAGACTCAGCTTTCCCTGTCTTTAGGCAAAGATTCCAGATGCTTCTACAGCAAATGTTTCCCTACATGTCTCTGCATACTCAACATGTCACTTATGGCCAAATGCAGAGGCAGTTTCTCAGTATGAGTGCAGTTAGTGCCTGATCTCCAGCCATTATCCAAGAGTTGATATGTTGAATGTTGCTTCCTATATTGACTGTGGACTCGTGTCAGTGGTTTGCTCACTAGATTGCACCCCCTGAGCCTATTCATGTGTGCTGGGAAGGTCCCCACCTTCCATCACTGGGGAATAAGATTCCTTTCTTTACTTGACCGCCTCAACCAGAACCTCTAGTAGGATGTCAGTGAACCTTGGGGCCTGTTTTACATTGATATGAAACATGCACAGTGGTAGGGGACCATCATTGACTGAGTAATGCTGCAGTGCAGACAATTGTTGTCCAGGCAGCCTCGAAATATATTTCCAAACCTTTGAATCTGACGGACCTGGTGAAGGTGAGAACCTCCTGATAGTCAAGGAAGGAGCTCCCTCTAGGAACCAGATTCAATCCTGGGCAGTGACCAGATTCTAATGGTGAGAGGTCCAAGCTGCACAGGCCATGGATAGGGCATCCTTGCTGTGTGGCTACTGCTGAGTGGCCAACAAGGAGAAGTAGTAGTGGCACCATAGAGATCTTTTAGTACGAGGACTATGGCAGCCACCAAGCTAACAATTGAAATAGTTGCAATCATATGCGTCTCGCTTCAGGAAGCGTGAGCACTTCAATCTAATATCAAGTTATGAAACTTAATGAAAAGCCTTACATGGTTCATGGCTTAGAACTCTCAGTACTGAGTTTCCTCAATTTCTCACCCTTGACACAGCAGGATCCAGTGCATCATTGGAAAAATTTCAATCCAATTCCACAACAGAGCTAATTACCCTTTTAGTATCTTCCTGGTGTTCCCTAACTCACTCCAGCACCCACCTTCACAACTGCCTCTGCAGTGCTGGGAAAACTGTCTGTTAGAATATACAATGAGGTTAGTCTGCAGGACCATTAATGTGCCATTGTTATCTCCTGTGTCAGTGAAACACAGACTGTCATCCTTTTTTTACAGACACAATACCACTGACTTTTTTTCTCCCCATACCATTAACCCTTCCTCCACTTAGATAACATCACTGTGTTTGGACCAGTTTTTTGTTGAACCACCTTGATCATTAACATTACTATCAATAAGAACATTTCATTGCGTACCTAACTCTTATCCCGCATGCTGAGATCACTGCTGCTAAACTTTTCCTTGAGTTGGTAGCAGATTTCAGATTCTGTTGGGAAAAAAGAAGTCCATGCCAGAAAGATCATAAGGCAGCTTTCCTCAAGATCATCAGCAAGTGTTGCTGCTTCACCAATGATCACAAAATCCAGTTCAGTATATTTGCTGCATTGCCTTTGTGTAGCCTTACTACTATTTCTTCAAAGAATTCAACATTGTTAGTTAACTTTTTTGACTTTCTCGGTATGTTCAGTGTTTTGTATATTTGTAATGATGAATGAAACGATGCACTTAGGCAGGACAAACAGGGTAAAAGAATAGGGGGATGAACGGTAGGACATTGGGAAGAACCAAGGATCAGAGGAATCTTGGTGTGCATGCCAACCAATCCCTTAAGATATCAGAACACGTGGATAAAGTGATAAGAAGGTATATAGTATACCTACCCTTTATTCGCTGAGGCATTGAGTTTAAGAATGGGGGTGGTTATGCTGGAACTGTATAAAATGTTGGTTAGGCCACAGCGAGAGTGTTGTGTTCAGTTCTGGAATCTACATGATAGGAGGGAATGTGATGGTGCTGGAGGGGATACAGAGGAGATTTACCAGGATGTTGGAGATTTTGGACAGACTGAGGTTGTTTACTATGGAGGAGAAGAGTTTGAGAGGGCATATGACTGAGATGTATAAAATTGTGAGGGGCACAGCTCGGTTAGACAGGAAGAGACTTTTCTCCTTGATGGAAGAATCGATGACTTGGGGCGGGGCGGTGGGGAGTGGGGCACAGATGTAATGAATGGAATAGAAGGTTAGGAGGAGATGTGAGGAAAAACCTTCCTCACCCAAGGGTGGTGGGAATCTGGAACTCACTGCCTATAAAAGTGGTAGAGGCGGAAATCCTCATAACATTTCAGGAGTATTTAGATTTAGTACTTGAGATGCCAAAGTATACAAGAATATGGACCAAGTGCTGAAAAATGGGATTAGAATAATTAGGTGGTTTGTTTTTGACCGGTATTGACTAAATGGGCCAAAGGACCTCTTTCTGTGCCATAGCCACCTATGGCTGTCTGAAAAGGGAGACAAGGGTGCCAAAACTTTAGCTTATCCAAAATAACCTGACCCTTAACTGAAGCATGTATATTACACCAGTATTAACTACAAAAAAAAATACTGACATATCATTGCAAGTTCCCTTGATAAAGATTTATGTACGTATGGGGAAAGATTTGCTAAATGTGCTGTGTAATAAAATAATGCACCTATTTACAAAGAAAAAGTTCCGGATTATGTGAAATGTACTTCGCAGGAAGCTTCTTTTCTTTTTTTTTAAAGCTATATCTGATATAGCTTGGGGTGGCATAGCAGCTCAGTGGTTAGCACTGCTGCCTCATGGCGCCAGGGACCCGGCTTCGATTCCACTCTCGAACGACTGTCTGTGTGGAATTTGCACCATTCTCCCCGTGTCTGCGTGGGTTTCCTCTGAGTGCCTCCGGTTTCCTCCCACAGTCCAAAGATGTGCAGGCTAGATGGATTGGCCATACTAAATTGTCCACAGTGTTCAGAGATGTGTAGATTGGGTTATAGGGGGATGGGTCTGGGTCTGATGCTATGAGGGTCAGTGTGGACTTGTTGGGTCGAAGGGCCTGTTTCCACACTGTAGGGATTCTATGAATCTATGATATTTACTGCCACTGTCATTATGGAAGCTTTGTGTCATAACAGCAATGGGTTGCAACATTATGCTCAACTCTACATATTGCTAGGTGTCATTTAGGAGCCCCATGCTATTTTGGGCATCTTTGGCGCATTGGATGCAAGTGAAGACTGGTTTGAAAAAGTGCAAAATCCATTGGCTTCCGTTTTCTCTGTGGTCTCTTTACAAGCTGAACTTCTTGTTTATCTTCATTTCTTCTGATGTCTCTCCATAAATTTGGCTTCCAGGGGCCATGGTTGTTGGCAATTGTTTCCTAATATGACAAATGTCAAAAAATGGTCAGTGCTGGACTTGTAGCAGTTGATAATCTGCTAACACTTGTCTGGAATAATGATGTGGAGGTGCTGATGTTGGACGGGGGTTGAAAAAATGAGAAGTCACACGACGGCAGGTTATAGTCCAACAGGTTTATTTGAAATCACAAGCTTTTGGAGCGCTGCTCCTTCGTCAGGTGAAGTGGAGGGAAGCGCTTCCGAAAGGTTGTGATTTCAAATAAACCTGCTGGACTGTGACCTGACTTCTCACTTTGTCTAAGGTAACTTCATAACACAAAGGCTAAAATTTTGTAATAGTAAGTTCTTAATATACAAAAATGCTGAAGAATTGGCAAAGATACTGTATTGGTTGTTCAAATATATTTAATTTTATTTGCTAATTCTAATCTCTTCTGGTGAGTCATTTTTCCATTAATAAAAACATGCTTTGAACAGATGTTTGATTGTGTCGGTTTAATTGCTTTTGGTGATTATATATCTGTTTGACATCTACTTTCTGCAGGTGAAGATGAATTATGTAGTATTGCATAAGAATATGCCAGTGATAGCAGGCAACCTGAAGTGGTCCCAAGAGCTTCGTGAAAGAATATTAAGTCAGAGAAATCAATTCAGACACATTAATCATCAGTAAATATAGCTTTAAAAGTTATTATGTTTCAAACAAAATATTTCTCAAATTATAGTTTATAGTTACTTATAATTATAGTTCTTTAAAATAACTTGTTTGTAGAAGTCTACATACAAAGGAAGCAAACCTAGCTTTCCAGAAATGTGACAGAATGTTAGCTTTAATCGATAACTATGATCAACAAATCTACTCATCATGGACAGAAAGTCTAGATGCTGTTTGTCAAGCAAACTTGAATCAACCATTTCTCAAATGGAATGAAGAATCTGGTTTATACTTTGTGAACTTTAACCCTGAGGTAAGACAATTTTCCATTTTTGGAACCTAAAATTGTATGTAGCCATGGTTACAATATGGATATTTCATCTTCTGTGAGAGATGATTCCATTTCTGAATCACATTTTACCTATTTTCACTCAGTTTTCAGCTGTGCTTCGTGAGGTCAAATACCTTGGGTTGCTGAAAGGATTTAACATCACAGATGTGGCATTAAATTTGTATTCAAAAAGAGCGATTCTTGATATGGTAAATATGAATTATATATTTTCGCATGAAGTTGTCTTCTGTGACAAATATGTTGGCATTTTTGTTGAAAGTCAAAATGTTTTATCAATATTTTTGAACATGTTTCATCTGTTTAAAATCTGTTAAAATTAGTTGACACACTTTGCAATCAACTTTGTTGGAAGATATTCCCATTATGTCATTGTTTGATACTGCCATAATGGAATGATCTTCTGAATTGTCTTCTCAAAGCAAAATAATATTTTTCCACAAAGACATTTTTTAAACATCTCATCAGTTCCTAGCTTGGTTTGCCTGTATTTCTTCTTGTTCCACATATGTGAAAATAATAGTCAGTATTATGAGGAACATCCTAAAGAATTGGTATGACATTGATAACGCAAAATTAAAGGTTGAGTAATGTATCAAACTCCTCTTAATCCTGACACACATTTCTGCCTTAATACATGGACCATATAATTAAGTAGACGTTTTGTCCTCCAATTGATTTATTTACGTGAATTTTTCTCCTTTTGCTTTTCTCTCTATATGTTCTTCTATTGTATTACTGTTTTAATGCAACATAGCAGTTTTCAATGTTGCAGCTTCATAAAGATTGTTCAGTCAGTTGTGTATTTTTACTGAGGCGTGCTGGCAAGAATGTTTGTGTTCCACCAGCTGTTCGGTCAACTGTAATGTTGAAAACTGCTGTTCTAGTTAAAATGGTAAGTGAAGCAGAAGGAATGGGGTCAGATGTTTGTTGAAAATTGTTTCTAGGTAGGGATTGTAGTACAAGATGGTAACTTTTTAATTTACTGAAATGATATGTAAGCCTCTGGGAGTCATGAAGGAAGGATTTCTGCACTGAAATTTCATTTACTTAGGTGAATGTTTGTTATGTGATTAACCCACTTAAGTATGCTTACTTCAGCATATGAAATGTTTCTTTGCTGAAAGATATAAATATAATGAAAATATGGAATCTGTAGTTAAGTCATGTATTTCTAACTTGCTTCAATTTGGATTATAAAACTTCCAAATTGGACAAACCACAAACCACAAACTATACTAAATCGTAGAATCATGGAATCTTCGGAATCCAGAGCTCAGAAGAGTCAATTTGACGCATCAAGCTTATGCTAGCTCTCTATAACAACAATGTAATTCATCTAAATCCACTGCGTTTTTCAAAGTCTTGCAAATGGTTTTCCTTTAGGTGCTTATCCAATTCCATTTTCCTTTTGGTGCCTATCCAAAACCATGATGAAATATCTTCCACTATTTTCTTGGCTTGGTTTTCCAGATGCCAACTACTTGTTGCATAAAAAAAGCTTTTCTTCCTGTCACTTGTGTATATTTTCACCAATCACCTTAAATTGGTCTTGACCTTTTCACCAATGAGAACATTTTCTCTCTATCGGTTCCATCTTGACCCCTCATGTTTTTGACTAAATCTATCATCAGGTATTCTCTCAACCTATACACAAGCAAAATGGTGCAGATGCTGCAAATCTGAAGTAAAAACAGTATGTGCTGGAAGCACTCAGCTGATCTGGAAACATGTGGAGTAGGAGGAAGAGAAGAGTTAATATTTCAGTTCGTGACCTTTCATCAGAACCTTTCTGAAATAATGATTACTGCCTGTTTCCATATGTGCTGCCGTACCTGCTAAGTATTTCCAGCATTTTCAGTTTTTACTTCACAACATTCTCTAGGGAGAACAACCTCACCTTTTATTTTGAGATGACTAATTAATCCTATTCTATTTCACATTACCAGGTCTGAAATAGCCGATTTCCTGGTTGGTTTGACAATATATTGTTCTACAAAACTATCTCGCACACACTCTGAGCTTGTCCTCAAAACTTCCTTTGTCTGTTTGGTTTGTCCAGTCTAGATCGAGGTTAAAGTCACCTCGATTACTGCAATACCTTTCTCAAGCCCTCCTTATTTATGTTTTGAGAGTATATATTGTATTGTGCTTACTGTTAAAGGAAGTATAGGCTACTCCCACCAGTAATTTCAACCCCCCCCCCCCCCCTCTTACCCAATTTGAGTCTACCTTTTGATTTTTTTTTTGAGCCAAGAGTGTTTCTCATTAGTCCCATTGATCAGTGACAGAACTAGCCATTTCGTTTTTCTTTCTACCTATCCTTTTGAAATATCAAGACTCTTCAATGTACGTTTCCAAGTCTTGTCACCATTGTATCCTATTGTGTCATATTCATTTATTCATACTCAATTGCGTGAGTATCTTGTTACGAATATTGTTTGTGTTTAGGTAAAAAGCCGTTTTTAATTATTTCCCGTTAATCTGAACCTGTTTGCTGGTGTATTGTTATGTACCTTGTGACCCTTCCTGTCACACTCTGCTAATCATTATCTATTACTGCCTTGTATTATTGCCTGCATTTTTTAAATTTAACTTTTCAGATTTCCCTTAATTTGAATCATCACTCCCAGCCCAACTATCAGATTAATTAGATGACACTTCATCAATATGCTCTGGAGGGACTGACCTCATCAAAACTCTCAATTATTTGGTCAAACACAATATGCCTTTGTTTTAGTTTTTTTAAAGACTTTTTTATTGATATTTAAGCCATTTATCTTAATCTAATCATTTTATTTTTTTCTATCCTAAGTGATTTTAAGTTGTTTTTAGCTTCCTAGTTTGCTATGTAATTCCTTCAATGTGAGCAGCTGCTTCCTCTGGCTGATATCATGGCTGCAGTTGCCTTGGAGATCCCTTTGACTTGACACCTGATTTAAACTGCAATTGGGGAAGAGAGAAACTGCACCATATGCATTGCTAGACCTCTGGGTAACTTTGATCAAGGTCCACATCAAGCACGATTCCTTCCCATTGACTACAAAATCTGGGCCGATCTATGGAAGTAGTTCTTGTAGAACCCTGCTTTTCTGACACAACACAGTGTACACTAGCATGAAGGGTATTTCAAAGAGATTCTAGACTTTTATCTCTACCATTAGTGTGAAATGTTATGAAATAGTAATACAGAAACACAGATTTTGAACAGTGAAATGTGATGCTTCACAGGAATAGGAATCTCATGTAGAAAAGACGAATCAAAAACATTAAATGATAACAGTAGGAAGCTGAGGTAATTTGCATGGCTATTAAATTCTACCAGCCAGGTGACTTCAGGATAGAGGAAAGTAGACATAAAAGGTACTATTAATTAAAACTGCATGGAGTTTTCTGAATGAATGAGTCAAATTTGCTTATCTGATGATCTAAGGGTTTCTATAATTGAATGATGCAAAAGAAAAACATAAGCATGTAGTATTTTTTGAAATGTGACTAGTTTTTCTCATTTGAAATGAAACCAGCTTTAGCTCTTTTCCTATCAGTGATGTATTTCAGTTATTTAAACCATTATTATGGCAACATTTACATTGTACAGTAAATGTTTAAAATGAGAAGAATTATGAAATGAATTTTGAGTTTTTGATTTCTGCAAATCTGTTTCTTTGATAGTGTGTTGGAAACTGGAAACTGATAACTGACAGCTACAATAAACTACATACCTGCATACTGGAAGTGGAATTTCCACTTGTTGAGCATGAATTGAAGAAGATTAATAAACAGCTGAGACCTGCCACAGAAACCTTAACATGGCAAACAGAGGATTCATGGGAATATATCCAGCAGACTAGAAAACAGATGCAAGATCTGAATAGTAGAATGCAGAAAATCAAATACAATGTGGAGGCAATTCATACAATAGTACATGACTGGAGTCATGCATTATTTTTTCTGCATAATAAATATGACTGTGCAACACTGTTCCTTGATAAGGAAGAGAAAATGACGAAATATTACAAATTCATTCAAGATGGAGGAGAATCAATTCACCAACTGGTTGAGGTAAGAGATTTATGCAATACTGCAATTACTGCAATATGAAAGTCAGGTTTTTAACGCAATTGTTTGTAGAGAACTTGGAGCATAGCAGATTATATAGATGATGCTATATTTGGATTGAGATCAAAATCAAAATTCTGGTTGATATCTGAATGTTTTCATTGACTTTTTAATTGCAAAACAACTTCTGTTATTGTTGCTATGGGAGATTTAGCAGTTACATGATACTGAGAGTTAACTCCCAAGTTTTGTTTACATTTAAAAATACAGGTTGACTCTGGTCAAGGCAGTGAATGATTTGTCATCTATTTTAAGTTGAGATAGATACATGTTCTTTCTGTCTGCAAAGAACAGGGCAATATGTAAAAATAGCAACATAGCACACAAGTGTGCCAGTTACCAGCCTCTCACTGACAACTGTAAATTGGTTTTCAGTGTAACTCTTAGAACATTTTGGATATTTCCTCGATAATCCTATCATGGAATCCCATCTAGTACAGCAAAAGGGACATGTCATTCGATACTATTTAGCAGTCTTTTTACGGCCTACAAACTTAGCATCACACTGGCATTGAAATTCATGTACTTCAGTATATGTTCGTGTGAGAGGAAGAACATCTTTTCCTCCAGATTGGAACATCAATTTAGCAGCAAATACCACTCGTGTTCCTACTGCAAAACGTTGTTTAAAAAAATTGAGCTTCATCTGTTGTTCAAATTTTTGAACTATTTTAATTTGAGGTAGGAGCAAATTATTCAGATGCTCGAATTTGTGCTGTAAACAAAAAAAGCTGGAAATCACAGCAGGTCAGGCAGCATCCATGGAGAGACAGCAAGCTAACGTTTCGAGTCCCAATGACTCTTCATCAGATCTGAAGAGGGCTCTGATGAAGAGTCACCTAGACTGAAAACATTAGTTTGCTGTCTCTCCCCGGATGCTGCCTGACCCGCTGTGATTTCCAGCATTTTAAGTTTGAGGTAGACGGGGCACTTCCAGAACCATGAGTTTGTATGATGTACAGCAAGAAATGATCTAATAGGGTAACTTTTATCTCACAGGATGGCTTTGAGCCTTATTTTGGCATCAAACTTTCATAGTCAGGAAATGACTTGGGCCCTAGGTAACAGATTGCTGATTAGACCAATCCTATTGGTCGTGGAACTGTAGGAATACCAATGCCAAGTGAAACTCATTGAAACTATGGAACTCATGAATGAACCTAAGGCTGCCACTTTGAATAGACCAAAGACTGCTGGATCGTATCAAACAACATGACCCTTCAATCATTTGCAAGAGGCAAGGTACTGGCTTCTCCCAGCCCATGCTTGCAAATCCCAAACTGAAGTGTTTAATGTTAGATAACAAAGTGTAGAGCTGGATGAACACAGCAGGACAAGCAGCATCAGAGGAGCAGGAAAGCTGATGTTTCGGATCGAGACCCTTCTTCAGACATGGGGGAGGGGAAGGGGATTCTGAAATAAATAGGGAGAGAGGGGGAGGCAGATAGAAGATGGATAAAGGAGAAGATAGGTGGAGAGGAGACAGACAGGTCAAAGAGGCGGGGTTGGAGCCAGTAAAGGTGAATGTAGGTGGGGAGTTAGGGAGGGGATATGTCAGTCCAGGGAGGACGGACAGGTCAAGGAAGCAGGATGAGGTTAGTGGGTAGGAGATGGGGGTGGGGCTTGAGGTGGGAGGAATGATTAGGGAGGTGGGGACGAGCTGGGCTGGTTTTGGGATGCGGTCGGGGGAGGGGCAATTTTGAAGCTTGTGAAGTCCACATTGATACCCTTGGGCTGCAGGGTTCCCAAGCGAAATATGAGATGCTGTTCCTGCAACCTTCAGGTGGCATCATTGTGGCAATGCAGGAGGCCCAGGATAGACATGTTGTCCAAGGAGTGGGAGGGGGAGTTGAAATGGTTCGCGACTGGGAGGTGTGGTTGTTTGTTGCAAACTGAGCGTAGGTGTTCCGCAAAGCAGTCCCCAAGCCTCTGCTTGGTTTCCCCGATGTAGAGGAGACCACAACGGGAACAGCGGATACAGTATACCACATTAGCAGATGTGCAGGTGAACATCTGTTTGATGTGGAAGGTTGTCTTAGGGCCTGGGATGGGGGTGAGGGGGGAGGTGTAAGGACAGGTGTAGCACTTGCTCCGGTTGCAGGGAAAAGTGCCGGGGGTGGTGGGGCTGGAGGGGAGTGTGGAGCGGACAAGGGAGTCACGGAGAGAGTGGTCCCTCCGGAAAGCCGATAAGGGTGTGGAGGGAAAAATGTCTTTGGTAGTGGGGTCAGATTGCAGATGGCGGAAGTGTTGGAGGATGATGCGTTGGATTCGGAGGTTGGTGGGGTGGTACGTGAGGACGAGGGGGATTGTGTTTTGGTTGTTATTGCAGGTAGGGGGTCTGAGGGATGAGTTTTGGGAAATGTGAGAGACACGGTCAAGGGCATTTTCGACCATTGTGGAGGGGAAGTTGCGGTCCTTGAAAAACGAGGACATCTGTGATGTCTGGGAGTGGAATGCCTCATCTTGGGAGCAGATGCGGCGGAGGCGAAGGAATTGGGAATAGGGGATGGCCTTTTTGCAGGAAGGTGGGTAAGAGGAGGTGTATTCTAGGTAGCTGTGGGAGTCGGTAGGCTTGAAATGGATATCGGTTTCCAGGTGGATGCCAGAGATGGAGACAGAGAGGTCCAGGAAGGAGAGAGAGGTATCAGAGATGGTCCAGGTGAACGTAAGGTTGGGGTGGAAGGTGTTAGTGAAGTGGATGAACTGTTCGAACTCCTCGTGGGAGCACGAGGCGGCGCCGATACAGTCAGCGATGTAACGGAGGAAGAGGTGGGGGATAGGGCCAGTGTAGCTTTGGAAAAGGGATTGTTCCACATAACCTACAAAGAGGCAGGCATAGCTTGGGCCCATGCGGGTACCCATGGCCACCCCTTTTGTCTGTAGGAAGTGGGAGGAATTGAAAGAGAAGTTGTTGAGGGTGAGGACGAGTTCGGCTAAGCGGATGAGGGTGTCAGTGGAGGGGGCCTGGTCAGGCCTGCGGGACAGGAAGAAGCAGAGGGCCTTTAGGCCATCTGTATGGGGAATGCAGGTGTATAGGCACTGGACGTCCATGGTAAAGATGAGGTGTTGGGGACCGGGGAATTGGAAGTTTTGGAGGAGGTGGAGAGCGTGGGTGGTGTCAGGGACGTAGGCAGGGATTTCCTGGACCAAGGGGGAGAAAATGGAGTCGAGATAGGTGGAGATAAGTTCGGTGGGGCAGGAGCAGGCGGAGACAATGGGTCGACCAGGGCATTCAGGTTTGTGGATTTTGGTAAGGAGATAGAAACGGGCGGTGTGGGGTTGGGGAATGATGAGGTTAGAGGCTGTGGGTGGGAGGTCACTTGAAGTGATGAGGTTGTGGATGGTTTGGGAGGTGATGGTTTGGTGGTCGGGGGTGGGATCATGATCAAGGGGGCAGTAGGAGGAGGTGTCAGAGAGCTGGCGTCTGGCCTCGGCGATGTAGAGGTCAGTGCGCCATACTACAACTGCGCCTCCCTTGTCCGCGGGTTTTCTGGTGAGGTTGGGATTGGAGCGGAGGGAGCGGAGGGCTGCACGTTCTGTGGGGGAGAGGTTGGAGTGGGTGAGAGGGGTGGAGAGGTTGAAGCGATCGATGTCTCGATGGCAGTTAGAGATGAAGAGGTCAAGGGAGGGTAGGAGGCCTTGGGGTGGTGTCCAGGAGGAGGGGGTGTGTTGGAGGTGGGAGAAGGGTTCAGTAGAGGGAGGGTTAGGCTCGCAGGTTAAAGAAGTAAGCACGGATGCAGCGGAAAAACTGTTCAATGTCCAAACGTGAGTTGTATTCGTCGATGTTTGGGTGGAGGGGGACAAAGGTGAGTCCTTTACTGAGGACTGACCGTTTGTCCTCAGTAAGGTGGAGGTCTGGGGGGATGGTGAAGACCAGGCAGGGCTGGGTGCTGCAGTCTCCTCTGGAGCTGCTGGCTGTGGAAGTGGTGGGCGGAGCGACGTAGGCGGTGGGCGGAGCGACGTAGGCGGTGGGCGGAGCGACGTAGGCCGGTAAATCTTGGATGTTGGTGGCAGCAGTGTCCTTGATGTCTGTGTTGTTGGCCTCGGAAACGGAGGCGGCGGCATCAGCAGCGGTGTCGATGGCGTTGGCTGTACCAAAGTGGCATACCGGGCGGCGGCGGATGTGACGTCATCCGTGGAAACTGTTGGTGCTCCGAAGGTGGCGACATGGCCAATGGCAGCGGGCACGTGGTGGGGAAGGTCCTGGGTAGGGTGGCAGGCACGAGTGAGTTTAAAATACTTTCGGTTTTTAGTGTCCAATAAAGCCGAGTAGAATTGTGAGTTCAGGTTGTGGATCTTACGAAGAATCAAAAAACAGGAGAGGTCCTTTGCAGGTCTGGGAGAGGGAGGCTCTGAGCTGGGGTACGCTCAATTGTAGTATCTGGAGATGCTGGCGCATTGCAGCGAGTGTGTATTTCAGGAGTCGCAGGGAGAAACGCTTCTGTAGGATATCAATGTTCTGAATGTAGCGGTCATCGTGGTTGGGGGCAAATTGGGAAGGCTTAAATGTAGACTGTAGTCCGTTGGGGATGATCCGGTTCCATAGGCAGGTACTCAGAAAGGTGATGTGGCTGTAGTCCCTGGCTTGCTTTAGGACGTGGTCGAGCAGTTTCAGGGCCGAAGAGATTACAAGAGGGTTGAAATGGGAGAGGGATACGCTGAGGTTTTTCTGGAGGGAGGCAGATAACTTATTTAAGGTGGGCATCCTTAGAAGAGGCTTTGCAGTGGGGTTAAAATTGTTACAGAGATATTAGGAACTGCCGATGCTGGAGAATCTGAGATAACAAGGTGTAGAGCTGGATGAACACAGCAGGCCAAGCAGCATCAGAGGAGCAGGAAAGCTGACGTTTCGGGTCGAGACCCTTCTTCAGAAATGGGGTAGGGGAAGGGGATTCTGAAATAAATAGGGAGAGAGGGGGAGGCAGATAGAAGATGGATAAAGGAGAAGATAGGTGGAGAGGAGACAGACAGGTCAAAGAGGCGGGGTTGGAGCCAGTAAAGGTCAATGTGGATGGGGAGTTTCCTGCAAAAAGGCCATCCCCTATTCCTTCGCCTCCGCCGCATCTGCTCCCAAGATGAGGCATTCCACTCCCGGACATCACAGATGTCCTCGTTTTTCAAGGACCGCAACTTCCCCTCCACAGTGGTCGAAAATGCCCTGGACCGCGTCTCTCGCATTTCCCACAACTCATCCCTCACACCCCCTATCTGCAATAACAACCAAAACAGAATCCCCCTCGTCCTCACGTACCACCCCGCCAACCTCTGAATCCAACGCATCATCCTCCAACACTTCCGCCATCTGCAATCTGACCCCACTACCAAAGACATTTTTCCCTCCACACCCTTATCTGCTTTCCGGAGGGACCACTCTCTCCGTGACTCCCTTGTCCGCTCCACACTCCCCTCCAGCCCCACCACCTCCGGCACTTTTCCCTGCAATCGGAGCAAGTGCTACACCTGTCCCTACACCTCCCCCCTCACCCCCATCCCAGGCCCTAAGAAGACCTTCCACATCAAACAGATGTTCACCTGCACATCTGCTAATGTGGTATACTGTATCCGCTGTTCCCGTTGTGGCCTCCTCTACATCGGGGAAACCAAGCGGAGGCTTGGGGACCGCTTTGCGGAACACCTACGCTCAGTTCGCAACAAACAACTACACCTCCCAGTTGCAAACCATTTCAACTCCCCCCTCTCACTCCTTGGACGACATGTCTATCCTGGGCCTCCTGCATTGCCACAATGATGCCACCTGAAAGCTGCAGGAACAGTATCTCATATTCCGCTTGGGAACCCTGCAGCCCAAGGGTATCAATGTGGACTTCACAAGCTTCAAAATCTCCCCTCCCCCGACCGCATCCCAAAACCAGCCCAGCTCATCACCACCACCCTAACCATTCCTCCCACCTCAAGCCCCACCCCCATCTCCTACCCACTAACCTCATCCTGCTTCCTTGACCTGTCCGTCCTCCCTGGACCGACCTATCCCCTCCCTAACTCCCCACCTACATTCACCTTTACTGGCTCCAACCCCGCTTCTTTGACCTGTCTGTCTCCTCTCCACCTATCTTCTCCTTTATCCATCTTCTATCCGCCTCCCCCTCAGTCCCTATTTATTTCAGAATCCCCTTCCTCTCCCCCACTTCTGAAGAAGGGTCTCGACCCGAAACGTCAGCTTTCCTGCTCCTCTGATGCTGCTTGTCCTGCTGTGTTCATCCAGCTCTACACCTTGTTATCTGAGATTCTCCAGCATCGGCAGTTCCTACTATTTCTGTTTAATGTTAGACATGATTGAAAAGTATCTAACTTTTTCAAATGTACTGAGTTATGATTTTGAATTATCCTAAATTGTGAAGAATTACACTATCAAATAAAGTTGTTGGACCTGTAGTGCCTCATAATTGCATGAACTGAAAGCTACATATATTAATACTCAGGTCCCAGGTCTTTGCAGACAGCAAACATGTACGCACATTGCATCAGTTTACCTTAACAAATAAGTGACCGTCATTCTCTGCTCCATTCTTCAGGGCAACATCCTAATCACTCATAGAGTTGAAAGGCAGAATCCTTCTGATGGTGGGGTTGCCCACCTCACCACTTGAGAAGTCATCCGGAAATGCATCTGACCAATCAAGGCCACCCTGCAGCCACTTAATGAGGAACATTAATTGTATGGAGGCAAGATTTCTGCCTCTCATTCAGACAGAAGTCCTGCTTCTGCGACCTTCCAGACTATCTAAATAACAGGCAGTTCTAATTGCAGCAGAACCACAAGGCGCAATGGCCACTGCTGGGATTAAAGGCAGTCCACTAAGCCAGAGTGAAAGGGTCTAAGGGCACAAAGATGTCCAGGCTATGTGGATTGGCTATGCTAAATTGCCCATATAGTCTAGGATGGGAAATGCAGGGATAGAGTAGGGTGTGTGTCTGGGTGGAAGCCCCTTCTCAGGGTCTGTGTGGACTCGATGGGCTGAATGACCTGCTTCCACACTGTAGCGATTCTATGATTCACACGGAAGGGCAATGTCTCTGAGGACAGAGACAGCTCTGAACTGATGCTGTTGAGGAGGCTGGGGTTTGTGATTTGAGGGGCAGCCAGGAGATGACTACCCAATGGGTCCAAACCTTGTGAGGAGGCATCCAGTTTTAAGATATGACCAGTATGAGACGTAACCTCCCTTTTCCCTCTCTGGCTACCTACTGCTGTTGAGTTGGGGTCAGGGCAGGAAGTGACCACAAATTGGCCCACTTTAGGGTCCCAGTGGTGGAAGGGACATCCCAAGCCTCGCCTGCCCCAGGTAAAATTGTAGTCAAGTAGAATAATGACCACCTTGGGATATGAACTGGTCTCCTTGCATGCAGAACTGCTAGTAGGGGACCTTAAAATTCCACCTGACGACTTGCCATGTACATGTGTATCAAGTATAAGCATATGAATGTTGAAGTTCATAGTTTAGTACATTTTATAAAAATGCCTTCTAGAAATTTAATTTATTTTGAATCAGGTCATTCTTTACTAAATCCAAACTTCCAAGCTTATACTTATTTAAATTTTTTTTTGTTAAAAGCTTAGAGTAAACTTGCGGATTAAATGATGCTTAAGTTACAAATATGTGCCTTTATCCCCCTCTGGGAATTGTTAGGACATTTGCTTTAGGAATACACACCATACTAATCCATTTTGTATTTTAGATTAAAAAGTTAACGTTTTGCTTCACAACTACTGAGTAGATTCACGTTGTTTGCACCCAACTGGTACATTTCTGTTTAAAAATTTGCAACCGGTGTAACTTTAAAGTAATAAAAGCCAGGCTTAAGATATTTGTGGTGAACTGCATTTTCATAAATTATAAGAAACTTGGATAGACTTTGTCTTTTCTCTCGCAAATTGTTATCTTAAATTATCTTCATTTTGAAGCATTGAATTGTAGCACTTTGTTTTGATTTCAGTTGAACAGTTTTTTTGTGCAATATTGCTTAAGTTTTATTGTGACATGAATTTCCCCTTTGTTTTTATTTATATCACATCTTGATATCTAGAACGCAATTGCACATTTATGCAGAGATTAACCATTTCTTATGTTGTGAAAAAAAATGAAATTTTCTTTTCCCCCATGTTTATAGGATAATCTTCACCTGTTCTGTGCAGATCCCCAGGCTGATGAATGGAAGGTGTACACTGAGTACATTGATCGCATAATTTTAGATGGGTTCTACATTATTATTAAATCCTTCCTTCAATATCTAAATGAATGTACAGAAACTTTGCCAAAGTCATCACCTCAGTTCGAAGTGCAGCTGGTCCTTAATGGGTGTGAATTGTCATTCAGTCCTCCCTTGGACCTGGAAAAGGAGGACAACTTCTATGATCTCATAGAAGAATTAATAAATGATATATACAAAATGGCCTCTAAAGTAAAAAGAGTAGCAAAACATCTAGGAATTGACAACTATCAGGTATTTCACTAGATTATTTTCAGCTCAAAGAAGTAACTTTTCCTCGGCTAGGTAGTTGTGTGTGATTTCAAGATGACTGTACATGTTTTACAGCTAACAAAGTACGTTTGAAAGTTTGATACTTGTAACGTGAGAAATGCAGCATTTAAATCCCACTTTTAATAAGTAATCAGATTATCTGTTTTTGGTGAAAAACTTGGTTGAATGTTGCCATAGTATCTTCTATATCACCTGGGAGTGCAGACAGGTATTTGATTCACTTGTAAGATGGTGTCACCAATACTGCATCACTCCTTTAGTACTGTTTTGAGGTAATCACTTAGATTATAGGCACAAATCTATGGAATGTAACACAAATCTATGGACCCATTAATTACTGACTCAGAAGTGAGAATGAAGCAAGGGTGGCCCTAAAATACTTAATAGGTAAAGAAAATAAAAAGGAGAGAACATAGAGTTAAAGAGTGAATGACTTAGTGAATTCTGTTGCACTGCGTCAGAGATGTTGTGGAACAAACTGGAACTAAGATCCCTTGTTGCAGAGGGTAATTCTGATCTTCATTCAGCAATCCACCTACTTGCCTGGAATGAATTGCCAACTAGAAAGCTTGGAATTTGATCCCTGTGCATGTTGGATCAATTGGGCAGTGAGAAAGGCCTAGCAATAAGCCAGAGGGTTAGAAAACCATGGAATCCTTAAGCTGGAAGAGCAGGCAAAGCTTTGAAAGGCTGCAACTCAAAACATGCAGCGCTTGAAACTTTGGGTTAGGGCATATGCCCAGATCCCTGGAAAACAGTTTGTGACTTTGGCTCAGAGATAGTAGGAACTGCAGATGCTGGAGAATCTGAGATAACAAGGTGTAGAGCTGGATGAACACAGCAGGCCAAGCAGCATCAGAGGACCAGGATGGCTGACGATTCGGGCCTAGACCCTGATTTCTGAAGAAGGGTCTAAGCCCGAAATGTCAGCCTTCCTGCTCCTCTGATGCTGCTTGGCCTGCTATGTTCATCCAGCTCTACACCTTGTTATCTCTGTGACTTTGGCTCAACGGACAACACTGTTGCCTAATAGTGCCATTGTAACTTTAACATCCACTTTAATGAAGGTACAAATCCTTGCTTTAACATGGCATTCAGAACACTTCAACAGTACAGCACTCTCAGTTTTGCTTTGGGTGTAGGTGTAGATTTGATGCTGAAATTTCAAATGGAATCTGATTTCGGCAAGAGTGCTAGCCATTGATTCACAGTTGACCCAGTGTCTATTTATATGGGGTCAGGAGAATGCCCAATTAATGCTTGCCACCCACAATCTCTTGAACACAATATACAAATGACAGCTGGTTGTGTGCTGAAGCTTCAGATTCTATTGTGCTGGATATTAAGGAAATTAAGCACTTAGTTCCCTTTTCAAAAGGTGACGGTATGGTCAACCACACCCATACTTGGGAAAATCCTACATTTGGAGGATGTTCAGACAGTTTTATTTATTCAAGGGATGTGGGCAGTGTTGGCAAGGATGGTATTTATTGCCAATTCCTAACTGCCTGGAAGAAGGTGGTGGTTAGCTGAATACGACTTGAAATATTAAGTACATATGTGTTGGTACACCCATAGTGCTGTTAAGGAGGGATTTCAAGGATTTTCATTCAATGACCAGGGAGTGGTGAAATAGTTCTGAGTCAGGTTGATGCGAGACTGAGAACAGCACTTGCAGGTGGTAGTTTTCCCATTTGTCTGCTGTCCTTATCCATTCTCAGTGGTAGAGGATGAGAACTATGGACGATCCTGTCAAAGGAACCTCAGCAAATTCCTACAATATATCTTGTAGATGATTTGTACTATTCCAGTGTGTGTGGTGATGCTGCAGGGGGTGAATGTTTTAACAATCATGACTATGTTTCTGTGTTTTAGGTACCATTTCAACCAGTGAAGAGCTTTTCCCCCTTGTTCAGTTAACTAGTTTTGCTCAGACTCCTTGATGCCACACATTTCCGTTTTTGTTTCTGATTTACAGCATCCACAGTTCTTTTGGTTTTTATTACTTGTAATCAATATTATCTGGCTTCTTTAGTGTAACTTTTTGCCCGTTGTTGGACTAAGGTTGTAATGAGGTGTAAAGCCTGGTGCAACTCAGCCAGAGCATTGACGGGCAACTTGTTGCACCTCGTTACCACTTGATATCACTGGCAGCAGCATCTTCTGTTACTTTGACAATTGAGAGCAGTCTGTTGAACAGATTAGATTTTACCGTGAGCAGTTTTCTACATTGTCAGATAAAAAAGTAAGAACAACAGGCAGGAGTAGGTCACTTGACTTCTCAAGACTGCTTTTTCATTTTAATAAGATCGTGTTTGATCTGATTGTAACCTCAAATCCACATGGCAACTTTTTGCCCCCTTGCTTACCAAAAATGTATCCACTTCTGCCTTAAAAATATCCAGATGTTCTGATTCTGCCACCTTTTCCAGGAAGAGAATTCTGAAGACTAATGACCATCTCAATGAAAAAAGATGATTTCTTCTCTGCTTTTAATGGCAACCCCTTATATTTTAGTGGTAATCCCTAGTTCTGGATTCTCCCACTAGAAGAAACATCCTCTGCGCGTTCAACTTCTCAAAACCTCTCAGGAACTTATTTCAGACAGATCACCTCTTACTCTTCTAAACTTCAATCTGGTGACACTTCTTCATCAGAATCCCCAACTAAAGGGAAATAGTTTATCTACCCTGTCTTTTCCTGTTAACGTCTTGAAGATTTCAATCAGATCACCCCTTAACCTTCTAAATTCTGGAGAAAACAGGCCTAAGATTTGTAATCTCTCCTTGTAACTTAATCTCTGAAGTCCAATTATTATTCTTGTAAACCTACATTGTACTCTCTCCAAGGCCAATATATCCTTCTTAAATTCTGGTACCCAGATCTAGTCACGGTACTCCAAGTGGAGTCGAACCAAAGTTTTGTATAACTGCAGCACTGTAAATATAAAGGCCAGCATTCCGTTAGCTCTCTTGATTTATTTTCTCCACCTGCTTGTGATGTTTTAAAGATCTGTGCATTTGAATCCCCAAGTGTTTTTGGACAGCCAATGTATTTAACTTCAGATCGTTTGGAAAGTAAACATCTGTCCTTTTATGGTCCAAAATGATTAATCTCTCACTTGCTTATATTGAACTCCATCTGCCACAGTTTTGTTCATTCACTTAATCCATCAGTATCCCTTTGTAATTTTATGCTATCATCTACACTATCTGTAATACCACCTAACTTTGTGTTATCAGAAAATATGAATGTATGACTCTTTATGCCATTATTCAAGTCATTAGTAAATAATGTGAATCATTTAGGCACTAATACAGATCCTTATGCGACACGACTGGTTGCATCCCTGGCAATTTGAGTACTTAATCATTCTTCAAACTTACTGTCGCCTGACCTAATATTAAATGCATCTTATGAAATTCTGAGGAATGAATTTTGAGAAACAAAATTGCTGTGTGTAGGACAAAATACTCACTTGTTCTAAACTAACTAGTAGCAAAAGTTGAACATGTTTTCAAGACAAAAACAGAAATTGCTGGAAGAGCTCAGCAGGTCTGACGAAAATCAGAGTCAGTGTTAATGTTGCAGGTCATCTGACCCTTCCTCCTGTATCTGTGCAAGGGTCACTCGACCTGCAATGTTAACTGATTTCTCTCCACAGATGCTGCTAGACCTGCTGAGCCTTTTTGTTTTTGTCTCTGATTTACAGCATCCGCAGTTCTTTCGGTTTTTATTGTACATGTTTTAATTTCTGTATACAGCAAGAAGTATATACAATGAGTGATTTGGCTGCAATGCATCAAGAGATCATGAAAAAAGTGAAAAGAGCTGTTGACAAAGCAACAAAATATCAAACTTCTTTTGACAAGTACAGTTATTTGTGGATGAATGACCAAAAAGAATTCATGAGGCAGTTTCTCCTCTATGGTCGTTTTCCGTCTTCAGAGGAGCTGGAAGTTCAAGCAGACTGTGGACTTCCAGAGAGTCCACCTCAACTGGAGCAATTTAGAGAACAGGTAAGATATCTTAAGCATTTGCTAATTCATGAGAAAACATCAATTGGTGTCTCCCTTCTTGCTGCAGTAAGCTATGAAAAGGACACAAGGATGCTACAAAAACATGTAGATAGCTTAAATACATGGACAAAGATCTGACAAATGGAGTATAATGTGGGAAAATATGCAATTGTCCTTTTTTTTTGGCTGGAAGAACTTTAAAAAGTCTGTTACCTACATAGACATTGCAGGCCTCTTGGGTACAAATAATTCTGGGTATCTTAGTGCATGAATCACACTAGTATGCAGGTACAGCAAGTAATGAGGAAAGCTAGTAGAATATTATAAATTACTGTGAGGCAAATTAAATACAGAAATAGTGGTGTTATTCTGAAGTTACACAGAGACCTGATGATATCACAACTGGAGTGCTATGTACGGTATTGGTCTTCTCACTTAGAAAGAATGTAAATACATGAAAGCAATTCAGAGGAAGTTACCGGACTAATATCTGAAGTGTGTAGGTTGTCTTATGAGGACAGGTTTGTCAGGCTAGGCTTCTATCTGCTGGAATTTACGAGTATAAGAGATGACTTGTTTGAAGCTTAAGATCTTGAGGGGTCTTGATGGATTAGAGATAGGAAGAACTGCCAATGCGGGAGTCAGAGAAAATATAGTGTGGAGCTGGAGGAATACAGCAGGCCAGGCAGTATCAGAGGAGCAGGAAAGTTGACGTTTCGGTTCGGGAACCTTCTTCAGAAATGGGGGAGGGGGAAGGGACAGATTAGATGTTTTCTCTTTAGGAAGAATCTTGAATTAGCGGCTACTATTTAAAGATAAGAGGTTTTAATACTGGGATGAGGCAAAGTTTTTTTTTCCTGAGAAGGTTATAGGTATTTGAAATTTGTTTCCAGAAAGGTGGTGAAGGCAGAGTCTTTGAATGTTTGTAAGGCAAAGAGGGATAGCTTATTCGTAAGTAATGAGGGATAAGCAGGAATGTAGGTTTGTGGTTACAATCAAATCAACCAGGCTTCAGGGGTTGTATAGCTGACTTGTGCTCTTTGTTAGAATTAGATTTTATTGTCCTATATACTCAAGTACAAGGATATAGGAGTACACCGAAAAGTGTACAAAATTTCCATTCCTGGTGTTAGTCATTGTGTACCCAATTGTGTTGGGCATTTTAGGACTTTACAATTTATCTCCATGAGTAACAGCATAAATTGGCTGCATTGGCATTCTGTACCATGGAGAGGTAAGACACAGTTGACTATATAGTTCTGCCTGTCAGTTCATAATTTCAACCATACCATTTGAGGAAATGGCGAAAGCTGAATCAGAGGTTTGGGGAGAAATAATTTGGAAATTTCTAAATTGGAGGATGGTATTTTGCAAGAAGGAACATAAAATACAGTGGATAAGTAGCTTTCAAAATGAAGAGAAAACGTGAATTGTAAAATTACGTTCAAGAATCTTTAACAGTCCTTACACATTAGGTATACCATGATAGCTGATATTGACGGTTGTCCCTCCTTGGGTTCTGCTCCTGTGCTTTTGAATGTGTTGTCAAACTCGTCTCCTCAAGAAAACAACCCCTGCCCACTCCCTTCTGGCAAACTACCATGTCATCTTCAGCCTTTCTATCTTTCGCAAGGTCAACTCTTGTCTTCCAAAGTTAGGCGCAGCTTTGCTGAAATCCCTTCTAATAGATTTTCGCCCTTGCCATAATACTGAAGTGAACCTTCTGAAGTGAACATGAAGGTTTGTGAGGTCTTCTCGATTGAGAGGCTGAGTCTGCTCTCTTTCAGTGAACTGATTCTTGTGTTGTCTTCATCTCCATCCCGAGTGGGCAATGGAAATGAAAAATGGCTTCTGCCATTTCTAAAGTGGGTGGAATAAGTGCTTTTTTTATCTTTGAGGGAATAGGTTCTATTTGTGAGGAATGTGAGGCTCTTCAAAGGGCAATTGCATTAATCAGACACTTGCACGTTACAGGTAATGTCATTTGTTATCCTGGAATTCTGGATAAGAACCTCACGCATCGACTCACTGTTGACTGCAAATCCTGGCCACAAGTAATCTTGACCATGCGAAAGAATGTTACAAATTAATTCTAATAATGGCTGTGGAGCAAAAGTAATGTCAGCTGAACTATAAAGTTTTACTCCGGTTCCACAATTCACCAACACAACCAAGTTTTTACAGCCTGCGCAGGCTCCAGGTGTTGCTTACCTCACAGCTTGGAGAATGAAATATCCAAACCAACTTCTTGAATGCACTGCTGTCATTCTTTGGTGCTGTGGGCGTGGGGGTACAGGGAGAAGTACGTTGTGCAGCAGAGAAGTGAATCAGGTCAGCAAAGTGAAGGGTCCATATTGAGATATCCCATTGCCCATCTTGTTGGAGGCCTCTGTGTCCCGAAGTATCAAGACATCTCTGATTCCCTGGGCCTTTAGATTCCAAACAATTCCTAGCGATCTCCTTCTGATCCACTGCAGTGGTAGAGTGGCCAAACATGGTGGTGTTTTTTGGGATGAGATGTTAAACTGAAGCACTGTGAGCCCTCAACTGGTGGATGTACTACTTCGAAGAAGAGAAGGGGAGTTATCCCCCAAATGCTCACTAAATTTTTTCTGTCAATCAACATCACATTTCTGTTTGTGGGAACTTGTTGTGTGCACATTAGCTTCCTTGTTTCTTACATGACAATGACTAAACTATACAATAATTTCATTGGCTGTAAAGCAGATTGTCTCATCCAGTGGCCATGAGCATTTTTTAACTTGCCTGTTAAGATGTTAATCACAGATCCAGCTCTGCCACAAGGATTTCCTGCGGGCTGGCAATACACTTGGGCAGAATGTCTGGACATGCCAGAAAATTTGCCATGGTATAATGCACATGAAGTGACACTTGACCACCCTGACAGGTTGCAGCTCTACCCCAAACTTCATGTTCAATGAGAAGAGCTATCAGTGTTATATCTCTGCAGTATATTGTTGTGCAACTACTAATTGAGTAGTTGACTTTTTAAGTCTTAAACATTTTGACTGGTATTTGGAGTAACCAGCCTCAGAAAAGCTCAGGCTAGATCTTTGTACAAGTAGTATATATACAATATTTAGAACTTGGTATACATAGTATGGCTATATATTTTCATTTATTTAACCAAATATTTAGCAAAACCTTTTTCTGAATACAGTGTTATTGCCAAAGTGCTTAAAGAAAAGTGGAATAGACATAAATAGGCCCACTTTTATCTAAGATCATAATCATCATTCTGGCCTCAGGCAGTACAAACTACTTTCGCGTTTAATGAAATAACTAAATTAGTATTTGAATCAGCTGAAGAAAAGTCTTTTGTCCATATCTCAGTAAACATGTAGTATAATTTACTATTGGTATGCAATAAAATTGTAACTTAGTGTGATTTTTAAAATTACCTTTTTCTAGATCAATATTTATGAAACATTATATGTCCAAGTTAGTGCCTTTGAAGATGCTCACACTTTTGGATGGCTTCAAGTCTGCATTAAACCATTCAAATTATCTTTGTTAAATATAATAAAAAGATGGAGCTGGATATTTAAGGAACACCTTCTACACCGTGTGGTCGATAGGTAAGGTGACAAGGAAATACTAATGCACTAGTTTCTGTTGTTTATTTCACAGATTCTGTACTAGATGGGCAATGTATCTTTAAAATGGATGACATCATGCCATGTGATATTCTGGCATAAAGGTACCCACCTTGCCTTCAATCACACCTTTGGATGAGGAGATGTGTAAAGAGGCTTGTGAAGTGCATAAACACTAGCACAGACTGATTAGGCTGAATGAATAGTTTCTGTGCTGTGTATCCTATGTAAATCAATGTCTACCTTTTCTGCAATTCTCTGTTTAAATCTCTCATACCCAAGATTAAATCCCAAGTAGCATCCACTGTGACTTACCATTTTATGTTGTATCACCTCATCCTGTTTGACCTCATAACAGCTTTGAACGTGGTTAACCACACTACCTCCATACTCTGTTGTCCAGCTCATTGGATTGCACATGCTTGGCTCCACTCTTACCTCTCTGTAGTCACAATGCCTGCTGTAAGAACTTCACTGCACACCTGGGACAGTTACCTTCACGGATCTCCATTGAGATAATTATGACTTGGTAAATATTTGCTGCTGGTGAGTGACATCGTGCACACACTTGGGGTCAGGTCCCATATTTATGTTGATGTCATCCAGTTCTATCTTTCCCTTACAGCTGATGATCAATTCGTTGTCACTGTGTTTCAAGGCATTCAATCTTGGGTGAAACACAACTTCTTCCAGCCAAATATGATGAGATTGTAACTATCATATTTGCTATGTGCCACAAACACCTTTGTGATATCTCTGCAAATGATTCCGTCCTCACCTCATTTCACTGAGTCATTGAGTCGTACAGCATTGAAACAGATCTTTGGCTCAACCTGTCCATGCTGCCCAGGTAGGCCAATTTAAATTAGTCCCATTTGCCTGTGTTTGGTCCATACCCCTCTAAACCTTTTCTATCCATGTACCTGTCCAAATGTCTTTTAGATGTGGTAATTGTACCCATCTCTGCCACTTCCTCTGGCAGCTCATTTCCATATATACATCACCCTCTGTGTGAAAACATGGCCCCTCAGGTCCCTTTCAAATCGTTCCCTTCTCACCTTTAAGCCTATGCTATCTAGTTTTGATCTCCCTTACTCTGGGGAAAAAGACCTTGGCTATTCTCCTTACCTATGCCCCTCATGAATTTATAAGCCTCTAAAAGGTCATCTGTCAACCTCCTATTCTCTAGTGAACAAAGTCCCGGCCTATCCAGCCTATTTTTAGAACTCAAACCCTCCATTCCCGGTAACATCCTGGTAAATCTTTTCTGAATCCTCTCCCATTTAATAATATCCTTCTTATACCAGGGCAACCAGAACTGCACACAGTACTTCAGAAGAGGCCTCACCAACGTCATGTACAACCTCAACGTGCCGTCCCAATTCCTCTACTCAAAGGTCTGAGCAATGAAGGCAAGCATGCTAATTGTCTTCTTAACCACCCTGCCTACATGTGATGCCACATCCAAGGAACTATGTGTTGGCACTCCTTGATCTCACTGTTCAACAGCACTCTTTGAGGCCCAACCATTAACTTTGTAAGTCCATGTTTTACCAAAGGGCAACATTTTGTATTTATCCAAATTAAACTGCACCTGCCATTCCTCAGTCCACTGGCCCAGTTGATCAAGATCCTGTTGTATTCTAAGATAGCCTTCTTCACTGTCAACTATATCACCAATTTTGGTGTCCTCTGCAAACTTACTAACCTTGCCTCCTATATTCTCATCCAAATCGTTTATGTAGGTGGTGAACAACAATGGTTTCAGCACCAATCCTTGCAGCACAGCACTGGTCACAAGCCTCCTGTCTGAAAAGCAACCCTCTACCACCACCCTCTGTCTCTACTGTCAAGCCAATTTTGTATCCAATTGGTTAGCTCTCCCTGGATCCCATGTGATCTAACTTTACTAACCAGTCTACCATGTGGATCCTTGTCGAAAACCTTGCTAAAGTCCACGTAGACAATGTCTGCCACTCTGCCTTCATCCATCTTCGTGGTCACCTCTTCAAAAAACTGAATCAAGTTTGCGAGACGCAATTTCCCATGCACAAAGCCATGTTGACTATCCCGAATCAGTCCTTGCCTTTCCAAATACATGTAGATCCAGTCTCTCAGACTCCCCTCCAATAACATACCCAACACTGACTTCAGGTCCACTGGACTGTAGTTCCCTGGCTTTTCCTTCCAACATTTCTTAAATTATAGCGCAACATTAGCCACTCTCCAGTCTTCCAGCACCTCACCCGTGACTATCAATGATACAAATATCTCTGCTAGGGTCGGCATAATTTCTTCCCTAGTGTCCCACAACATCTTGGGATATTCTTAAACAGGTCCTGGGAAATTATCTACCTTTGTGTTTGAAGACCTCCAGTACCTCATCTTTGGTAATGTGGACTCTTTTCAAGGGCGTGACTATTTATTTCCCCGGGTTTCTTAGCTTCCATGTCTTTATCCACAGTAAATACTGATGTAAAATATTCATTTAGGACCCCACCCATCTCCTGTGATTCCACATATAGATGGCCTCATTGATTTTTAAAGGGCCCTATTCTCTCCTTAGTTACTCTTTTGCCCTTTATACTTGTAGAATCCCTTATCTGCCAAAGCTGTCTCATGTTCCTTTTTTGCCCTCCTGATTTCCTCCTTAAGGTTTTGTGTGGGGGAGGTCATGCCTCACTAACTTGGTCAAGTTTTTTGCGGAGGTGATGAAGATGATTGATGAGGGAAAAGCAGTTGATATTGTCTACATGGACTTCAGTAAAGCATTTGATAAGGTCCCTCATAACATGGCACTTCACTTTTTGTACCAGTCTATCGGGGTGAGCTGGCAAGATGGATACAGAACTGACGTAGTTATAGGAGACAGAGGGTAGCAATGGAAGGATGCTTTTTGGAATGGAGGGTTGCAACTAGTGGTGTTCCACAGAAATCAATGCTGGGACCTCTGCTGTTTGTGGTCTACATAAATGATTTGGAGGAAAATGTGGCTGGTCTAATTAGTAAGTTTGAGGATGATACGAAGATTGGTGGAGTTGCGGATAGTTAGGAGGATTGTCAGACCATACTACAGGATATAGATCTGTTGGATGATTTGGCAGAAACAAAGCACATGGAGTTTAATCCAGACAAATGTGAAGTGATGCATTTTGGAAGGCCAAGTACAGGTGGAAATCATGCAATGAATGGTAGAATCCTTAGGAGTATTGATATGCAGACGAATCTGGGTGTGCGGGCCCACAGATCACTGAAGGTGGCAGTGCAGGTAGATAAGGTAGTACAAAAGGCTTGTGACAGACTTGCCTTCATTGGAAGTGGCATTGAGTATAAGAATAGGCAAGTTATGCTGCAAATTTACAGAACTTTGGAATAACACAACAATATGGTTGAATCTTAACTGCCCTCTGGCCAATTAGCGATGGGCAATAAATGCTATCCTAGCCAGCGATGCCCTCATCCCATGAATGAATAAATTTTTAAAAATTGCATCTAGTTCTGATCATCACACAAACAAAAGGATGTGAACGTTTTGGAGAGGGTACAGAAAAGGTTTATCCAGATGTTGCCTGGTATGGGGGATTTTAGCTATGAAGAAAGGCTGGCTAGACTGGGTTTGTTTTCACTGGATCGCAGGAGGTTGAGGGACGACCTGATAGAAATTTATAAGATTGTGAATGGCATGGATAGAGTGGAAAGTATGAGGCTTTTTCCCAGGTTGGAGGGGTCAATTATAGGGGGATCCAGGTTGAAGGTGCAGGGGGCTGTTTAAAAGAGATGTGAGAGGCAAGTTTTTCAGAGTGGTGAGTGCCTGGAACGTGCTGCCAGAGGAGGTAGTGGAAGCAGACACAGTAGCAGCATTCAAGAAGCACTTGGACAAATACATGAATAAGAAGGGAATAAAGGGATATGGATCCTGTGAGTGAGGACAATTTTAATATGGAAGGGCAAAATGTGTCAGCGCAGTCTTTGAGGGCTGAGGGGCCTGTTCCTGTATTGTTCTTTGTTCTAAGTGTACTCCTACAGTTCCTGTATTCCTCAACGGATTCATTTCATCCCAGCTGTCTGTATCTGACATGCCGCCTCCTTTTTCTTGACTAGAGCCTTGATATCTCTAGTCATCAGTGTTCCCTACTCCTGCTAACCTTGCCCTTGAGAACCTCAATGTTTTATTTATATCAATTCATTGTTATAAATACATATTATCTGCATCTCCAACCCATCTCAATCTTACCTCTCCCAAAATCCAAAGGCCGAGTTTTACAGAGGTGAATGGGTGTATTGTTCACACCACAAGCCAGCTCTGGCCAGTTCTTTAAATGTAACTTTTTTAAAAATGGAGGCACCCTCCCTGTCTTACTTGACATGATAGACTCCAGCTTTCCTGGTGATCTCCAACGGAACCATCCAGCTTCAAGATCCACCCAGAACTCTTAATTAAATGGTGAATGTGCTGTCTGGTTAGCATTTTAACTAATTCAGGGAAAGACCCTGTCAGCTCACCCTTGATATCGGCGTCCTGAGCCAAAACTTAAGTCAGCTCAAGGTAACACACGAGGCGAAAACAGGAAGTGTTTTGGTCTGTCGCTATTCTGCACTTGGACCTGAGATATTTTCTCTAGAGCCAGCTAATAACTTTAATGTTAATACTACGGTAGTTCCGTTCTTGTAGATTTTCTGCTACTTTGTCTTTTCAGTGTAAATCAGTTGCTGTCATTTATTACTGTAACTGAGGAAGGAATTGCAGAAAAGGTCCGGGATGGTGATTATACTGGACTGGTTCAAATCATGACACATCTAATGGCAATCCGAGACCGGAAGTCAGCTGCAGATGATACTTTTGAATCTCTGAAAGAAACAGCAGAATTATTAAAAACCTGTGGACAGCAGCTTCCTGAACACGTTTATGCTGGGCTTGCGGTAAATACCTTGTATTGAAGCAATAATCTTTGGTGTCTATCAAATTTCTTTTGGAATCATACTTGTATTTGTTTTTAATTTATAATTGTACCTATAATTGTTTTAGGTTTGGTCTGTTGAAACATTAGCCCATGAAATTTTCAACCTTGTATATTACTATTTTCTAACTAGTCAATATCTAGAATATTTTAAAATTAGAGAGCAGAATCCATGCTTTTTGTTAAATGTGGCAATCCAAATATTTTCTCTTATTTCGATCTCTTGCATATGCATTTAACTCATGATCTGATAACATTGGATCCAGCACAAAAAAAACTTAAACCTTGCTGCTGTTGTGCTTTGTAATTGTTTTCCAAATCTGTTGCTTTCCACCTTTTTTTCATAGAGGTAGAGTTGAGAAAGTTGCAAATTAACATTATAAATCTCTTTTAAAACAAAAATGCTGGAAATCACAATGGGTCAGGCAGCATCCGTGGAGAGAGAACAAGCTAATGTTTTGAGTCTAGATGACTCTTCATCAGAGCATAATTCTTTGGTTCTGCATGAGTGAATGATTGTAGATGTGGTACTCTCAGAAAATACAAAGTGTAAAAAATCTGCTTTTAGTTGTTCCTTCTTGACACATGCTGGACTATTAGACACCTGTTAAGGTTGGTACGTTATCTGAAAGTGTTATAAAGTCATTTTTCTGTCACGTGTTTTTATGTTTTGACTGAAGATGCCAAGTTATGAATTCTCTGAGATGAAGGTGATTTCTAAAATTTGGTCAACACAGTGATCAGAAATTTTTTACATTTTACAATGGAAGCAGTGTACATCAGTGAAGTAAATGAAAGTACTGGATGGATAATTTTCTATTTTATTTGAGCTTTTTCAAATAACACCCCGGATTTCTAGAGACCAGATGGCCATTAAATTATTTTGGTGTGAGAAGCAAGATGTCAGTGCAGGGGAGTTGGAACACTTACTTTTTGTATTAATCTCTGAGTTTACTCAGCATTGCACAAACAATTCACCTTGGTTCAGTCTTCAAGAATGTATTCTTTTGCAACACCAAGTCTTAGATTCTGCACATTCGTCATCCTTTGGCCTCTCCCCATAATTCTTATTTGCTGGCAATTGATGCAGGTTTATGGACAATATTGTGTAGTAATTTAATGTCTTCCAGGGACTTGGTTTATTCTGGCCAACCTTCTTTCTTTTATGGTGAATTTCAGCACTAGAAAGAAAACTGTTTTCCATTGGCTTTCAATAAGAATCTAGCTTTGGTTTCAAACCCAGTTCTCAAATGTGAAAGGAATATGTGTCAGTCAATATGTAAACTCACTTTCTATTGGATATTCATTCATCAATAGTGATTAGGGATGGAGATTAAGAATTAAAATTGAGGACAGGAAATTTAACCATTAGGAATTTTAGAAAGAAAATGGAAGTTACTGTTTGCTTTGGTGGAATGTTAAGAACAGGACCGCATAAATTTAAAGGATATAAGAGCTAAGAGCAAGAGGAGGTAATTCAGCCCCTTGAGTATGCTTTGTCATTCGACATGATCGTGGCTGACCTTATCTCGGCCTCAACTTCACTCTTCTGCTTACTCTCCAGAACCCTTCAGCCCATTTCTAATTAAAAATCTGTCTATCTCCTCCTCAGATTTATTCAGCGTCCTGGCATCCACCATGTTCTGGAATAGTGAATTCCACAGATTCATGACACTTTGAGAGAAGTAATTTCTCTTCCTCTCTGTTTTAAATCTGCTACCTCTTGTTCTAGATTGCCCCATGTGAGGAAACCTCCTCTGTCTGTCTGCTTGACAATCCCATTCAACATCTTATACACCTCAATTAGATCTATGGTCATTCCTCTCATCTCCAGAGGGGCCTGAACTACTCAATTTCTCTTCATAAGGCAAACTCTTCATCTCTGGAATCAATCTAGTGGATCTTCTCTGAACTGCCTCAAATGCACTACATTCCTCCTCAAAGGGATCAAAACTGTTGCAACACACCAGGTGTGCTCTCATTAATGACTTGTACAGTTGCAGCAACAGTTCCCTACCTTTATACTCTATTCCTTTAGCAATAAATGCCAAAATTCCATTTGCCTTCCATATTACCTGCTGTACTTGCACGCTAATTTTCTGCCATTCATGCATGAGGGCACCTAGTCCCTCTGCATCAAAGCTGCCTGAAGTTCCTCTCCATTTAGATAATAAGTTGCTTTTCAATTCGTCCAACCAAAATAGATGATGTCACACATATCCACGGTAGCAGAGATGATGGCCTAGTGGCATTATCGTTGGTCTTTTAATCCAGAGACCCAGGTATTGTTCCACAGACCCAGGTTCAAATCCCGCCATGCCAGGTGGTAGCATCAGAATTCAATAAATATCTGGAATTGAGGTGATTACTGTAAACCCATTGTCAATTGTCAGAAAAGCCCATCTGGTTCACTAATGTTCTTTAGGGAAGGAAACTGCCATCCTTATCTAGTCTGGTCTACATGTGACTCCAGACCTACAGCAATGTGGTTGCTCTTAACTGCCCTTTGGGCAATTAGGGATGGGGCAATAAATGCTGGCCTAGTCAGCGATGCCCTTATGAATAAAAAAAATGCATCTGCCAAATTTTGGACCATACGCTTAACCCATCCATATCCTATTCAAGTTTTGTCAACTTTACGACTTAGTCTACCATGTGGAGCCTTATCAAAAGATTCATTAAAGTTCAGGTAAACAATATCTACTGCTCAGCCCCCTCTTTCTAGTTGCTTTCTCGCTCTTAATTTGCTTGTGAAATCTCTTTGGATTACTCTTAACCTTAAATCACAAATAATTGAGGAATCTACCTGGTTCACTAATATCCTTTAGGAAAAGCAATTGGCCGACCTTATCTGGCCTGGCCCGTGTGTGACTCCAGACTCTTAATCTAGAGATGGTCAACAAATGCCTCTCATGTATCTTCAGAAAAAAAAAGGGCGGCATGGTGGCTCAGTGGTTAGCACTGCTGCCTAACAGCACCAGGGACTCTGGTTCAATTCCACTCTCTGGCAACTGTCAGTGTGGAGTTTACACATTCTCCCTGTTTCTGCGTGGGTTTCCTCCGGGTGCTCCAGTTTCCTCTCACAGTCCAAAGATGTGCAGGTTAGGTGGATTGGCCATGCTAAATTGCCCACAGTGTTGGGGGATGGGTCTGGGTGGGATGCTCTGAGTGTCGGCATGGACTTGTTGGGCCGAAGGGCCTGTTACCACACTGTAGGGATTCTATGATTCTATGAAATGCTGATATTGTCAACGATATCCACATCCCATACAAAAATAAACAAAATCTAACATGTTGGTTAGGATAAAGGTTAAAATATACAGGCATCGAAAATGTTAAACAAACTTCTAAAATGAAATCAAGTAGATTTCATTTCTTTTTTCCGGTTGCACCTATGATTATGCTTGAAAAGCCTTTTTGTAAAGTATTCATATTGTTTTGTGTAACTTTAGGATTACTTGAACATCATCCACGTAAATTCATATTAAAAACAAAGAAGCTTGTTTCATGTCTAATCCATCTAACTGCAGTGTGTAACCAAAATATTTATATAAATATAATTTTGAATGCATGACTACTACGTTATGAATATTTTCTTCATTTAAAATATTTTAGGAGCTGCCAGAAAAGTGGAAGAACCTTACAAAGATTGCTTTAACTATAAAGCATGAAGTGGCACCTTTGCAGTCCAATGAAGTATCTGTTATCAGAAGAAAATGTGTACAGTTTGAGGTGAGATCAGTATTTTGCTCAATGCTTTGAACCAAGTGGTTTTGCATTTTTGTTCTGCTAACAACCTAGAAGTAAGCTCCACTGAACCAAGAAATTGTAAACTCTGTGAGAAGGGATGTCCAGAGATAACAATTATGTGTTTGATGGTAATGAATTCTAAATAAATCTGATAATTTAAATCCCAGTTTACAAAATGGGAGTAATACTCCCTCCCCTTTCAATGTGAATTATGCTTAATCTGGTAGGTTATGAATCTTTTTTGGTAATTGGTTGCAGACCATATAGTTTTTTTTATATATAGCTTGCTTTGCTGTGGAACATGACTTCTTTAAATAGCAACACTAAAGTCAAAATGTTTGCTGTTACTAACCTAACACAAGTAGTTATGTTATGCAATCATAAAATGTCAATTTACAGACTAACTAGTTTCGATGTTAATATAAATTTTCAAATTTGTAGTAAAACAAAACAAAGAACAGTGGATACTGGAAATCTGAAACAAAAATAGAAATTGCTGGAAAAACTCAGCGGGTCTGGTAGCATCTATGGAGAGAAAGCAGAGTCAAGCTTGCAGATCCAGTGATCCTCCATCAGAACTAGTAGTAGCTACAGAAAGGTATATGCTGAAGTCAAGGGGGTAGTAAAAGAATGAGGGGATAGGTGAAGACAGAGCCTAGAGGGAGAGGAAGGCAGTTAAGCAAACAAAAGAATGAATAATGGTAAGCCAGTGAAAGAGAAATGCTGATAATGGGGACCACGTGTTGGTGATGACAAGGCCTGAGCATGGAAGGAAGTGGGTAAAGGACATGGAAGGTGGTGTTCAGGGCCTAAAATTATACAACTTGATATTGAGTCCTGAAAGCTGTATGGTCCCCAAGTAGAAAATGAGTTGGTGTTCTTCCAGCTTGCACCGAGCCTCGCTGGAATACTGTAGTAGGTCCGAGGTAGAAATGTTGGTCAGGGAACATGGTGGTCTGCTAAGTGGCAGGGAACATTTTTACGAACAATACATAAGTGTTCTTCAAAGCAATCACCCAGTCTGTGTTTCATCTCCTGATTGAAGGGTAGCATGGTGGCTCGGCGGCTAGCACTGCTGCCTCACAGTGCCAGGGACTCAGATTTGATTCCACCCTGAGGCGACTGTCTGTGTGGAATTTGCACATTCTCCCTGTGTCTGCTTGGGTTTCTGTTGGGTGCTCCAGTTTCCTCCCATAGTCCAGAGATTAGGTGCAGGTTAGGTGGATTGGCCATGCTAACTTGCCCGTAATGACCAGGGGTGTGTAGATTAGGTGGATTAGCCATGGGAAATGCAGGGCTACAGGGAAAGGGAAGGGGGATGGGGTTGGGTCTGGGTGGGATGCTCTTTGGATGGTTGGTGTGGACTTGTTGAGCCAATTGACCTGTTTCCACACTGTAAGGATTCTGTGATTTTATGATTGTAGAGGAGACCACATTGTGAACAGCGAATACAGTGGACTAGATTGAGTGAAGTGCAGGTAAATTGCTGATTGACCTGGAAGGTGTGTCTGAGGCCTTGGATAATGACGGGAATGGAAGTAAACGGGTAGAAGTTACACCTTCTGTGATTGCATATGAAGGTGTCATGGGGGTGTGAGATGTTGGGAGTGGATGAGGAACGGACCAGGGTGTATAGGAGGCAACGGAACCTGTGGAATACTGATAGGGGAGGGGAATATGTGTCTGGAAGTGGCAGAAATGGCCATTCATGCTCCTTTGGATGCAGATACTTGGGGGTGGAAAGTGACGACTGGGGAACTCTATTCGTGCTGTGGGACAGAAGAGAAGGGGTGAGTGGCTGAAGTGCAAGAAACAGGTCGGACATGGCTAAGGGCCCTGTCAACCATGATGGTGGAGAATCCTTGGTTGGGGAAAATGGTGGACATTTCTGAGGCATCCCCGGCAGAAGATGGCATCATCAGAACAGATGCAGCAGAGAAATGAGGAGAATGGAATGGAGTCTTTACAGGAAACAGGTTGTGAGGATATATAGTTCAGGTAATTGTGGGAGTTGGTGGGTTTGTTTTAGTGTGTGAAATCTAAGCAGCATTTGCTGAGTATGTATAAATCTGAGCTTTGAATAATTTACTTAATTTTCATTACTATATAATGTTGAGCTTGTTTATGTTACTGCCATGATATTTGTAGTAATGGAAGTTATTGTATTTCTCTTGAAATATCTTGCATAAGAATGTTTTGGAAATCCTAATGTAAATTTGTTTCTGTTTCTAAGACTGTTTCTATTCTAGTGTACATCCGTGCACACCGCGATTTCAAAATGGAATAAGCAGTGAGTGCATACAATGATGTTTTAGCACACTCAGTGCTCATCAGAAAACCTTGGTATGAAGTTGCCACTGGGGCTGGATTTTACAATTTCCCACTGGGTATGTTTTAATCAGTTGGTGGACATGTAAAATATGTCACATGGGTAGATTAATGCCATCCTGCTCTCCTCTGCCCCCAGGTAGATTGAGGCTATTAAGTGGCCAATTATTGTCCATTTAAGGTTATCAGTCTTCCTCCAGTGCCATGCTGGGCAGTAGAAGATGGACTAACTGGGTGGGTCAATTTTATGAATAGCTTTGTTGAAAGGGCTGGTTGGGAGGGGTTTACCTCTTTCAGGAGGTGCCTTCTGCTTATTAGAGGCACCACTGTCTATGATCACGCATAACCCATCTTTCCACATTTGCATCTGGCCTTCAAAATTTGCCCCAAACACATTTTGCATCCCTCCATGATTCCGTGGATCCTTCCTGTCCAAAACCCTAGAGTTGCCTATTGCCACGATCCATATACTTTTCTTTTAAAGGGCTACTTGCAGTCGTAGAAGCATCCACTTCAGTTCTGCTGCTGCTGGGACTGCTAGAGCTGACAGATGAGCTGGCAATTTTTAAGGGTGGGGCACCTCACCCCCTCCAAGGGGCTGAAGTCTGACCCCCTCCCCCCACCTCCAAAGGTTGCTTAGTGTTTTGACGCTGTAGGAAAGTCTTGTTTAAAGTGGTTCAATTTGAAGCCAAGTATTCTTCCAGGGATTGGAGGATGGGGTAGTTTAATGCTGTGTTGCTGTGCATCTACACCCTATTCTTATAAAATTGAACCCCTGGTTTTATCATTACTTGGAAGCATTTACAGCTTTATAATTCATTATAAGCCCTGTGAACACTCAAGTAACAAAAATTCAGCTTCTTGACTTCATAATGACACCTGATCTAAGCTGAGGAAAACAGAATGTTAACGGTGACTGAAAAACCTGATAAAGGAACAATAATCCTCTTTTATGTCAATGCTTGGCTCAACTTGTCACCACTGGCAATTTCATTTTTTACAGATCATCTATGCATGTAGTGAGGAAACATTATAGACTGTCTGAAGCATGTAGGAAGAAAAAAAAAACTTATTTTCATGAATTTCTCACAATCTAAAGTTATGCAACTCTGCACACATTGAGGCCTACTGAGACTTGAAGGGCGCATTCTATTACCACATGTTAATTCTCCATAAGCTTGATGTGGCCACATTTGATGCACCACAAGAATATAATAAATACAAGTAATTTAGTATGGCATGATATCATCTGATATTATCTGATGAATCCTTTGAATTTCTTTGTCTTATCGAACAACCTTTCTTTTGTGAATATTTCAGTTTTTCGTAAAACATCCTGTATCCTATGATGCCCATATTCCATGAATGAATTATCAAGGTCCATTCAGAGAGCAACTGGCCAATCAGTTTCATGGTCTACTGTCTAGTTTCAGCAGTGTTATCAGGAATGGTGGTCCATTGCTCAGGCCAGAAACAGTTCGCAGAGTCAAAGTGCTAGAGCCCTAGAACAGGGGAGGTGAGTCTTGGCTCAATATAAATCATGAAGGGCCCACAGGGAGGGAGGATCTAGAGGCCAATATGTTTTGGTTTTTCTCATTTGCAAATACGACAGCAACAGCTGAAAGATAAACTTCTGCATCTTGTTCCCACAAACAACCATGAAATAAATTACCAAAATTTAATTTAGTGATTTTGGATGAGGGAGAAATCACTTGCTGTTCTCCATATCCTGGTATATATTGCATTCACCTTAGAGGGAAAACAGAATTTTATTTTAGTATCTCATCTTAAATACAACACCTCCTAATTTTTAGTTGGTATCAGGCTAGTTTACGTGTTCATGATCATGATGTCAGACTTGCGTCCATACCCTTCTGACACAGCAATGAGAATATGATTTAAAAGACAAGGCTGTATTCCTCAGTTCAGTTTATAAAATATTGTGGAAAGAAAATATCTCAAAAATACAGTTATAGTCATCATTGTCTGTCACTTAATTGCAGAATGATATTTGCTAAGGTTTGCAAGTTTGAGCTGAACTGGCCAAACATATCCTTGAGGACATTAAGCAGAATGTTGCATGAGATAGTGGGATCCAAAGTGCAGATTAGCTTACTCTTACAAAATAAACTGCCTTCAATATTGGTCCATCTTTTTAAGAACGGATATACTGGCATTGGAGGCAGTTCAAGAATGATGCCTGAGATGAAGGTATTGACTTAACAAGAACAGCTAAACCAGTTAGGTGTTTATTCTTTATTCATTCATGGGATGAGGGTGTCGCTGGCTGGGCAGCATTTATTGCCCATCCCTAATTGCCCAGAGGGTAGTTGAGAGTTAACCACATTGCTGTGGATCTGGAGTCACATGTAGACCAGACCAGGTAAGGATGGCGGTTTCCTTCCCTAAAGTACATTAGTGAACCAGATGGATTTTTCCCGACAATCGACAATGGATTCATGGTCATCATTAGATTCTTAATTCCAGGTATTTATTGAATTCAAATTCCACCGCCTGCCGTGGCGGGATTCGAACCGGGTCCCAAGAATGTTGTCTGGTCTCTGGATTAACAGTCCAGCAATAATACCACTAGGCCATCGCCTCCCCATTTGTTCATTAAAGTTTGCAAGAGGAGTGATCTTACTGAAACGTAGAAAACTTTGACAGGATTTGACAAAGTAGATATTGAGAAGATGTTTCCATTAGTGGGAAAATCTTGAACAAAGGACATAGTCACAGAATAAGGGAGCATTCATTTAAAACTGAGATGCAAAGGAACTTTTTCCTCTGAGAGTAGTGAATGTCAGGAACTGTCTACCCCATAGAGTTATGGAGGCTCAACATTTAAAGATGAGGGATGTATCTTTTTGAAATATCGTGGAGTTGAGGGCTTTGAGGCACTGGCATGAGGATGAGATCAGCTATGACTTGTAGAACGGCAGGGCATGTTTGAGAGAATGAATGTCCTACTCTTGCTCTTGGTTCTTAGCCTCTATTCTTTCCCTCTTTGCTGCCAGTCTGCCTCATTCCTGAGACATAATGCCTCAATGCAGTTTGTTACCATTTTAAATGATTAGTAGCAAGTTCCTCTCTCAAATTAATAATAATGCTGCTGTGCTTTAAGGAGAATTTGAGTGTCTTTGAAGGGGCTCTTGTGTCATTACCTCTGGGCTAGAAGGCCCAGGTTCTACAGGTTGCTGTTTTATATATCTGAAATTACTTGCATTGAGATTGGGAGTTGGCATGCAAATTAGAGAATTGTGTTTTAATGTTTTAAAAAATGGCTCTTAAGGTGCTGTGTTACTGCCCCTCCCCTCTGAGCCAGGAGACCCAGGTTCAAGTCCAACCTACTCCAAAGGTGTGTCACAACATTTCTAGACTAGTTGATTAGAAAAAGCAGAGTGTTGTTGAAGCAGTTTCAATGTACTCCACTGGAACATCTGGCCATTTGAAAGTTAAGAAATCAAGCTCCTGTATCACTTTTCAACCATTTGGCCAAGTGTCCAGTCAGTCGAAGTTGATTTAGCGCAAGCTTTGTCTGAATGCTCCTGAAAAAAAGGAGTTTAGCTAGCAGTAATAATAGCAAATTAAAATAGAATAAAAGGCTGAGACAAATTATACAGATCCTGAAAATTATCTTAAAATTAAACTCATTGGAAAAAAGCAAAGTTTCATCAACGTTTTGATGTAACTGTTGAGATTTGGAATTAAAAATTGTGTCAGTTAAACTAATGTGAAACAGAGGGAATAACTTATAATGCCATCTTCCAGATGAATTGACCTGGAGCTCTCTTTAGGTGGACATAAAGCATTCAGTGAAGGTTCCATGGAGAGTGCAGGAGGGCATGCCAGGAGCAGCACCAGGCTTACCTTAAAATGAGGTGTCAATCTGGTGCAGCTACTAAACAAGAGTACTTGCATGCCAAGCAGCAAGTGATAAACACAGCTAAGCAATCACCCATCCAAAGGATCAGACCTAAGCTCTGAGGCCCTTCCACTTTCAGCCATTAATGACAACTTACTCTAGGAGGAGGCTCCATAAATATCCCCATCCTCAATGATGGAAGAGCCCAACATCAGTGCAAAAGATATGGCTGAAGCAATTGCAGCAATCTTCAGCTAGAAGTGCCAAGTATACGATCCATCTCAGCTTCCTCCACTGGTCTGCAGCTTCGGGGATGCCAATTCAATTCATTCCATGTGGTGTCAAGGAATGGTTGCAGGAACCGGATACTACAAAGATTATGGGCCCTGGTAACATTCTGACAATACCATCAAAGACTGTGCTCCAGAAATTCCTGCTCCCCTAGGCAAGCTGTTCCAGTACAGCTACAACACTGGCATCTGCCCGACAATGTGAAAGATTTCCCAAGTATGTCCTATACACAACGCAGGACAAATCCAATCCAGCTAGTTACCACCCCATCAGTCTACTCTTGATCATCAGTAAATTGATGAAAGGTATCAGCAACAGGGCTATCAAGCAGCACCTGCTCAGCAATAACCTGCTCAGTGATGTCCATTTTGGGTTCGACCAGCACCACTCAGGTTCTGACCTTTTACAGCCTTGGTTCAAACATGAAAGAGCTGAATTCCAGAGGTGAGCATGACAGCCCTTGACATCAAGACCATATTGGACCAATTTGTGGCATCAAGGAGTCCCAGTAAAACCTGGATTCAATGAGAATCTGGGGAAAACGGTTGTTGGAGGTCAGTTATTTCAGCTTGAGGACATTTTTTTTATATTCACTCACGGACGTGGGTGTCTTTGGCTGGACCAGCATTTATTTCCCAGAGGGCAGTTCAGAGTCAACCATATTACTGTGGGTCTGGAAAAATATGTAGGCCAGACCAGGTAAGGGTTACAGATTTCCTTCTCTAAAGGAGTTTAGTGAACCAGATGGTTTTTTTTGACAATCGACCAAGGATTCGTGGTCATCATTTGACTCTTAATTCCACGCTTTTATTGAATTCAGATTTATCATCTGCCATGGTGGGGATTTGAATGTGGGTCCCCAGAACATTAGCTGAGTTTTTGATTAATTGTTTAATACCACTAGGCCACTACCTCCCCCTTATCTATGCAGGAGTTCATCAAGGTAGTGTCCTAGGCTCAACCATCAGCTGCTTTATCAGTGACTCGGATGTTCGTTGACTGCACAATGTTCAGCACCATCCATGACTCCTCAAATACTGAAGCAGACCAATCTCAAATGCAGCAAGATATGGACAATATCCAGGTTTGGGCTGACAAGCGGCAAATAATATTTATGCAACACACATGCTAGGCAATGACCATTCCAATAAAACACAGTCTAGCCACCATCCTTGACATTAAATGGTGTTGCGATCACTGAATCCACCACTATCAACATCCTAGGGGTTGCCATTGATCAGAAACTTAACTGCACTTGCCACATAGACACAGCGGCCACAAGAGCAGGTCAGGTACTAGGAATATTGCAGCCTATCCACCATCTACAAGACCCAAATCAGGGGTGTGATGGAATGTTCTCCACTTGAAAGGATAAATGCAGCTTCAGTAACACTTGAGAAGCTTGATAATGTCCAGAACAACGCAGCCCACTTGATGGGTATCACATCCACACTCTCACCACTGATGCACAGTAGCAGCAGTGTGTACTATCTTCAAGATGCATTGCAGAAATTTGCCAAAGATCCTTAGACAGCACCTTCCAAACCCATGACCACATCGATTTAGAAGGACAAAGGAAGCAGATACATGGGACCACCATCATCTGCTAGTTCCCCTCCAAGCCACACATCACTGTGACTTGGAAATATATTGCTATTCCTTCACTGTCGCTGGGTTAAAATACAGGAATTCCCTTCCTGAAGACATTATGAATCTACCCAATAGCATAATGACTGCAGTTGTTCAAGAAGCCAGCTGACCACCACCTTCTCAAGGGCAGCTAGGGATGGGCAATAAATGTTGTCCGGCCAGTGACATCCATGTTCCAATAGAGAATAAATAAAATATATCCATGACAAATTCAAAAGGCATTCTCTTGGTTCTCAAAAACACAATAGTTTGACTTTATTTGTGATTGTTGTTGCTGTGCACAAATTTACTGTCATTCTTGACTGTGTAACAATATAAGTAATTTATTTGCCCTAAAAACCTTCAGAATATTCTGTGGGTATTTGAAAGTTATTTAATGAAATCAACTTTTTTCTACATTGATATTTGGAAGTGGCAATCTATGAAAACAAGAATTGATAAGTATTGTTAACGACAAGGGTGGGTAACCACTGGCCCAAATTAGAAATTTGTAAACGTGCAATTGGATAAATACTTAGGCAGTCTTATTAGCAGTGGTATAACATAAATGCTAAATGAATTTTTAGAAGGAAGTGACGGCACAAATTTTAAGAATATTTGAGAGGAACAGATTGGGTTGTTGGAAGAAAAGCATTGCCACCTTGTGTTGGGAGGATGAAAGGCAAATCTAATGATACACTTAAAGCAATGTCCAGAAAAGACATCAAGGTGTGACAAACAAATTTAAATAGGAAGAGAATTTGCTACGTAGAATTTGCTTAGAGGATCTATATAATTGATAGGGATAATATAGAGAGATAATTGTTGATGTAAGGTCATGTTTTGTTTTGTAAACGTATTTATTGAAAAAGTACATAAATTTCCATTCTCTATGAAATCAATGAACAATGTCACTATCGCAGATCTCAAAGCTGCATTCTCTTTCTACAGGCAGAGCAAAAACCACATGCTTGCTCTCAGTGGATATCAAGATAATCTGATTTACTGGTTCTGTTCTGCCTGAAAATTTCTGGAAGTTAAATGTTACTTCTTTACATAAAAAAGAGAATGCTGTAGAAGCTCAGCAATTCCAGCAGAAAGAGAAAAACAGCTAATGTTTTGTATCTGAAGATTCTTCTGAACACAAAGGAGCCTGTTTTTTATTTGATTTGCAGTGTCTGTGGTATTTTGCTTTTTCTTGAGTCATCTCCGTTACAATCTTCTCAACGTGAAGCTGTCATCAGATATCCTGCCAAATACTCTGACTTCAAGTTATTTGCAATAAATTACTTAAGCATAGCTTACATGATACCACCCAGTCTTAATGAATCATTTATAATTGATGTAGTCTGCTCCCTTTCTCTTTTATCTTTTTCTGCAAACAATAATGCGTATGTTTTCTGTGTTCTGAGGAAGGGACACTGGACCCAAAATGTTAACTCTGATTTCTCTCCACAGATGTTGTCAGCCCTGCTGAGCTTTTCTAGCAATTTCTGTTTTTATTTCTGATTTCCAGCATCTGCAGTTTTTTTGGTTTTTATGCTCATATTTTCCCGTTGCTTTAACAGTTTTGATTCACCAAATCTGGGTATTTGAAACTGAATTATGAAGATCTTAAGTGATAACTATAGTGAAAGTAACATGCAGTTCCATTTAAAAAAAGCTTGTGATGTTTCATAAAGGAAATACCACTAGTTCTGTTACTTTTTCAGGAAAATCAATGCAAGTTCAGAGAACAGTTTAGGAATGAAGCAATTTTTAAGTTTAATACATGTGATCCATATACACTTCTGGACAAGGTGAGAGCATACAACATTTCAACTGAATGTGTGTGCATACATATATAACACTGACATTTCTTTGTTAGTAATTGTTACAGCCATTTTGCTGGTGCAATCTGATTTTCATGTTTTAGACTCATCGGCATATCATCAAGCAAGAAGCAGAAATGCACAGTCTTCAGGAAACAGCTAAACTATTTGAAGTGAATGTACCAGATTATAAGCAACTGAAACAGTGTCATTCAGATATTGTTCTATTGAAGTCTGTGTGGGACATGGTATTTTTCATTCAGGTAAGCTTGAATTGTTAACCAACAAAGATTAAGGAAGTGACCAAATATTTATGACTAAATAGTTTGCTAAATTGCCGTATCCCTTTACTACTTTGCTTAACAGTTTTTCTGGTACCAGTTCAGTCCTAGCAATTAGATATGACATACCATGTTCATGGTGCGGCAGTGATCAAACAGTTGAATATGGCAAAACACATGCCTGTACCATAAACAATAGAAGTTATTTCACCATGTTAATGTTATTGATAACTTGTTTAGATAATTTTGTTAACTGGAAAACTTTGGGTTGAATTTAGTGCAGTCTATCAAAGTGGGCTTTGGGGAATAAGGAGCCTGAGAATTGAAAGGGAGCAGATAGAAAGGATTCTTGATGCTAGGAACTAATGGGCAAATTTGGGAGCCAGTGGGAAGGCAGTGTACTGGCATCCACATGGTAAGATGCTGAATTAGACAGTAAAAAAGGCTATTAAAAATAATTTGCAAGATGATGATTAAGGTTGAAGATGCCTCTGGTTATTGAGCAAGTGGTGAATGGAGATCCCTGGCCCTCATATCCCCAACAAGTGAAGCTGGTATTGCTGAAATGCAAGTGTGGAAGATCAACCAATTAGCAATTGTGTTCCATAGGAGAGCTGAAGAGGTTTGCAAACTTGCAGTTTGAGGGACACTGGTCAGATCTAAGGGGCCTGGTGGAACAGTCAGTGGGGCATTGTTTAGATGTGATCAGCCAGTGATGTATTTTGTCAGTTTAACCTCCGTACAGTACAGCCTGTTTGACATTAGAGCTTGGGTTGTATGAAAGATATGGTAGCATATAAATGATCCGTAAGTAGCAGTGATTAGTATTATGGAAAATAACCACTGATCACTGTTTTATGCTGAATAATATTGTAACATTTGTGGTACACAAGAAGACTAGTGCTGCTCTACTGTCAAATTGATTACGTGTCTGTAGGTGTGAAACTGGAAGACCACAGCAGATTAGACAGCATCAGAGGAGCAGGAATGTCAGTGTTTCAGGCTGAAACCCTTAACTGACTTTTCTGCTCCTCTGATGCTGTCTGACCTGCTGTGCTTTTCCAGCTTCACACCTATAGACTCTGGCTTCCAGCATCTGCAATCCTTACTGTCTCCAAATCGATCACATGCTTTTTTTCATGACATTCACTATGTTGGTGCATGAGTGGAGCATCTACAAGGGAAGCTTCTGCATGTACCAGAGACAACATTGCCAGTCGAAGCAACAAAAGGTCCAGTCCCCATCATGTAATTGGAGGAAACCTGTACTTCACTGTCCTGAATTGGCCAGCTGCTGTGTAACTCTTGTCAGCCATTCCCTTTGCTTGGTTGGGAATTCCGCTAAATTCTGAGGCTACCAGTTTCCGGAAGTAAAGTTCCCCTCTTGTGTGTATGACAATTGTTGCCAAATCTTTTGTCATTTGCCTTGCTTCGTAAAGTAATTTTTAAAAAACTATTTTTCTTCTAGACTAGCATTGATGATTGGACCAAAACACAGTGGAAACAAATAAATGTAGAACAAATGGATATGGAACTGCGAAGATTCGCAAAGGTAGAAATGATCTGAATGTAAACTGATGGTCTAGAATGTATGCAATCCTGTACAGTATTTTAAAACCTCTCCATTTTTCCTGGTAGGAGATGAAAACACTTGATAAGGAGGTTCGAGTTTGGGATGTCTATGCTGGATTAACATCTATGGTGAAAAATATGCTGACTTCTCTTCGGGCTCTTACTGAGTTACAGAATCCTGCAGTCAGAATGAGGCACTGGCAGGAATTAATGAATGCAACTGGGGTAAGTCACCAGATATTTTACAGTCTGTGTAATGTTGATTTTGTTTTTGTTTGTAAGAGGAGGCTTAATTTTTATTCCATCAGAAATTGGAACCTGTATTTTATTCTGACAGGTTGGCTTTATCATGGATGCAGACACTACCCTAGGAGACTTGTTAGCTCTGCAGCTATATAGGTTAGAAGAGGAAGTAAAAAACATAGTGGACAAGGCAGTAAAGGAAATGGCAATAGAAAAGGTAAAACATTTTCTTTTCTGTGATCAAAACTCATTGACAGTAATATACACGCTAAAAGATGGAAAAACTTGATGTTTTCCAGGTGCTGACAGAGATTAGTCAAATATGGAGTGTAATGGAGTTTTCATATGAAACGCACTATAGTACAGGAACTCCACTGCTCAGATCTGATGAAAATCTGATTGAAACACTGGAAGATAATCAGGTGCTGATTTTCAGTTAACTTCTCAGAAAAAAACAATTTTTTAGACATAGATTCATTCTTACATTGTGTATAATTTTAAAATCATTGTAGCCACATATTTGGAGCAGATTTTGAATACTTTTAAGGGCCTGGTTAAAAGCTTCAATGCAACTTTTATGTGGGACTTTATAGGTAACGTGCCTACCAGCATATTCTAGTTAAAATAATTTTTCTCATATTTAAACTGAATGCCTTTTGTTCTGTTGATCTTGAATTCTTTTATGATTATGCTCATGCTTGAATCTCATACAGCAAGATGAATTGGTTGTACAATTTTTAACAGTCATGTATTTTATGATGGTTTGCAAGATGAAAAATATTCCGGAATTCAATTGATTTATTGTTCAAGGCAGGTAAAGTGGGTTATTAAGAAAATAGAAATTGGATATTAAAAAGTTGGCTAATGTAAAGAAAGTAATTATATTGTAAGCTCCAGGCAATAAGCATTCAATGCTTTCAATTATTTGATGTAAATGTGAATTTATGCTGTTGTATTTTTGTTGGTAAATTCTTTAGATGGCCACTGGCACCAAATGATATTATACATGTTGTGATTATTGTAAGGTCTGGAGCATTTAGAAAAAGATTTTTAAAAAATACATTAAGGTAGTCAGACTTTCTCTGTTCTGAATATTGTTTCTTCCAGCATGTTAAATTACTAGTACTTTCAATTGACAGCCCGCTGAGAGCTTCCTTTTAGACAAAGTATTTCTGAAATGTGCTGTTCTCTTGATTTTACATAAGAAATTCAATGAACTGCTAGGTTATGGCTTACAAATCTGTGGGAGTTCTTTTGTGGGATAACTAAACTTATGAGGATAATCCAATAGATTCCGTTTACTTGATTTTCAAAAGGCATTTGACAAATTTCTCATTGATAGTAAGGCATTGTTGACAGTTCAGATTGACTGACTTACTGACCAACAATTTGCTGAGCAGCAAAAAATGTTAAATGAGAAATGTCCTGCAGGAAAGAAAAAGCAGTGTTTTCCAGGAATCTAACCTTCTATCTTGCTATCTGCAGTGCTGGTGAATCAAAAGGGGATTTTTATTGTATTGTTAGAATTGCCATTAACTCAGACGTTTGTAGGCAATTAAGAATGAAATAATTAATGTAAGAAATGTAAAAGGGAGCTTAAGTATCTTCAGAAAGACTTGGACAAATTATGTTGATGACATGGGATATGATGGATGGATTATGATGTGAATAAAAATAGGGTAATGAATATTTAAAAGAAAGGTATAGATACATTTGAACAAATTCAAGGAAAGTTATCAAGATGATTTCAAGCTTCATGATCTTAAATAATAAGAGATTCAAGTGACAACATTTATTTCATTGAAGAAAATAGAACTTGGAGAGTAGTGGAGATGAAATGGAATTAAAGAGTGAACCCTGTTAAAGACTGGTTCTGCAATCACTGATACTGCTGCACTGGTATCAACCTCCATGAGAACTGGGTGATGATTTAACCAGGCGTTTATTTGATTGGTTCTAATTTGGATATTATTAAACAATTTAACTGTTTTAAATCACATGTAGGTGGACTTTCCAGGGTATGCACTCTCCTGCATACCAGCCTATGAGTTTCCTTACTCAAGTCAAGCCTCGTAGGACTCCTTTGCTGTCTCGTCTGCATACTAGCAGCAACTACAGTGGCTTGCTGGCCCGAATCCTGAAGAACATTTCAGCCATTTGGCCGAGGCTCGGCTTTGTTTTGGGGTTTTGGTGTGGGCAGACCTAGCGTCCGTCCGCTTAGAATATGACCTGTGTGAGGTTCTGCGATTGCCTGCACTCAAGCGGTATTCCCCACACTTATATGGACAGGTGATGGTGTCCACTTCTATTGGGATACCCTGTTGCCCACACGCACCACTTACTGCATTTTCTAATATCAAAGCCAGCTGTAGTGCCTGTTTGAAGTCTGCTTAGGCTTCAGCTAGTAGGGGCTTTTGCGTGGTTATGTCATTAATCCCACTCTTGTCACCACTGAAATAACTGCAGAGGCTAGTATCCTGTCACTAAGTCACCCTTTATTTATACATGCACAGTTACATGGACCAGCTAGCTCAGAACCAGACCCTAGAGTGAGAAGACTCTCCAAATCTCCTGTTTATATCTGTCAGCCAGGGCTCCTTGATTGGCCCATATTAACAGCCCCAAGCAGGGATCTCATACTCAAATAGACCCACATGGCCAACCTCGTTCCAATCACTACAGGGATATAGACCAATTAAGTGAGTGGGCAAAACCTTGTACACAATATAATCTGGGAAAATGTGAGGTTGTTCACTTTGGGAGGAAAAACAGAAGAGCTGAACATTATTTAAATGGAGAAAGACCGTAGAAAGCTACAAACAGAGTGACTTGAGAATCCTCATCTGTGAATCAGAAAAAGTAGTATCCAAGATCAGCAGGTATTAGGAAAGGCAAATGGAATGTTGGTCATTATTTCAAAGGGGATGGAGTATAAAAGTAGGGAGGTTTCTGCTAAAACTATACAAGGCAGTAGTCAGACCACAGCTGGAATACCATGAACAGTTTTGAACCCCTTATCCAAGGAAAGATGTACTGGCATTAGATGCAGTGTAGAGAAGTTTCACTCAGCCTATACCAGGGTATGGAGAGACTGTCTTCTGAGGAAAGGCTGAGCTTATGGTTGTGCCCATATTTGTTGGAATTTAGAAGAATGAGAGGTGACCTACTGAAAAATATAACATTTTTAGGAGTCTTTACAGGGTAAATACAGAAAGTTTGTTTCCCTTTGTGGGAGAGTCTAGGACCAGAGTCATAATCTGAGTAAGGAGTCACCTATTCAAGACCGAGGTGAGGAGGAATTTCTTCTGTCTGAGATTTGTGAATTTGTGGAATTCTTTACAAGCAGACAGCTTTTGAAGATAGGTAGTTAAGTATATTTGAGGCCAAGGGAAATTTTTAATCAGAAGGGAGTTGAAGCTTATAGGGAAAAGGCAGGAAAGTGGAATTAAGAGTTATTAGATCAGCCATGGTATCATTGAATGGCAAAACAGACTTGATGGCTTGAATGAGAGATGACAAGGTGTAGAGCTAGATGAACACAACAGGCCAAGCAGCATCAGAGGAGCAGGAAAGCTGACGTTTCGGGCCTAGACCCTTCTTCAGAAAATGAATGGCCTAGTTCTACTTGTACGTTTTATGGACCCTTGCTAGAGAAATCATGAGAGTGAAAAATAAAGAAGAATATGTAGATAGGGTTGATGGATTAGCGAATAAGGAGTCTCATCTGAGGCACAAATACCAAATTCCATCACTTAGGCCAAACCAAATATTTCTGTGCTGAGAATTCTATGGATTTCTATGGTGAATTGAGTCAGTTTGAATGTAATAGGATTGAGAGGTTCCAAATATAGCTATATGAAAGAACAGATCTTCTTCCTATCAAAATAAATTACAAACTGCTTAAACATGTCAAGAGTAAGCATGACTTTCAGTTTTATTAGTAACCCACAACTGCATGCTCAGCTCGTGAAGCCATATACTTTTAATTGCAGTGAACAAGTATGGGTGTTGTAGTTCAATGACAGCTTTAGCCATAGCAAAGTGCTTATCTGTAATATTGCACCAAGTTTATTTTTGAAAAAAACTGCTTTTATAGATCCAGAGATAGTGGAGATTGCCGATGTTGGAGAATCTGAGCAAACAAGGTGTAGAGCTGGATGAGCACAGCAGGCCAAGCAGCATCAGAGGAGCAGGAAGGCTGACGTTTCAGGCAAGAAAATTTCTGAAGAAGGGTCTAGGCCCGAAACGTCAGCCTTCCTGCTCCTCTGATGCTGCTTGGCCTGCTGTGTTCATCCAGCTCTACACCTTGTTTGCTCTGCTTTTCTCGATCATTGCAATTCATTCTAACCGTGAAGACATGCTAAAGGTATTAATTGAATTATTCTTAATGCACACTGTTTTAACCACAACTGCTTGTTATTTAAAGCAAGAAATCTGACCATTGTGTTCCGTGTTGGGAGTTATAGGTTCAATTGCAAAACATTTTGATGAGCAAGTATGTGGAATATTTCTTTGTGGATGTCTGCAGTTGGCAAAAGAAACTAATGATTACTGATTTGGTCATCTCTATGTGGATGGAAGTGCAACGAACATGGGCTTACTTGTACAGTATTTTTATTGGTTCTGAAGATATCAGGAATCAACTTTCTGAAGATGCTAAACAATTTGATGAGATTGACTTGAACTTCAAGGTACTATGAAATCTGGACTACTGATAAACTAAATTTGTTTTAATTGCTGTCTGTAGGGTAATGTTTTATAGTGTTGAAATTGGTGAGCCAGCTCGTGTGGGAAAACTGGTGGATGGATCTGTAAGTTAGGGTGCCATGCTATTGGTGGCATATTTTCCCTGCACACGATGTCTGTTTTACAGATGGCAGGTGAGGTGTGGGTGGTCACCTGCCCTTTGTCCAGTTGAGACCAAATATTAACTAATGTTCAATTAAAGATCTGCTCTTAATAATATATGGTGGGAAAGGCCTGCTCCCAACATGTAGCCTGGTGGCTTTAAACCTGTGGATTGCTGGTCAGTGGAAGGTTGGATCCCTCCTGTTTGTGTATCCTGCATCAACCCGAGGCCACCCCACGTCCACCCACTGTAGCTCCCTCCAACGCCCCAGTTGTATCACTGAATGGTATTTCCTTGACCTACCTGCAACACCAGCAATGTGTGCTATTGCCAATTTTCAGAGCTGCCAACCTATAATTAACCCGTAGCCCTATGTTATGGGACATCCTTCTAGAGGTGGGTAGAAGCACTGAGTCATTAGAAGTAAAGGCCTTTTCCTTGACAAATTAAAGCAGGGTGAACTAAGTAGAGGTGAGCTCACCTCCAAAATGTTTCCAGGGATATAGAGAGTGCATCTTCCTCGTAAAATGCAGCTCCATTTTCAGTTTCTCATAAAGACGATCAAAATAATCATTCCATTTTCTGTTTTAAAAAAAAGATCATTTTTATGTTATCAAAATGAATTAAATAGTGTGCGTTTATAGAGATGACCTTTGAAATGCAACCATAGAAACTAATTAATCAACTCTTAAATAATAAAGGAGTAGAATATATTAATTTGTGTATTGCGTTTTCCGTTTTAGGACTTAATGGCTATGATTGTCAAAACAAAGAAAGTAATTGAGACAACAAACAATCTGGGATTACTGGAAAAATTAGAAATTCTTCAACGAAGGTAACAACTACGTAACATTTTATTGGATCCTTAGCCGTCTATATTAATTCAGTTTTGTGTCAGATTATTTAGTAATTGCATATTTAATAATTTCTAACTGACTTTCTGCAATGTTGCTCTCATTCACAATCTTGTTTCTGCCCATGGCATTGCTTCTTGTTGCTGTTTTGTTATCATGTGCATGAATCATAAAAAGCTAGCATCCAGGTTTAGCGAGTAAACGTGAAGGAATAGACTGTTGGCCTTTATTTAAAAGGGAGTGGAGAATAAAAATAGGAAAAAAAACATATAAGGGGTACTATTTAAACCATACATAGAAATCTGCGATCAGCTTTGGTCCTCTCCTTTAAGGAAGGATATACTGGCATCGAAGGCATTCCAGAGAAGGTTCACTAGGTTGATTACATGTATGGGGTAACTGTCTCATGAGGAAAGGTTGAGTAGGTTAGGCCTATACTCATTGGTGTTTAGCAGATTGAGAAGTGACTTTATTAAAATAGAGAAAATGCTTAGCAAAATTAACAGGATAGGTGTGCAGATGTTATTTCTCTTTATGGGAGAGTCTAGGTCCAGAGGGCATAATCTCAGAGTAATGGGTCACCCATTTAAGACAGATGAGGGGAATTTTTTTTTTCTGATGGTTGACAGTCTGTGAAAGTCTTTATTTCAAAATGCTGTTAAGGTTGTATTATTAAGAATGTTTTCCCAGCCACCATCAGTTCTGAGGAAGGGTCACCGGACCCGAAACGTTAACTGTTTTCTCCTTCACAGATGCTGTCAGACCTGCTGAGCTTCTCCAGCAACTTTGTTTTTGTTCCTGATTTACAGCATCCGTGGTTCTTTCGGTTTTTATTAAGTATGTTCATGATTAAGAGAGGCAGATTTTTAATCATTAAGAGAATTGAGGGTCAAAGGAAAAGGCAGGAAAGTGGAATTGCATTATCAGATCAGTCGTGATCTCAATGAACGGTGGAGCAAACTTGGTGGGCCGAATTGCCTACTTTACCTCCTGTGTTGTATGGTCTTTTATGGCCTAGTTTGACCACTGGGCTCCTATAGATAATTTAAAATGAATGTTTTTCTACCTGTCATTGTTTCTCGCAGTTGCAGAAAAACTTTCTGAAACCATTTTGGGAAATAGTTAATCAGTGCCTATAGTGGTTAAATTGTAATTATAGATAATGAATTCCAAAAGCATTTTCCATTATAAATTTGAAGATAGTAATTCATCATGGTGATGAATAGAGTGATGACAGAAAGCGCATCTCCTTCCAGGTGAAGCAGTCATTTACTCGCCCTTCTTTCAATGTATTATACTGTATTCCCTGTTCACATTGTGGTTTTCTCTAAATTGAGAAAATTGGGTTATTGCTCTGCAGACCACCACTGCTCAGTCCACACACATGACCCTGAGCACCTGGGCTGCCGATTTAATTCACCACCTGCTCTTACATACACATTTCTATTTCCAGCCTGTTGGTGTGTTTCAGTAAAACTCAACATAAGGGCAATGAACAACGCCTCATCTTCCGATTAGACACTTTTCTAGCCTTCTGAGCTCAGTCTTGAGTTCAACAGTTTTAGACCGTGAACTCTTGCATTCATTTGGTTTTTGTTTTGTCATGTGCCAGTATCTGGACAAGTGATTTGTCTCTTTAACTACAGTCATTTTCACTCCCTTCACCATTTCTTCAGTGACTTCGTGGTCACTTAATCTCTCCTTCCTGTACACTTTCCCAGACCTTCCTTTTTGTTTCTCAGTACCTTCCACTCTATCGGCTATAGATAACCCAACACATTTCTGCGGTCCATCTGTTTGGAAGAATGGGCATCTTAACTCAAAATATTAACTCTTTTTCTGTCTTCACAGATGCTGCTAAACGTGCTGTTTTCCAGCAGTTTCTGTTTCTATGACAGAAAGTAAGAGCTTTATGGAACATGATTACGGAATTTTGAGGGCCAAATTTTTGAATTCTTTCTCCCAACTTATGGCACCTTGTCTTTTTGTAAATAAATAAATGTTTTATCTTCATTTACTGTGTTTTAATATTTAACAAGTAGAATTTTATGCATCCTCATAACTGGGTTTGCAGATGGAGTGAGGTGTGTTTAAAATTCTGGGGCTCTTCAAATGAGCAATCCATTTAGAGTCATAGGTAGTACAGCATGGAAACAGACCCTCCAATTCAATTAGTCCATGCTGACCATGTTTCTAAACTAAACTAGTCCCACCTGCCTGCATTTCGCCCATATCCCTCCAAAGCTTTCCTGTTCATGTTGTAACTGTACCTGCATCCATCACTTCCTCTGGCAGTTGATTCCACATACAAAGTATTGTCTGGGTAAGAAGTTCTCTCATGTCCTTTTTAAATCTTTCTCCTCTCACTTCAAAAAGTATTCCCCCTCGGTTTGAACTCCCCCACCTTAGGGGAAGGACCTTTGCTATTCACCTTATCCGTGCCCTCATGATTTTATAAACCTCTATAAGGTCCCTCCCTCTTGCTGTATCCCTGCCCATCTTCCTTTTCAGATAACAGCTTGATTCCCTTTTTGACTGCTTCAATTGAATGGCCTCCATCTCACACACTGCCAGTACCTTCCAGAACTTAATCATTCGCTGCATGGAAAAGTAATTTCTCATTTTCCTTTTGCTTCTTTTGCCAATTACATCAAATCTGTGCTCATTTATTCTTGATCTCTTCACAAATGGAAACGTTACTCTCTCTCTACTCTGTCTAGATCCCTCATGACCTTGAATGTCTCCATTAAGTTCCCTCTAAGCCTTCATTTTCCAAGAGAAACAGTCCTTGGTCTTTGGTGAGGACCACTGCACTCAGACTGAGACATGGCAGTCTGCTTGCTGTGTAAGCTGCTGACTCAGTGATGCAGGTGTGAGATTGATGTAGCACACTGCAGTGGAGCAGGATGTGCACCCCTAAATTAAAGACTGTTTAGCAGCAAGGCAAATTGCCTGTGTTTGTAAATGCACTAAGACAAAGCAAGGCAAGACAAGACAGGGATGCTGTGAACATGACTACTAACTGAGTGAGCACTAAGAGAGCAAGTGAACATCTCCGAGATCTAGTCTTGTTCCGTATGCAAGCTGGGTGCCTGTCCCTATGTGCAAAGTATCCTTACAGCAGCCTTTCAAAACAAATTGATAGCCCTGAAAGTCTGTGCTTCCAGAGCTTCCTTATTCAAGGAAGAAGTGTTTGGGTAGTCACAACGTGTTGGTAGATGCTAGTTGCCAATGTCCATGGATGAAAGGTGAATGCACCTGGTACCACTTAGTCATGCTTGGGATGTGGTTTGGTTGCAGGCAAAATGCATATGGTTCGAGCAAGCGGCAAGCTAAATCTGCCAAGTATCCACCCTAGTTTCCTTGTCAGGTTTTTCAGACATCTAACTTGTTTGGTAAGGTTGGTAAATTGGAAGCTGAATGCTAATGAGTTGAGTTGTGCAGTTATTGAGGCATTTAAAAAGTGTTAATCCCCACCAATTGGCAAAAATCTCATCATGCTGCTACGAAAAATGTAAAAGATGGAACAAGATGACCTCAACATTGAAATGCACCTCACTGGACTCCTCGTTCAATTCTGCAACACATCTCTCTATAGCCCACACCACTCGTACTCTATAAGATTGCAGTCCAAATTGCTTCCTCCCTAACTCTGCTCGTTAAATTATTATTCCTCATTCTGGTGCTACCTATCTCACACAGTATTCTGTGAACCTTGGTATTCGTCTCTGATATTATCTCTTGGTTCCGACACCCCTATCACATTAATTTAACGCTCCCCAATTGCATTAGCAAAACACCCCATGAGGAATTTACGGCATTCTTCTACATAGCATTGCAGTCTTTATAGGATCCATGTTCTCCAGGATTGGTGCCAGTGCCCCATGAACTGGAATGCACTTCTCCAATACCAGTCTCTGAGACATTCATTCAACTCTCTCATCTGATTTTCCCTCTGCCAGTTTGCATATGGCTCACACAATAATGCAGAGATTATGATCTTTGAGGTTCTACTTCTTAACAGAATCAGAGACACTTGTCAGATAAGACTAGAATTTACAAGAATTATAATGTAGGTGGAACTAAAGACTCTGTACTTGAATGCATGTTGCATTCAAAACAAAACAGATGAACTAAAATCACAAATGGAAATAAATAAATAAGAACGATCTGTGGCCTGAATCTTGAAGGGTACAGGACATTTAAAAAGGACAGGAAACTAGGAAAAGATGGAGGTGTGGCTCACTTCGTTAATGATGGTATTGGAATAACAATAGATAGGGATAACCTAAATTCAGGGAACCAAGAAGTGGCAACAGTTTGGGTAGAGACATGAAATGATAAAGGCAGGAAATCACTTCTGGAAGTGGAGTACAAACCCGCAAGCAGTCATCATATAGTAGGGTGGTCTATAAAGGAAGAAATAATGAGATCATGTTAGAAAGGAATGTTGATAATCTTGGGAGATTGTAATGTACATATTAATATAGCTGCAATGCAAAATCTGTGATTCCACACCGTATGCAGACAGTTAAGAATGACGACCTGGTTGAGTGAGATTTTAGTCTTCAGTTTAATATTTACCATGATTATTAGTCATGATCAAGGAATTGGCTGTGGGCAGAACTTAAATCCACTAACTTAAAAATGGTATCAGGGACTAGATTATTTGAGAAATATTTTTTGTTTTTGTTTTTAAGACAATGAATTTGTTTAATTTGCGTTTAGTAATTTAATCTATTTTAAAGATGGTGAAACCAAATCTTACCTGTTACAATTGCCTAGTGAAACAAATCCTAAATACACATTCAAAGCAATTATTGTGATGTAAAAAGTGTATGTTTTCAATCCTTTTTACAGACTGACACATTGTGAGAAAGCTTTAGCTGAATATCTTGAGACTAAGCGACTCTCGTTTCCAAGATTTTACTTTGTTTCTGCAATGGATTTATTGGAAATTATTTCCAAAGAAGGTCAACCAAAACAGGTAAACATTCCACAGTGTGGTCCCTGAATATCTGGAGAATTAATGTGCGTGCAAAATGAGTCACTGGAAACTAAAATCTGGTATATGTTAGTTAGCTAATAGACTTGGTGATTTTGCAACCCGACTGAATTTCTTCTCGATGTTTCACTGGATTTCACAGAATCACAGATTCTTGGACTTTATGGATTTCATTGATTAAGGGAGAGATTAATGAAGTTACTGGATTGTGTTGTATGATACCTAATGAATTGGATGATTAATTCATTGAATGAAAAGTTAGGTAATAATTCAATTATCTCAGTAATGAGAATTATATAACAGTTACGGGATTTGACTAAGTCAGTCAGACATTATTTAATAAACTATGATGAATCTCATTCAATTTTTAATACATAATTTATCACGTTTTCTGGGTTTATCCAGCTAAGGAACAGATTGCCTAATAAATGTATTGCATTTGATAGGTATAATTTAATTAAGTGAAAGCAATAAATGCTGGAAACACTCAGCATGTCAGTCAGCAGTTCTGAAGAGAGCAGGTAACAGAATGGTTTAGTTGCCAATCCTCTGATGAAGGGCTCACACTTGAAACATTAAAATGTGCGTACTCTACGGATGCTAACTGACCTGCTGTATGTTTGTAGCATCGACTGATTTTGCTTTGGATTTTCACTGTCTTCAGTGTTTGTTTTCTTAAAATAAACTAATTTTCTGGATTCCAGTCATGGAAAATTGAATGAATTTGATGACTGCATTGATTTACCAAGAGATTATTTAATGGAATTCATTCAGATGCAGAAAATGTAATGAATCCATTGGATTTGATTCACTCAGCCAGACATTACTTAAAGAATTTACTGGATTCCACTCATTAAAGCACAGATAATTTAATGAATTTTATTGAATTAGAGTGAAGTATGATGAGATTATTTAATGTCATACAGGCAATGACAGGGAATATGGATAATGCTCACTGGTGAATTTTTGAAAACGATGCTCGTCCAAATAGGAGTCCTAACTAAATAATTGATGAGTTGGGGAGCTAGTTGTTGGAGAGAGGGCAGCAATACATTGGAACTAAATAAACCATAGCTGGAAGGAGAATATAATAACCCATAATGAAGTTAATAGAGGATTTGGAGGCTTACTGAAATGGAACTCAGACTAAGACCAGAACAGTGTGATGCAGTGATGGAAGTCTATTATAAATAAAATTACATTAACTTGCAATGAAAAATGTTGTCAGAAGTCTGTTAAAAGATATGACAACAGGTTAAAAAGTTTGAGGAAGGAAATTTAAGGGAATGCACAATTTTATTTTCAATAAATGGGTTGAAACCAAAATAAAGTTTCAGTAGAGTATAAGAATATAATTTACAAAAACATTATTTATATTTAGAACTGAATTCTCTATTGTGTTTTTAATGTCTTTAATACTTCAAGAGCCTAGAACCACTTTCAATACAGCCAACCTTTAAGACCATCCTTCCTAGATCCTCTGAATAGCCTTCTCCTAATGTTTTCTGAGCGTGTAGTAAATATATATAAAAAATAATTCCCATTACAGGGATGTTAGTCAGCTCAAAGAAATATATATCTCATATGTCTTTAACAACTAGTTTATCAGTGTAAACTCCTTTGAATTAGACGTGGTGCAATTTTTGAATTGACAAAAAAAATTTCTATCGGGTTTGCAATTTTACTTTGGAACAAATTGGTCAGTTTCTGAGATTCATCAAAGATGCCATCCATTATTTGATGATTAAGAAGTAGACTGTTGGAACAGTAATTGGCTGTGTTGTATTTTTCTTCTTTTTATGGTCAGGGTGTATCTGGGCAATTTTCACGTTGACCGTGATAGGTGCCCATGCTGTACCGGAGCATGCCAGTTCTGGAGCACAAATCTTCAGTACTATTCCCGGAATGTTATCAGGGCCCATAGCCTTTGCATTATCCATTGCATTCAAGTTTCTTGTTGTTACATGGAGTGAATTAATTTTACCGGAGGCTCACATCTGTGGTGCTGGAGACTTCAGGAGGAGACTGAGCTAGATTTTCCACTTGGCATATCTGGTTTAAAATACTTGCTAATGCTTCAGCTTTGTCTTTTGCATTGATTGGCATGTAAGTCCTGCGCTTTTAGCCACCGAGCATTCAATCCCCCTCATCTAATTCACTGATACAAATTTTATAAAACTGAGGGGCCAGCATAGACTCCTGTGGGGACTCCACTTGTGACATCCTGCCAATCTGAAACAGATGCATTTATGCGCAGTCTGTTTTCTGTCAACCAGACGAACTTCTATCCGTTCTTCTATCTTGACCTCTATTCCATGAGCTCCTACTTTGTCCAATGATTTTTTATGTTGCTTAACTATTCAATGAGACAACTCTCCCAATTTTGTGACAAACCTCCAAATGTTGTCATGGGGGAATTTGCAAGATCAACAGTGTCATCATTTCCAGTGCCTTGGTCAATGCTGATTGGTCTGTCAGATTTCATTTATTTTATCAGACTTTGTAGTGCTTTGTGTTTTTTTAAAAAACTTTCCTCTCACAGCTCCTTTAAACTTTCCCTCTTTCACTTTGAACCTATACGGTACCCCACTAAGTATTTGACATTTCTGCCCAGAGAAAAAGACTCCAACTATCCACCAAACCTATTGCCTCTCCCAATTTTATATATGTCTATCAGGTCGCCCTCAACTTCTGATGCTCTAGCAAAAGCAATCCAAGTTTATCCAACCACTCCTTTTGGCTAATATACTGCAATCCAAGCAACATCCTGGTAAACCTCTTCTGCACCCTCTCCCATGCCTCCATATCCTTCCTCTAATGTGGCAACCAGAACTGCACGCAGTAGTCCAAATGTGGCTGAACCAAAGTGTTATACTGTTGTAATATGACTTGCCAACTTTTATAATCAAGGCCTTTATTGACGAATGCAAGCACTTGAAACTTTCACTGTCCTATAATTTTCTGGATGGTCCCAGTTGCCCTCCTTAAACAAAGGAACAACATTGGCTATTCTCCAGTCTTTTGGGACCTCACCTGTGGCTAAAGAGGCTATAAAGGTCTCTGTTAAGGCCCCTGCAAACTTCTCTCTTGCATCTTTCAATATAGTAGGGTAGATCCCATCAGGCCCTGAGGAGTTAGCTACTTTAATGTCTCTCAATATCAATATAGCCTGCTCAAATCTTGCCATCATCTGTGTCCTTCTTGATGAATACTGATCAAAGTACTCATTAAGGACTTTGCCCACACCCTGTGGCTCCATGTGTAAATTCCCTCCTTTTGTCTTTGAATGGATCTACCTTTTCCCTAGTTAAACCATTGTCCCTAATAAATGTATAAAATGCCTTGGGATTTGCCTTAATCCTACTTGCCAAGAAGAATACTTGACTCCTTTTACTCCTCCTAATTCCTTGTTATATTATTTTTCTGCTCCATTTATATTCCTCAAGGGCCTTATCTGATTTCCATATCCTCAACCTTGTACATACTTCCTTTCAATATTTCTTGTAATCCAGGGTTCCTGAATCTTGCCATCCTTATCTTTCATCCTCAAAGGAACATATTGGCCCTGAACTCTGATCATTTGGTCTTTAAAAGATTCCTATGTGTCAAATGTGGATTTACTCTCCATCAGCCAACACCAGTCTAATTTCTTCAGTTCCTGCCTAATATTGTTGTAATTAGCCTTTTCCCCAGATAGCACTTTCACCTGAGGATCAGTCTAATGCTTATTCAAAAACTATCTTAAAACTTAAGGAATGATGATAATTGTTCCAAAATGTTGCTCCACTGAAACTTGATCACCTGGCCAGGCTCATTCCCCAATAAAAGGTCTAGTATGGCCCCTTTCCGAGTTGGACTATACATATGTTGTTTCAAGAAACCCTTCTGGATGCATCTAACAAATTCTGGCCCATTCAAGCCCCTGGCATTAAGGGATTCCCAGTCAATATTAGGAAAGTTAAAATCCCTCACTACAGTAGCCCTGTTATTTTTACATCTTTCCATGACCTGCTTCAATAAATGTTCTTCTGTCTCCTGCTGACTATTGGGAGGGATTTAACTCTATCATAATGATTGTGTCTTTCCTATTCCTGTGTTCTGCCCATACGGACTTGCTGGATGAGTCCTGTGACTGTCTCTTTAATGCAATGCCACCCCCTACCCCCAGCCCTTTAACATACCTCTTTATTTGAATCTTGTGGCAGATCATCCATGATCTCATTGAATAGCAGGAGAGTCTTGAAGGGCCAGATGGCTAACTTCTAGTCCTGTTTATTTCCAGCATCAGGCACTCACCACTGTTGCTGAGTCCATGAATGGACAGCAAGTGCACTCCCTACCCTTAAATTGGCTTGAGTGTTGAAGTTTGCATGGGAATGTCTAAAGTGCACTTCGCAGGATCAAGATGCAAAACTAGCTCCCAAGTCCAGTTCACAACCTCCTGATTACTTAATCATCGATGGATTTTAAATGGAAAATAAGGTGGCAATCGTGGTATGATGTGGGAACAGGATCAGGTTATTAACTGCTTGGAAGAAAGGGTAGAAAAGTAGAATATTTTTTGAAGAGGCATTGAACTTTTGAATTGAACACACAACGTTATTTTGCAGGTTCAGCAAGTAATTAGCAAGGCAAATGGTATGATGGCCTTCATTACAATGTGATTGAATATATGACCAAGGGCATCTTGATATCATTTTATAAAGCTTTGGTGAGTCTTCACACGGAGGACAGGGTATAGTTTGGGTCCATAGCTAAGGTTTACTTGTTTCAGAGGCATAACAGTGAAAAGTTCAGTGCAGTGGTTCCTTGTATGATAAGGGTTTGTTGTGACAGAGATTGTGTAAATTGGGCCTATACTTTCTGGATTTTACAAAAATAAGAAGTGATATTAAAGGCAGGATAGACACTATGAGGTTGCATCCTTTGGCATAGGAATCTAGAACATGAGCACAGTCCCATGATAAGGAAGTATTTCTTTAGCACCATGATGAGGAAGAATTATCTCACTCAGTGTTGTGAATCTTTGGAATTCTCAACTCCAAGGATCTTCCAAGTTTTCATTCAATGAACATACTTAAGGCTGAGATGTACTGAATTTTGATCTCTCAGGAAATCGAAGGATTTGGGGAGTGGGCAGTGCCCACTTGAAGCCCTATTGAATAGCTCAACAGGCTGGAAGGCTGTATGATCTGTTCCTAGTCCTATTTCTAATGCACTCATGTAATGTGCATCTCATCATGTAACATCCTACAGATTGCTACTGCTGCTACTATATTGACTGAGATATTTATTTGTGTTGGTTTTGGGTGCAGGTATGTCATATGATATTCCTTCCTTGGCGTGTTCACCCTTCTCCAACATTTTGGCCCCCTGCTATACTCCAGCAATTCCTGTGGAAGGTGAAAGATATTGATTGAAATTAAAAACTGGAAGAGATTTAGAGACCGGAGTATACATTGCTTGATGTTTTGATGTTATGGTGACAGAAGTTCAGAATGCAATGTGCTCATAGGATTTGGAAATCTCTGGCTAGGGCAGCATTTACAGCCATTATGCAATTGCACAGGAGAAGGTGGCGATTATTCTAGCACAGTCCTGATTTGTGACTTGTAGATGATGAACAATCTTTGGGGAGTCAGGAGGTTAATTACTCACCACAGAATTCTGAATCACAGTTGTAGCTAAAGTGACCATGACTGATCCAATTTTGTTTTGGTCAGTGGTAACCCCCAGGACATAGTTAGAACTGAATATCACACTGCTACTATCATCAGACATGTTTAAAATCCCATTTCTTCACCAGTTACTCCCAGTGGAGGGTGACTGAGAGATGGGTGTCAGATGGCACAAAATGAAGGTGAGTATCGGTGCTCATAGTTCAGTTGATGTTTGAGTTGCCTTGGAGGAAGAAAGGAATGAAGCTGTGCAATAGGTGTTGCTCTGAAGAGTATAGATCAGTAAAATGCTGAGGAAGTCAGAACATGGTGGTTGGTGCCTGAATGTGATGTGCCGCTCACCTGCAATGATCTAATGAGATTACTGACTCTTTGGTAGCACTGTATCCATGTCCTTGGCACCAAATTTCTCCTGCTATCTACAGGTACCTTCAAAATTTCTAACATGTGAACATCACCTTTGGGGGTGAGTCAGAGAACCCAGAGTGGTGGGTAGGAAGTAACCAGACTTTCCATGTCTTCCTTCCTTCCTTCCTTTTACTAAACTCCAACCTTCAACAGTGTTATTAGATGCAACCAGTTTGAACCCTGCCGGCGTCTGCTAGCTTGAGAAATTTTCACTGCTAGATTTGGTTGTCAGCAAATCAGTACTCTGCTCAGGAAAACCAGAAGTAGAATGCTAATGCTGTGTTTGAGGAAACATCCCCAAAAAGCCTGCTGACAGAACAAGTGGGCTCCTAACCCACCGTCAGCCCTTCTGCTACAAGAGAACTTGTAATAAAATTCTGGTCATGATATCCATAAAGGGAATTGACTGAGAATGAGAAACATAATGGAATATTTACAGTAAACCTGTGAGATTTGCTGAACTATATAATATATCAGTTGAATGGAAACTCTAGAAAAGTTATTTCTAAAAGAAGATTGAATTTTTAAAATAAATAACAGATTGAGTTTTGTTTCCTTGAAGATTCTTAGCCAACTTCGTTACAGAGTTGATTTCATGCTAGGGTAACGTTCCAACGACACCAGTTTCCCTGTAGTATCTCAACCATCTGGCCAAAAGTTTAGTGTGAACATTAAATCCAGGATTCCCATTCTCAAAGCAGATAATGCAGAGTTGTGAAAATTCCCAGCTTAGTGCACCCACCTTGAAAGAAACTACTCCAAGAGGCTAGATCTCTGTTGTGTGAGGCCAGAGGGAGCATGATGGAATCAGGCCCATCACCTTCTGGGAACTGTCTCAGCAGCGGTTGTGTGCTAAGCTGGGCTGGTTAAAGGGCCCATTTCTTTGCTTTGCAATTTTTTTTCAATTTGTTATAAAAATAGCTAGACCGTCAGCCCTCACACCCCTGCCCCTTCTCCCTGAAAACATTCATTCCCATGCCCCTTCCTAGCCAACTGATATACTCACCCACCTTCCATGGCCCCCAACCATGCTGGCCTGTGTGCCTCTAGCTAAACCTTTGGACCGTGATAGCCTCCATGTTACCATTTGTCTCTGTACCCACCCTCCATGGTCACTCATTCTTTTATTGTCAACTTAGACTCCTCTAACCCCATCTAGGCCCCATAAAAGCCTTGTGCAACTCATGGACCTAGATAAACCTCCCTCACCCCCATGGACCCTATTGAAACTGAGCTGAATTCTTTAACCTACTGTCAATCAAAGCAGTCCAGCAGAGGCTGTTTGTAGCTCTTGGTGATTGCTGCAGTCTGTTTCTTTCTCTTTAGGTGCAGTAAATATGTGACCTGCTTGGTTTAGCATGTTAGAGGAAAACCACTTACTGGTCTAACCAGCAGAGGCTCTTGTATTGAACAAGCAGCAGCTTATGCATGTTGGCAATGAGTTGCAGGTTGATATGAGAGCATTATTATGGTGACTATGATGAGGATTTGAAGTTAGGCTTCACTGTTCGAAGATCCTAAGATGTTCTCACAAGTCCATATGATGTATTTTTAGTGGGCGGTGCTTATGGCTCTCCTCAGTATTAATCTTTCCAAACCCATATGCAACAACCTTCACTGATTCCTAATAAAACAATGCCATGATTTAAGCATTCTCAATTTTTGTTTTTGACATCCTCCATAACCTCATTCCCTTCTGTTAATGAAGTGTCCTTCAATCCTTCAACCCTTTGAAATCTCTGCGCTCCTCAAAAAACCAACCACTACCACCACTACTAACCACCGCTATTGGTGGTCTTGCCTTCAGTTGCTTATTCTGTAGGAGTCTAAGTCATGACATTACCTCCCCAAATCTTTATGCCTGTCTTCCATGTTCCTCCTTCATGACGTTCCATAAAACCCAACATTTTAATCAGCGTTTGGTCATCTGTCTTAATATCTCCTTATCTAGATTTGGTGTCACATTTTGCTTTATAATGCTATTGTCAAGCACTTTGGGGCATTTCAATTTCATTAAAGGTGGGATGGATATTCATACAACTTGTGTCATAAGAGGCTCTAAGTGGAAGAAAAAAATAAAATAAACCTTAAATGATGAATTTGTTACTTTTAAAACATTCATAATCTCTCAACAGGTGACAAAACATTTGCTTAAGCTGTTTGATAATTTAGCTGATTTAAAATTTGAAAATAATGACAAGCATGGTGACACATGTAATGCAGTGGGAATGTACAGTAGAGAAGGAGAATATGTGCAGCTTTCAACACCCTGTTTTTGTGAAGGACAGGTGGGTTTTTACTTGTTTGCATTCTATATGGTAATACGTTTGAAAATCTGAATGATGTAAGACAGTTTGACATTGGTTGAAATTAATTTTGGAATGGATTCCAAATTATTGGAAGGGGTTTTTTTGTCTCTGCATATATCAAAGAAAAAAAAATATGGAAGAAAACAAAATAATTTGTCAAACAACTAAGTGATTAAATTTGAAAATCTGAAAATTTTTCTTTAAATAACAATGCATTGTATGCCTCCCTATAGGTTTTAATCTTTTGAATAAATTTATCACATAAGAATGGTTTCTTCTGCATCTCGGAGTCAGTCCATTAAAGTATTTCACTTTGGCATTGGCTTTCAGCATGTGTTAAAGAAAGATCTATTGTGGGAAATGCCAAAATATGACAGTTGTGCTCAGATCTTTGCAGTTGCAGAGAAGGATAGGCAATTAATAAAACAGATGGAATATTGGACTTTAAAAATAGAGGAACGAGTGCAAAAACCCAAAGGTTATGCCAAACATCAAATCTTTAGTAAAGGTGTAGGCCACTTAGTCTCATGAACCTGTACACTCCAATTCGATGAGAATATGAATGTACATGCCTACTTTTGTCCCATAACCTCTTAATTTTAAATCTGAGATTCATTGATAATTATAAGTTGACTCAGCATCAACTGCCATTTTCACAGAAAAGATCTTCTAATTTCTACCACCCTCTATTTGCTTACAAATGTTGATCCTGAAAGGCCAAGCTCTTAATTATTAGTCTGTATCCTTTATCCTTTAGTCCCAGATTCCCCAATCAGTATAAATAGATTCTTTCTGTTTACCTTATTAATTCCACTTAAATATTTTGTAAACTTCAGTTAAGTCACCTTAACTTTCTAAAATACATTGAATGCATCCTCAGTTTGTGCAATATCTGTTGGTAATTTACCCTTTTCAGTCGAGGTTTAATTTTGGTGAATCTGTATTATGCTTTTTCAAGAGCCAAACTATCATGTCCGGAGTGTGGTGCCTCAATCTGAACATGGTGCTGCAATTGTGGTCTAACCAAGGTTTTATATAGAAAAGAAAAAGAACTATGTTCTGAATGGTCTTTGCTTCATTACTAGGCTGAATGTTGGCTGCATAATCTTGAGGAGACGATGCGAACAACAGTGCAACATGAAATCATGGAAGCAGTTGCAGCGTATGAAGAGAAGCCGAGAGATCAGTGGTTGTTCGATTACCCGGCACAAGTGGCCTTGACTGGCACTCAGATTTGGTGGACCACAGATGTTGGAATTGCTTTTGAACGTCTGGAAGAAGGCTTTGAAACAGCTTTAAAAGATTACAACAAAAAACAAGTGAGTTGTCTTTAAAACAAGTTTCCTAATTAAATCTGCAAAGACTGATATCTTGAGTGGTAATATTTTCGTTAAATTACAGAATTTAGACCATTCTGATTTAATTCTACTTTTACTTGCCCATTGTACAGTGTAGTAGAATTGCAGTAAAGCACAAAACACTGAGAATTTCCTCAGCGATTCTCTTAATTGGTCATTGTAACTCACCAAGAAACCTGTTTATACAATTTATCTGGGAATTCCTTGATTATCTGTCTAAGCTATGGTAGCTGATCAGGAGAATTCAAAGAAATGTCTGACAGTTGTGTTGGACAGCTTGTGATTGCTACTTTTCACTCACAGCAGGCCACCAGTTCCTATAATTCCTTCTCATTACTACAAGCTGACCAATGATTAACGTATGCAGTTATTATTTTTAGATTGCAAGTTTGTTGAGAATACATTGAGCTCTGAAACAATTCCATCCATATTTTTTCTTCTTTAATGTTCTTGCAATAATCTTCATAATGTGCAAAGTATAAGATAGAATGAATAAGATTGAACAAATTTGCATTCCTCACTATCCATTAATTTTGCTTCAGATGGTCAATATGCACAATTTTTATATTTTAGTTAATACATTACAGGGGATGCCTTGCAAGTATAATGCTTTCTAGAATAAGTAATCAATGTATGACATATAGTGTACTGTACCCTATCTTTTTGAGTAGTCAAATATAATTATTTTTATTGCAGATTGCTCAGCTAAATGTTCTTATAAACATGCTACTAGGGGAGCTCACCCATGGTGATCGTCAGAAGATTATGACAATCTGTACAATTGATGTACATGCCAGAGATGTTGTAGCAAAGCTCATAGCACAGAAGGTAATTTGTTGTAGCAATTACCCTAATGCATTCTTAAAAGCATAAAATAAACATAATTTCCCTGTAAAGGGGCTGCTCAGTTGTCCTGGAAAGAAATGACAATGTTTTGATGTAGTCACTTGGGTCTTTTCCAGTGATATGTTACATAATTACATTTACTAGCTAAAGTACAAGATTGACTTTCTAGTATTTAGTCTAAATTTCTTATCATTTTGACTGTATTTCTTTAAGGTGATTGCAGTTTTTTTTGTTTTCCTAGTCAAGGTTTACTCAAGTACCACTGAACTGGTTTTACGTTCTGCATTACTCAATACCCATTTTAGATATTGCACTCTCTTGATATTTTTACTAAAAAAAATTGATCTCCAATCTCTGTTACCACAATATTTATGCTAGAGTGTTTCAAAATGATCTTGAAGATCTTTCTGTTGTTGAATAAATGAACCCTATGTTAATTGCATTCCATCCATTAATAATTCTGTCATGTACAGAGCAACAGTTAAGTTTTTTTTTAATTCATTCATGGGATAAGAGCGTCGCTGGCTAGGCAGCATTTATTGCCCAGAGGGCAGTTAAGAGTCAATCATATTGTTGTGAGTTAGGAATCACATGGAGGCCAGACCAGTTAAGGATGTTAGTTGAACCAGATGGGTTTTTCCAACAATCAACAATGGTCATCATTAGACTCTTAATTCCAGATATATATTGAATTCAGTATCCACCATCTACCTTGGCGGGATTTGAACCCGGGTCCCCAGAACGTTATCTGGGTCTCCGGATTAACAGTCCAGTGATAATACCACTAGGCCATCGCCTCCCCATGAAGACATTTATTGTGTATGAGTTATTTGGAGCTGAAAAAAAATCAGTTTCTTTTATTGATGCATTATTCCTATCCTACTCGGAGTTCTAATGTAGAGTTTTACCAGGCTATTCCATACCTAGTTTTCAAAAGCCAGAGGCATTCGTTGTTGGAGTCAGACAAAGTGCATGTTACACCAAACCATGGGTAGAATCGTGAAAAGATTTGAGATTGATGTGTAATTTTGAAAATACTCTTTTCCCGGAAGTGATCACCACAGAAAATAATGTCCTTTCAGGGTAAATGTTAAAATGAGTAAATGTTAAAAACATCATTTATTATTATGTTTTATTTATTATTATTGTTATTTATTATATGACAGGAGGGGATGGAAAGCAAATAAAACTAGTCTTCAATCATAGAATCCCTACAGTGTGGAAACAGGCCATTCGGCCTGACAAGTCCACACTGACCCTCTGAAGAGCATCTCACCCAGATCCAGTTGACCATGTCTAACCCACCTAATCTAAACATCCCTGGGCACTATGGACAATTTAGCATGGCCAATCCACCGTTGCACAACTTTAGACTGTGGGAGGAAACTTGAGCACCCGGAGGAAACCGATGCACACACAGGGAGAATGTGCAAACTCCACGCAGTCACCTGAGGATGGAATCAAACCCGGGTCCCTGACACTCTGAAGCAGCAGTGCTAACCATTGAGCCACGGTGCCACCTTTTCTATGGCTCTATATTTCTACACCTTGTTAACTTATTTTGCAAGAATTTTAAAATCAGGTTTGGTGAGTTCAGAGCATTTTAGGAATGCAGAGTGGTGGCTGTCTTAATTAATAATAGTATTAGTGAAATTTGAGAGTGATGAACTAAGTTCAAGAAAACAAGATATGGAAAAATTTTGGGTAAAAATGATAAAAGCAAGTCACTTGTGAGAACAGTTTCCAGCCTGCCTTATAGTAACCACATCGTAGGTGGAGATAAAGAAAGAAATGATAAAAGCTTGTCAGAGAGACTGGCGATAATTATGGGAGACTTCAATCTGCATATAGCCTTGAAAAGTTGGATGGGCAAAAGGTAGCATAGGTGAGTTGTTTGTAGAATATTTCCAGGACAGTTTCTTAGAACAGCATGTTCTGGAGCTTAAACAGAAGTAGCTGGAAAAGCTGAGCAGGTCTGGCAGCATCTGAGAAGAAAAAAATCAAAGTTAACATTTCAGAACAAGAAGGGTCACTGGACCTGAAATGTTAACTCTGATTTTTTTTCTTCACAGATGCTGCCAGACCTGCTCAGCTTTTCCAGCTACTTCTGTTTTTGTTCCTGATTTACAGCATCTGCAGTTCTTTGGTTTATATGTTCTGGAGCTTACCAGGGAGCAGGGTATTCTTGAATGGCATTCTGCAATGAGATAGGATTAATTATAATCTCATAGGGAATGCACTCCTGGGTAGTAGTAGCCTTTAACATGATTGAATTTTATGTTTAGTTTGAGAGAGAGCAGTGGGTCTGAGATTATTTTTAAAATTTTAAAGGGAATTATGAGAGCCATGAAAGCAGAGCTGGCTAAATTGATTTGACAAATTAGTTTAAAGGATAGGTAAATAGAGATGCAGTACTGACAGTTAAGGGGATATTTCAGAATACATGGAATAGATACTTTCCAGCGATTAAGAAAAATTCCATGGAATGGATCCATCATCAGATTAACTAAAAGGATAAATGGATAGTTATAGAGTCATACAGCATGGAAACAGGCCCTTGGTCCAACTCATCCATGCCGATCAAGTTTCCAAAACTAGACCAGCTCCACTTGCCTGCGTTTGGCCCAAATCCCTCTAAACCCTTCCTATTCATGTCCATGTCCATGTCCATGTCCAACGTCTGTTAAACGTTGTAACTGTATCAACATCTACGACTTCCTCTGGCAGTTTGTTCCACGTACAAACTACCTGCAAAGCTAAGTGGTACACAGGCGATTAGACAGAACATAGAAAACAGTAAATAATGACCAAAAAGTTAGGAAAGAGGGAAAATTTAGAGTGAAAAGCTAGCCAGAAATGTTAAAACAGATAGTAAGAGTCTTTTATAAATATTTAAAGAAGAAAGAGTTAACAAACTGAAGGTTGGTCCTTCAAAAAGTGAGACTGGAGAAATAATAATGGAAAATAAGAAAATGGCAGATGAATTGAGCAGTTATTTTGCATCAGACTTGACCATAGAGGATATAAGTAATATACCAGAAGCTATGATAGATCACGAAATGAAAGTGAGGGAGGAACGGTGACTCAGTGGTTAGCACTGCTGCCTCAGCGCCAGGGACCCAGGTTCAATTCTGCCCTCGGGCGACTGTCTGTGTGGAGTTTGCACATTCTCCCCGTGTCTGCGTGGGTTTCCTCTCACAGTCCAAAGATGTGCAGCTTAGGTGGATTGGCCATGCTAAATTGCCCGTAGTGTTCAGGGATGTGTAGCTTAGGTGGATTATAAGGGGATGGGTCTAGGTGGGATGCTGTGAGGGTCGGTGTAGACTTGTTGGGCCGAAGGGCCTGTTTCCACACTGTGTAGGGATTCTATGTGAAATGTGAAAACTTCGGGGAAAATCACAGTTGCCTCTGGTTGGATATAGTCATTACCTCACATAGTATGTTGTGAACGTTTCTTGTTTCAGTCCAAACCTGGACATTGTGCAAGTCATGTTGCATTTGCTGCAAAAATGAGAGATGTCATGGTCATTTGGGGGACTTGGGATTCCCAACAACTTCTGATGTTTTTCCTCGAGCAAAGAAACTCACTGTCATGGAAAAATTCTGGTCTCTAGTATCAGTGTAAAAACATCAATGCAATAGTGTCCATTAGCACGTTGAATCATGGAGATGTGCAGAATGGAAACAGACCTTTCAGTCCAACTTGTCCATGCTGACCAGATGTCCTAAATAAATCTAGTCCCCTTTGCCAGCATTTGGCCAATATCCCTCTAAACCCTTTCTAATTCATATACCCATCCAGATCCCTTTTAAATGTTGTAATTGTACCAGCCTCCACCACTTCCTCTGGCTCCTCATTCCACACACGCACCACCCTCTGCATGAAAAAGTTGCCTCTTAGGTCCCAATTAAGTCTTTCCCCTCTCACTTTAAACCTACGTCCGCTAGTTTTGGACTCCCCCCACCGTAGGGAAAAGACCTTGTCTTTTTACCCTATCCATGCCCCTCATGATTTTTTAAACCTCTATCAGGTCACCCCTTAAACTCCGATGCTCCAGGGAAAATAGCCCCAGCCTATTCAGCCTCTCCCTATAGCTCAAATCCTCCAACCCTGCCAACATCTTTGTAAATCTTTTCTGAGCCCTTTCAAATTTCACAACATCTTTCCTATAACAGAATTCCACGCAGTATTCCAAAAGTGGCTTAACCAAAGTCCTGTACAGCTGCAACATGACTTCCCAACTCCTATACTCAATGCACTGACCAATAAAGGCAAGTGTACCAAAAGCTGCCTTCACTACCCTATCTACCTGTGACTCCACTTCCAAGGAACTATGAACCTGCACTCCAAGGTCTTTTTGTTCAACAACACTCTGTAGGACGTTACCGTTAAGTGTACAAGTCCTGCCTGATTTGCCTTTCCAAAATGTAGCATGTCATGTTTATCTAAATGAAACTCCATCTGCCCCTCATCCCGACATGATGAAAGTGGTGTACTGTTGTGAATTTCTCAAATAAAAGACATTGGGCTGAAACGCACTTTTTTTGGCTGAGTGTGAGCTATGTTGAGTTTGGTGGAATGATTCTCACTGCAAGGTCGAGTGAGTTGGCTTGCTATGTTTTGCCAAAGTCACCATGATAATTGGGGTTTCAGGCCACATAGTCAACATCATGTCTGATTTTAACCCCATCTCACCACACAATTTGCCACTCACCGGAGATCCTGAAAATGACTGACATTCCTAGTGCCAGCACCATATTTAAAAGGCTGTTGTGGACCACACAATCGCCATCAGTCTGGAGCTTCCCAATACGGTTCCGGATATTTGCTGTGGACATGGCGCACAAGGGGAAATCAATGCCCCGCTTTGCGGTCCTACTGAGTAGGGTGGTGTGCAGGCAGGAATTACTTTTCCTCCAGTGGAAGTCACGACCCTGCACCATGCCAGTCAGGTCCAAGTTTGCCACCCAGGCTACAGCAGTCCCAGTCATCTAGAGGAGTGCCCAGCACTGTAAAAAGGAGATCAATGTCTTTCTCCACTCCACTATTTTCTCTCTGATATCTCTCATTTCCTAAATTTCTACTTTTGCGCCCATTTCACCCCAAGGCTCATGTTCTACCACTCTCACTATGCCTGCAATATCTTCCCTCACTGGCTCTCATTACTGTTCTACACTACTAGCCATACACACTTCACTGCCTCACCACCCACTCAGGACACCTCCCCACCTGCACCAACAGGTCAGAATTGTTTTAGCCCAGTGTCCAACATAGAAATTTTTTGATGTAAATGGTGAGTTGTACCCACTCAAGTTTTTCTGATGGCTAGTTTTATGGTGAGTTTAAGATTAAAACCTTAGTTAAGTGGGCTGTTGAGAAGGCGTTTAACAAGGAAAAAGAGTGTCACTTGGGAACTATCCAGGCAAGAGGCTATAGTTGCCTATCCAGAGTCTTGTCACACCACAAAGTAAACAAGATATGGCAAGATGAATTCGACATTGAGATGGGCCTTGCTGAACATCTCGCCATTGCCCACATTGCACTAAGCGTGATTAGATTCTGCTCAATGCCTTTCTCAAAAGATGAGCGTTTTAATTCAGGTTTATTTACTTTACAAATAATATGATATTTACATTTACTCACATCCATAGGGTGTAAAAGATGTAAAACAAAAATATCTTTTAAAATAGAGATGAAAACACTTTGTTCAGGCATTTTATTTACTTTTATTTATTTATTTTATGTTTCAATGTTAATTTTTTTTGCTAGGCCACTAAAGGTCAAGCATTTGCCTGGCTATCACAACTGCGTCACAGATGGGATGATCATCATCGGCAGTGTTTCATTAATATCTGTGATGCCCAGTTTCAATATTCATATGAGTACCTTGGTAATATGTCTCGGTTGGTAATTACACCTCTGACTGACAGGTAGGGCCTGTTTTGATCCATTTACTTGTTTGAAGTAATCTAATAATTTAACATCTGTGAAGCTAGATCTGTACTCTCTTGCTTAATGGCAATGCACTTGTGCAATTTATCATTTTCAAATACTTTTAAAAAATGCTTTTATACATTTCTCCTCATACATTATAAGGTGTCTTATCAGTTTGAGCACTGACCACCTCAGCTGTCTGATGTAAAGCCATTATCATCCTGAGATATGCAACAATAATGAAAATGTGGGTTGTACCTCCCTAATCCAGCAACATTAGGACTGGGCCTTTGCTGTACCAGAGAATATGCCAGATCACAGAATGATTACGGTATGGAATGAGATCATTCAGCCCATCTACACGGCTCTCCAAATGAACATTTTGGCTTACTGCCACTCTCCTGCCTTTTCCCTGTAACCCTGTACATTGTCTCCATTTAAATAAATTTCCACCACCCTCTTGATTGTCTCAGTTGAACCTGCATTCACCACACTTCCTAGGCAGAGCATTCCATTACCTAACTACTCTCGATGTGAAAATATTTTTTCCTCATGGTGCATCTGCCAGGAACCATTCTTGTAAGACCCCTTCTGCACTCTAATGCTTTTACATCGTTCCTATAATGTGGACCCAGAATTGTGCACAGTGCTTCGGCTGAGAACCACACAAGCTCAAATGTCAGTGTCAAAACAATTAGTACTAAAGTGAGAAACTTGCATTTGACTGATGGTCAGTGGCTGAAGTCCTAATGAAACTTTTTAAGCCATCAAAAATGTTAAGTATATTCCACGCACATTGAGAATAATCTCCATCAAGTTGTCCTGTTTTGTGGCTTCACCAGGTTGTCTTCTAATTTTTATGTATGCCTGGTGCTACTCATGGCATTCCTTCCTGCGCTCCCACACTCCCATTGAACCAAGGTTGATCTCCTGACTTGATGGTAATGGTTGAGTGGGGGATGTTCCAGGCCATGAGGGTGCAGATTGTGCTGGAGTACAGTTCTGCTGTAGATGGCCCACAGCACCTCTCGGGCACCCAGTTTTGAATTGCTAGATCTATGCGAAGTCTGTCACAATTTACACAGTGCCACAGAACTCGATTGAGGTTATTCTCAATGTGAACTTCCGTAAAGTTGTGTAGCAATTTTGTTGCAGTCACTGAGATATGATTGGAGAAGGCTAGGACTGGCAGCTTGACATTACAGTGTATAGAATGTTCAGATGGGATTTTTGGGGGAATGTAAAAGAGGTGGGGAAACGCATTATTGATAGAGGAAACCATCACTGCATTAATGAGGGAAGATGTTCAAGATATCTCTTCGAATTAGGCTATCTGGGCAGAGCTTAGAAATAAAAAAGGATGATCACTTTGCTGGGATTATAAAACAGATGCTGAACAGTCGGGGAGAGGGAGGAGTAGATATGTAGGCAAATTACAGTAAGGTGAGAGAGGAACAGGGTTATAGTTGTAGGGGATTTCAACTTTGCTAACATTTACTGAGAACACCTTAAATCAGAAGGATTTGACGGAGTGGAATTTTTAAAGTTCTGCAAGGATAGTATTTTGTGCCGATACAAAGTCTTACTAGAGATGGGACTGTTTTAGAATTAATCCTAGGTCAAGTGGTTGAAGTTTCAGTGGGTGCAAATTTAAAGTCATTATGGAAAGGGTTAAGGGTTTGCAGAAGTCATGTTTCTAAATTGGGGGTGGGGAGTGGTGGTGAGACCAATTTCAATATCACCAGACAGGATCTGGCAAACGTAGACTGGGAGCAGCTACTTGCAGGTAAGTCTACATTTGCAAAGTGGGATTCTTTTCAACCTAGTATAGTGAGAATTCGGGGCCAGCGTGCTGTAGCAAGAGTGAAGGGCAAAGACAGCAAGTCCAGGGAACCCTGGAAGACAAGGGATATTCAAGAGTTTGATAAAGAAAAAGAAGGAAGCATGTGTCAGGTACAGCGTACTAAAAACAGGAAAGACCTTTCAAAAGTACTGAGAGTATGGGAGCTCGCTTAAAATGAAATAAGGAGGGGGACGCAAAATATCTTTGGCATATTAGATTAAGGAAAACCCCAAGGCCTTTTTATTAGTATATTAAGAGTAAGAGAATTACCAGGGAAAGAGTGGGACCTATTAGAGACCAAAGGAGCAGCCTGTGAGTGGAGCCAGAGGATGAGAGTGAGATCTTAAATGTGTTCACAGAAGAGAAAGTCATTGTACCCAGAAATTTCAGTTGGGATTGTGAGTTTCTAGAACATGTTAAGATTAATGATGAGGTATTAGATGTTTTAGTGGGTGTAAGTATGCAAAAGTCTCAAGATCTGATGAGATGTATCCCAGGTTGCTATGAGATGTAAGGGAGGAAATTGGTGGGGCCCGAGCAGCTATATGTAATACTTCACTGGCTACAGGTGAAGTACCAGATGTTTGGAGGATAGTTATTATGGTTCTTTTGTTCAAGAAGGGCAGCAGGAGTAGGTCAGGTAATTACAGATCAGTTACATTGACATCAGTGGTAGGGAAATTATTGGAAAAAATTCTCAGGGACAGGATTAATTAAAACTTGGAAAGGCAAGGATTGATTCGGGATAGTCAGCACAGATTTGTTAGATGATCCTTACTGACTAATTTAACTGAGTTTTTTGAAAGATGACTAAATATTATTGATGGGGGTAGTGCCGTTGATATGCTTTACATGAACTTCAGTGTAAGGCCTTTGTCAATTCCCCATATGGAGGCTGGTCCAGAAGATAAAAGCCCATGGGATCCAAGGCAAGTTGGAAAACTGGATCCAGAATTGGCTTACAAATAGTAGGCAAGGGATGATGGTGCCCTTTGTGATTGGAAGCCTTTGACCAGCGGTGTACCGCAGGGATTATGCTGGGACGGTTGCTGTTTGTTATCTACATTAATGACTTGGACGTGAATATAGAAGATATAATTAGTAATTTTGAAGATGCCATGAGAATTGGTGTGCTGTTGATATTGAGGATGGTCTCAGGCTGCAGTCTAATATTGATCAGCTAGTAAATTGGGCAGAGCAATGGCAGATAGAATTTAGTCCTGTTAAGTGCAAGGTGATGCATTTTGGGAGGTCTAATAGGGAAGAATATACACAATGACTGGTAGATTCTTAGGGAGTACTGAGGAACAAAGGGATCTTGGTGTACAAGTTCATAGATCCCTGAAGGTGTCAGCACAGGTAGACGGGGATTGAAGAAGGCATATGGGATGCTTTTCTTCATTAGTCAGGGCATAGAATATAGGAGCAAGGAAAGTCTTCTTACAACATTGGTTAGGCCACAGATGGAATACTATGTATACCTCTGGTTGCCATACTATTGGAATGGCATGATTTTACTGGAGAGGGTGCAGAGGAGATTCATCAGGATGTTGCCTGGGATGAAGAGTCTCAGTTATGGGGAGAGGCTAGATAGGCTGGGTTTGTCTTCTCGGAGCAGAGGCTGAGGGGAGATCCAATTGAGGTACACAAAATTATCAAAGGCGTAGATAGTGTAGTTCCCCATGGCAGACATGTCAAAGACCAGAGAGCACAGGTTTACTATGAGGAGTAAGTGGTTTAAAGGAGATCTAAGGGAAAATATTTTCACCCAGAGGGTGGTAGAAGTGTGGAATGTGTGACTGAGAGGGTGGTGGAGACAGGTTGTCTCACAACATTTAAGCATCATCTGGATGAGCACTTAAAATAGCAGGGCATAGTAGGCTATGGACCACATGAGTAAATGGAATTAGGGTAGTTTGGTGTTTGTTGAATGTCATAGACATGGTGGGCAGAAGGGCCTGCTTCTATGTTGTGTGACTCTCTATGACCATAGGTCTCCAAACAGTCAATGGGCATTTGAAGAGCAGATATGTAGACAATTTACTAAGGCATGTAAAAATAATGATAGGATAATTATATTAGGAGATTTCAACAATCCCAAAATTGAGATAATCATGATATAAAGGGTTCGGGGCCGTTGCAGATTTCTTGAAATGTATAAGAGAGCTTTTTATGACAACATGTAGACGGATCTACAAGGGACAATGCAGTACTCGACCTAATTTTGGGGAATGAAGCCAAACAGATGTTTGAGGTGACAGTGGTGGAGCATTTTAGTGACAATAACCACAACACTGTGCTTTTGGTGTTTGTCTTCTTTTTAAAAGTTAGTCTGCAGCAAAGGGTTTTGGATTGTAGGAGGCATATTTTATTAAAATAAGGTAGGATGTAGCCAAAACAGACTGGGAAACAATACTTAGGGGTAAATCTACAGCAAAACAGTGGTAACCGTTCAAAAAGGAACTGGGACAGTGCAGGCCCAATGTGTTCCCTTTATTATGAAACATAGGAGCAACAAGCTTAGAGAACTGTGGATATCTTGGAATATTCAGGACTGGACTAAAAGGAAAAGCGATGTATGCAGATACATAGGGAGCAAACAATGGAGGCCCTAGAGTAGTGTAGGAAGCCGTCTACCACCACCCTGTCACTGCACCAATTTTGGATCCAAGTTAGCAAGCTAAACTGGATCCTTTTGAGTTTTTACCTTCTTTATCAGTTTAAGACCTTGTCAAAAACCCTGCTGAAATCCATAATAAACTACATCAACTGCACTATCCTCATTAACAGACTTGGCCACCTCCTTGAAATATTCCACCAAATTTGATAGGCATGACTTCTCTCTGACAAATCCATGTTGACCACCTTTGATCAAACCTTTCCTCTCTAAGTGGAGATTAATTTTTTCTTTCACAATTTTCTCCAATAATATCCTGACGACTAATTTTAGACCCACCTGGTCTATAGTTCCCTGGTATGTCTCTATTACCCTTCTCATAAAGTGCAACCACATTTAACTGTCCCCTATTCCCCTTTACTGTGGCTAGAGATGACCTAAAAATTTGGGTCAAGGACCCTGTAATTTCCTCCCTCGTCTTCCACAGCAACCTGGGATATGAGTTATCCTCACCTGGGGATTTGTCCACTTTTTGAAACTCTGCCAAAGCCTCCATTACCTCCTAATATCAATCTCCTCAAGGACTTCACAGTTCATTTTCTTGAATCCTGTTCTTGCATCCTCCTCCTCCTGAGTAAAAACAGATGTGAAGTATCCATTCAACACTCTACCAATGTTCTCTGGCTTGATGCACAGATTGTACCTCAACTGCTTTCTGTGATAACAAATTCCACATGCTTACCATGCTCCTGGTGAAGAAATTTATCTTTGACTTAGTCCTGAATGGTTTATCCTTAGACAGTGACCCCGAGTTTTGGACTGCTCTGTCATTGGTAACAGCGATCCGACATCTACCCTCATTCTTCTGGACTCCAGGAAATATAATTTTAACAGATTCAACGTCTCTTGTTATGTCAGTCCTGCCAGTCCAGGAAATGGTCGGGTAAACCTTTGCTGCATTCCTTCTTGATGTACTTGTGGGTAGTAGTGGCAATTTCTCCATTCCTTTACTGCTGGGTCAAAATCCTGCGACTCCTTTCCGAACAGCACTGTGCTGTCCCTACACCCCGAAGGCTGCAGCAGTTTGAGAATGCAGTTCACGACCACCTTCTCCTGGACAATTAGGGATGAGGAATAAATACTGGCATCGTCAGTGACGACACCACCCCCACCTCCTCCCCCCCGACCTTGTCCCTGTAAACAAACATGAAAATAATGTTTCTGAGCTCAACAAACAAACCCTCTTCAGAGAATCTAATTGTTTCCAACATTTTAAGGTTGTTATCTTCATTTGTCTCCACAAATTCTATTCCATGTATTGATTACTTGTGGTAAGTGCCTTGACATCAGTTCAGAATTTGCCTTTTGTTGTTCTAAGTTGATGCCTCACCTCCCATCACAGTTTATTCTGTGGTTTCGAAGGTTGCCTATTTTTTAATGTTTATCTCTAATTCTGTACTATAGTTACCTTCTTGCAAGGATGAAACTCCATCCAAAAGTCCTGTTGTTTTCTTGTTTGAATGCTGAAGATCAGTTTAATAGCTTTTCTCTGCACCTGTTCAAGGCTTAAATAACTCCTCCACATCCAATGATCGGGACCAACCACTGCAAGTGTAGTCAGACCACAGAATTATAGTGTTCAACCATGTTATCCTCTGATTTGCATAGTTCTGTTCTGCCCTACAGGTCAGCATTGCATTTACTCAATTGTTAGCTGTTAATTATGATTTTAATTGTTCCGCAGATGTTATATTACCTTAACCCAATCTTTGCATTTGACAATGAGTGGAGCACCATCAGGACCTGCTGGGACAGGTAAAACTGAGACCACTAAAGACTTGGGACGGTCTTTGGGCATTATGGTCTATGTTTTCAACTGCTCAGAACAGATGGATTACAAGGTAACACTATACTTTTCTACATTATAATCATGAAAGTAATTAATTTGTGAGTTGAATGCAGCGAGTTAGATTTATTGAGAAATTGTCCTTTGATTTTAAAAAACAAAGTTCTGATCAGTCTTGTCTGAGTTAAAGAGGATGAGTCAGCTGTCATTTCTGTTCTTGGTATGTCATGCTGAAAGTTCCACTGCATGGAACTTGAGTACAGACTGTCTTAGGCTTGACTGTAATGCTACCTAACTGTCAAATTGTCTGTCAGCACTGACTCTTTAGGCCATTTCTGAATTCAGACCCCAGCAGTAGGTGGATGGGAAATAACTGACAAAAGAAATCCTTTTTAGAACCATTATCATCACTGGTTTATAAAGTAATCAGTCTTTATTCAATTCACTCATGGGATGTGGGCACTACTGGTTGGCCAGCATTTATTGTGCCTCCCTAGTTGCCCTTGAGAAGGTAATGGTGAGCTGCCTTTTTGAACTGCTGTAGGTAGACTTACAATGCTGTTAGGGAGGAAGTTCCAGAATTTTGACCCAACATATTAATTGACTTGTTAAATAAGTTGTATTTTCAAAACCACTTTTTTCTTATTTAATATTACGGTTGACTTAGGGTTATGTTGGCAATAAATAAATAATTAAATGAAATTTCCATTTAACGAATAGATTTTTTGATTTAAGGGTAGTTACTGGTATCAGGGTAATGCAAATTGTCATAGTAGTCCTGAACAAAAAAAATTACTACATCAGCTAAATAGCATTCCTCCAATATACAGACCATGGGGAGGAGCATGGTAGACATTGGCAAAAATTTGATGGTTGCATATCAGCTGCATATTATAAGCTCCAGTAAATTTTCAATTTGCTATCGTCTGTCATCGACCTCAGCAAAGTTGAAAATTACCCTAATAATTCTTAATCTTGTGTTCCTTGGTAAGTCTTCATCTCCAGCTTCAGCTTTGGTCCAGCTCATTTTTACTACTTGAAAACTAAAATAATTGATCGGTTAAGCTTATGTAATGCTCACATTCAAATAAGAACGTAAGGGCGTAAGAATCAGGCGCAAATGTAGACCATACTGCCCTCAGAGCCTCCTCTTCCATTCCATACAATCATGGCTGATCTTCTGCTTTAACTCCACTTTCCTGTCAGCAACTCGTACTTCTTGATTTTCTGAGAAACAAAATCTCAGCCTTAAGTATATTCAAAAACAGAACATCCACAGCCCTCTGGAATAGAAAATTCAAAAGATTTGCAGTATTTTGTGTAAATAAGTTTCTCCTCATCTCAGTCCAAAATTATCCTGGAATTGTGCCCCCATAATCTATATTCCTTGGCTGGGGGAAACAACCTGTTGTGCCTCCACAGTCAGACCTTTAATAACTTGTATGTTTCAATGAAATCATCTCTCATTCTTCTAAACTACAGGAAATTGACAAAATTTACTCAGTGTTTTCTAGGACAAGCCTCTCATCCCAGGAATCAATCTGGTGAGCCTTCACTGCACTGCTCCCAGAGCAAATATGGCCTTTCTTTAAATGTGGAGGTTGAAACTGCGCATAGCTCTCCAGGTGTAGTCTCCAATTCACCAAGACTTCTTTAATCTTGAAATTCAGACCATTTGAAATAAAGGCCAGCACGCCATTTGCCTACCTAATTTCTCTCAGTACCTGCATGCTAACTTTCTGACCCAAATCTCTCTGAATATCAAGTTTCACGAGTTTAAAAAAATTCTGTCTTTTAATTCTTACTACCAAGGTGAATAACCTCTTACTTCCTCATGTTATTTTTAAACTGCCACTTTGCTGCCAACTCACTTAATCTTACCACTTTTTTTTATAGCTTAGATATATTAATCTTGTCTCTTTAAGTTATTAATGTAGAATCTAAATAGGTTAGGCTAAGCACTGATTCTTCCAGTACTTCACTAGCTATTAGATGGTACATTGGCTGGCACTGCTGCCTCAGCGCCAGGGACCCCAAGTTTGATTCCACCCTGTCTGTATGGTGTTTGTACCTTCTCACAGTGATTGCGTGGATTTTTGTCTGATGCTCTGGCTTGCTCCCACAATCCAAAGATGTACAGGTTAGGTGGATTGACCATGCTAAATTGCCCCAGAGTGTCCAGTAATGTGCAGGCTAGGTGGATTAACCATGGGAAATGCAAGAATAGGGTGGGTCTTGATGGAATGCTCTTCAGAAGGTGCTGAACGGCTCTTTCTGCACTGTAGGGATTCTATGATTCTGTAGTCTGCCAAGATTAAACTGTCCTTTTTATCCCTACACTTTCCTTTCTGTCCATTAGCCAAACCTCTATCCATGCTAATATTCTAACCATGTGTATTGATCTTTTGTATACAACCTTATTAAATGTCTTTTGAAAATCCAAGTACACTACATCTACTGGTTTTCCTTTATCTACCCTAGTGGTCACATCATTAAAAACCTAAGTTTGTCAAACACAATTGCCCCTTCGTAAAATAATTTGACTTTTGCTGGTCATAATATGATTTACTAAATGCATTCTTAAGACTTCAGCTGAACAGATTTTGCCAGCCACCTTGACATGTCTGTCTGCTGTGAGGCAGTGCTGCACTGTCAGAGATGCCTTTGGGATGAGACATTAAACCAAGGCCGCAGTTGTCTGCTGAGGTAGTAGAAACGATGTCCTGGCCAATATTTATGTCGCAAGTAATACAGAAATCACAGTTATGTGGTATTTATCACGTTGTTATTTGTGGAATTTTGCTGTATGCAATTTAACTGCCATTTCTTCTACGTTATGCCTATGCCTCAGAAATGTACTTCGTTACCTGCAAAAAAAAAGTTTCGATGTTTTGTGGATGTGAAAAGTAATATAAAATTTCAGTTGTTTTTCTTTCTTTTCCTGATGACTGATGTCTGAATAACCGGTCTGTAGTTCCCTGTTCTTTCTTTCCCCTTTTTCTTGAAATATGGTGTTAAGTTTGCTAGGTTATAATCTGTTGAGATCATTTGAGACACTAAGGGATTTTTGGAAATCATTAGCTATCCATTCACCATCTCCATGGTTACCTCTTGTAGAATCCTAGAATGTATATCACTGGGTTCTGGATGTTTGTCAACTTTTAGCCACTTAAATTTCTGATATTTTCTCTCTGACGTTAAATACCTTAAATTCCTCACACACATTTATGTCTTTGGTATATTTATTTTGGTATATAATTTGTGTCTTCTACTGTGAAAATAATTACAAAATATTTGTTCAATGTTTTTGCCATTTCTCATTCCTCATAATAATTTCCTGCTCCTAGCTGTAGGGACAAATTTATTATTTTAACTACTTGCTTTCTTTTCATAGTCGTGTAAAAAGCAGTTACAATCTGTTTTAATATTCCTGACTAGTTTGCTGTCATTCTATTTTTCCCTTTTTATTACATTTTGTGGCACTTCACTGCTTTCTATAGCACTCCAAACATCAGAGTAACTATTTTTCTTTGCAATGTTTCTTCTTCTAAACTAATACTGTCCTTAACTTTCCCTAATAAAGCATTATTAGATCTTTCTTGCTGAGTTGTTTTAACAGAAGGTATTGCTGTTGAACATGTTGCATAATTTCTTTCACCGTTTTCCAAATTTTAATTACTGTCATCCCTTTATAGTCTAGTTATCCAATTAACTCCAGTCAGGTCTCCTCTTGTAGCTGTATAACTAGCTTTGTTTAAGTTTTCTGTTTGGTTCTGAAGTAGGTAGCTTTCAGACTTTACAATAAATTCCATTGTATTAAGGTCACTTTTTCCAGTGAATCTTTTTTCTGTGAAATTGTTAATTAATCCTGCCTCATTGCACAAAGCTAGTTCGAACAGCAACTGTATCCCTGATTTAATTCTACAAGAAGTTGGGCAGAATTTTAATACTTGTGACACGATGAATGTTCATTGGCTAGAGAACACCACCTCTAGGATTCTAATGTGATTTAAGTCATATTGGGCAACCGATTGCCTTCCAGCAGAGGTCCTGCAAAATGGATCTTCTCCCTCTGAGAGCTACCAGTCAATATCAGAGGCTGGCAATTCTCCAGTAACAGCAATGCCACTGGGAACCACTACTAGTACTGCAGGAAGTCCAAGAAGGAGAATCCTGACTGGACTCCTGAAATACAGGCAGACAGGTCCCAACGAAGAGGGGAGGCTGCGTTGGTATAAGAGGCATCAGGACATCATCCTGCAGGACCACTCCTTGCTGCCAGTTTGGCCTTCTGTTGGGGCCAACAAAGAGAGAGGTACTCATACTAGAAAACAAGTGTGGGCTGAGGTGCTTTGGGGGCCACTGATGGATCTCAATTGGCATTAAGGTAGAGAAGATGTTGTCAATGCTTCCCATCCTCGAGGAAGCAGTCAGAAAGTTTGTGACCCTGCCCTCTCCTCAACCCATCTGCCACTCAGTCAGCTCCTGGGAGCAGTTCAGTTAATTGCATTGTCTCAGCAAGCTATTGCAACAGTATTTTATAAATTCATCATCAAACTCTTGTTGCTAATTTATCATTCTTTATGGTGATTGATGTCCTGCATAATTCTTAGTGACTTTATTCCAAGCTCTAATTATTTCTTTGTTTTGACAATGGTATAACTGCTGTTATTCAACTTGTAAACCAACATTACTTGCACTTTCAAATACTAATATTTAGCAGTTCCATCGAGGTATACAGTCATTTGATTTTAAATTAACTGTATTTTGATATGACCAACTTTTGAAAGCTACCTAGATCCAAAGAAAAAATCTCGAATTGATGACAAAGTGACTGTAATTGGCAGAATCTCATTTTTTGTTTTAGGCTTGTTTAATGAGTGAGGCTTGGTCTGAATGAATTGAAATTTGAGCAATCTTAAAGGATTATGCAAAGTAAGAATTTAAATTGCTTTTACTGTGACTGTCATCTTTGTAGAGCTCCTTAATTTTATTTCTGTAATTGTTCAGGCAGTTGCTGTCAAATCTAGGTACAAAAGTAACAGATACAAGCAGGAAGTCCACTTTGATAAAAAGACTTTCCATCGTGCCTTTCTTGATGCCCCAATGTGGATTACAACCAATTAAGTGCTTTTGTAGTGTAGTCAGTGTTTAAACATAGGAAATGGTGTATCTCTTGCCAATATACTTGAACAGAAAGTCATTGCTATTGACGTCATCATTACGTACCCACAAGACAGTAGAACAGGATATTGGAACTGGAGCTATCAGGTTGTATACCCATTGTTGCTGCAGCTCTTTGGCTGCCCCTTCCTTCTCTCCCCTCGCCGTCCTCCTCCACTCCCCCTCGTTGTCCCTTCCTCTGCTCCTTTCATCTCATGTACCCCTCTCCCTTCACTACATGCGTGCTTTCACCTTGCCACCCTGCGCACACTTTCTGTATTAGTGGTTTAATAATTTTATATCCTGTCCCTAAACAGGCAAATTGAAATCAAATCACAAAGCATATTTTTGATTTTAAAAATGTTGCCTTTCAAGGGCAGGTGCAGTGAGTACCCGCCACCACCACCGCGCCCCCCCCCCCCCCCCCCAAAAAAAAGTTATGTTGGTGGCAAGCATTCGCTCTTGCTGCATCAAAATCCTGCAATTCCCTCCCAAATGGCATTGTGGGGCTACCTGCAGTACATGGACTGCTGAGGTTCAAGAAGGCAGATCACCACCACCTTCTTATGGTGTAGCTAGGCATGGGTAATAAATGATCCCATGAGTGAATAAAAAAGAGGCCTGCACAATGTATCACAGGTGATTTATGTACAGCAAGCTTCCACAAATATGACAAGCATTTGTTGAGACAGTAAGGAAAAAAAGACCTAACCTCCTCTTTCTTCGAAGAAGTACCATGACATTTTATTTTTGTACCAGCCAAGACCACATTTGGGCTTCCTTTTAATTTCTCATGCAAAAGCACACCATTTCCTCAGTATGACATTGGAGTATTAACTTAGATTTTTGTGTCCAAGTCTCTGAAGTGAGGCTTGAACCCACCACCTTTTCTCTAAGGCAAAGAGTCATTGCACCCCCTGTGTTGAACTCTCTGGATGTGTTCCTTGCTTGTGTCTATGGCCACCTCTGAAAATATTGTATGTATTGTAATTTGAGTGTGATTGTTGTCATTGTTTAAACATGTTTTATACAATATTAGTCCATAGGAAATATATATAAAGGTCTTGCACAAACAGGAGTGTGGGGATGCTTTGATGAATTCAATCGTATTTCAGTGGAAGTTCTTTCAGTTGTAGCTGTACAAGTCAAGACCATTCAAGATGCAATTAGAAACAAGAAAAAGCGGTATGTTTTTTTAAAAAAAATAGATATATCTATCTAACTGATAATTCTTTGATCTCAAATTTGTACTAATGTATGTTTTGAATCAATAGATTTTATTTTCTAGGAGAAAGTATTGAACTGAAACCTTCTGTAGGTATTTTCATTACCCTAAATCCTGGATATGCAGGGAGAACAGAACTTCCTGAAAACTTGAAAGCCCTGTTCAGGTGTGTACATATGATTGAGATATTAAGTGTAATGTTTCCATAATAACTGTTACCCTTAATTTCTGAAATCCTATCATATATTACTGGGCAATAGAACAGTGACTGAGAAGGCTTTGACCTCATGTCTGATAATTCACTTCTCCGATAACTGACCAAGAAATCTTTCATTGCAGCAAGAAACATTGTTATTAAGTGTGTGAGCTCAAGTATATATCCTACAGCATATATTTATTAGGCTGTTATAGAATCCACAAATCTGCTTGCAGTATGTTGAACATGAAAGTTCCATGTTCAGGAATGGACAAAATTAAACGGTTGCCATGGTGATTGGTACACCTGATTACAGTGACTGAGCCGTCCAGATCCACTTTCATGCCAAACAAGTCAAGAGAAATTTCCCACCTCTCAGAGCTGCCTGTCAATCAGAGGCTGACAGCTATCTCGTATTAGCAGTATTGATTTTAGGGGGTTACATTTAGAGTTACCTAATATAGGCAATGAATGATTTATAGCAATTTTCTGATAGTTTGAAAAGCAGCAGTTTAGGTCATTGGTCAAAGAAAGAAATTGGCAGCCCATCACAGATGAGAACACTTCACTGATCCCAGAGCTGTTGTGTAGACTGGAGGAGTAGAAGCATTGTCCTTTTATGAAGCTGTGGTCATATGTCCTTTTGTGGGGTCTCTGATAGGCTTTGTTGGTGTTGGTACCAACAGTTTTTGTTCTTCACTCGGGCTGAAGTAGGGGAATTCCTATTATCATCTCAGGGGAAGGAGTTCTAGAGATATACAGCACAGAAACAGACCCTTTGGTCCAACCAGTCCATGCCGAACATAATCCCAAACTAAACTAGTCCCACCTGCCTGCTCCCGGCCCATATCCCTCCAAACCTTTCATGATCATATATCTGTCCAAATGTCTTTTAATTGTACCCACATCCACCACTTCCTCAGGAAGTTCATTCCAAACGTGAACCGCCCTCTGTGTAAAAAAAAAAAATTTGCCTGTCGTGACTTTTTAAAATCTCTCTCCTCTTACCTTTAAAGATGTGCCCTGTAGTCCTGAAATCCCCCATCTAGCGAAAAGACAACTACCATTAACTCTATCTATACCTCTCATTATTTTATAAGCTTCTATCAGGTCGCCTCTAAATCACCTACATTCCAGTGAAAAAAAAACCAGCCTATTGCGCGTTTCTTCATAACAAACCTTCCACATCTGGCAAAATCCTGGTGAATCTCTTCTGAACCCTCTCCAGCTTGATGATATCCTTCTTATTACAGGGTGACCAGAACTGGACACTGTGTTCCAAAACAGGGATTCATTAGATCAGGTCCCTGGGTTTTATCGGCCTTTATATTCTTTAAGACCTTCCAAACTTCCTTTTATGTCATGTGAACTGCTTTAAAAACATTGAAGTTTATTTCTCAGCACTGTCCAGACTACATTTCTTTCTACAAAGTAAAAACTAATGCGAAATATTCATTTAGTCTCTCCCCTCTCCTGTGGTTCAACACAAAAAGACAACCTCCTTGATCTTTAAGAAGCCCTACCCTCTCTTTAGTAACCCTTTTGCTCTTAATATATTTGTAGAATCTCTTTGGATTATCGTTAACCTTATCTGCCAATGCTATCTTATATCCCCTCTTTTCCTTCCTTATTTCTTTCTTAAGAATGCCCCTACACTCTTCATATTGATTAAGACATTCAATTGAACCAAGTTATCTATGTCTAAAGTAAGATTCTGTTTTATTCTTGACTACAGCACCAATATCTTTATTCATCCATTGTTCCTTAATCTTACCAGCCTTATCCTTCACTCTAACGGGAACATAATGTCCCTGAATCCTTGTCATCACACTCTTAGACACCTCCCACTTGTCAGATGTCCTTTTAACAACAGTATATTCCAATCAACTTTTGCAAGTTCTTGCCTTATACCATGGTGTTGCCCTTCTTCTTGGATCATCTTGCCCGTTACTCCCTTCCTGTCCCTGTTAATATTCCTTATTTTGGGGGCTGATCATCAGTGCCAAATCAAACCTTTGTCTAACCCCTCTTGGCCAGTGGCCATGGGATAGCTTCAGCATACAACCATAACGTCAGAAGATTATTGTCCCCTTGCCTGCTTTCATCTGAGGGTTAGTTTGCTTGCTTTCTCAGAACAAATACTTATTTTTGAAAACAACACACTGCTAAACTGGTGCATTTAGTGCCAGACAAGTTGTTGTTGCCAATTCAATAAGCATGATGACCTCCATGTTCCTTGTAATTCTGTCCATTGTTTTCATATGCTAAAGTTTTTGAAAAGTTAAGTACTGCTGTAATAGCTGTTAAATCTCATGCTATACAGTAAATGCAAGGACATTTCAGTTTTTAAAGGGACGCTGATATCCAACAATGCCATGGGGAGTGGTGTACACCGTTGATACTGCAGACAGCTAAGGCAGCAGGATCAAGAGGGGAGGAAGGTGAGCTAGTCTCACCAGGTTGGATTAGGAAGACCATGGAACAGGGAGGGGCAGGTGGGGATCTTCACCCATGGGAGACCATTATTCTCTCTGGGGGACATGGGCTGCCAAAATAGGAGCACCATTCTCCATACCCACCAAGCAAACTGTGGTGGGCTGCTCAGTATGGTGTGGCAGCTGTCAGATGAATACTGAATGAGGCTCTGAAGCAGCACGAACATGGCCATCTTTGACCTATTCCGCCCCGGACTCAATCAGGAAGGATTGTGCATTCAATGTCTCCACATCCTGTATTTCCTGCCCATTTAAATAGACCCCTGGCCTTCCAGCATGCATCTATGGGGAGCATTAAATTCCGACCTTTTGTGTGTGTGTGTGTGTTCAGCATAGAATTATTTTGTTTCATCAAGAAAGAAGAATGTGATATGCACCATGAAATAGAAATATGGAAATCATTTAATACCTCACCACAATATTCTTCTTTATGTACATTTCATTTTCGTTCCCTTGGTGCACGATATTAGTCACTGTTTCCTCAGTGATGACTAGAAGCAATACTTTTGAGTGATAAATATAAAACTGATATAACCTGAGTGTAAGCTTTTCACCATGTCCAATAACTAACAATAGTTTGAAGCCTTCAAACTGGTAAATCAAAGGGGAAGGATACAATTGAGCAAAGTAATGTCGGTGTTTCGGTCATCTTTTTGGGCTAATATTAGACCTTAGTGCAATATGACTGTCACCCATAATTACTTACAGCTTTCACTCTAAGTGAAACTAGTGAGAGAAACCAGGGAGATGAATACATGAAATTAGTTTGTTACAGCCTTGTCTGTTATTGAAATGAACGGAGTTAAAAAAGGTCTCATGAGATAGTAAAGTCAAAAGGATTGCCAATAATGTGAATAGAAGAGCTTTTATGCAAAGAGGAACTAAGGCACAGTAGGAGGGCAATGATTTCAGGAGGTAGGAGTAATACCGTTGTTGTGTTCCTGCCCCTGTAGCCAGGCTGCTGAAAATAAAGTTTTTCAGGAACCATGCGTAAATTGTCTGAGAAACTGGACCTACTGCTGGACACAGTGCTGTGATGGGAGCAGGATGAAGTCAGAGTGAATAGGTTAAAAGGCCCACTTCTGTTTATATGAAATTTCCTCCCATTAATGTAATCAATGGCCAAGGTTGAGATGCATCAGGAAGGCTCAGTGATACAAGTTAAATGATGTTGAACTCAATTACACATCTTACAGCAACTTATGAAGTTTTAAGATGGTACAATTGCGTTAGTTGCATCTTTTGCTTTAAAATTATTAATTTGAGCAAGATGAGAGCGGACATGAAGTGATTAGTAGAAAGCATGTTGTGTACAGCTTTATTTTTCTTAAAGTATCCAGCAGATACCTTAAACTAAAAATTCCCAATTTGGATTGTTTCTCCCATTGGGAATGAAGAACCCCAGTAGGGTATGTCACGTGACTGAGTTCACTTATAGATCAAAATAATTTTAAGAACATAAACAGGAGCAACTGTAGGTCATTTGGCCCTTCAAGTTTACCCTACGATTCAGTGCTTTCAGAGATGCAGAACTTCAGTGATTGGTAACACTCCTGCACATCTCATCAATTTGCTTACTTTGGCTTGTTATTGAGATTCATGTGCTGGCAGTAGACTGAAATGGCCTTTGACCATTCAAGCTTGATCACAGTTGCCCTTTTGCATCCAAGATTGAAAGACAAACAATTTAAGACCGGAAGAAATAGGAACAGGAGTAGGCCATTTGACCCATGAGCGTGGATCACTATTCAGTAGGATGATGGATGATGCAACATCGCTCACATCAACTTTCCTTCATTTTCCCCTTTACTGCAAACCCTCTTGAAATCGGGTCAAAATTCCTTTAGCCTTCCTGATTACCTGCAGCACCTGTGTGCTAACTTTGTGTTTCGTGCACAAATACCCCAAGTTCCTTTGTGTTGAAGCTTTCTGTAGTGCTTTTTTTCCACCATTTAAATAGTATTCTGCACATTTGCTCTCCCTTCCAAAATGAGCAGCTTCACGTTTTTCCACATCATATCCCATTTGCCAATGTTTTGCCCACTTGGCCTCAAGATGTCTGTCATAATTTCCATGATGGTGTTTCATGCTGTGGGCCAAGTACTGGGTTTAGTATAAATAGGTTGCAGACTTGATGGACTGAAGGGGCTCTTCTGTGCCGTATGACTGCATTTCTCTTGCATTGCCTCAACAAAAGCATCCCAATATGCTAACAATTACTGTCTTTTGTAGATGAAAGAAAATAAAAATCCCGTTTGGATGCCATAAATATTAGCTATTCTATTATTGAGAATGGCCACGTTGTCCAGTCCAGATACCATCAGGTTAGGCTGTGTACTGACAGATCCAAGCTTTGAGCTGGTGCAGTGAGAATTTCTTGAAGAATGGGACTGGATATTTTTAGTTTCTTAAGATTATTAAGGAAAGAACATCATTAAAATTTTAACCCTGTACTATTGATAGGGATCTAGCTATTGAAATGTTTCAACTGTCCAATGTCTATTTTCTGAGGGAAAAAAAAATTAAATCCCGGTTCAGTGTGCTTTTCAAACATCCAGAAGTTTGTTTGCTCCTTGCTATCCTTCATTTACAACATTCTGTACCACCTCTTCTCAAAAATACATTTTAGTCACCTGCCTAATTTCCCATCCTTGGCTGAAGTTATCTTCTTTTGGGAATTTGTAAAAGTCATAGTCACGCAGTACAGAAGAGGTCCTTCAGTCCAAGTCTACACCAACCTGTTTACACCAAACCAACTTTCCAGTACTTGGCCCATAGCCTTAAATATTATGACATTGAAATTATGATAGAGATCTTGATGGGTTAAGTAAGTGGGCAAAAGGTTGGCAATGGAGTGTAGTGTGGAAAGATGTGTAGTTCTTCATTTTGAAAGAGAGAACAAAAGAGCAGAGTATCATTCGTATGGAGAAAAACTGCAGAAAGCTGCAACGCCATGATTTAAAATCTATTCCCCATCCTATGATAATATGTTAAAGAGGACAATATTATTGCAAGTAACTGGCTGTCAAATTACAGCTGTTGTCTATTTGCTCTGTCAATTCAAAAAGAGAGGGAGGCAAAAATCAGCAAACTGTTGGAATTGATTAAGAAAGTAATAGCACATTTGGAACATCATAACCTAATTAAGCAGAGTAAACGTGGTTTTGTAATAGAGGAATTGTGCTTGACTAATTGATTAGTTTTTCGAGCAAGTCTAAGACTACCACCACCTTCACCTTAAAATTATGCCCCCTGGATACTCACCTTTCAGCTAGGGGAACAGAGCCTCTCTAGCATGACACAGTGGCTCAGTGGTTAGCATCCCTGCCTCACAGCGCCAGGGACCTGGGTTCGATTCCAGAATTGGGCAACTGCCTGTGTGGAGTTTGTACATTCTCCGCGTGTCCGTGTGGGATTCCTCCCAAAGTCCAGAGATATGCAGGTTAGGTGGCTTGGCAATGCTAAATTGTCTGTTGTGTTCAGGGATGTGTTGGTTAAGTAGGTTAGCCATGGGGAATGCAGGGTTACAGGGGTAAGTCTGGGTGTGTTGCTGTTCAGAGGATCAGTGTGGGCTCGATGTGCTGAATGGCCTGCTTCCACACTGCAGTGATTCTATGGTTTTGGAAAATCTAGGGGGTGATGGACTCTCCGGAATGTAGCACTGACAGCCAGATTTCTGGTGCCGAGGCTAATGTGGCAAGGGGTATGCCAGGTTCCAAGCAAACGATTGTGATCAGGGACTGTCTAGTCAGAGGCACAGGCAGACAGTTCTGCAGTTGACAGTGAGACATCATAATGCTGTGTTGCCTTCTTGAAGCCAGGATTAAAGGTATATTGGTGAGGGTGCAGAATATTCTCACAGGGGAGAGGGACTAGCAGAGGGTCATTGTACACATTGGAACTAACGACATAGGAAGAGAAAAAGATGAGATTCTGAGGGAAGACAGAAAGTTAGGCAGGAATTTAAAAGGTAGGTCCTCGAGGTAGTAATATTTTGATTACTCCCAGTGCCACGAGCTAGTGAGGGTAGGAATAGGGGGGGGATAGAGCAGATAAATGCATGAATGAGGAGCTGGTGCAGGGGAGAAGGATTCATATTTTTGGATCGTTGGTATTTCTTTTGGAGTAGAAGTGACCTGTATAAGGAGGACACATTGCCCCTGAATTGGAAGGGGACTAATATACTGGTGGGGAGATTTGCTAGAGCTGTTCAGGAGAATTTAAACTTTTTTTTTGGGGTGTTGAGGGGGGTGCGCAGCACGGGTGGAGTGGTATTGGTGGGACCCAATGCGATACTAAGGAAACATCAGTTGGGAAAAGGAGTAAGTCGAACAGATGGGGCAGACCGGAACAAAGTAGACAATGAAGTAGGTTTGATAAATTAAACTGCATTTATTTCAATGCAAGAGGCCTGACAGTAAAGCGGATGAACTCAGCATGGCTTAGAACATGGGACTGGGATATCACAGCAATTATAGAGATGTGGCTGAGGGGTGGACAGGTCTGGCATGCTTAATTCTCCAGGGTTTAGTTGCTATAGGAAGGATTGAACGGGGAGGCAATAGAGGAGGGGGAGTGGCATTTTTGATTAGGGATAAAATTACACCTGCATTTAGGGAGAATATTCCTGGGAATATGTCCAGGGAAGTTATTTGGATGAACTGAGAAACAAAAAAGGGATGATGGCCTTACTGGGATTGTACTTTAGACTCCCCAACAGTCAGCAGGAAATTGAGAAAGAAATTTGTTAGGAGATCTCAGTTATCTGTAAGAATACTAGTGTGGTTATGGTAAGGGATTTTAACTTTCCAAACATAGACTCAGACTGCCATAGTGTTAAGGGCTTGGATGAAGAGGAATTTAAGTGTGTACAAGAAAATTTTCTGATTCAGTATGCGGATTTACCTACTGGAGAAAGTGCAAAACCTGACCTACTGTTGGTAAATAAGGCAGGACAGTGATTGAGGTGTCAGTGGGGGAGCACTTTGGGACCAGTGACCATAATTCTATTAGTTTTAAAACAGTGATGGAAAAGGATAGATTGGATCTAAAAGTTAAAGTTCTAAATTGGAGGAAGGACAATTTTGATGGTATTAGACAAGAAATTTCAAAAGTTGATTGGGGGCAGATGTTCACAGGTAAAGGGTCGGCTGGAAAATGGGAAGCATTCAAAAATGAGATAACGAGTGTCCAGGGACAGTGTGTTTCTGTTAAGGTGAAGGGCAAGGCTGGTAGGTGTAGGGAATGCTCGATGACTTGGCTTTGGTCAAGAATAAGAAGGATTCATATGTCATGTATAGGCAGCAGAAATCAAGTGATTCCCTGGAATAGTATTAAGGCAGCAGGAGGGCAGAAAGGGGACATGAAATAGCTTTGGCAAATAGGGTTAAGGAGAATCCAAAGGGATTCTACAAATACATTAAGGACAAAAGGATAGCTAGCGAGAGAATAGGGCCACTTAAAGATCAGCAAGGCCACCTATGTATGAAACCACAGGAGATGAGTTGTGGCTGAGATAGTAAAATGATGAATTGCTAGGAGGAAGAGAAAGCCACAGAGGTATAGGATGAGAGCGCAAAGTGTGTTTTAGTCATGAGAGCAGCGTGACAGTTGTGACAATTAATGTGGCAGTTTGTGAAAAATACTGCCAGGCAGAATGAAGGGGAAAATCTACCCCAGATGTTTTCAGGAAAGCCTTAAACGATCAAGAAAAGGGGACCAAGAATGTACGTGAAGGGTACCAGAGGTGACCAAAGGGGCAAAGCTTTTGAAGACACTACCTGCATTTCTGCAATTATAATCAGATCCAGGAGAGAAAAGTGTCACAAAACAGAGAGTTGAAGAAGGGTGGAATCATCAAAGGTCATGGAAAGACTAAAGAAGGATGGGAATTGAATGAACTGTGTTATTTTTATAATTCTAATGTGTTTTTTATAATTTTTTTAATTTGTCAGACCTTGTGCAATGGTGATCCCAGACTTCGAGCTGATCTGCGAAATAATGTTGGTCGCAGAGGGATTTATAGATGCTAGGCAGCTTGCCAGAAAATTTATAAGTCTCTACGCACTTTGCCGTGAGCTACTGTCAAAGCAGGTAACGTAGATTTTAGAAAAGAAGCATGCTTTTCAAACAACATTTTGTTGTCATTGATTTGATTGCTATTTAAATACATATCATCTTATAGGACCATTATGACTGGGGCCTTAGAGCTATAAAATCTGTATTGGTGGTTGCAGGATCTCTGAAGAGAGGAGATCGAAACAGCCCTGAGGAACAGGTAAGTAGAAGTTGTAATTCTAGCTCGTTATAGTAGGTCAGTATTTACATCCATGTGAATTTGAGATGGAAATTCTAGTGTAATGGAGAAGGATTTGGCTCAATATTTTCTACATCACTGTGCTAAGGGAGTCTGGCTGTTTCTAGTCAGCGGTTGACCTATTCTTGCAGACAGCATGGGGCACGGCTCTGTGGTTGGCACTGCGGTCTCACAGCGCCAGGGACCTGGGTTTCCACCCTCAGGCGACTGTGTGGAGTTTGCATGTTCTCCCCGTGTCTGGTTGGGTTTCCTTTGAGTGCTCCAATTTCCTCCCACATGGATTGGCCATGCTGAATTGCCCGTGGTGTCCAGGGATAGGGCAGGGGGTGGATCTATGTGGGATGCTCTTCAGAGGATTGGTGTGGACTCAATGGGCTGAATGGCCTGCTTCCACACTATAGGGGTTCTATGTTAAAAGTACTATATTCGGTTGCACACTTGCTCACCGAGTCAGTGTGTTTGATTGCAGATGTTTCGTCACCCTGTTAGATAACATCATCAGTGTGCCTCTGGTGAAGCATTGGTGTTCTGTCCTGCTTGTTATTTATATGTCTTGGTTTGCTGGGGTGGTTGGTATTGTTTTTTGGTGGTTTGTATATCAGGTCCAGTTCAAAGTGTTTGTTGACAGAGTTCTGGTTGGAATGCCAGGCCTCCAGGAATTCCCTGGCGTGTCTCTGTTTGGCTTGTGTTATTAGGGATGTGTTGTCCCAGTTGAATTCATGTCCTCCTTTGTCCATGTTTATTGAGACAACTGGGAATTGGTAATGTCTCTTGGTGGCTAGTTGGTGTTCATGTATCCTTATTGTCAGTTTTCTTCCAGTTTGGCCTGTGTAATGTTTCTCACAGACCTTGCATGGTATTTTGTATATAACATTAGTTTTGTTGGTTGTGGGTATGGGGTCCTTTATGTTTGTCAGTGGTTGTTGGATTATGGGCTACCCTGATGCCTAGGAATCAGAGTAATCTTGTGATCATCTCTGATATGTCTCTGATGTACGTTAGGGTAACTAGTGTGTCTGGCCGTGTTGTGTCTTCTTGTTGTGGTCTGTTGTGGAGGTAATGGCGGATTGTGCTTTCTGGGTATCCATTGCTTTTGAAAACTCCATATAAGAGCACTTGTTCTGCTTTTGCGCAATTCTGGGTTGCTGTGGTGTGTTGTGATTTGTTTGAATAATTCCTGATGCAGCTCTGTTTATGGGTGTTGGTGTGGTTGCTGGTGTAATTAAGTATCTGGTCCATATGTGTTGCCTCTCTGTGTACCCTAATCTAGAGTTCCCCGTTGTTCTTACGTTCTACTGTTATGTCCAGGAAGGGTAGTCAGTTGTTGTTCTCTTCTACTTTTGTGAATTTTATTCCATTGAGGATGTTGTTTATATGTCGGTGGGTTTCTTCTGGTTTTGTGCGTTTGATAATCATGAAGGTGTCATCTACATAGCGGACCCAGAGTTTGGGTTAGATAGTGGGAAGCGCTGTCTGTCCTAATCTTTGCATTACTGCTTCTGCAATCAGTCCTGATATTGGGGATCCCGTTGGTGTTCTGTTGATTTGTTTAAATAAATGGCCATTGAAGGTGAAGTGGGTTATGAGGCACAGATCCAGTAGTTTCAGGGGGCTGTCCTTGTTGATGCTGTTGGTGACATGGGGTGCCTGCCTTCCTGATTCATCCAGCAGTATGACAATTGTCGCTTTGGCTAGGTTGATGTTTATGGATGTAAATAGTGTTGTTATGTCGAAGGATACCATTATCTTGTGCTCATCTGTTCTGGTGTCCTTGATGTTGAGGAATTATTGGTAGGAGTGGATGGAATGGGTAGTGTTGTCAAGTAAGTTTTTCAGTTTCTGTTGTGGTTCTTTTGGCTAGTCTATATGTTGGAGTGCCCGGTAATGAGACAATGGGTCTGAAGGGGACCCCTGGTTTGTGTACCTTAGGGAGTCCATAGAAGCAGGATGTGTTGGATCCCTCTGGCTTCGTTTTTAGGTAGTCTGTCTTGCTGATGTCCCCTGAGCTGTGCAATTTCTTCAGGGTTGTTGTGATCCAGTTCATGAACTGTGGTGTTGGGTATGTTGCCACTTGTTGATAGGTGTTGGTATCTGCTAGTGCGTTGGCTTTCTTGATATTATTGAGCTCTATTAAGGATTATTGTCACGCGTCCTTTATCTGCCAATGGGATTACGATGTTTCTGTCTTTCTTGAGTCTTTCCAGGGCTTTCTTCTCTTCCGTGTTGAATGTGTTTGACTTACCTTTTCTGCTCAGTATTGGTACTGTCATCTGTCTAATGGTCTGTTGTATTCCCTCTGTGAGTTCATTGCTGTTCAGTGTCGATTCCAGTGCAGCCAGGAAGTCAGCTTTTTTTGGCATTTCTGTAGTTATAATTCAGTCCGGGTACTAGGACAGTCTTTTCAGTGTCTGTAAGTGGTCAGTCTGCGATGTTCTTGATCCATGTTTCTGTATTGTCCGTGTCGCCGTTGTGAGTGAGTTTGGATAGTTTGTCTTGTAAGGCTATTGTTTTCTTTGTTCTGGTCCTCTGTTGTTGAATGGTGATGGCTTGTTCCAATGTGGTTGTCCATTCTTGGTCAGTTGTGTTGGAATACAAAGTTTTTTGGCGTGCCATTGCCCGCTTGTATTTGTGGAGATGGTTGTGGGCATCGTTGATCATAACCCTTATCATTCTGTGGCTGTTCTGTGCAGCTGTTCTCCGTGCCTGTGGATTGTTGATAGGTGGTTTATATTTTAAACTTTGTGATAGTACCTGCTTTTTGAGGTGTACGTGCAGGAAGTATAGTTGTTCGCGAGTTGCCAACAAGCCACCAAGAGACACGACCAATTCTCACTTGTCTCAATACACACGGACGAAGAAGGACGTGAATTCAACTGGGACAAAACATTCATAATAGCACAAGCCAAACAGAGACATGCCAGGGAATTCCTGGAGGCCTGGCATTCCAATGGAACTCCATCAACAAACACATTGAACTGGACTTGATATACAAATCACTGAAAAACAAAACTGGATGTAATACCAACCACCCCAGCAAACCGAGGCATATAAATAACAAGCCAGACAGAACACCAACGCTTCACCGGAGGCACACTGACGATGTTACTAGCAGGGTGATGAAACGTCTACAATCAAACACATACCAGCTCGGCCAGCAAGCCTGCAACCTCATCAACAACATGAGCTACAAATCTTCTCAAAAATGTTAGGTGCTATATTCATTTATTTAAAATGTCAGATTGTAAGATTAATAATTTCTGATTGCATTAAGATCATAGCTAAAATAAAATCAGACTTTAAAACAACTGACTTCAGGTATGTCCTTTCTGTTTTCAAAGTAGAGAAATTTGACATTCCACAAATGTAAATGTAGCTTTTCAGGGCAGATGAGAGTGTTTAATAGTAATTATGAATTTACTACACTGTTCAAAATCTGATTGTTTAGTGAAATGTAAAGTGTAACTTTGAAAGACTATTGCAATGAAATGTACAGTGTAAGAATGGAAGTATTTGACAGGCCATAGATCTCCCCCTCATTTAAATCAACTGTGTGGAGGTTTGGTAGGGGGGTGGTCTTTATAGCACTTCTGACCACTTTGCTTTTTTTTTGCAATGTAAAATAGAGCATTGAGCTGTTCACACTTCTTAAAGCAATACTTGCAGTTGAACAATTAAAAAATGGCTTTCTCCTTCAGACTACTGTTGAATAAACACTTATGCTTTCAATTTTTCATATTTCTATTTCCCTAATTTTCTTAAGTGTCCTTTTTACAAATAACGTTTCTTGCAGTTTTACCTGTTTTTTAAAAGAAACAATTATGATAATATTTGTTCGTTTAATGAACGTTTCAAGTCTTCTAACTTCTCAGCGTTTTCCTTTCTGCAACCAAAACATTTTAACTAACTTTGGTTGTCTGCAATCGAGCACTATATCACCTTCTTCCCCTTGCAGCTTTGGTGAGACCGCTTGATCTTCTTCAGTTTTTTGATAACTTTTCGCTGATTCCACCTGGTTTGAAATTTTACAGACAGGTTTAGTGCTGCTATTGCTTCTGCAGCCTTTTTACTATTAGCCGTCACTTTTGCAGAAGTGGACATGCTCTTAAGCTGCTGAAAATATAAAGATGTTTTTCTCACTGGAATTGTTTCCTTCTTTCTTCTCTGAAGACTAGGGTCTTTGTAGATATGAAGATTTATTCAGCCTACAGCCTAGCACTATTGCTAGTGTATTTTATGTGAAAGTGATGCCAACTGCTACTACTACCTTATATAGTATAGTGAGTTGAATCTTCAGCCACCCACCATCTTCAAAATGTTGGTTTCTGCCAGAATCATCCATGATGTCTTACGCAGATTCAATGCCACCTATCGTTCTGGCTGTCATTTGTCCAGGCCACTGATACCATGGGGGTAATGTCTGAGGGAGAAGATCACGCATTGTTTGTTTCAATCTTAATATCTCTATATTCGATATGATTCGCTTAAGCTTATTCATTTAGATGTGCCTATTTATCAATAAAAAGTTCTTTCTCCTGAAATTCATCTTTCTATTACCATCAACATAATTGGAGGGAAAATTCAGGGTTTGCACAAGTACGCACTAAACTGATGCCGCTGATCTTACTGATCTGTCTTTTTCCAAAATAAATAAAGTCAGTAGTCTTACAAACACTACGACCAGGCTGTCACCCCATTGGTCTGTTTATCTAACAAAACGGAATAGAATTCAACACAGTCATCAATTTTAAACTTAAAGACAGTGACTTAGTCTACGGCAGATTGAGTTTAACTAACCATATGCACTATAATTGTTTAATTATGCAATAATTTATCATGTTTGTTAACTTAATATTGTTTGTTATAATGTTATTGTTCTGTCATCGTTTAATAGCATTGTTGCTGTTTTCCAGGTCTTAATGCATGCTCTTAGAAATTTTAATCTACCAAAAATTGTCAGCAATGATGTTCCTATTTTTCTGGGTCTGATTGGTGATCTTTTCCCATCGTTGGAGGTACCACAAAAGAAAGATTTTGATTTGGAACAGATGGTGCGCCAGTCTATTTCAGAACTGCACCTGCAGCCAGAAGACAACTTCATATTAAAGGTGGAAATAATATTTTTATGCTTAGTTTATCATAAATCTAAATGAGCTGATTAAAGGTTGTAATGTTCACTGTTGTAAAATGTGTATCAAGACCCGCATTTCTAACATCTGTCTAATGTTTTTACTATGCCAAACCATGAGCATAAGCTAACAATTATTGTACCTACAAAGAATCTACTATATCTGTTGTGTACATTATCCCCAGGTAACAGGGTAAACTCCTTTCGTATTATCATTGTCTTAACTAAATGTGTTCCCATTAATATTGGTTGATGAATTAGATGTAAAAGGTACGTAAAGTTTCTGTAACTTTTATAATAAAACATTAAAATAGTAAAAGCATGCACATAATCTTAAAGAGTTTGTAGATGTTCTTAACCTATTCAGGCATGCTATGAAGCAGTTCTGGAGCAGGTGAGTTTTGAACCAAGGGCTTTTGGCCCAGAGATAGGGGCACTGTCAACGTACCACAAAAACCCCCTTTTTAAAACTGTTTCTGTTTCTACAGATGCCAGAGGAAGTGGTGGAGATGGATACAATGACAACATTTAAAAGGCATCTTGATGGGTACATGAGTAGGAAGGGTTTAGAGGGATGTGGGCCAAATGCTGACAAATGGGGCTAGATCAGTTTAGGATGTCTGGTTGACGCGGATGAGTTGGACCTAAGAGTTTGTTTCCATGCTTTATAACTCTATGCTGAGTTTCTCCTGCATGTTTTTACATAGGTATTTTAAGTGACCTGATCAGATATGTTATACTGCATGGCAGATGAGAATTGAACCCAGACCCTCTGGCTCAGCGGTTAGGACACTACCACTTTGCCACAATATGCTCTGTTCTGTAATTATCTAATAAACCTGTTCAGGCATGTTTTGATACATCAGACACAGGTGGGACTTGAACCACAGTCTTCTGGCCCAGACACAGGGAACCTACTGTGCCACAAGCATAGCTATTTCTTAACAGCCTCATCTTTGAATCTGTCTCTCACCATGTTATCCAGCTCTGTGTGTTTCTGATCACTATTTGCAGTACTCCCAAATCTTGCAACCGGTTTATTGTGTCTCTCTGGGTTTCTTCGCAGTTCATTCTCTCTATTTCTTTTCCCTCAAATGCTCTCTATTAATTATGTATTAATTGTACATAATTACATACAAGTGGATATTAACTGGGGACTCTGTTATGCTCCATTAAATATGAACAGACTAAAATTGTGGTGTTTGTGATGTGACAATGCTGTCACTTCAAAACGGTTATTTTGTCCTTGTTTTTTTTGAAGTGAGGTTGTAAAGGCAGAAGTGTCAAAGAGTCTAGGGAGTAATAGTTTAACATTGGAAGGGGAGTGCCCAGCTCTCTCAGTTCAGGTTTTTGTTAGTTTTTTTTGGGCTGCAGCAGTCACAAGATGTTTTGAGTACCAGAAGTGTTGCAAGCTTCAGTAAAAGGATTCTTATGACTTTCTGTGAAATCTCTCTCTGGATGTTGTTCCCACCTGCCTGGAAGAATCGTCTTTGAATTTATCTTTTTGCCAAGGGGTGTGCTTATGAGATGTTACTGTATTGGAACAGTTAATTAATTAAGTTGCTATATCAGCTTGGTTAGATTTTCCAATAGTTAAGTTGCTCTAAATTCTGCTTTCTTTTGTTCGTGCTTCAACTGTGGTGTTAAATAAATTTTGTTTTGCCTAAGGCCGAGTTGTTTGACCAGTTGCATCACGCCTGGAACACCCACTTCACATCTACCTTTAAAATAAGAAAATGTTAGGGTCTAGGCTACCTTTTTAAAATGTTTTGAGGGGGTCTGGTCTGGTCCATAACAGAGATCAATTTCCTACTTGTAACGTCTTTCTCTGTAAAAGAATGATTAAACAAAGACTTCAATTCTATCCTTCTTTACCTAACTTTGTGGAATATGACATAGTAGCAGAGGATGGCTGCCCAAGGTTGAAGCTTGAAACTAAAAATTATTTCAGACAGAAAATTAGAAAATTACAGAAGGCAAATGTAAGTTGTAAGGGCATAGTCAATTCTTGGAGTCTGAATCGCAAGACCAGTGGAAGAGTGAACTGGATATATGGACATGTGTTATGCCCCTTCCAAAGAGAGAAAGCAAGATACAATCTTAGTGTTGTCACTTCCAATAAGAAATCAATGTTAATTTTTTGTCAGATGGAAATGGATGATAGTTTAGGGCTTCCATTAGAATTGTTGTTGGATTTGACAAAAGAGGCAGTCTACAAAATGTCTCCCAGGCATGATCAGAATATGATACATTTCAGAAAATTAATGGCTATACCATCGAGAAGTATGAACTTGAACAGACTGTGTATAAAAGATTGATGAATTTCAGTTTGACGATCCCAAAATTGGCACTGACATTTAAATTACTGTGTTGTGCTGAGGTGTCTCCTATAGACAAGCTTCTGATTCTAACTGGTGTTCAGTTCTTAGCGAAGAACACTCTCCTGGGTCAAGTGTCTGCAGCCTTAAAAAATACATCATGGGGAAACCATCATTTCCTTCATCATTCATGGAATAAATTACATTTTTGTAGTAATAAAAACAATATAAAACTCAAAGATTGCCTGATTTCAAAATGGTCCAGGTACTAAATGCACATCAACACAATGGAAGGGTTAAAGCCAGGATGAACTCCAAAGAAAGAGTCCCATCAGACGGGAAACATTGACCCTGTTGCATACAGACCTGCTGAGTTTCTCTAGCACTTCTGGTTTTTATTTCAAAGCTCCAGCATCTGCAGTACTTGATTTTATTAGGTAAGGATGAAAGCAAACCTGTTTATCAGAGCAGAAGGGAAAATTAGAGCATAAATAATGGGAACATGAACCTCAGGTATGTTGACTGAACAGTTAGTTAGTGCTTCAGGTATGCTTCAAGGTATTGAAGGATGTTGCAACATAACTGTTGTAAGTTTTGCCTCGGTATATGGTTTAAAGAAGGCAGCTGCCATAGCTCTAGAAGCATGGGACAAAAATAGAAATACTTTCGTCTTTTTTTTAGAGCTATCTACCAAATTTAGTATTTGTACAATAATACTTTACAAGGATACGAGGATTATTATGGACAAAAATATGAAGAAATGGATAGGAGCTGGACTTGAGCTTGACTTAAATTGAATTTGCCCATCATGAGTTCAGAGCTGTGTAAAAATATGAACATCATGGTTGCGAATACAGCAGCTGAGTTTATTCTGCATACCTGGGATTCATTTTCCCACTATTCTGTTCTGATTTTGTTTTCTGCTAATATTCAGATCTGCTTGCATCCTTATTCACCTTATCTTTAATCTCCCCAAAGTCTATGAAAAGCAACGTGGAGCAATGAAAAACTGCATAGATTTTTAGTGATCAAACTGCAAGTTGTCAACATGCAAAAGTTCACTCCAAATGGTAGGAGAATATGGAGTCAGTTGTATAGCATGGACATAGACCCTTTGGTCCAACTAGTCTATGCTGAGCATGTTCCCAAACTAAACTAGTCCCATTTGCCTGTGCTTGGCCCATATCCCTCTAAACCTTTCCTATTCAAGCAGGGTAGACCAAGGAGAGCCAATGGATGTTATCTACCTGGACTTTAAGAAGGCCTTTGATAAGGTGCCACACAGGAGGCTGCTGAGTAAGATAAGGGCCCATGGCGTTAGAGGCAAGGTGCTAGCATGGATAGAAGATTGGCTATCTGGCAGAAAGCAGAGAGTGGGGATAAAGGTGTCTTTCTCAGCTTGGCAGCCGGTGACAAGTGGTGTTCCACAAGGGTCAGTGCTGGGACCACAACTTTTCACTTTATACATTAATGATCTAGATGAAGGAACTGTGGGCATTCTGGCTAAGTTTGCAGACGATAAAAAGATAGGTACAGGTAGTACTGAGGAGGTGGCAAGGCTTCAGAAGGATTTGTACAGGTTAGGAGAGTGGACAAGGAAGTGGCAGATAGAGTACAATGTGGGAAAGCGTGAGGTCATGCACTTTGGTAAGAAGAATAAAAGCATGGACTATTTTCTAATTGGGGAGAAAATTCAGATGTCTGAAGTGCAAAGAGACTTGGGAGTTCTAGTCCAGGATTCTTTCAAGGTAAACTTGCAGGTTGAGTCAGTAGTCAGGAAGGCAAATGCAATGTTGGCATTTATTTTGAGAAGACTTGAATGTAGGGATGCAGGGATGTACTACTGAGGCTTCATAAGGCTCTGGTCAGGCCACATCTGGAGTATTGTGTGCAGTTTTGGGCCCTATAACTCAGGAGGATGTACTGGCTCTGGAGCGGGTTCAGAGGAGGTTCACAAGAATGGTCCCAGGAATGGAAAGCTTAACATATGAGGAACGTTTGAGGACTCTGGGACTATACTCAATGGAGTTTAGAAGGATGAGGGGGGATCGGATTGAAACTTTCAGAATACTGAATGGCCCGGACAAAATGGATGTTGGGAAGATGCTTCCATTGGTAGGAGAGTCTAGGACCCGAGGGCACAGCCTTAGAGTAAAGGGAAGACCTTTTAGAACAGAGATAAGGAGAAACTTCTTCAGCCAGAGAGTGGTGAATCTATGGAATTCACTGCCACAGAAGGCTGTGGAGGCCAGGTCATTGAGTACATTTAAGACTGAGATAGATAGGTTCTTTATTATCAAGGGGATCAAGGGTTATGGGGAGAAAGCAGGAGAATGGGGTTGAGGAACTTATCAGCCATGATTGGATGGCGGAGCAGAATCAATGGGCCGAATGGCCTAATTTCTGCTCCTATGTCTTATGGTCTTATGGGCTTATTCATATACTTATCCAAATGTTTTTTAAATGTTGTAACTATACTTGAATTCACCACTTTTCTGGCAGTTCGTTGTACATAGAAAATCACTGTGTTTTAAAAAAAAAGTTGCCCCTCATGTCCCTTTTAAAATGTTCTCCTTTCACCTTAAAAATATGCCACTGCTTTTGAACTCCCCCACCCTAGGGAAAAGACCCTTGTTATTCGCCTTATCAATGTCCTTGGTGATTTTGTAAACCTCAATAAGGTCATCCCATAATCTCCTAATCTCTGATGGAAAAATGTCCGGGTCTATCCTTATAACTCAAGCCCTCTATTCCCAGTAATATCCTGGTAAATCTTTTCACAACCCTCTCCTCTGTAATAATATCCTTCCTATAGCACGTCGATCAGAACTGCACACAATACTCCAGAAGAGGCCTCACCAATGTCCTGAACAACCTCAACATGATATTCCAACTCCTATACTCAAAAACTGAAAGAACTGCGGATGCTGTAAATCGGGAACAAAAGCAAATTTGCTGGAAAAGCTCAGCAGGTCTGGCAGCATCTTTGAAGGAAACAACAGAGTTAAAGTTTTGGGTCCAGTCCTGAAACGTTAACTCTGTTTATCAATTAGCAAAATCCCAAATTGCATTCTGTCTTGTGTGACAGTATTCCTGCATTGAAATGTACAAGAATTGGTTTAATTTTTTCTGTATAATTGAATGTTTTACATGTTGGAAGATAGGAATTAATCATGGCCAAAGTCTCAGAAAAAATATGTAGAATGCTGAGCCATCAAGATGAGCTGAGGTGTGATTTAGTACAGGAGTGATAAGGTAAGAGGTTATGATGGTAAAATTGTATTTACAAAACATGGCAATTGAACTATTAAGGTACGTTCTTTATTATTTGGAATCAATTGCAACATTTCAGACTTTGAGCAGCAAAAAGGAATAAATGAGGCATTTTATACATCAAATGTTTTGTGTTTTGTGGTGAGGGCTTTGAGAAACAGGATGCAGTTGATCAAGGGCTAAAAGTAATGTGAGTGACCCTGGCACACATGAGAGGGGTATCACCTATGGAGGTCCATTTCCAGAATGCGTGTACAGCAGAGATATTTTCCAAAGGGATGTAATGAATTGAGGGACGTAACAATTGTGGAATGTGAAGGAAAAGCTACCGGTAAGTTTGAATAATGGTTGAATGTGCAAGAGATGGACAAGAAATATGATTAATGCACTGGCAAAATATGTTGAAAGCATTAAAAGTTAGAAAAAATAGTGCGAGAGGATAGTCTAGAAGTGACTTTTCAGAAAATGATGTATTTGAGGAAAGAACCTTTGATAATGCAAGAGGGAGGTCTTGCCACTTAGTCTTGACAGATAGGAAAGTTGAATTAGAGTCTGATGGGTGTATAGATTAGACAATAAAATAAAGGCAACAGAACAGTCCTGTAACAAACAGTGATAGCCTTGCCCCGGAAAAGTTATTGCAGATGGCTACAAGGGCTAAAAGCTCCAACAATACTTGGAAAGCCTGACACAATCCAAGATAAATCAGTTTGTTCGGCACCCACCACCCACTTTAAAATTTTCGCTACTACTAGCATACGGTGGTAGGTGTGTACCATCTACACGATTCGCTGTAGGACCTCACCAAGGTCCCTTCAACAATACTTCCCATACCTGCAACTTATCAGACCTAGAGAAACAAGAACAGCAGATAAATGAGAGCACTGTGACCTGAAAGTTCCCCTGAAAATTATGCATATCCTCACATAGAGTTATATCAGAATCCCCACATGGGCAAATAGTAGAGTGACCCAAAGCCGAACTTGCCAGCATTGTGCACATCTCATGAATGAATATAAAATAAATTTCAGATGAGAATGGAACAGGCTGCCCTTTAGCTCGCAAACCAGAGAAAATGGCTATCTCTTGTTGAGGGAGTGGGTATGGTATTGTGTTGGTCAAGTAGTTTAGGTGAGATTCAGTACAGTTGGCAAATTAGATGTATATTCATTGAATAATAAGTAAATAATCGTATGTTGGGAGAAGATGAGCGTTCAATGAAATATGTGAACGAGAAAAGATTAAAGAAGATTGACCATCCCAGCTTGAAACAAATGCTGCATAGAAGGTAAAAATAGGAGCAGAAATACATCATTCTGTGCTGCAATCCTTCTGTGCCATTCAATAAGATCATGGCTGAGCTGTTCATGATTTGAATTGCAAATTTCATCTACCCCGACAACTTTTGATTCCCTTGTCTGTCAAAAATTTATCTGCTTTTGTCTTAAAAATATTTAATGACCCTGCCTCCACTGCCTTCTGAGGGAGAGGCATCCAAATTTACACAACCCTAAGAAAGTAAAGATTTCTTCTCATCTCTGCCCTAAAAGAGCAACCCCTAATCTTAAAGCAGTATTTCTTACTTCAGAACTGACACACAAGATGAAACATCCTTTCCACTCCCATCTTTTCCAGAAAATTCTGGATCTTGTATACACCAATCAAGTCAACCTTTATTCTTCCAGACTGCAATGGAAACAAGACTACCCTGTCCAATCTTTCCTCGTAGGTGAGCTCACTCATCCCATGTATCAATCTAGTAAAAGGAAAAAAAAACTAAACAACTGTGAATGCTGCAAGTTAGAATCAAAAATAGACATTGTTGGAAAAGTTTAGCAGGTCTGGCAGCATCTGTGGAGAGAAAGCAGAGTTAACGTTTCATGTCCAGTGACCCTTCTTCAGAACTCACTTGGAGTTATTAAGAAGGATCATTGGATCTGAAATATTAACTTTGCCTTCTCTCCACAGATGCTGCCAGACTTGCTGAGCTTTTCCAGCAATTTCTATTTTTTTTATCAATCTAGTAAACCACATCTGAACATCCTCTGATGCATTTCACCCTTCCTTATATAAAGAGACCAGAACTGCACATATTTGAGATTTGGTCACACTAATGTCCAGCATAACTGAATAACTAAATTCTTCTCTTACGCTAAATTCCTGTCATAATAAAGGATAGCATCACATTAACCTTCTTGATCGCTCGACTGTTTGCCCATGTGGGGATTCTGATATAATTCCATGTGAGGATCATATATAATTTTCAGGGGAACTTTCAGGTCACAGTGCTCTCATTTATCTGCTGTTCTTGTTTCTCTAGGTCTGATAAGTTGCAGGCATGGGAAGTATTGTTGAAGGGACCTTGGTGAGGTCCTACAGCGAATCGTGTAGATGGTACACACCTACCACCGTATGCTAGTAGTAGTGAAAATTTTAAAGTGGGTGGTGGTTGCCAAACAAACTGATTTATCTTGGATTGTGTCAGGCTTTCCAAGTATTGTTGGAGCTTTTAGCCCTTGTAGCCATCTGCAGTGACTTTTCCGGGGCAAGGCTATCACTGTTTGTTACAGGACTGTTCTGTTGCCTTTATTTTAATGTCTAATCTATATACCCAACAGTCTCTGATTCCACTTTCCTATCTGTCAAGACTAAGTGGCAAGACCTCCCTCTTGCATTATCAAAGGTTCTTTCTTCAAGTACATCATAATTTTCTGAAAAGTACAGTTTCTGTCAAAGTTGCAGCAATGAAGTCGGAAATTCCCTGGCAAAATTCAGCTGCTTGCCATGGCCCACACTTGTGATCAGATGTCTCGTCATGCTCCAGTTAATAGGTTTGCTTTGATAAGTGAAGCTTTGTACTGCAATTGCTGCTTAGTTGCCAACCTTTCATAATTGTTGTTTATATTTTTGTTAGGCTACACAACTCGAGGAGTTGTTGGCAGTGCGACATTCAGTTTTTGTTATTGGTGTTGCTGGAACTGGCAAAAGCCAGGTAAGTGAAGGCACTCTAGTTACATCACAGGCTAAACCTGGAGGAACATGGACTGAATAGAGCTTGATCCGTATTACGTTAATCTCCCTTTTGCATGATGATTTTTAAATGACAAATTAAAAACACATGATTCAATGATAATCTGTCATAATCACCTACTACTAATGAATTTAGAGCAGATGTTCATACTCGATTTGGCAACGGTGAACACTTCATTTAAAGAAGAAATGTCAATCTGATACCAAACAGTTCCTACAGGAAAATAGGGGAAATTGATGGACAAGTAAAAACAGGCTTTTCTCATGTAGCTTCCATTGATCGGACTAATACTTAAAAATTCCAAGGGAGAATCTGGGAAAGTTACAGAGTACACCTAAATAAAAAGGGAAATTTTTAAACAGTTTTTTGTTCATTGAACAGAATTATAGTTTTTATCAGTGGTTCTATCCTTAATTATGTAAAAACTCATAACTGTTTAACTCAATGATCTCCTTTAATATATTTCTTTTAACAGTTCAGTTACCATAAATTATACTCGTAATAACTGAATATTGTTATTAAAACTAAGAAAAATGGTCAAAACACACATATATTGCATCAACCATTATCTACTCGTTCAATTATAATTATTAGTTGCTCTCATTTTATTTCATAAATCTATTACTTTAAGAAACAATCTCGTAATTAACAGCCTTCAGGCTTGTGCATTTCAGTGTTCTGATTGCATTGTTTCTTTTGCATTATTTACTCCTGTAAAGAGTCAGGATAGCATGAGGGTTAGAACAGCCATTGCAATGTATAGAATTGGATTACTTAAGTACTCTCTGTTCTATTCTGTCTAAATGTAAGTATTTTTCTCAAGTTTGGTGAACAAATATGTTTTGTCAATTATTTATTTTCCCTATTGTTGACTGATAAATTTCAGCAAGTTTCTGATGGGGAAATTATGCTGTCATCTTAGTTTCCACAGAAGAATGAGTTTTGTTTGCATTGAACAATTTGTTTCTCTTAAATCCCACTGATGATTTCCTACCTGAGCAGGAAATGGCAGAGACTCATGTCAGTTTATGGAATGGGGTAGATCCTGGAGTCCACCTCACTGGAACAGGATCTTGGAAGACTAATGGATGTAGAATCTGAAGCATGGTAGAAATCAGGACCCTTTGTGCCCAAGGAGCTTGAATAAAATTACCTATGTGCAAGGAATGCTTAAAGACTGTAAGTAAAAGGGGACAATCTGTCTCAGCTAGATTTAAAACCAGATGAAGAAGCAGTCTCCAAAGCCAATGCACTTTCCCGAGATTGTAAAGAATCGATGAAAGGCATAAATCAGTGACTAAGTATTTATAGGAGTGTATTCTGTGACTACAAGCCTATAAAAATATGATATAACCTTTCCGATGCCTACAGATATTAAGAACTCTTCACAGGACTTATGCCAACATGAAGTTAAAGCCAGTGTGGTGTGATATAAACCCCAAGGCAGTGACCACAGATGAACTATTTGGATTTTTGCATCCTGCTACACGTGAATGGAAAGATGGTAAGTAGAATGAGGTTGTCAAGTTCAGCTTTTGGGTTATCATAAACAATGGTGATTTTGTTTTCCCAAATTGTTGTTGGATACATGTAACTTTCCAGTGAGAGTCGCTACCTAATTATTCAGTGGGGAACAGCATTTCAACTCGGATCATGTGTTGCTGCCATAATGGACAGACACTACAGGGAACTGCTACAGCAAGGGAGATGGAAGGCCAAGAAAACAGTCTAAACTGAGGTCACTGAACCAAGGGTGTTGCAAAACCAGAATTGAAGAAATCAAGGGGCAGATGCAAAACCTAGCAGGTCCTGGTCTAACAGAAGATGAAAGTTAACAGACAGCCAGACAAAAGCAAGAAATCTTCATGAAGGCTGTGATAAAGGCAGGGAGAATTAAGTTGAGCTCTGAGGAACAGGTATAATCCAGGGGTAAAGCTGCGAAAATATCACTATTGGGAACACACACAGTTGGAATTATTCAGTAGAAAATGTTAAAGAAGCAGGATTCATCTCTAAAAGTCAATTAATAAAACAGAAATTAAAACAGACGTTGTTTATTAAAGCCACAGGCAGTGGGATTCGTTTAGTAAAGCTGTTAAGGAAACAGGAATCAAATGAAGGTGCAAATGGCAGGCATTCTTCATTATAGCCATAAAATGGTGGGAATCCTCCATTTTAGCTGCAAAATGCAAGAAAAGGCTCCTGTATAGTATCACAGAGCAACAGCTCTGCTAATAGTGCAAAATAAAAGCCTTTAAAGTTGGAAAATAATGAATTACATTCAGAGGACATTATATTAAACCATTATTGCAAGAGAGATTTAATTTGAGTTGGGAAAAATAGTTTACAGAATTGGACATGGAGTCATGCAATATGGAAACAGACCCTATGGGCCAACTAATCCATGCCAACCAAGTTACCTAAACTGAACTAGTCCCATTTACCTGCATTTGCTGCATATTCCTCTAAACATTCCTATCCATATACCTGTCCAAATGTCATTTAAATGTGGTAAATGTACTCGCCTCTACCATTTCCTCTGTCAGCTCATTCCAAACATGCACCACCTTCTGTGTGGAAAGGTTGCCCGTCAGGTCCATTTTAAATCTTACCCCTCTCAACTCAAACCTATGCCCTTTAGTTTTGAATTCTCCCACCCTGGGGAAAAGACCTTGGCTATTCACCTTATCTATGCCCCTCATCATTTTATAAACCGCTATAAAGTCGCCTCTCAGTCTCCAATGCTCCAGGGGAGAAAGTCCCAGCCTATCCAGCCTCTCCTTAACACTTGAACCTTCCAGTCTCAGTAACATCCTTTTCAATCTTTTTTGTACCCTTTCCAGTTTGATAACATGTAGGGTGACCAGAATTGTATGCAGTCCTCCAAACGTGGCTCTACCAATATCTTTGCTGCAACACGACATCCAATCCCTGTACTCAATGATTTGACTAATGAAGGCAAGCATGCCAAATGCCGCCTTCACTACTCTGTCTACCTGTGATGCCACTTTCAAGGAACAATGTATCTGCACCCCTAGGTTTTTCTGTTCGACAGTATTCCTCAGGACCCTAACCATTAACTGTGTGAGTCCTGCCCTGGTTTGTATAACAAAATGCAATACCTCGTATTTTTCTAAATTAAACTCCATCAGCCATTCTTTGCCCACTGGCCCAGTTGATCAATATCATGTTGTACTCTTAGATAACCACATTCACTGACCACTTAATCACAATTTTGGTGTCATCCGCAAACTTACTAACCGTGCCTCCTATATTCTCATCCAAATTATTTATATAACTGAGGAACAACAACCGATCCTTGTGGCACATTGCTGGTCACAGTCTGAACAACAACCCTCGACCACCTTTGTTCCCTACCATCAAGCCAAATTTGTATCTAATCTTCGAGAAAGATTCTAAATAGAGAACAGATTCCAAACTAGATACTAAATCAGAAGCTGAACAAGTGAATACTCTTTGAAATACAATTGGGAGTTGATGTTATAGTTTAGCAAGGGCTAAAAGATTCATGGAATCCCTATAGTATGAAAGCAGGCCATTCAAACTGAGTCTACACCAGCCCTCTAAAGTGCACCCAACCCAGATACACCCCTGCACCCTATCCAAGTAACCTTGCATATTCCAAGGCTAATGACCTAGCCTGCAGATCGTTGAACACTATGGCAATTTATAAATGGCCAATTCACCTGCACGTCTTTGGACTATGGGAGAAAACTAGAATACTTGGAGGAAACCCATGCAGACATGGCAAGAATGTGCAAACTCCACACAGACTATAGAATTGAACCGAGGTACTTGACGCTGTGAGGCAACAGTGCTAACTACTAAGCCACCATGCCGCCCAGGAGCACCAGATTTTTTTATTTGAAGTGCTGAAAGGTTTTCACAATAATTGTCATCTTAGAACAAATAGTATGTTTGAAAGATCAGAATATAATATTTGAATTTGAATGATTTATCGTCACTTGCATTTTATGGTGAATAATACGGTAAAATACAGTGAAAAGCCACAATCGGCACCGTTTTGAATAGTTTAAAGAATAAAAAGATAGCCTATCTTCATTCCACTGCCTCCACCGTAAGTCCTGAGCTGGCTCACCAGCGAGTAACAGCGGCATTTTAGCTCAAAGTCCTCATTGAAGAAATTATAGAGATAAAACATTCCTGACAGCAGAATTAACGGAAGAAAGGCATTTGTGAAGAGAGCAGAGATGACAGAATATTCCAGAAGACAGTCTGTCGAAACTTGGAGAGATTAAGTTATAATTTATTGCTTTTTATTAATTGGATTTATATTAGTGGGACTTGTCTTTATTTAAACAGCATTCCAGTAGAATTTAGACCAGTTAGGGGTAGTTAGTAGTCTAAGGGAATTGTCAGTTTGTTAGTAATTTTGTTAATTTGTTCATTGTTGGGTTAAATAAATAAATGGTTCCTTGTTACTTGTAAAGTGGAGATCAGGAATTTTCTTTTTTCTAAACTGCTCTTCCAATTGATAACGAGGGGAAAGATGAGCTTCTCTGGGTGTTTAGGGGGTAATTATTAGAGGGGAACCCCTACTCCTGTCATAACAGATCAGAGCTTGTGTTTTAGTTTAATTATCAGAGGGGTTTGGCCATTCCCCGTCGTAACACTCTCCTCTCACCTGAAAATATGTGTTCCCCAGTCTTGAAATCCCCCATCCTAGGGAAAAAAAACAACTACCATTAACTCCATCTATACCTCTCATTATTTTATGAACTTCTGTCAGGTCACCTCTCAACCTCCTATGCCGGAGTGGAAAAAGTCCCAGCCTATTGAGCCTTTCTTTACACTAAACCTTCCATACCCAGCAACATCCTGATAAATCACCTCTGAACCCTGAGATAGCAAGAACTGCAGATGCTGGAGTCAGAGACAACACTGTGTGGAGCTGGAGGAATACAGCAGGCCAGGCAGCACCAGAGGAGGGGTCCTGACCTGAAATGTTGACTTTCCTGCTGCTGTTCTGAACCCTCTCCTGTTTAGTAATGTCCTCCCTTTAACTGGGCGACCAGAACTGGACATAGTATTCCAGAAGCGACCTCACCAATGTCCTGTACAGCCTCAACTTGACTTCCCAACTCCTATACTCAAACGTCTAAGCAACGAAGGCAAGTATGCCAAATGACTTTTTAATGACCCTGTCAGTATGTGACACAAATGTCAAAGAATTATGTTATCTGTACTCCCAGGTCCTTCTATTCTACAACACTACCCAAGGTCTTACCATTAATGGTATATGCTCTACCCTTATTTGTTACACCAAATGCAATGCTTTGCATTTATCCAGATTGAACTCCATCTGCCATTTTTCCACCCACTGACCCATTTAATCACAATCCCTTTGTAATCCTAGAAAACCTTCTCACTGTCTACAATGCCACCAATTTTGGTGTCATCCGCAAACTTAATCACACCTCTTTTCTCATCCAAATCATTTATATAAATGACAGACAAAAGAGGACCCAGAACCAATTCCTGCAGACCATCGCTGGTGACAATCCTCCAGTTCAAAAAGCAACTCTCCACCACCACTCTGTCTCCTGCCATTAAGCCAATTATGTATCTAATTGGCAAGCTCACTCTGAATCCCACGGAACCTAACTTCACTAATTGGTCTACCATGTGGAACCTTGTTGAAGGCTTTACTAAAATCCAAATAAACAATGTCTGCTGCTGTTTGCAGTTTGAGCTCTCTTCACCAGTATCAATAGCAGTGGAAAATATTTCTGGCAATCTAGTATAGTTGCAGGTTTCCATCTTCATCTCAATATAAGACTTTTTTAAGGAAACGTATTCAATTTCAGTGCATTCTATGTTCTATTTAGAGTCCATAGAATTCTCTACCATTCCCCTTGGCTGCTTGTTCTATGACTGGCTGCTCTTTGCCTTGTTGCTTCTTGTCTTCAACTCCTTTGACCATTCGCTTGAGGGCAAAACAAATATTCACAATTAAAATTATTGATTGTGCCGGCTGCATAGGTTTTCAACTATTTGACACCCGTCATGTTAGAGAGTTGCTAGTTGCAGACCTTTAATCTCAAATATCTGTATGTCTATGTAGCTGCACTTTTGTTGGCTGTATTTCTTTCAACCGTGGAATTTAAGTTGAGGAAGATACAAGCAGCCTTGGAGTGGTACGTGTGAAGCAAAGATATTTGCAGCTCTTTTAGAGTCATAGAGTTTTTGTAGCCCAGAAAAAGGCCACTTGGCCATCGTGTCTGCACCATTCATCAAACATCCATCTGTTCTAATCCCATTTTACAGCACTTGCCCATAACCTTATGTGTTGCAACATTTTAAGTACTTATCTAAATAATTCTTAAGTGTACTGAGAGTTCCCAGCTCTACCACGCTTTTGAGTATTGATTTCCAAATACCACCTTCTAGGTGAAAACATTTTCCTCAAATCTCCTCTGAACCTCCTGCTCCGTATCGTAAAACTGCATCCCCTGATTATTGACCATTTTACTAAGGAGAAAAGTTTCTTGCTATCTGTCTCCACTATGCGTGCAGAACTTTGTATACCTAAATCAGATCCCCCTTCAACCTTCTCAGTACTAAGGAAAATAACCCAGCCTGTCTAGACACTCTTTAAAGCTGAATTCTCCAGCTGGGACAACATCCTGGTGAAATCTCTAGTGAAATTACATCTTTCTTTTGTGTGGTGACCAGAATGCACACAATACCCCAGCTGCAATCTAACTACATAATATACAGCTTCATCATAACCTGCATGCTCTTGTCTTTATTAGTCAAAGCATTAAATACAAGTATCCCATAAAGCAAAATATTGCAGATGTTGTAAATCTGAAACAAACATAGAAGACTCTGGAGATACTCAATAGGTCTGACAATGTCTGTGGAGAGAGGTGTAGTGTTAATATTTCGAACCTGGTATGACTCTTCTTCAGAGCTAACCTTTTTCAGAATTGAACAGAAGCATCCCATATTCTTTTTTAACTACCTTATCTACCTGTTCTAGCTTCAAGGATCAATGGACTTTTAAACTTTTATGTAGAAACACAAAAATCAAAAATGAAAATGTGAAATTTAATTAATGAACAGTAATATCTATTGTTTATGTTTTGGATTATATTAGATATGATGCTGTCATTTTTAGGAGATCTTTTGTGGCATCCTCCCCAGATAATCCCAGGATATAGACCTGGTATGTGAAGCATATGCTATGGATATAAAACAAAGAATTAATCACAAATGCAACAAGTCTACATTCAGAGTTAGTAGGAACTGCCGATGCTGGAGTCTGAGATAACAAGGTGTGGAACTGAATGAACACAGCAGGCCAGGCCAGACTGCTCCTCTGATGCTGCTTGGCCTGCTGTGTTCATCCAGCTCCACACCTTGTTATCTAAGTCTACACTCAGGGTGCAAATTGGACATAACATTGAGAGAAACAAAGTCAGCATCAGACAACAAAGATGTCTCTCATAATGTTTGACTTCGGCTGGCAAAATTGATCTTTACCTGCTGCTTTCTTTAGCTAAGCATTCCTTTATTCATGCGAATATGTGATGCCCTACATCATGAGCTCTTAGCTTAGGACAGATAGACAAAGAGAGAGAAATGCACAAGAGATACAGATTTTGATTTTTATATGTGAATGGGATGTGGACATCAGTGGCTGGGTCAGATTTATTACCCATTCCTATTTGCCCAGAGACAAAAAGCTTGAAGTTGGCCTGGAGATATATGTAGGCCAGACCGGGTAATATGGCGGATTTCCTTCCCCACAGGAGCCAGTGAACGAAATGGGTTCTGCAAAGGAAGTTAAAAAAGTTTCTCAACAAACTTAAATGCAAATGTGGTCCAAATGTCTTACAGCTCATTTATTTGTCTTCATAGCATTTGATTAGCTCCTTCCAGTAGGCAACTGAAATGGATACAATTGAATGACATTGACACAGCGCAGGCAGCTCTCAGCCTCACTAAGCACTGGCTAATCAGTGCTGGACCTTGGACTTGAGCACCAGTGCAGAACAAACTCCAATCATTGATCAGTCACTGATATCCTGGATTGGATTCTGCTCTGTCATACCTGGCAGTGGGACTGTCTGAAACACAAAAAAATCTTAGGCCCAGACTTGGATGGTGGGGAGTAGAGGAGGAGGGGTAGCGTGGAAGAAGAGGGGCAGAGAGCCTGGGAGTGAAGATAGCGGAGACTAGGGGTGATGTGTATGTGAGAGAGAGAGAGAGAGAAAGAGGGTTTGCGGAAGTGAGCGAGTGAGACAGA